>NW_028277086.1:27387500-28587500 GCF_059951505.1 Python bivittatus
TAGGCAGCAAGGTGAATGAAAAGGCTGTCAACCAAACTGCTTGCCTATAGCTTGGGTTTGTTTTGAAAGCATCCTCCAAAACCCTAAAATGTTGATAGTGGCATACTGTATAGAAAAATATCTACTGCCGACAGTTTGTAGGGCTTAGAATGCAATATTAAACGTGTCAGCTCAGCTATAATGGCATTGTGTATTGCATTTTATGCTTCACGGGCTTGGCCTGCTGTGTTATTTTTGGGAAAATGCAGCACAATACTCTGCGCACACACTCAGAAGTATTGTAATGTGGCTTTGTATTAGGTAAAGATATAGGATGCATACATACCTTGAAACTCAAAGGGAACTTAACTTAGTTTGGATATAGACACATACAGGTAGTCCTTGGTTAATGACCATAGTTGGGACCAGGGACTCCATCGCTAAGCAACACAGTTGTAAAGTGAAAAATCATGTGACTGTGCCGGTTACAATGGCAGTTTCAGTTGCAGTCGTTAAGCACAGTGTCACATGACTGAGACTTCCTGCCAGCTTCCCCATTGACTTTGCTTGTTGGAAGCTGGCAGTAAAGGTCACAAATGGCGATCGTCTGACCATGAGACACTGCGACCATCGTAGTTGTGCATCGGTTGCCAAGTGTCCAAATTGCAATCCTGTGACCACGGGGTTGCTGCAGTGGTCACAGCTTTGAGGCCATAAGCCTCCTTGTTCAGTGCCATTATAATCAAACGGTTGCTTGAACAAGTGGTTGCTAAGTGAGTACTACCTGTATATGATTGAGGAGTAAAGACAGTAAAACTGGCTGGTGAACAATTTTATTCTGTAAGGAAAAAAAAGTTTTTAAAAGACCAAAGGCCAGCAGATTTAGGAATTTTCTTTGTTTTTTTGACAAACCAAACATGTGAAACCCTTGAAGCATTGCCTCAGTGCAAGGTAATGGTTTGCTAAATCATTAAGGAACCAGTAAAGCTTTATGGCCATATGTTTCATGTAATGAGTAATCTGGAGAGAATATTGAGAAGCATGTCATTTTGATTAACCAGATACTTAGATTTGGTAGCAGACTTTGAGTAAAATATGCAGGGGAAAATTAACATTTCTGTCTTACTGGTAGTTTTTGTTCTTTGCAGTCTAATGGAACATTGGAAAGAAATTATGTAAAAAGGCTTGGGACTCTGGTTCACTGGTCTGCCTGCCTTTCAGCAGGATAAGATTCCCGAAACAGAGCAGAACGGGATCCAATCTGATGTGGCAGGAGAAGCCAACAACGGTAAGATTGCGTTTGAAAACGGGCTGGATGCTGCAGAGAAGAAGTTCCAAAAAAATCCCCCCAGTATATCCCTATGAGAAACTCAGCTGGGTGTGGGTTCAGAATGCTGTCCACTGCACTCTTTTGAAGTCTCCTCCCTCTTCTTTTCTGGTCACACGATCCAGAATGGAGCTGCTAGCAAGGGATCGGAAAGAATTCCAGAAGCCATGATTTGTGTGTTTTCTGTACATTGTTTTTCTTTCCAACCCAATGGTATATTGGACAGAAATTATGTAAAGAGGTTCAAGAGTCAGTCTGCCCGCTAACCATCAGCTGATAACTCTCCAAAAACAGAATGGAACTGGATAGTATCTGTTGTAGGGAGCCCACGCAGATTGAGTTAATTGTTGTTTGCAAAACTTGCCCAGCTCCTTTGAAAAGACATGGTTAATCATCAGCCCTTTTTCTTTCAAAGTTAGAAGGACGCAGTTCTGAAATCACTTGCTTGCACTCAAGAAGGGAAGAGCGTAAGGTCTTCAGGTTACCATCAGTTGCTCACTCAAAAACACCCAAAGAAAACTGAAAACATGGGGAGAAACCAAGGTAACCAGGCAAAAGAAGCAAATGCAAATGAAAACAAGATCCAGCTTGAAAAGACAATTGGTTATTTAGAAGGAGTTAGCTTCATAGTAGGCACCATTATAGGTGCAGGGATTTTTGTCTCCCCAACTGGAGTGCTCAAATATTCCTTGCTCAATGTTGGTGTGGCTTTAATAATCTGGACGGCGTGTGGCATCATCTCCCTGATGGGTGCTCTCTGTTATGCGGAGCTAATCACAGCATTGCCGTGTTCAGGTGGGGAATACAGCCACATAAAAAGAGCCCTTGGCTCTCCACTGGCTTTTATCTTCTTATGGACAGCAATGTTCAACAGACCAGCCTCAAATGCTGCTCGAGCCTTGTTGTTTGCTGAATATGCCATTCAACCGTTCTATGGGGAGTGCGCAGCTCCTGAGATGGTAAAGAAATGTTTGGCATTGGCTGTTCTCTGGTTCCTTGGGATTCTCAATGGTCGAAGTGTCAAGATGGCTGCCTGGGTGCAGACCGTTTTCACCTTTCTCAAGATGATGGCTCTCTCCATCATTGCAATCGGTGGAATAGTTCTGTTGATCAGAGGAAAGAAACAGAACACAGCCAGATTTGAGAATGCTTTTAGTTCAGAGATTCCAGATGCTGTGCAGATCTCAGAAGCATTTTTCCAAGGGTTGTATGCATATGGTGGCTGGTGGTCCCTCGGCTATTTGGCAGGTATGTCTTCTGTTTTCTTTGTCAGATCACTTGCTGTGCTATCAATTAAATCTTGACTACAGCTAGTCTTCAACTTATGACCATTTGTTCAATGACTGTTCAAATTTATGAGGGCACTGAACAAAGGGCTGTCACAGTACCCCTGCAGTCATGTGATCGTGATCTGGGCACTTGACAACTGGCTCACAGTTATGACAGTTGCAGTGCCTTGCAGTCATGTGATCACTATTCGCAGCCTTCCCTGCTGGCAATGGGGAAGCCAGCAGGGAAGGCCACAAGTCACTGGGGTAAGTCACCACCATGTACCCTCCCCCAGTCCCCCATGTTCACACCACACCAGCCACTCGTGCACCCCTGTGCACCCTCCCCAAGCCTTGCTATGCCTCCCTCACACTCTCATGCACTCTCCCTGACACTCGCCACGCCTCCCTCATACCCTCCCCAACCCTTGCTTTGCCTCCCTTGAATCCTCACACCCCCCCTCCCCCCCTCCCCCTTGCCATGCCTCCCTCACATCCTCCCCCACTCAGCAGTAGCCACTTACCTGCCTGCTGGCCTGCTTGCGAACTGCCTGAGACTTGCAACTTCCTGCCGGCTCCCCTGCTGACTTGGTTATGGGAAGCTAGAAGGCACTTGCCTCGCCTAACAATCATGGGATTCGGTTAACGACAGCAACCGGGACTGCAGGGATTGCCATTGCTAAGCGATGCAGTTGTGCTTTACGACCACATCGCTCAGTGATAGAAATTCTGGTACCAGTTGCCATCGTAAGTCAAGGACTTCCTGTATAGAGTTCAGGCACCAAATAATTGTTACTAAGAATAATTTTATCAATAGTGTTCTGTATGGTTTCATCATGGGTTTTAGTACAGATCTAATACTGAAGACCAAATGAAGAAAGGAAAGGAGAGGATCCTGCTGTTCTTAAGGGAACAATCAGTTTGTAGGCCTGAATCAGTACAGCTCACATATCAAGGTGAGGAACCTCTGGCCTACAGACATCGTAGGCTGCCCCATCCAGTCCATGCATCTCAAGTAAGGTTTCATCTCCCTCTCCCTTTCCCTCTCCATCTCTCTTCCTAAAGCCTCTTTTCCTCTTTTCTGTTGCTACTGGCCTCTCCATTGTCTTTTGCCACCTGCTGCCTTGCATGTTGGAAGTGTAGCAAAGCCAACAGAAAGCATATTGCCAGCACAGAAACGCAGACAGGGTCAGCTCCACTTTACCAGCGCCTTGTTTTCCCTCACAGGTGGAAAAGATGGGACAAGCTGGCAAATCAATAGGAATCACATCATGCTGAAAAGATGGATATGGTTTCTGCTGCGTAGTCCAGCATGCATGTCCCTTTTCTGCACTAGAGCAAGTAGCCTATGCCCTCATTTGTTTAGAGCAGTGTTGTCCAAACCTGGCCACTTTAAGATGAGTGGACTTCAACTCATGCTGGCTGGGGAATTCTGGGAGTTGAAGTCCACTCATCTTAAAGTGGCCAGGTTTGGACAACACTGGTTTAGAGAAACCGCAGGAGCGTCCTGCCCATTTGTCGTCTGTATCTTTCATGGTGGCTAAACTGATGTGGAGAATGAAGGTTCCTCATGGTAACTTGCATGGAAAAATGGAACTTATGACAATCTCATTTAAAGAAGGATGTCTTTCTTGTTACTCCATTCAGCTCTCAGACCGAATCCATTCTCCCATTTAGCTTAAATCCACTCGGAATATTGCCCCATTTATCTGAACCACAGTGAAATAGCAGTTTATTTCCACACAGCTCTGTGTGTCTAAAATAGGCCAATTCAGGATCAGTTGTGGCCATGTGAAAATATATATCCTTCTGGCTTTCTGTCCAGGGTATAATTACATGCTGTGGAGCACATTTTTCCTCAAGCATGGAACTGAGTTTCCCTTATTCATTATGATGAAAAATCAGACTTATTAATCCTGGACCTTATTTATTTATTTATATTTTAATGAATTGTGAAAAATGCATGCTGCAAAGAAACAGCTTACATCTTCATCTTTATTTCTAAGAATGCCCATAGTATATACTTCGTATGCCAGTGCTTTGATTGGAAATGTACGCGTCTGCCTAAGAGAGGATGAAAATAAAAGAGGTGGCAGGGAGCACCTTCCTGGAGAGGGTGACAGCGCTTGAGGAAATCAGTGCTGTGTAGCTGTTGGTGTCCTCCCAGGGCGACCTATTATGAATGAGCATGTTCCATCAGCCAACGTGTCTACAACACATTCTCAAAATTCCAGATTTGCCATCTGCTTCAAAAGATGTAGATCCCTACTGTGGACTTTTAATAGTTCTGCAGAAAGAAAAAAATTAATTCTTTCCCCCCTCCAGATTAACACTGAAACTGGTGTTTAACCTGGTTGCAGCATTCTGCTCATTGCCTTCTGTTAGACGGCTATATGACAGGCTAGGTATGGAATCTTAGGAAAGTGTAAGAGGCAGGAATATAGAGTCCATGCATTCTTGAGAAACTCTCTTTAGCCTGATACCCAGAAATGTATTTCCTTATCAAAAACAAGGGGTTACAGTAAGGTATACCTATACTTCTTATTTAGAACATTCCAAAGAGATGTGAGAGCCATCCTGTGATTTACACCAGATTACAGCTGTTGCTAGGGAGGCTGAAGAAATCCATGGAGTGTAAATATGACAGGAACGGAATTTGCTCTTTGTATTTGCTGGATATCTTCAGGGCTGGATTGGATCATGCAGTTCTTTTCTGGCAGGGTTCAATCTCCTGAGGAATAACTCGGCAAGTAGATATTTCTGATGACATCGTAACTGCAGATTAATTCCATAATTGCCACTTCCCAGAATGCAGGCCATTCTGTTAGCTTTCATTGTGTTTTTCTGTGATTTTCTTCTAGATGTTAGGGATTGTATTCTGACTTTTATCAACTGCTTTGGGTTGAACAGGCTGAAGTAACCAAAAAGTCTAACAAATCAATAACAGAGTAACGATGCCTTGCATGAGAAACCAGTTAGATTTTTAATTTCTTTCTTCATTTATTTCCTGTACCACTGTTCCTGCCAGAGGAACATAGAAAGCAGTGACAAGTTGCTGATGATGTTTGATTTAAAATCAAATGTAAACCATTGCAACAAAACCAGTAATGACTGAAAACAGTAAATTCAGGGGCAGTGGTCATCGCTTCTTTTTTGCAGCATGTCAAAGTCCGTAGATCTGAAGATGATTCTGGATTGCTTTCAAACTGCTTTTAAGGGCCTGAGGAATGGAAGTGGGGGCAGCAGGAAGCCTTTTTGCTTGGGAAAAATTACAGAAAGCGAACCATAGTGTTTTTAGTAAATAATTAGGATTGTATATTTTCTTGCCGTATGAATAGATATGTTGGAGTGATTTCTATTTTATGTCTTCCAGAGGAGATTAAAAACCCCAGCAGAAACATTCTTTGGACTGTGATGACTGCACTTCCTTTAGTCATCGTTTTCTATTTGCTGGTAAACATCTCATATCTGACAGTTCTCACGCCAAAGGAAATTGTTTCCTCAGGTACAGCTGGGGGTCTGCATTCTTGATTCAAAAAGAGTAATTATAATACCTACAATCGATATAACAAAGAATTCACTAGACAAGTTCAGACAAATCAGAGGCAATGTCCCCACTTGCACTCAACTGTGGCACAAATATTCTTCTGGCTGCACCCCTATCACATTGCTTTCAACCCGTCTCCCAACCCGTGAGACAGACTTAAATTGTTCTTGGCTATAACAAAACAATGCAATGACAGCTGTTATCAAGCCTGCTACATTTGGCCACCCACTCCACTGGAGGTAAAGTCAGATGACCAGCTGTCGGTGGGAGCAGAGAGATGCTTATTAAGTCCTTTCACGCTGATGGGGACATGCCTCCTCCCCTACGGTCTCAGTCAGACTGACCTGCCACCATTCTGCTGGCGTCTCCCTGAGGAGCTGAGTAGAACAGGGTTGTCCTGGAGGCCCTTGAGATTCCAGTAAGAAAGGTAGAGGGGTGTGTTGTTAGCACTGGGGTTCCTTTGGTCTTCTGTTGCCAATCCTGGTCCAGCTGGGTGTAGATGGTTTCCTGTCACAGGCACACATCTCCCTCCACAATAGGACTTGTGGTTGTCACCATTTTGAATCCTCAATGAAATGGTGGGGGGTAAATTTAAAGGGTGGTCTTTCAGGATCGCACTGTAGCATTAAACTGTTCAGCCAGAGGTGCTGTAAGTCAGGGTTCCTCAACCTTGGCGACTTGAAGATGTGTGGACTTCAACTCCCAGAATTCCCCAGCTTGAGTTGAAGTCCACACATCTTCAAGTCACCAAGGTTGAGGAACCCTGCTATAAGCACTTTAACTTGATTGCTTTCACCAGTCCAGTGTAAGGCTGAAATGACTGAATGTTGAAACAACAAGACTTCATTCCTTCATTGCTTCCCAAACAGAACCCAGAGGAATCTGCGAGTTAACATTTGTTATCTATGTACAGACAGGCAAGGCAGGGCCGGTATATTCTATATAGAGCTGCTGCTTATGCTCCCTTGGGCTCCCTTGATGATTCCAAACTGTTTTCCTGGATCTTTATTCAACACGTAGATCTTTATGGAAAGAATGGAAAAGGGCACAGAAAGGAGCCTAGAGATGAGATCCAGGCCCCCATTCCTGCTGCGGGGTGCATGTATGTAATTGGCAGATGCTTTGCCCACTGACTGGAGTTATGTTGAAGAGGAAGGCAGCAAAGCCAAAGGATTAAACTAATTGCTTTGCCTGTCCTGTGCATGTTTGATAATGAGCCAGAAGAGAGGCTGTTTAGGGATCAGCAATGGGGTCAGCAAACTTCAGGCCAGTGTAGTATATTTTAAAAAACCTGTATTTGGGGGTGCTTTATTAAAGAACTTATTAGTCCAGTTGAAGGTATAGTTCTAGGCTTTTGATTTCTAGTTTTTCTGTAATGTATATGTTTTATATTTTCTAGTTCCACCATTCTGTTTGCCATCATATTCCATTGACTTGAACTATACAGAATTCTAGCAGATGCTTCATCTTTCTCCAGGACAACTTCTGATAGCAATTCTGTAATGAAACTTTCCCATAAGTCACGTATGACTCTTGGTGAAGAGAGGGTTGCATACAAATCATTTTGTCGATAACAGTATGGAAATGCTTTACCATTGCCTCCTTTTGGGATGGATTTTTTAAAAATTTGCCAATCTAATGACCAGACATGGAATTTCCTGGTGGTCTCCCTTACAGCAAGATTACCTAATCTTGTAAAGTGGTTACCTGCTGTGGGCACCACTTTTGGTATAGCTCAGTGTTGTCCAAACTTGGCCACTTTAAGATGAGTGGACTTCAACTCCCAGAACATGCTGGCTGGGGAATTCTGGGAGTTGAAGTCCACTCATCTTAAAGTGGTCAAGTTTGGACAACACTGGTATAGCTGTTAAAAGGCAAAGGATTACTGAGCTATATGCAGTCTTGGAATTCCAAACAATGTTGCCTCAGTATTATGGAGCCAAACCTTATTTGTTCTCCAAAGTTCACTAAAGCCCATTAAGGTTCATTAATATATCAAGCTGTGTGTGATATATTAAGGAAAGCTGTTTAGCCTTTACAAATAATCTGTTAATGATGCTGATATTTCCTTTCAGTTGTTGTGGCAGTCACGTGGGCTGAGAGAGTGATCCCTTCATTTGCTTGGATAATTCCTGCATCTGTGGCTATTTCTATATTTGGTGCCCTCAATGGCAGCACGTTCACTTTTGGACGGTTGAGCTACGCTGCGAGTCAATCCGGACACTTGCCCATTATAGTATCCATGCTTAATGTCCACCATTCTACTCCAGCACCAGCCATGATTTTGTCCACTGTTATTGCAACTACTTTTCTCATTTCATCAGATCTCATTGCTTTAATGAATTATTTTGGATTCTCCATTTGGCTCATGACTGGACTAACATGCACTAGCCTCATTGTCCTCCGGTTCCGAGAGCCTAATCTACACCGGCCGTACAAGGTACATAGAAAGAGATGGAAATGTGTAATTAGGTTTTCTAATTGCATCCTGTTATACGTAATGTATGGGTCTGGAAATCTTTGAAGAGTTGGTCAGTCAACCTAAGCAGACCCAGTTCCATTGTTGCCAGTGGAATAGATGAACAAAGGAAGCTATTTTGTATTGAATCAGATCACACAACCGTCTTATCCCAGCAGTGTATATTGGCAATTACAAGTCCCCAGGTTCTCAGGATTTTCCATCCCCTATTAGCTGATCCTTTGGACTGAAATGCCAGGAATTGAATCTGTGATTCTCTGCAGACAGCTCATTTGTCCTTCTGTTGAGCTACTGTAGTTCACCCTGCTATCTTCAAATGTATATATGTACTAAATTAATTGAACTGATATGGCTTGCATAATCCTAATATTTATAAATAAGAGATGGACCTATCTAGGAAAATGCATGCAGTTATCAGGGAGTAAATGTTATTTGTAATGTTAGCAAGAGATCATGGATGCTTCTAGTTGAAGCTTTTATGCCTTAATTGTCCTTCCTCGTTTTAAGAATTTTATGGGGGCTTCCTTTTGGGTTGAAATTGGCCTCATTATCCATCTTTTTTCTTTAAACAATTCCATGAAGGAGAAGAAGACAGAATAGCCCGTGCATGGAGAAGAGCCGAGTAATGTGTTGAAGGAGGAAAGTTCTGCTTCCTTCATGGCCTGAGAGGGGAGCACAATTTTGATAGGCGAGATGAGAGATCTTAGAGGCTCGCTCTCACTCAAAAAGCAAGCCATGTTTGAGTTATGTTCCAGACTCACATTACCAGAATTCTTTATTAAGTCAAGAGAGAAGGGTTGCTGCAACTGACAAAAGAAATGTAGTCACAAGTCCAGGTGACTGCAGGGGCTCCCTTTGCCAGCAATATGGCAACAGGTATAGAGGATGTCATTTTCTAGCTTCTGGCACTTAAGGTGTAAATGGAATGGTTGCCCACTCCATTGGAGGGAAGACATCCAGAGATCAATCAGCTCTCTTTGAGAGTGAGATTGGGGAGCTGTAGGGAGACCTGAGCCCATAAGTTTCACTTAGGTGTGTCCCCAATTTATTTAAAAAAGCATCTGTCCAAGGATTTGACTAGTCTGAAATTGAGCTTTTCTCTAAGCGTCCCTCCATCACTTGCAGAACTTCTGTTAATGCACATAACTTTCGTACAATTCTCTTTTCCCTACCATTTGTAGCATTAGACCAGATCCATGTGCATAGTAGGGAGGTATGTGACCTGCCTGCACTTCTAGAGAGAAGCACAGGGACCAAGAGTTGTTTTCCCTATTCTGTGATGGCAGGGAAGTACATGGCCAGCTCAGTTGACTGTCTGGGAAGAGTTAAGCAGTCAGCAAGAAAAGATGGCCATGCGTGGAATCAGGATCTGGATCCTATGCTGTACCAAGACTCAAGTCAGCTGTAGTCAGTGAGAGAGTAGCCAATAATTTCCCACTTTCTGACTTGTGTTATCAAGCTGCTTGATTGTCCGTAACTCCCCTTTGTCTCCTTATTCCCTATTCTCCTATTCCACACTGGCTCGGGAATTCTGGGAGTTGAAGTTTCCAAGTTTGAAAAACACTGATGTAAACTGTAGCGAGGCAGAAATTCCACCAATTAACTGTCTTGACAGGTGAACAGAACTAATTGTATACTTATGCCCCCATAACTAATTTTTTGGTTGATTCTGACTACTTCTAACCCAGTTTCAGGCATTCCTTCTTAGATAGGAAAAATACATATGGAGCTGACATGTGCTAGTAACCTATGCCATGATCTACTGTACATACATTTGTTTCTGTGTCTGAAGCAAAATGATATACATACAACTCAGTATGTGGAAAGACTACATACCTAAGCATGGCTTGTTTGAAACAGAAATAAATATAAGCAAGTCAGATTCCAAGTAGTACTGATTTCCCTCTTTTGAGCAATGCTTTCTCCGGAAACATGTTATAACTGTGACGGGATCTGAGAGGCACAAGAGCACTGTCTGATGTTTGCCAATATGACACCCCTGTGAATTCCAAGGTTTCTAGCGAACTTTTCACATTGTCTCTGTTGCATTGCTCCACTGTCAAGATTACAGTAACAGGCATATCAAGTGCAGAAAGAATGAGCTGGGATGATGTGGAAGTCCTGTCCATGTATCCTGAAAAACATTCCAGTAGAAATGCTGATGGAGAGGCAACAGAGAATAGGTATAGAGCAGTGGGTCGTAGACAGCAGTGCTAGGCAAACATGGAGACCATCCCACAACATTGTAGTGCTAAGACAGAAATAGATCTTACTTTTTAATTCAGTTACAAGAGGAACAAGGAGTGAGGGTGCTATAGGCAAAATACCGTTCAGTTACAAGCAGATGGTCCAGAAGTAGAAATGCGTCATCTGTAGTCCTGAATCCTCCACAGTTAATCCTTGCAGAGTTGTGTCTCTTCCTACTCAATCTCCCTGTGTGAGGAGGGTGTGGGTGTTCTGCAGGGGTCCTCTTCGGGAAGCTCTTTTATTAGGCAACCGGATCAGAAGTAGCAATCCCAGCCAGCCACGACATTGTAATTGATCTATGCAGGATCAGCTTGTAGTGAGACATAGATTGGATTCAGGCGTCACTTAAAGCCATGATTTATTCTCTCTCTGCAAAATGCGATCTATAAACCATGGTTTGCAAAGCAGAGTGGCAGAGTTCATGCAACACGCAAAGCCGTAATGGGGTAGAATACTATGTGGGAATAACCTTTGGAGACCAGAAGGAGAGCCACAGACTGGACAACTGGTACATAAAAGATATCTCAACCCACAGAAGGAGAGGAGGCAGGGAAGGGGAAACATTTCAGAAGGGACCCTCCCTAGTTTTTCCGAGAATAAGAGGAAAGAGGGGGAGAAACACTATCCGTCTTGCAAGGTTCTATTAATATAATCGTACAATAAAAATACAGCTAGGACTCCTGGTTGTACTTCTTGCCTGAACTACCTCACAGGGCCAACATGTGATTTACTTGGTAAAGGCTTAGCATGTTGCGTGAACCCTACCTAAATATTATCTTGGAATAGTTGGGTGCTTATGCTCCTGCTCCTGGGCCCTGGAATGGAAAACCAAATTGGTGGAGTCCCTTAAACAAAGTGTGACAGCTGACCTGCTACATCAGTGTTGTCCAAACTTGGCCACTTTAAGATGAGTGGACTTCAACTCCCAGAACATGCTGGCTGGGGAATTCTGGGAGTTGAAGTCCACTCATCTTAAAGTGGCCAAGTTTGGACAACACTGTGCTACATGGATTATAGTGTGTGTTTCTGGGTAAAATACACATTTGTCTTCTTAACACAGACCATCAGGACGAAGGAAGGCTGTTCTGTACACAAAATGCTGCGTGTAGACGAATGGAGGAGGGAAACCTATGCTGTTCTTGTCCTACTTCACTGCACTTTGCTCCCTAAAGCAATTTTCTGGTGCCTTTGACTGGGAGGGCAGAGGCTTAAAAACTGCAGAATTCAGTGCAGTAAAATGCTTTGCTTCCTTTCTTAGGCACGAGTAGATCCTTGTTGCAGCCCTATACGTATGCTGATAGGACAAATGTGTGTTTAACCTGTTTGTGGTTCCCTACAGCTCATCTGATTCTGAGAAGCACATCCAGCCTTACTCTAATGTGTGTCCTACAATGAGTAAATTCTGTTTAGGTGGTAGAGAATGTGGAAGAAAAACTTCACAGGCAATGCTGATTTTGCAGTCATGAAATTCACTTTTTTAAAAAATAGTTTTAACAGTGCAGTCCTGTACATAGTAGCTATATGCAAGACTGAGTGAGTTCAGGCAAATTATTGTAAGGTGATTGCTTAAACCTCACATTTCAGAAAAGTGTCTCCATGGTTATTTATGGTTTCCCTAGTGACCGTAAGCTGATTGTATGTACTCAGAAAATCCATAAGAAATGGTTGGTGTAATGCAACTCTGGCAAGATTGTGCCTAATGCTGATTCGTGTCCAGAATATGAAGTGTGTGTATGTCTGCATTTCTTCCTTGCTTGTTCGTCTATTTGATTCCTGTTCTCTTAACTCTGTCTTTATATTTTACAGGTTTGTTTACCAGTTGCCTTTGGAATGGTGGCCATTTCCTTGTTCTTAGTTTTGGTTCCTGTAATTTGGTCCCCGAAAGTGCAGTATGTATATGCTTCCCTTTTCATGCTTGGTGGTTTTCTTTTCTACCTGCCTTTTATACATTTTAAAATACATTTTGAGTTGCTGGATAAAATTACTTGCTATCTGCAGCTGCTGCTCGAGGTTTCACCTGCTAATTATAAATCCGAGTAACGCTAACGTTTGATAGGACCAAAATGTGCTTTTGCAGCACAGCAACAGCTTCTGCCATCTCTCTCATTGCTTTTTTTAAAAATACATTTTGGTGAAATATTATATGTTGTTATACATGCACACACACCAGTGGTTGTATGGTCAAAAGATCTTGACTGTGTGGACTGAATGTGTGGACTTCAACTCCCACAATTCCCCAGCCAGCATGCTAGCTGGGGAATTCTGGGAATTGAAGACAAGACATCTTAAAGTCGCCAAGTTTGAAAAACACTGCTGTAGCCTTTTCCATATCCTCTGAAAAACCTTTTTGGAGAGTGGGAGACCTAGAGGACTGCAGTGGAAGAAGAATGAAAAAAATCTCTATGTCAGCAGTAATCTGGCTCCCCTTGGTTAAACAAACCTTAGTCACTTGAAAAAGACCAATTAAATCTACAGATATATCGTCTTTAACATTGCTTATTAGATTATTCACAGTTAAATCAGGTACCATGGGAGAAAAAGAATTCCCATTTTTTTTAAATACTTGTTTGAAGGAGAACTTGTGTAAAATTTGATCCCTGGGGTTTTTTTGGGGGGGGGTGTCCTCCTTAGTCTGTCAGTGTGTTTTCATTATTTTAATTTAATCTACTTATGAGTTAAATGTTGCAGTAGTAAAATAAAAGATTGGGATCCAGTGAACATTTAGCTATCTCAAAATATATTTTACAATGCACATTTCCTAAAATCTTTTGTACATATTACTTCTCTACCCATTCCTTATGATAAACATAAAAATATATGTATAATGTATTGTCTGCCAAGTAGAAAAGTGAAAATATCTTTAAAAGCTTGGTTCCTTCATATGTAATCTGTCACCTACTATGGTATTCATCTCAGCAACATAATTTAGGAGAAAATCCAAACTTTTGTTAAAAATTGAAAATCTAAGATGATCTATGCACAATTCACAGTAGTATTTTTCCTTGATGTTATCATGTCTGGCTTTGGTTTGGCACCGAGTTTTCTGTTGTTACTTCTCCATCAGCATCATTCAGTTATTTCCCAAATGCCTTTTATGTCTTTCTCCCATCTGGGTAACTGCAGTTTTCATGTGCCACTAACGAGCATGTCGCCTAGTTGACACAATCCAAGTAGGATTCGTAAGTAAAAAGCCCTATCATGGCTTAAGGTAATGGTCAGGTTCATACAACATGCTAAGACTATAGCTGGCTTTCTGCAACATACTAATTATCAGAAGCAACCCAATCCTGTTTTAGTTTAGTCCACTGTTTATCAGAGTGTTGGCCATGACTCTCAGAGGATTTATGAAACAATGGATGAAGAGTCACCAGAGATCCCCTCGTTACACTCCTTCCTGAGCAGGCTTACCAGGTGGATGCAAAAGTATGCTGAATGCAAACCAAGGTGATGCTTCCAGAGCTCTGTATGAACCTATGAAGTTTGGGGTTTTTAACGCCTTTCAAAGGAGGAGCTATCATGCCAAGAGAGCATGAGCCTTCCATGGAAAGCTCTGACCATCTGAACCAATGCTCCCTCTGCAGAAGGAATTACAAGAGAGGGGAAGGGAGGAGGGCAATGAAGGGGAAAAAATGGACTATGATTGTTTACTCAGTGGGGCTGCACTGGGACTGAGAGTTCCAGAAGCAACAGACATCTTACAAGCTGTGCTATTTTAAGAGAAGCTGATTTAAGACAAGGAAACACACTTTTTAATCCCCCTGACTTTGGTGGAACAAGAATGGGTGTCTTCAAACTAAAAAGCAGATTTCAGATATTATGCAAAGTAAGCCAAGCTCATCCTTCCCATTAAAACAAAAGTTGTACATTTTACATTTTTTTTCTTTTACTTCTGATGATAGTTTTGTTTTATAAAGTCACAAGATTCAATCATTTTATTCAATATATAGATTAAAATGTAAATATGAAAATTAAGTGTTATTTTTATTTCTTGCCCAATCCTAACCTCAGTGAAATAATAAGTTTCATTCATGGAGGTGGGGAGGGTCACATAAATTCATTTTACCATTTTAGAAGGTCATGGTGCCACTGTGTTTGAGAATCCCTGGATTCTCCCTGTAAAGTGTTATAGAAACCCAACCTATGCATTTCAGTGAAATAGAATTATACATTTTACCCATAACATTTTATTTATTTATTTATTTATTTATTTATTTATTTATTTATTTAAGCTGCCCATCTCACTTATGTGACTCTGGGTTGCGCACACAATTAAAATAACAAAAACCAAACAAAACCGTTAAAATACAATTAAAACAGTTAAAACTAAATAAAACAAAAACACGGGAGTGTACACTCCAAAACTTACAAAAGGTATAACCATTTCACAGACTCCATACTTTCATGG
Source organism: Python bivittatus (assembly GCF_059951505.1). Taxonomy (NCBI): domain Eukaryota; kingdom Metazoa; phylum Chordata; class Lepidosauria; order Squamata; family Pythonidae; genus Python; species Python bivittatus. The sequence continues at coordinate 27,402,753 of NW_028277086.1, forward strand.
GATCCCCAGGCCTGATTTCAAAAGCAGGTTTTAAGAACCTTCCAGAAGGTCAATCGGGTTGGGACCAATCTAACCTTGGGACTGATGTTCCAAAAGGTGGGTGTCACAGCAGAAAAGGCTCTCCTCCTGGGTCCCAGCAGGTGAAGCTCCTTAGCAGACAAGACCCACAACATGCCCTCTTGCCTAGGGTTACCAGATGTCAAGCAACAGGAGGATATGTCCTCCTTTTTGTCCTCATGTTCTCTGTCCATCAGGCATAGCCTTGAAATATGTATTATGTAAATTGTCTGCTGCTTTCTTTCCCTCATCCCTTGACAGACTTGACAGCCTAGATTTACAGTATTTATTTCCTGATTCCAGCAATCGGCTTCAATCCAGCCCCTTCAAATCTATGATCACTGTACTCTGCAGATCACTTGACTCATCATGCATTCCTATGCTGAAATTTGAAAAGCATGTTGCTGCCATCAATTCTCTATTATCGCTAGCATGTTCTTAAAATTAAAGATTTGTTGGAAAAATATTGCAATTGAAAAAACAGTTTTTCTGATGCTGGAGAAGTAATTTCATATACATGTAGTCCTAAATACTTTTATTTTTATTTTTTGGCAGTTTTTCTCTGTAATTTTTGTCACTGAAATTGCCAATGTTTTGCCAAGGAAGTAAAACAGTTGGTGTGTCTGCTTTTCCCCCCATTTTTCCTCCTTTCCAATTATCCATGTCCTCCTTTGCCTGTTCAGATATCTGCTAACCCTACTCCTGCCAGACCTGATGGGACAGGTAGCTATAACTGGAGAAAAGCAGTCCCTCCAATAACCTGGCCCCATGCCTTGTAGGGCTTGAAAGGTCATAACCAGCACCTTGAATTGAACCTGGAAGTAGACTGGCAACCGATGTAGCTTGCAAAGCAGAGATGTAACGTGCAGTTCTAGGGACACACATAAGTGCCCATGCTGCTGCATTTGAAAGTGTAGAAGCTTCTTTCCCCAGGCAGTGGGGAAGAACTGTTAGGAATAAGTGAACATGTCCACGTTTCCTCCTTGGTCTTTGTGGACAAGAACTCCCAGCATGGATCACTCACAGGGTTCCGGTGAGCAGTCTGTGCCCTTTGCTGTGATAAATACAAGGATAAAGAAATTTGAAAATGCAGTGTACTGTGTATTGCTGTTTTCTGATTTATTTTTTTCACCAAATATTGTGCATATTTCTCCTGTCTTTTTTGCTTGTTTTTGAACAGCAACAAATTAAGCTTAAAAAACCCCTTTAGTTATTTAACAAATGGATTTCTTAGGGATTTACATGAGGAAATCTATTGGAGATTTGCCCTCAGAGAAAGCTGAGAATGAATCCTAGATTTGTTTGGAGAGGAATACTTCGTGAATGTGTACAATGTATATTTAGGGCACTTACATAGTTAAGGTTGTGCTAAAAACTGGAAATGTTGCTAGCTAACTTGATTGAAACATAGTAAGTGTACTCTAAATTATGTTCTAGACAACCTGTGACCCATTGGGTCATCGTTTCAGAGATATTTCCTTACCAAAGCAGAAAGAGAATGACTATGGTGGGCAAAAAGCAGTGAGAGCAGGAGTAACCTCTGGACGGCTTCCCCATTGACTTTCCTTGTGGGCAGCTGGCAGGGAGTGTCAGAAATCTTCCTGCCTGCCCGCCCACCTGATATCCTTGCCACACCCCTCTGCTGAGCACTACTGAATGAAACTACAACCTGCCCTGCACCCTCTGTAAATAACTGTCCGCTGCATGAGTTTCTCTTATTCCAGTGGAGAACTGGCTGAGATAGGAGGGCAGCTCATTGTGCCCTCAGAGACCATTGAAAGCGAGGCACAGAGAGAAGCAACAGCCAAAAAGGATGACCAGATATGGCTGGGGTATGTCAGCATCAGCTTGAAACATCCAGTAAGTACCCAGTTGATTCTTCCCACTCTGGGTCATGTGAATTTACCTCTGCCAATAACACATCCAATTTTACCTGCTTTGCAACTGCTACTGGATGCTGTCAGATTAAGAGGTCAAGTGCTACTTTAGCAACAATATAGCTAAGTTGACAGAAGCTGTCTACTCATGGATTGAGGTTGTGATGAAAGCAATGTCATGAAGACCCATCAGAGAAAAATAGGTTGCTCGGACATGTTCGTAACCATGACAACGTGCAAGCAGGAAAAGGCCTGAAGACTAACAGGGAAACCAATCTACAAGGATTAGCAATGCCACTTCAGATGGCTTTGCATTGCAGATTACAGGTGACACTGAGAAGTGTTTTGTATAAGCCGAACCCAAAGAAAGGGTTCAGCTGCAGAAAGCTGTACAAATTTGGAGGAACAAAATGCCACAATTGCTTGGATTCTTCAGTGGCTGATTTAAGTGCACAACACTAATTCTTTCCTTCAGCTCATTAGCTATGGCTGCTAGGTTCAAGGGCTACTGAAAGTCTTCCCTGCAAGCAGGATAGCTTAATGTAGCATCGGCATGCAATGTTTTGCCAAATTGTCTGGTATAGCAAAGATACTCCAGAATTTTGTGACCAGATTTGGAATTTGAAAGAGCGTTCAGGATATGTGGCTGTCTGTCTACAAATGAGAGAGTATTTAATTACAAGAAAAGCAAATGGTGAGACTAAAGGAAAAGTAACTTACCCAAAAGTATAAGTGCAAGACAAAGGTGATGTCCATACTTGAAAATGCTTTTATGAGACCATTTCACACAAACTAGTAACATGCCCTCATAAGACATAACAAGATATCTGTTTCATGGAAGGCAAAGTAGTGATGGAGAAATTCACACGTGTATAGAGTCAAGACATCCATACACCATGTAAGAATATGACAACATAAGACAAATCAAACCATGTCCATGCACAGTTACCACAAAACAGAAAAATGAAGAGACAATCACAATATAAGCAAAACATTAGGTCCATGCAGATCAGCCAGGATCTCATGGAATGAGGCACTTCATGGAGACGTGCTGCCCTTCCTGAACAAAGGTGGAATGGCTGCCTCGCTCCATTTTTTATACATGGAGAATTACTTTATGGCTTTACTTTGCAGGGGCTCTTTATTTGATGAAACAAAGCTCCCTCTTGAAGGTCTGCACAACCCTACAAAATATTTCCCTCATTTTCCATGATTTCTTCTAGTTCTTAATTTGCTCCTTACTATGCTTGTTTAGAATATAGTGGGGCTTACTTAACATGAGGTGCTACCTGGAATTTAATTTTTTGCCCCATTTCCCTTTCAGGAAAATTGTTTAGACCTTTCTGAATAATTTTAATGAAAATTTCAAATTTGACCACTTCACCGATCAATATAGATCAGGTAGATTACCAGATCTGGGCTGCAAAAATCCAGATGATTTCCAGATTCAGAAAATTCTTTGCTCCCATCTAGTGTATTTTATGATGAATGAATGAATGAACGAATGAACGAATGAACGAATGAATGAATAAAGTATGGACTATACTTGTAGTCCAGGTATACTAACCCCAAGTTCAGATAATTAGCAAAACAGAAGTCAGTAAATACTTCTTTCCTCATCCATAAAACAGGGTTTGCAGCCAATGTTCACTTAAACCAGCACTTTCCAGTAACTGATGGGAGTGACTCCCTTCCCATTCATGACAACAGGATCACTGTTAATTATATTTTCTCAATTCCAATTAAAATGCTATTTAGCTGCGACATCCTTAAATCAACAACAGGCATCTGAGAACTGGAGATTTACCATGCAGCTATGCACAGCAATCACGCTATTCTATAGTGTGAATGTAAATGTTCTATAAAGCGGATCCTACCACAGTGAAATTTATTTTTCATTTTATAAAAGGGAAACACTGTTTTCTAACAGTTCTAAGCACAGAATGCACACACTGTACTAGGAGTTTCAAAGAAAAAAGAATGGATGCACATATTTGGCTATTTTCATAAGTTATTCTTCCTTTTCCTGAGCAGGCAAGAACTATGCACGCTTTCTGTAAAAAAAGAAAAACCATTTATTTCTCACTCCTAGAAGTTTGTGATTCTAGCAGGCAATTACATTTTGAGAAGATGTTGAGCAGTTTTTAGTCATCAGAGCTTGATGTGTCCTTTTTGGAGGGAGATAGAGTCAGCTGATCATCTTAGGGCTATTGATCTAACAGAATACATTCTTTGATGGTATCCTGTGCCAACAATTACACACGTGGGAGGTCAGACATAAGGAAGGTCTCTTCATGGTAACTCTCATGGTTACATAATAAATCTCACCCCAGTGAGTGCAGGATTGACAGAGCTCAGGAAAAGCAAACTTACTTTAGAAGTTGAGGTTCTGGGCAGCTAGTTCCAAGAACCAGGAATCAGAGCTTATTGTAGTCACCAATCCAAAGCTTGGTTAGGAAACTGGAAGCAGGACATATTCAGAAAGACAGGCCTAAGATGCAAAAGTCATTCGCCAACAAAAATCTATCTCCTAAGCCTTTTTTAATAACACTGGTTCAGGCATTCCTATTTTCTAAAGTTTATGTTGTGTGAGGACTGAGGATCTTTTCCCACTGGTGGTCTAGGTCAGGTGACTCCACCTGCTGCTGTGGTTCTGCAATAAGGGGCTGATTACCTGATTGCTCCAGACCTGCAGGCTTATCCTTCAACACGTCCTGTTCTTTCTTGATAATGTTGTTTCTCATATAAAATGGGCTAGAAAGTAGCTGATGCATTTAATTGAAGTCTTTACTTAACTTTTTTATGAAGGGACCTATTACTGAATATGGGTGTATGTGTGTGTATTTTCCTTTGGACATGCTACAGAAATTGCAGTTGCACAGAACTGACTCAACAACTACCAAGCCTTAGACATTTTCAGTATAACGATGAGCAGCAATTTGGGCCAGTCTCGCTCATCTGTGTCAGAAACATCTGTGGTTCTTGTAATTATTTAGATTGGTTTCACTGACTATAGATCTGGCAACATTCCTGTCACAGTAAGGGACATTGTTTTCTTTATCTAATACAGTATGTGTGACTGAAAGAATGTGTGCTTGTGTGTCTATGTAGCAAATTGCAGCCATAGTTACTGGCAATTTTCTGATCTGTTCTAAAAAGCACAGATCCTTGCTGACTAATATACAAAGGAGAAATTAGAATTTCATTTTTTCTGAAATATCCGTTAGTTTTTGGAGCCTAGAAAGAAAGATTTCAAAGCTGTAACCCTCATAGTAAGGCTGGATGTATATTCATAATTATTTCTGTTCAGGCTTTTCAAAGATTATTGGAACTTATTAACTTGTATGAATAATAGTTGTCAACCCTTTTTTCTTCAAAATCTTTGATGGTAAATCTCACAGATCCTGCACTGAACTTGCCATTTGGAACATATCCACACACTATCATAAGGAATACGTGACTCTTGTTGAAAAAAGGGGGATTTTCCCATCATCATCTCCACCATATTTAGGTAGAAGATAAAGGATAAGATTGGGTACATGAAGTCTTTCCCAATGTGATGCTTTCCAGATGTCTGTAGTCAACTATTTTCAAAAAACCTATTAGAGTGGCTGATCAGAAAATTTTAGAAATTGAAGTTCCAAAACATCTGGAGAGTACCAGATTGGGGAAACTGTTCTAAACTAAACAATGGGAGGGCCTCATCAGACACAGATGTGACACCATTAAAAGGAAAGGTTTTTTTCAGATGCCAAAGGGTTAGCAACTTTCAGATTTCCTTACTTCCCTGTAAAGATGGATGAATATCCTAGTTTTGGGAAGACACAAATAATCAGACAGGATCTTGTAGCCTCCAAATATTGCTGAACTATACTTCCTAGCATTCCTTACCACTGGTTATGCTAATCAGGACTAGTTGGGAGTTAACCATCAACAACCTGAGAGTCACTGTAGCAAAAAGAGCCTAAGAAACAGCTGTTCTTGTAAGTCACCAATCTTGTAATTCCAGCCCAGCTATAATGCAAGAGCAAAGAAAATTTAAGTATTGCAAACCCTTGACTAGAATCATAGGATCACAAGGCACTAGTCATCTGATTTCTGAAGTGCAGTAATTAAAATATGACCAATAGATAGCAGTGCAGTCTCTGCTTGAACAGATCCAGTGAAGGTGAAGCTATCTCTCTGAATAATTCGTTCCATTGTCAAACTGTGTTACTCTTAGGAAGTTTTAGTAATATTTCTAACACTGGAATCTGTTTTCCTGCAACTTAAATCCATTACTCTGTGTCTTGCAATCTGGTAAGATAGAAAACATATTGATCTTAGCTTGTGAGTCATTCTCAAAGCTTTCAACAAAGACAGTGGGTTTTTTACATATTAGAATTGTTAACTAATAAGGTACTTGTAATCTGTCTCACTTGCAACCTGCATATGAATAACCAACCTGTGTTCTCCTTCCTTCTCTTCAGCCCCCTCCTTAATTAAATCCTAATTAAATTGATATTTAGCCACTCCATGCATCTGACAAAGTGAACTGCAGCTCACAAAAACTTATACCTTTTAAGAAAATTTGATAGTTGGAAAAGTGCTACCAAACATTTTGTGATTTTTTTGTCAACATAGAGTATCTCCTCCTACAATGTACAATTTTCAATGTCCTGTGGAAAATGTGAGGCCTCAAACATAGGGGAGGCGATGTGTGTCAGGCAAACTGTCATGGGTGGTAGCCACACAATGTCTGAAATGCTGACGTGTGTAGAGGAATGAGCAAGTTCTTGTATGATAGACTGTTGGTCAAATCAGTTATCTTACTGGTAGTTTGCATATTGTCCTAGAATAACATCCCCACTGTCTTGAGAGTGTTATGCCAAGGAAAATTGGACTTTAAGATCCAAACAAGATGATTAGGCATCCATCAGTGCCAGAAAATATGGTAGTTGAATAACTGAGCCATCTTTGGAGTCTTGCTATGCAGGATGAAAGGGACCATCTTGAGAAAGGTCAGTGGCAACTAGTTTAGTGTCGAGGCCCTTGTCACATGGTGGGGTCATTAATAAAATACAAGGAAACTGAGTCCCAAGACCCCTGTGGTGAAGAGAGAAGGTGTAACAGATTGGTCAGTCTGGTGATTAAAGGCTTAGTACGGCAGCAGGAGTGACAGGAAGACAAAAGGCCACAAACGCAGGCAGTGCATGGTCTGGGTGGAGTCATGGCAGAATCATGTAAAGACGATTCCCTTGTGGAATGAGAAATGTATAGTCAGCCAATATAGCACAATTCTTCCTGTTCACAGGGAAAGCAGTAGGATGAATTGGGATGTGTCCCCTGAAAGTCTTCTGTCCAAGATCATACATAAGGATCCTGTAAATTCACTCAGTGAAAGTAGGAATGTGCCTCCTGACTCTCAGAATCTCACAAATTGAGGCTATGGTGGAATAAAATATCCATGCTTGCATGTCAGAACATCAGTTGGTTTGTTCTGTATAGGTGAGGTGTTAAAGCAGGAAAAAAAAAAATGCCTACTTGATTTGTTGTTTTGTGTTTTTTTTTGAGACATCTGTACAATCTGGTGGCCTTTTTTAAAATGAGTCTTCAGGGATTATAAGCACACATATTATTCTGCTGTTTGTTTGCAACTGAAAATAGGAAAAGATCCCAGTTTCTTAACCTATGCTATATTTACACTAAACAGCTGCAGTTCTTGTGTTTTCCTTGAATACCCTATAAGTTGTGTAAATTACACATGAGGGATTGGCCAAAGGTTTATTATAGAATGTATTTCATAATGTATTAAGAACAAACCAAGCATCTTGATTGTGATGGCAAAGACCGTGGGACTCATTTAAGGATTACTTATCAAGTCTGCATTTGCTACAGATGTGATCGATCATTCCCAGCAACTTGCAGATGAAGGCTTATGGAGAAAGGTTTCGTTTTCCCTTCTAATCTATGGTTCCCTGGTTCAAGGAAAGCAAATGCTGGGAACAGGTAATTTCAGAAGCGAATAATTGTACAGAAGGCAATACGGAGCTTTTCTAGACAAAGCTGCCCATGATGAAATTAAAGTTTGTTTGTTTGTTTTTCATTTGAAAAGTCTCAACTTTTCAAGAAGACACGCAAACCCTATTAAAAACAGTAGAATTTGTCACATATGAACATTTGTGGATCTAAATAGCTTCTGTTGCATTTTTGTAAAAAATATTTTCCTTTCAGGAATTCACTTTTGAAGATAGTATACTGGTACTTCGGGTCACGAACGCTTCTGTTCACAAACAATTCGGTTCATGAACAGCACTGTTCACAAAATTTTGCTTCCGTTCACAAACTCTGCATCGGGTGACGAACAGGATCCGCAGCCATTTTCCCTGCTGTGATACGTGGTCATGGCTTCCTGTAGGGAGGGAGGGGGACTTTCCCTCCAAACAATAACCGCCTCCCCACCCGCCTTCCTGTCCTCCACACCAGAAGTCGCCTCAAGCAAGGTTAGCATTCTCTCTCTTCGTACTGTACTTTGTGTCATATTTTTGTGGTTTAAAAAAAAATACATATGGTTCAGAACGGATTAATCTTATTTACATTGAACCTTATGGGGAAATTTGATTCGGTTCGCGATCAATTTGGTTCGCAACCAGAATCGTGGAACGAATTAAGTTCGTGAACCGAGGTATCACTGTATAACCAAAACTTTGGAATAAAACTGGAGAGATTCCCAATGAGGCATAAAACTCATCAATAACTTTGGACCAGTCAACATCTTTTAGACACAAAGACTTATGCAAACTATTTCATGAGGTTATGGTAAGGATAAAAGTCTGTGGGCAGAAAGAGAGCAGAACAAACTACAAGTTCCTTTGAAAAAAGATGGGGTAAAAAACTAAGAAATGTGTAGAGAAATGCAACAGATCCCTTTCCTTCAAAGCAATGACCACCTTGTCCACACAGCTTGATGATTAGGATAGCTTTGATTTGAATGTCCTTCTGCATTAATAGATACCTCCATCAAATTTTGTCAGATCCAAATATATATTACTATTTGCATCTCCTTCCCAACATCTGAGTTTTCCTTCTTGAATTAGGATAATACAGGTTATATACAGTATTTAGTATCAGTGAAAACATCCCACTCAAGAGAGTCCATAGGTAGGTGGGTGGGTTGAATACTCAACATGGTGGCTTTGATTGCTTAGTCCCAGACATTATCTTGACTTTTTATCCCCCCCGCCGCAAATAGTCCTAGCTCCATTTGACCTTTCTGAGAACCTAATTTAATGTCACTTTAATTTTCTTATAATATTCCAACTGTATTGAAGGACAACTAGGTACTACTCCTGAGCAAGACTTATTGAAATGTTGGAGCAATTAAACTTCCAGTGTCCTATTTAAGTGGAAGACACTGTTTAAAGAAAAAAGTGGCTAGATTCACATACTGCACTAAGCCAAGGGATCTACTAGTAAGGTTGTTTCCAGGTTGATGTAATTCCTAGCAAAAAAAGGTATTGAATGGATTCCCTATTATGGGAATTAAAGAGTCCCTCCTTGTGGGGTATTTGGGCGGTGATATAAATTTAATATATACATAAATAAATTATACTGGTAGTTAGCCTAGATGTCCATCGCTTGCCCTGGAAGTAGCTTTTCCTGGCAGAATCAGCTGAGTTTAGGAAGAGATTTTCCATTTGATTTTTTTCTCCAATATTCAAGAATGTTGAAATATCAAATATATGATGGACAGCTTCTTAGCTGCTGATATCAATCCACAGATGGATGATTCTGTTTTACCACTGAATAGAATAGAAATCTTTATTGTCATTGTACTACTTGTACAATGAAATTAAATGCCACCCCAGTGCAGCTTTAAAAATATAAAAACCATAGAACACATAAACACGTAACACACATAAAACACATAAAACACAACTTTCACATTCCATATTGCACAAGCCCTGGTGCTGCATTAATACTGCACTATACGATAGAATTCAGTATAGTTACAGCTCTAAGATAGAAGCTATTCTTCAGCCTATTTGTCCTTGTTTTCATTACCCTGTGCCGTCTGCCAGATGGTAATAGTTCAAAAAAAGAATGTCCCGGGTGGGATGGATCCTTAAGAATGTTTTGAGCCTTCTTAAGGCAGCAGGAACTATAAAGTTCTTCCAAAGAGGGGAGAGGGCAACCAATGATCCTCTGGGCAGTGGTGGTAACCCTCTGGAGCGCTTTCCTATCTGCCACTGTGCAGCTAGCAAACCATACACAGGTGCAGTAGGTTAAAATGCTCTCTATAGTACAGCGGTAGAAGGTCACCAGCAGTTTTTCATTCAGTTGTTGTTTCCTGAGAAGTCTCAGGTAGTATAATCTCTGCTGGGCCCTCTTAATCAAGGCTGCAATATGAGCGCCCCAGGTCAGGTCCTCCTTTATGGTAACACCCAGAAACTTAAAACTGGCCACCCGCTCCACTCAGTCTCCATTGATAACCAGGGGCTGGACATCTAATCTATTCCTTCTATAGTCCACTATAAGCTCTTTGGTCTTATTGATATTAAGAGCCAAATTATTGTCTCTGCACCACGAAAGCAGCCGGTCCACCTCATCCCGGTAGGCAGACTCATCTCCTTCGGAGATAAGCCCCACCACTGTTGTATCATCTGCAAATTTAATGATAATATTGCTGAAGTGAGTGGGGGTACAGTCATATGTATAAAGAGTGTAAAGTAAGGGATTCAACAAACAGCCCTGTGGTGAACCAGTGTTGAGAGTAAGAGCTGAGGAGATATAATTGCCTAATCTAACCCTCTGGGAGCGGCCAGACAGGAAGTCCAAAATCCAAGAACAGAAATGCCTTCAACATTAAGAGATAATCTATTACAACTCATTATGGCATTTGTAAGTTAACATCATTAAGTGTGTCTTTGTATCACTGAATGTCAGATAAAGTACAGAGACTGTTCTGTTTTATGTGAGTGAGTCATTTGATCAGTTTGTAGACTGCCCATGTCTTCCATTTTCAGCAAACTCTTGTCTACTAGAAGGACAGAAACTTTAAGTATCCCATCTACTTGGAAAGCGGACTAGTAAGGGCCAACTCTCCTGATCATAATCTCTTCAGTAAATTGAATTGTTTTGCATTTTGATTTAAATCTCAATAAGCAAATAATGCATAAGGATATGTGAATCATCCTAGTCCTTTTTAAATGCTTAACATTGATAAAAATGGCTGAAGGATAAGAGATATTATGATTTTTTTAAAAACATGGTTTGAGTAAGCTATAGTTGTCTGGTTTATTAATTGCTATAGCTGTATTTGCACAACATACTGTTTAATTACGTTTTTATTCCCTATTAGCTACCCAGAGTCATATGTTTGAGATGGGCAGCCATATAAGTGGAATAAATGAATGAATGAATACTTTAATACCTTGAAACTAAACAAAGCAACCTATGTCTTAGCCTGATATGGAAATTTTTCCCTTATTTGTGTTGTAGCAACTCACTTTAATAAAGTTTTGTGTTTTTTTTCTGTTGGTCCCATACAACACCTTTGAGATTTTTAGAAAATAAGTGGGTTCACACATCATGGGAAACTATGCAGTTTGTTTGTTAATGGCTTATAGTATTGTTTAATCTGGCCATTGTGACTCACAAATTGCCATTTATGGTGTAGTATCTTGTACAAACTCATCAACTTTGATTTAGTAAATAAATAATGGTCAAATAGCTTAGCAAGATGCATATACTTTCACCTGAAGTCTGGGATATTGAGAACTGGTGCTTCTATGTATCTTCTTCTTGAGGCCTTTCTACACATTGTTCATGTCAAAGCCTTTTTTCTGTTCTTGCAGATTTCTCTCTCTTTCCCATTCTAACCCAATGCTGAAGAACTATATTAATAGCAGGGACTCAGTGTACCCTAGAACATGTATGTAAACGTGCATACAGAGTTTACTTAAGTGGATGCATATATTCTGAAGTTCTGCTTGTTTTTTCTCTGCAGAATTTGAAGAGCTTGCAAGTGCTTAAAATTAGATAACATCTGTTCCCTGCCACTTCTATTCAGTATGTTTTATTGGGAAGGGAAATTCTATCTCAGAACAAGACTTTATAATTGATTATTTTCTTGCCTAAATTACCAACAAGATTTGAACATTAGCATTTTGGATTTAACAAACATTATGTCAATCCATACATTTGTTGAACAAGGTGAGCAGTTAACCTTCAAAAGTATCAGGCAGAATAAAACTCCCCATCTCCATGCACATAGGGCTTGTTTTCCAGACTTTATGCTTCTGTGCGTATTGAAAGAAATCAAGTTAATTAATACTTCAAGGTTACCTTTTGTAGGTCTCAACTCTTGCCAGATTCCTGACAGAATTCAAGGTGTTACCTCTGCAATTCTGGCACTTCTTCTAATGAGTGCATAGCTAATGAGAAGTATATAATCAGAAATTAAATACAAATGCCAAATGGAATATTACTCAATATTTTATTTGAAGTTCATGGAGCACATTTGGACTAGGCCTGTGTTCTGTATGACATTCATATTGCTTTTGACGATAAATTTTGTTTGGGAAGAAAGACTAGGGACTTTCAAACTCTTACAACATTACTGCTGTTTCTTTATACTAAAAGTGAGATTTCTTGTCAAGGAAATACTCCTGGCAGCACTACCTACCCCCTTCCTGCCCAGAGCATTATTATATATAATTCTTACATATAAATTTTTGTTATTACTGATTTATTAAGCATATTCTGATCTTGTATTGGTTAGACTTCTTGCAAACTCACTAGAGTTCTTGAAGCTAACAGCAGAAAACTCTACTCCTACTCAAGGGTCTTTTGATTGCTCAGTAGAAAAGACACAGGTGGCAGCAGGACAGGTGGCTTACGGAGTGATGGTGAATGTAGTCCTGTTTGAAGCAGGCTACTAGCAGATCTGTGTATACAGTATGCTGAAATGCCTTGAAGTAGACCATTGAGCAGGGCTAGTTGCTTTGCCATTTTACTTTCAAGCTTTCAGTTAAAATCCCTTCTGCAAAGGAGTTGCATTACTGCCATGCTTTAGGGACATAATTTTATGAACTTTTAATTTTCAGCTACAAAAGCTGCAGAGAAATGGGAGCACAAAATTCAAGTTTGTGTTATGGAATGTGAACATGTATCCTTCCAACAGCATAAGTGTTTTCACCAATTGGTACCTATAGTGTTAGGACTATAATGGATACCTTTTATAGCTAGCCTAGTTATTAATGACTGGGAATCCATTCTTAATATTTCTGGAAAACACCACATTAGGCGGAATGAATGGTTTAGAAGATAGGCGTAGGGATTCTCTTTTTTCACACAGATTTCACAATTCCGCATCTAACATCTTATTAATTTTCTGATTTAAATTTTTAAACCAAGAAATTAGGCCTAAAATTTAAAGATGTCTTTTAAGACTGAAATTCCTGCAGGGCAGAATAGTATTTCTGAAGATGGAGTTTTGACATGATTGCCACTGCAAAGAGAGCTGCAATTAATTAATTTTGCTTGGTACCTCAGACCATCCAGAACAGATAATATCTAAAGCCCTTCAAGACTTTAGATCTTTACACAAATTTATCTTTAGATCATGAAAATGATATATAATTTAATGCACGTCAGCTCTAATTTAACACTTTTGATCAGAACATCAAATGTTCCATTAGTGACAATTAATTTTCTCAGCCTGTTTGATGACAGTGATTGCAACAACCCCAGCTGTTACTGACTGAAGCTCCTAACCAGCCCTTTCTAATTTCCCATCTTTAGGAATGACCTCCATTGTCAATTTAAGTGAAGAAGTATTACTTCTCTGAGTAAGACTACTAAAAACTATGTCCCACTTCAGAAACTGATCTTCAGGAATGGGCACAGTTTATGGTACATAATCTGGACTTTAGGACAGTCTGGAGCCACTACACCTTAATTTTCAAAGGGTTTTTTTTTTTTTTTAGCTAAAAAGACCTTATAAATACACAGGCAGAATTCTCAAAAAAAAAAAAAAAAAAAAAGTGAAGCCCCTGAGCTTATATACTACAAAGTATAGCTTGCATGCCTGCTCTCCATCATAGATTTCACTCTTTTCCTCACATTGTGATTTCATGCGGACTTTAATTCATCAAGAAGAGCTCATGCCAAGAGGTGAGCCAAACAGACAAAAAGTTAGAAAGATGTTGAAGCCTACTGTGGCTTAAGTAATCGTGTGGGTCCCTACATGTTTAACATTTTTATTTAAAATAAGTTACCCAATCTTTTAAACATTTCTATTGTTTCTGTCTGTTTGGTGAACTGAAAGTTAAATATTGAGACCCTAACACAATTAAAAGGTTACATGCCATTACTAATTGGTTAAGACTCCAGGCTAGAAACCAGGAGACTGTGAGTTCTAGTCCCACCTTAGGCATGAAAAACCAGCTGGGTGACTTTGGACCAGACATTCTCTTTCAGTCCACAATGTCAGGCTCGGGTGACAAGCTGGTTGGTCAATTCCTGTTGCAACCAATGGATCAACATTTGGTGTATCTGAAAAAAAGCGGACCCTGCACCTGCATGAAAAATGCTAGGAACAAAAAAAAAAATAAAAAATGCCATAACTAATCAAACCTTAGGCCAGGCCCACTGGTTCAAGGGAAAATGGTTCTACTGGTTCCACTGAAAATGGTTTCAGTGAGCCACACTGGAACAACCAGCCTCTTAAATGCAAATTGACACTTGTGATTCTACAATTTCTGTGAAACTCTAAAGTCTACAGAGCTGCACAATGATCTAAAGAAAGGCATCACTTAATAACCTTTTTTGAAAGGTACAGATTAAAGGTACAGGCTGACAGATAAATGATAGCACAAGGCTAGCCCCCCCCCCTTTTTTTTTTTGTTTTGTTTTCAGTTGTTAAACTCTTGGAAACTGGTAAGCCTTGCTAAAGATGGCACATCGTTTCAAAGAATTTTCAACAGGCCTGGATCTTCTCTTGCCTGTGATGGCTCTAAGCCAGTCTTCCTCAAGTGCCTATCATTACAAAGGTCATGCTAGCAAAAAATCATAGGAGTCATGGCTCATCTTGAGGGTGCTAGTTGGAGAAGGCACTCTAAATTCATACCATGTATTTCTTGGCTGGGTTTGCAGATCTCACTATGTCACAATGTGTTTTCAATGTTGCCCTAATGTGTTGTGTTAAACAAGGCACACTGTTTTGTAATCCATGGTTTATGAATTGATAAATGACTCTGGACAGCTTCCCAAATGTAAAAGAACAGCAATTCCATAAAAACTCCCCCAAACATCTATAAAACAACCTTTCAAAGAGAGAAAAAAAGTATTCACCCACACCTGCCTCCAGCTTAAAGAGACACATCCGTATTAACCCAAAGCCTGGGGAAAGAGCCAGGTTTTTAAGGAGTACCTGAAGATGGGCAAAGTGAATCTCCGCAAGGATGCTATTCCAAAGGGCAAGTGTAGCAACAGAGAAGTCCACCTCCCAGGGCCTCCTAGATCCCATTGCTTAATCAATGGGATCTAAAGCAAGCCAACTTTGTTGGAGGGCACGGGATGAGTAGATACTGTAGGAGACAGGCCATACCCCAAGTAGCTAGGCCTATTCTGTAGGGATATGATGGGATATGTAAACCTAGAAAATTGTGGTTAATTCAATGATACATACTTATAACAAAGTACAGTTTAGCACAACAGTTCCTGCCTTGTTTTATTTTATGCAGGCCACTACATTGTCATGAAGTGCTTTTAACAATTCCCACATAAGCCAGAGGTCAACAGTGCAGTACTTGTATGATCCATAGCACAGATGAATTATAAATATATGTATGTATGTATGTATGTATGTAAAAAAAAATGGTCAGGAATAACAGAACATTGTCAAATATCACAAGATTTTCTTACCAACTAAAATTATGCAAGTGATAAAAAATGTTTAACATTTAAAAAAATTGATTTGGCACCTGTGCAAGGAAGTACCAGTATTATTCCTCTGGACCAGTGAAGGTTATTGGACTACAGGTTGGGATCCCTTGGCTTAGTGCTGTATATGAACCTAGCCATTTTTTTCTTGATCAGTCTCTTCCACTGAAATGCTGCACTGGATATTTTATTGCTCCAACAGTAAGTCTTGCTCAGGAGTAGCACCACATGACTGCAACCCCCATCTGCTACAGTGATACTGTGCTAGCTCAAATTTTTACTAATCTCAAGGTTCACTAGATGAAGCAAAGCAATTAATTAACATGCAACAATATTTTATGTTTTGAAAATAAATCCTCATCCTGCCCTCCAGGCCTGCTCCAATGGCAATTATAGACATTTCAAAAATTTTGTTTCACTTTTGCAGTAGAATGATTCTTTCTGCCCTGGTGGATTGCAATTTTTTTTTTTTTTGAAATTGCTGTTCAACAGCGGGTGAACTTTGTATCTGACAGAACTATTGGATAGAATTTTCTTGTCAAAACGATCCATGTGCAATTACATGGCTCCTTTTCTTCCACCTCATTTCTTCTAAAGCTATTGATCTGCTGCTCTTATATACCATGTTACAAATCACCAAAAGCAAAGCTCCTAATAAATTTGCCACAAGACCAGTATCAAATTTGTGACAAGGGAAGTGTGCCATTTTTCTGCTTGGTGGATTTTGTACTTAAAAAGAAAGTGAAAATTTGACATAAATGTGCAGATAAGCAGAGAAAGGAAGAAATAGCCAGCTCTAAAAGGCTCTAAAAGGCTACTCATGCTTGAAATCAGTGCAATTGATTTTATCAAGTTTGCTGTCAAAACCTACTTTGGGTTCCCCAAATCCTTGGCCTCTGAATTATTTCCTTAAGTAACAATGCTTGCTGGACCCAACATGCTATGCTTCTTGATATGATATATTGATTATAAGATTCATGAATTTGGAATGTACAGTATGTGTGTGTGTGTATATATACACATACACACATGGTGGAATGAAGGGAAAGAGAGAAAAATCACTCAGATTATTAGGAGTTTGGGTCAAGGAATAATTTAAATAGATTTCATTGGATCTTCTCTAAATATGACTCTGAATCAAACACATTATCTTTCTTGCACTTGGGATAAAGTGAATAACCACATTTATCTATAAAGAAATTAGAAAATGTGCAGTTATACATGGAAGTTCACCTGTGATTATGAAGCTATTCCACAAAGAATATAATGATATGTAAAATTCTCTCAACGTATTACATATGTCTTTATTTGAACACTTCATCACATAACCCAAAGCAGAAGTTAGAGTGCTGAAGATCTGAAGAGTTTAATCTGTTCTGGTGAAAACCATGTACCTACGTGTTCCTACAGAAGAAAAAGTGATGATTTAAGATACTGGAGTAAGTTAGCATCCAGTCTTTCTATCTTTAATGAAAACAGCAAACATGCACTGAGCATATATTCAGCTTCTTTTCCAAGAGCTCCAGGTGGTTTACATAAGAATCTCCCCTCATACAGGTGACAGTGGGGTTGAAATTACATGACAACAGTTTTTTTTATTGTGGAATATGAGCTTTCTTTTATCTGTAGTCTCTGCAGCTGCTTATCTTTTATTTCTGTTCAGGATGTGGACTTGTCTTCTTCCCTGCAGTAGCCATACTTTCTGTTGTCAGTGCTTTGGGGATGGCGCACCATGAGTATACTGCCTTATATACATAGAAGAAATTCTTCCAAGGGTTGGCATGTATACAGAACTTTTTCTGTGCTTCTTCAATGTGCAGATAGCATGAATAGATCTATCTGACGGGTTAGCAAGGACCGGTCTAAACTTTGTGGCCCTGTGTTACACTCTCACAGAGTGTCCTCTGACCTCTCATCTTCCAATATACAACAAAAAGTAGAGGCACAAACATTTTGTGTACATCATTTTTTCCATTTCTATCAGATTTCATTTTTAAAGTCATCTTTTCATTTTTAAACATTTTTTCATTTTATTTTCTAATCCATTAATAGATATATGCTCATAATACATTTTTCTCATATAGTTTCAGAAGAGAAATATCTGGTATCTGTCTAACTATCTAATCTATCTCGATCTTTTCCCAGAGTTTTGAAATTCTTAGATGGTAGATATCTTATACTTGGGCTCTTTGAGAAAGGGATAAAATCTTACAAATCTGCATTGTTTCCCTTGTATTTTTCTAATG
This sequence comes from Python bivittatus, assembly GCF_059951505.1. Taxonomy (NCBI): domain Eukaryota; kingdom Metazoa; phylum Chordata; class Lepidosauria; order Squamata; family Pythonidae; genus Python; species Python bivittatus. The sequence continues at coordinate 27,420,859 of NW_028277086.1, forward strand.
GTCTTAATTTCCTTCCAACATCTAAATTCTCTTGAACTAGATCTTTCAAGAAACCTTCCTCACATACTTCCTGTATTGGGCTATAATGTCTCTTACTGCTATTAATAATAATAAAAATGTTTTGCATCTTAAATATTTATTCTGTACACTAATAATTTTAGAAGTCCCAGTAGTTGCATTTGTTTTATAGGTTGTTTTCTTATCAGTCCTATCTCTATTAGGATTTCTGACCAACATTTCTGTACTATGTTACAAAACTACCATAAATCAGTAAATGTTCCTCAATCCTTACATCTGTTCCAACATAAAAGTAAGTAACTATGTGTCATACTAGAAAATATTTAGGGATAACATCTGGGGGAGATGGGTGGCATATAAATTGAATAATAAAATAAAATAAAATAAATAAAAATAAATAAATAAATATTTTAAGGTGTATAGTATTTCTTGTATTTTTTGTTGATTATGAAAACAATCTTTTTTTCAGTGTGACTTTTTTATTTTCTATCACAGTATATTTGTTATGCAGGACAATTAATGGTGAAATTTTAATCAGTTCCAGAACCAAAACCAATATTTTTTTAATGAAATCACAGTGTAATCACAAAGTTGGGGGGTGACCTATTTAGGTCTCTGACTAAAGAATCTAGTTATGGGCCAGATTTGGAACAGGACATTTCTCTTCAAACCTTGAATGCCTTTGGGGTTTACACAAACATTGTATATATACTTAATATAAAAAATAGAAGAGCTCATTTTCCTAAGATAGCCTTTGATAGAAATATAAAATGAATTCTAAGTTAAACAAAGCCAGCTCAATAACAAAAATTCAGTTAAAAAGAATATGTCATAACAAGGCTTTACGAAGAACAAAAACGCTATGATCTCAAAACACAAATCCTATCCATTCTCACCACTTTATGTACTTCAGAGAGCATCTGTATGCAACTTCTTAAAGCAGCCATAACTTTTCCTGGGATTGTATAGCTGCTTGCTTCAGCATTGATCCCAGGAAAAAGATGCACTTGAAGCATTTTTTTTGGCCTTTGAATCCAAAGCATTGTACAGTCCTAATTTATACAGGATTTAAACTGCTGAGCCCTTGTCCTGGAGAAAAAATGCAGCTGCTTTAAAGGTTGCAGGCAAGTGCTACAAGAGCATAGGAAGCTTTCTTCTATGTCTTTCATCTCAGATTATTTTACCAGCCGCAGTGCTAGTTAAGGGTTAGGGAACCTGTGGATTTCCAGATGCTGACTCCAAACTTACTGGCTTCCCCAAGCTTATTGTGATCAAAGATGTTGCAACTGTAATCCAACTATTTCTGATTAAACACCAGTTTCCAGCATAGAATGGAACATCCTGACATGTACTAAATGTCCATATCTTGTGTAGGCAATGAACTTCCCCTCAGATCTTGTTGTATCCCTCATAGACTTAGTCAGCTTGGCCAGTGAAAAGTAGTAATAGTCATCCAACATCTGGAAGGCCACACATTCATGACAAATGACTGCTTTTTGGAGGGGGGGCTGTTTCTTAAAGTAGCAGGGCTACAAATCAGAAACATGGCTTCTAAGCCCAGCTGTTTCCTTTTAAGAATTATTCACTAGTCATTTTATTCATGAGCTTGGGAAATTATCATTTGTTTCTTATGCAGAACGTGAAAAATGTGTAATCAATTTGAAGCATTATATCGAATTGAGAAATTATGTGTGCTAGTCAGGACAGCTGTACAGTACTTTGGATTCAAAGGCAAAAAGGTACTTTGGAGCAATCCGGTCAGGAGACATGAATGTAGGATCTATCTGCAACTTCTTAAAGCAGCTGTGATTTTCCTGGGTAGTTCTAGTAGAATTTGGCCAGAGTTTAGGATTGTGGCTCATGTCTTTTCACTAATAAAGCCTTTCAAACTGTTTAAAATTGCTTAACTGGACATCCTATCAGCAATATTAAAGAGGGAAAAGTTAAATAATTTTTTTAAAAAAAACCTCTATTCACTCTTGCTTTCTCAAGACATATATCAAGTTATTTCTCCTTATATCTTCAGTTCTCTGAGTACAGCAACCAGGACCCCCTTTGCTTCCCTTTTTTAATCAAGAATTGCCATCCCGCCTAAGAGGAATCTTTTATATGGAAGATTATTTTTGTTAGTCATACACTCCAAAATGCCTGGTTTCATTTAACTTCAGTTAAATGGTATTATTTAGAGAGCGCATTCCTGAATTTGTCATATCAATGTGAGAAGAAAGGTAAATCTTACTTGAAATGTTAATGGTTTACAGTGCTGAAAAAAATGAGAATTGTCTTATTGCTGCTGTTGTCACTCACTGTTTTTTTTAGCTTAGTTGAAATAATACAGCTTTCTAAAAGATGTGTTGAGATGTCCTGCTTGTTAATTACTTTGATACAGTATTCCTGATATTGAAGGGCTATCATGACAGATTATCATCAGAAAGGTTGTTTCCTAACTTAGATAACACCCCAGATGTCAGCACAGATCTACAGTCACTTTTCAACTGATTTATAGCCTAGAGAAGATTCTATCATTTTGATCATTAGCATCATTTTTTATCAACAGTTTCAGAAATCCATATACTTATGGATGTTTACTCAGGAATAAATGCCATTGTACTTAACAGAGTTTACACCTGGTCAGTATGTGTATTGGAAGTCAGCCTGAAGTTATTTCGGGTCCTCGTTAACTTCCACCACTAATATTTTTCAGGAGGAACCACTAAAGAGAATTAATGCATTAATCAGAGGAAAATATTTATTTACAGGAATGTAAAATTTATGTTACAGCATTTGGAACAAAATTGCATTGAATGTTGACACAGAACCAATATGTTCAGAGGATGAATGCAAATAAAAATTCTGTCCTATTATTTAAAACCACCATGGCTTTTAAAAATGGCTGTAGAGTTACCTTATGGGTGTGCCATGTTTCGGACTTAGTTCAAATGAAGTATTGTGGAATTTGTGGGAGCTGAAACCAGCACCTCTCTGTGACTCATTAAAGCAGCTGTGTTTTCACTGTTTCATGTTCTGAAGAACTCCTTCCAAATCAAATTGCCCAATGGTATATTTTATACAAGTAATACTTTCCATGGTCTTAAGAATCTGTTCCCATTCCTTAGAAGAATTGTTGTAAACCAAAAATGCAATACCACTTAATGCATACATTCAAAAAGAGGGGGAAATGTCCCTATTGTAATAGATATCAACATTCCATCTCCTTTCTGGATTAATTTGTCTTGTGTGCAAAGATATGTGGGTGCAGTGCTTCCAGCAAAAGGATGCTGAATCAAGCCCTGCATATTTTCCTCCTCCTCTTGATTACTTTTTATAATCACTGCATGGGCTTAGGAAAAAAGAATTTATACTAAAAATAGACTGCCTTTATGAAAACATTGTAATAATGCAACAGACAGGAGAACACATGAAGGAGCTATATGTTCAAATAGACCATGTGCTTTGCATACAGAAAGTTCCAGTTGAGTTTCTGGCGTCTGTGGTCAAAAGGATCTTAGGCAATAGTCCTCTGCCCAAGGCCACAGCCAGTAAGGGCAGACAATACCTGGTTACATGAACTGATGCTTTGATTTAGCAGATGGCAGCTTCACATATTATTCACAGATTTAACTGAGCAACAGGCTGTTCTTTTCCTGCACCTTTTAATCTGGGGATACTGTATTCAAAGCTGCTTTACAGGTAGCATACTGCATATTCCTGCCTGAATCTTTATGGATGCAAATTGTAGGAGTCACATGCAAGCAACTGAGGCACTGTACAATTGATCTCTCGCTCTGGATAATTCATGAATTGTACATGTAAAATGATGTAGCAATAAATTCATGAAAGCCGTGCTTCCTAAATGAAGACTGAAGAAGTATTTGTAAAAATACTAAGCAATAGCCTTCAAGCCCTTTGAAGAGGTTTTGGGGAAGGGGCACGCACCCATTCAGTGAACACACACAGTTTGCCTTGCCTTGCCACAGCCATATGCATCTTCCATTTCACTATAAATGTAGATGTTATTGAAGGTCTGACAATTCCTCTGGGCCCTCGGAAAGGCACCTGAATTTGGTAATGCTGTTCTACAAATTAAGTTGCCGAAGAATACCCTTACATAAAAGTTTGGTATCTTGTCTCTGCTGTGACTTACAGCTGAACTAAGAAACTACGAGCCACTTTTGTTTTCAGAATTGCCAAGACATCAGTTCTTCCACTTCAGAAGCAGCAGCTGCTGAAGAAAGTAAATGTATTTGTGCATATGTGCTATTCATATACACTCAATCGTTATCCATGCATTCTGCTTCTGTGGATTTGCTTATACACTTCTATAAAAGTGTAACCCATTTTTCTTCATATGTGGTCTCAATGTGGCCATGCGCTGTAGAGAAAAAAGTCTCTACATTGTTCTGATAACAGGTCACGTGACAGCACTAGGAACAATGCTTCAATAACCATGGTTTCCATTTCCATTTTTCAAGAACGTAACCCCTGCGTATAACGAGGATTGAGTGTAGATAAATTCATAAGGGTATTTTGAGGGGGGGGGGAAGGAGGGAGGGGATCAGCTTACCTAGAATCATAAAACTGATTAATGTGGACTCATTTGTGGAAACAATCCAGTTTCAAACCTCATTCTGTGAGCAAGAGTGAAAAACAAGGGCAATTGGAATACCTTTTGTATGTTATTGAGAGGAAAGAGATGATGTATCTATGGTACTTCACTGTTGGGCTACTGTATGGGACAGCACTCCCATCATTTGGCAAATTAACCCCAGACAAATTGATGCACCTGTCTGTCTGCCTGTCTGTCAGGTTAAAATTGGTTAAAACCAGAACCTCCAGTCATGTGAGTGAAGAGCTCAAATAAAGGCAATTCAGTGGAATAGAAAGCAGATATGCATCAAACATGCCAACTTTACAACATGGCAACACTCATAGAAGGATTAAGAGAGTTTTGAACCATACTGATCTATATCCTATCCAAAATGTGCTTATCTGAAGCTAAGAGTAGCAAGATAAGGGTTGGGGTATATTGACATTAATGATTGTTTTCTATTGATATCACTGGAAACTGTGCACAGAACATATGCAAATTATATCCATTTTAGTGTGATGATGCACTGAAAAAACTTCAAAGACAAATTATTAATTTGTCCTTTTCTATAACCCCACTAATGTATGTATTTGCTTTAAAACAGGAATAAAAATAATTAAAATATATATTGGCTCATAAATCTTTGATGATCTCTTTTCATTATGCTGTAAACATTTAAGTGCAATATCACCTGACTGTAAATATGATGAACCATAAAACATGCTAATCATAAAAATAGCTTTTACAAATATACATTTGTGTACAGTATTTCTTTCATTTTAAATATGTCCTTCATATTATCATACAAGTCATTGGCTATCTGACATCAAAATTTAAAAAAAAAATACCAGTGATTAGCCAGGAGAAACACATTTACAGTCTAAACCATAAAAATATGACAATTGTGTAGTTTTAAACACATAAGAAATGGAATTTCTAAGCTGTGAATGGTGATGTCCATTTCCAAAAGGAAATTCAGCTCTTCATACAAATTGAGTCAAAGATGCTTTGAGCTGACAAGAAACTGTAGTTTACATTTTCACACAGGGAAGTCTATGAATTATCTTCTCAGCTTCCAAAAGGATTGTGTTCATTTGATCTGTAAAAACTATAACATAAAATATAGTTGTGTTTGAAAACATTTTGAAGAAGATATAATGACAGATGAAATTAATATGACAATTTTTATTTTATAGAAAGCAGTTCACTTGGATCAGTATTGTGGCATGATAAATATTAACCCTTTCTCCAATGCAAATTTACTCACCTGAATTGATATGAGCCATGCAAGAACTTATAATTCTCCAGTCTTTCTTCAGCACTGACTATATAGCCAAGTGCTCTTAATGATGCAAAGCTGTGAAGTTTCTTATTCTTGTTCCAAATTAAAAATAAATAGAAATTTGACCCATTTTCCTAATCTGGTTCATCTACACAGTGACACTAATGCAGGGGTTCCCAACCTGGGGTGCCTGCAGCCCCAGGAGATGCAAGATGGAGTTTCAGGGGATGTGACAATTTTATGCACTGAGTTAAAAGCTTATTTTTTTTAAGTTCAATTTGTTCACCCACATTAGAAATTAGACTTCTTCATCTTCAAATATGATACTACTTTTGTAGGGGGTGTGAACATTCATCAAACATTTCCTAGGGGTGTGGGGCATAGAAAAGGTTGGGAACTACTGCACTAATGGATTGCCTGGGTGATAAACACTTGACCATTAATTACCAATGTCAAAGTACTTTAAGTTCAACAGCTATACAAAACCTCTCTGTTTCTTAAAGTACTCTGTGAAGAACAAAATGGAAGTGCAGAAATTAGGTTCCTGTTCAATCATGGCACAGACTGACCAAGTAATCTTTGAAGGGTAGTGATAGGGTCATGTCATTAGAGGTATCAATATTTTCTACATGTTGTGTAAAGGTCAACAAGTCTGTAGAACTACTTTCATACAATTCTTATAAACAAGGTCACTTTGAAAACTCTTATCTGCAAATCCTTTCCATTATTTTTAGTACCAGACTGACAGAATAGCCTAGAAGAGGCATATTTTCTCCTCCTTCAGTTTCTCTCCTGCATCAGAGGCAGCCCAGAAGATGGTTAATTAGCTCTATAGCTCTTCTGAGAATAAAAGCAGTGTACTCTCTCATCTTGCAGAGTTTTTATTTTTTGTTTTTCCTTGTTCTCTTGCTTGACTTTTCTTCTATTATATAAAAATCAAAAGCCAGAGATTACTGAAGATATGTTCTTAGCTCATTATGAGTACTGAAAAGCTTCCTTGTGTTATGATTAAGAGCATTGTAAATCATCTATGTCGAAAGATTCCTGCTTTGCTGTTACTTAAGAACTGAGATGGGCAATGAGAATCTCAATAACAAGCAGAAAGGACAATTTGCAATGGTCTCAGACTTATTTTAATGAAATGGAAAGGAAGTTCGTATCAAAAGATGACAAACAGTATGACTGGTAATGCCATTATTAGCAACATTCTCAGTCTAAAGCTCTCCAGTAAATTCATACTAACATTCCCAGCAATCTCAAACAGCAAAATGAACGATACAAATGATAGAAGCAGGACTCCAACACATCTGGAGGCCCTAAGAGTAGACAAATTTTCTTCATTAAATTTATGCTTAAGTTTCATCACTGTATGCCAGCCTCCAACTTTCTAAAGGCATGGTAAACTTGAAACATCTATTTTTTAATTCATTCCTTTCATCTAAACTGTTTAAAATTAATTATTGGCTTTCTGGCAGTTGGGAATGATAAAATCTGAATACAGTTTTATTTACAGGATCTGTAATCATGGGGAAAAGTTCTGTTCAAAAAAATATGAGAAGAACCCTTGGCAGAACCTTTTGCTCAATATGGCAAACTTGACTGGATGGGACAATCACATAAAATAACTTAGGAAGCAAGGCTGGTTTAAGCTGTGCCATCACTCTACTGACACTTCAGGCAGATCTGAAGAAGATGAGACTCTAGTCCTATTTTGATATTCTCTCTTTGTAAAGTTAGAGAAAGAGATGACCACACAAGTAACCCTTCATGAGATGGAAACTGTCTGTGTGGACACCCTACTTTACTTGTGTAAACTTCTTTCACAACTGAAAAACCTAACTTTTCAGGATTCAGAACTGCATGAAGACCATGCAGTTTAACGCTCCAATGTGTGGAGAATTGACAATTTATTTAAGAGGAATGAATGACAGAACATGGTCTCAGGCGGATTAATCCTAGTTTTTCCTTGAGACTCTGGTCACGATGAGAGTTCGTAGCTGGATGAAAGGTCCAAACCATTTCTTGCCAATGTGCAGTTAGAGAGATGCCTTGTGATATTCACCCAGAAGAAACAATAGTTCCAGTTAGCTATGAAAGTTGACAGATATTGATAGTTGTGGGCCACTGCACAAATCTTGGGCCACTGAAACCCGACTAGGGGTTTTTGATGAATCCATGTACTGGGGCTTTGCTTGTAATTTTTATGCAAAATATGATGTAGCCTAATTCTTTCATCCAGGAAAAGCTGTTCCTGAGTGAAAAGCTAAGTATTCATATGAGAACAAATAAATTTTATAACAGAAAGGTACTGAATGGTGGGGAAAGATTTCAAGTTCATTATATTCATTAAAAAAAATAGAGGGGTTTTGAACATGAGAAGAAAGCAATTAAATCCAGCATTATGCCTGAAAAGTCTTTTCCAGAGTAAAGGACAGCTGAAATAAATGAGTTGACAATTTGTTTGTCAGTTCATTTATACAAAATGGAGACAATATTCTACTGTAGTTGAGTGCAATACTGGCTATATCAAGCACAGAAAGTTTGATTTTCATTTTTGTAACAATTTTTTAGCAGTTATAGTTTATTAGAAATGTGATACCTTCAGAAAGTCCAACACCACAATACTTTCCAAGTGCTCAAAAATTGATTTAAAAAATTGGTTCTATTGATATTTACCCAGTGAAAAAAAATTACAGCAGTGGGTCTCAGACCATGAGTTTGAATTACTCTAACAATAGTTCCACACAGGAAGGCGAATTCATTTAATTCACAGTTGAACACATTTTCAGAACAACAAGCAGACAGAATCATTCCACCTTTATGGTTATACAAATTGTGTATGGCAACTGCATTTTTTCCTGCACCTGCCATACAGTTCTGGGAAAAGATATATTTGATACATATATAGAAAAGGTCTGCACAAAACCATTAAAACTGGGAGAAAACAATATACTCATCTGCAGTTCCATGATATTCAGGCATAAATCTGATTGAATTCAGTAGGTGTTACTCCTATGTAGCATTTCACCTTTGCTGTGCTATTTTTTCAACAGTTTTCAAAATTCAGGTGTACTCAAAGTGACAGAAACACTTATTCTCAAATTCTTGAACAACGCTATTATTTACAACATCATATCCAAAATACTGGTGAGATCACAAGCTCCAGCCACCCTAAAGAGTTTTGAATTATTATATGATAAAGTTTCTTTGGAACTGAAATACCTCAGGCTGTTATGAGAGCAAGCATTTTTTTTTTTCACTTTTCAAAAAACGAATTAAAAACTTTTCCTCTCATATGTTTTCATTTTTGTTTTGTTTTTTAAACATAGAATACACAATCCTTCAACTGGGGCTGGATAGTGTATTTATCAAACAGCTCTCTCAAGCTTTCAAGTGTTTAATTCATCCTTAAAAGGTACTATTGACAGTGCTGGAAATGCGGCTTAGTCAGTTACATACATTGAACCCGAAATAGAAGAATTGGGTTGCTGATGTCTTATTCAAAGAAAAGTGATTTCCCTTCTGATGAACTACATTTAGAATATGGAACTTCTGGGCTTCCAGGGGAAGATGGCGGACTGAAGACAGCTCTACCAACAAGTGACATTTACAGCATTTTACAAGGGAGCTGAAGCAGATTGGCTTCTACGATCCTCTCTGGATCAAAGAGAGAGACATGAGACTACAAGACAGTGATCAAAGGGGGGGGGAATCAGGAAATGGGGGAATTCTCTGTAATTGCTCAAGCTGCAGACGGAGCCTTTTCAAAGGACACTAAATTCATACATTTCCCTTGCTAACTACCTTCTAATAGCCTATTAACTGAAGCCTGCAGGGTGACAAGGCTGGAAATACCGGGTGAGTGAGTGTTTTCAATCCTCAATATAAGAATATGTAAATCTATTTTTTATAATCTTTAAGAACTTAAAATAAACACCAAAAAGTAAGACAAGGTTTTGGCTACAGAAAGTTTTAAGGGCTCAGAAAATGTTGGAGCTTTGGACTTAGAATATTAAGACTCTGAAATTACTATTTTTTTTTTTTAATGAATGTATTTCTTTGGGAAAGAAAAATTGTTTTTGAGATTGAAGTTATAAGGCAAGCAACTTATAATGGCATTTAGAGACATCTTTGAAGAACTGCGTAGAGACCTGCATCAGCTATGTTGTGCCTTTCTGAGAACAGTTTGTTTCTAGATGAAGTTGTTACAGAACAAGATATGCAGCAAAATTTACTTGAGGAAAATATGAATGAAATTTTGAATAAGAATCTTTCACCAGATATAGAGAGAAAACTGGATGAGGTTTTAAAAAACAAGAAGGAAATAAAGATGATAATCCCAAATTGGAATTGGAATTCCAAACAATTGGAATAATTTCCTTTTGTTGGATTTACAAAAAAGACTAAAATGCTAAAAAAATTGTAACAAGGATCAACAGTCATCTGAATGGATTACAGAGAAAGACTGCCCTGTATAGAAATAAAAAGGACTATCAAGTCAGTTTATTCAACCAGGGATAAAATGGGATGTTATTCTGGCTGGTTCTTTCTGGATTTATTGATATCTTAATTAGAAAAATGTGGTGTACTAGATCTGCTTACATTTAATATGATGTAAAAGTCTTTTCCCCTATACTTACTTTATGTAATCCTAATTTTATAATAGAGACAGCCCTCTACTTATGAACAGGTTATGTTCCAAGAGGCTGTTCATAGGTCCATTTTGTTCATAAGTCCAACCACGTGTACGTATGCTGCATGCCGTAAACTTCTGGGCGCTTGTATGTGGCACGCCATAAATGTCCGGGACCTTCATTGTTGGAGTTGCGGACAGGGATAAGTTGTTATTTGGAATGTTGTGTATTGGAGTTTGTTTTTTGTAAAGGAGAAATTGTCTCTTTTTGTCATGTTAAACTTGGGTTTTTAAAAATTTTGTTTATATTAGGATATTGGGACCATTTTATGCCTTTTAAATGGGATTTTGTTATAATTAAGAATTGAGATGTGGAATGTTAAGTTTTATATATGTTAATTAATGTTAAAATCTTAGAGCTTTGTTTGGATCTTTTGCTGGTAACTGGAATGAAGAAGAGGTTACTTATTTGATTTGCCTATTGTTAAGAAATGGGTTACGGGATGAAGAATTTTATATTTGTTAGCTAAAAGGAGTGAAGAGATCAGGGAATTGTTTATATTTGCCATGATGAGGATGGGAAGTTGCTTTCTTGGTGGGGGAGGGAAGGGATTTTTACACATTTTTTCTTTCTTTTTCTTGCATTTCTTCTTTTTCTTTTTTTCTTCTAGTTTATATTATCTTTGTTTTATTCAAACTTTTATTTTAGAATATGGAACTTCTCTGTAGTATTTGTATATAAATGAATAATGAATATTTTACTTAGGCACTGATATCCACAAAGATGTAACTCATAATTATTACATATAGTACATGAATATTATCTATTACATCGATCCTTTCAGTAGGATTCTCCCTTTGATTGAAAATATCCTAATGCTGTCGAATAATTCATCAAATGTCCTTTTTATATTACACAAAGACATCAATTATCTGCTAAACCTCAGGCACTCTGACACGTAAAAAAATGTGACTATAGTCACACATACTACATTAATAGAGTATCAATAATATTCTGTTGGATATCATTCCAAACAATTACTTTAACTATCCTGCAAACCTTTCTTTGACATCACAGAATTGCATTTCTGTTTATGCAAGAACAAAATGAAATGGCACTTTAGAAATTGCTAATGTGATAGTTTTATACGGTACTACCTTCTACGCTTTGTTCACATTGGGTAGTGACACCCTCCTACCCTCTAGTCACAAAGGCAAACTCCTGAATTCCATGAGAGAATTCACCCAGCTTCATTTTGCTTGCTTCGTTCCATTATTTAGCACAGGGCAAGACAGAAACTGGAGAAATGCTCCTGTTTTGGGGGGAACCCAGGCTAAGGGAAGGCTAATAATCAGCAGCAAGACATACATGGAAGGAAGGTCCTTTTTTTTTTGGCAAAACAACTGAAGAATTGCATCATACAACATTGTACAAACTATAGTTTAGCTAAAACATTTTCCAAGAAATATTTCCTGGAAATAACTTCTGTTACAGAAACAGTAACTTTTCCATGTTTTCTTGAATACTGTATGGTATAATACAATCTGCAATATTAATATGAAGCTGTTAAGAACCTGACATCTGACCTTTAAATGCTTTCTGACTCCAATTTGAGGATGCCCCAGACCTCTGTGCTCTGAAGAGCTCAACTAAAGAGTTGTCCAGTATGCAAATCCTTAGAAAGAGGTGCTTTAAAATGTTCAGGAGGGCATAGGAAGCATTTAAATCTTTGAATCTAAACAGCAGCCACCTCTTTTCCCTGGTTCACCCAGCTGCTTTGCAAGTTCTCCTTTCTGACTCTGCATGCAAGAAAAGTAAAGCAAAATAGTGGTGTATGTGCACAGATGCAGAGACAGCTAAGAGCAGTTTTTTTCCAAATCAGCCATAGGAACTTTGGAAAAAACACAGCTGCTTTCCCGATTCAAAGAAAAGTGCTTTGTATGGTTTCCCATACATTGCAAAGCACCTCTTTTAAAAGAATGTGCATCTTATGAGCTTTATTATAGTCATGAATATGCCTTATTCCCAAATGTCTTCTGATATGTTACAGAGTCTATATCTATAATGACAAACAATCTACTTGGAGTAGCCAGATAACAGGAAGCTCAGAGTGTCCTACTGAAGTTATTTGTACATATGACTACTGAATTTTGAAAACATCTGTTTTAATATCCAAGGATTTAGACAATCTCAACCTGAGTTACATATTTAAAAAATAGATCTCTTTTTTGAAGGCCATGTAGCTCAGCATTGTCTTTAACAACCTGCATTTTCCAGATGTGTTGGGACTGCAGCTCCTAGATTTCCCAGCCAGTAGGCATTTGTAGTAAAGACACATCTGGAAGATGCCAAGCTGTGAAGAGAACTGTTACTACACAATACTTGAGAAAGAATATAACTAACCTTGTCATAGGGAGAACAAGTAGATGCCTCTTTGAAAAAAAAAATACAGAGGAGATTTGTGTGGGAGATCTCTTTAAACATCTCTTAAAATGTTTTTTTTAAAATTAAATAATGAGAAGAAAACAAATCGAAGAAAAAGTAGACAGCTTTCTTCCTTTTTTAAAAAGATTAACTACTTGCATGGCAATTTCTTTTACAGCTATGCTTCTTAGTTTCATAGAGCTGGCCCTCTTATTTTATAAGTACAGGGAAAGAAATCTTTTCAGGCAGTGCACTCTCTTGCTATAGCAGAGGAACCCAGTTCTCTCATTGTAGGTTTTTTTTTTAAATGAGACCCTGAGAAATGAGGGTGTCACTCCTTTTCCCATCCCTTTCTATGGAATGATATCAATGTTGCACTGGTGTCAGTCCAAATCTCCCCCTCCCCCCCCCCCGCTTACGTCTGTGTACAGGATGGAGAAGAGTGAGAAAGGAAGTGAACTCTATTTTAATCCAGAATGGCTGCAAGACAAAAGAAATAACAATAAGGCCACACATTTTCTTGACGGTTAGCTTCAGAAACACAGGGACACTTACAAAAATATGTATGTTAAATCAAACACAAAACTGATTTCAAATTTCATCCCATTATCTTCAGGAAATAATTTGTTGTACATTCCAGCTGGCTATAAACCCTTGAAACAGCTGTCAACCTAACGCATTAATTGAAAGTGAATTTTGCCACAATCCAGCAGAGTTATGCCCAAGTAGATTTATCGATTGCTTTGTTTTGATGACTTGACATAAAGCCATCATACTTTAACTTGCCCCATCTGAAACTGAAACGCAAGCTAGTTCTAGTAGTGCAGATATGATGGGCATTAACTTTGCTATTAAGGCTATTGCAAGCCTTCAGATAGTGGTTGCTGTAAAGTACTGCCGCCCTCTAGCCTATGGCAAATCAGAGATAATGCAGGGCAAAGACAAAGGCACTTTAGGCAGGACAATGACAATGAGGCTAATAGCAGCAGTCCCTTGCTGCAGATTCTGTCCCTGATAACTGAGTAAAAGCAGAAGGTCCATCCACCCCCATACAGTCTTCACATTTTACAGGGCAATCGGAATGCTCCTCAAAGCAGCAGCATTGACTGCACCCCTGGAAAAATTCCCTTGCATAGTTGTTTGCATCTGTTCAGTTGATCTTTACATCTGTTTCATGTAACAATTTGCTCTTGAAAAGCTCTTTAAAGAGAATCTTTTTGCTTTTTCAGAATCGCATTAATAATGCATAGGCATAGTGCACATCGTAGGTTATGAAATTTGATGACTCTGTGTTTTATTTCTACAGCAATAAAATAGTTCCAGCTATTCATGGAGGTAAGAGATGACCCTGCTGAACTCTGTTATGCTCCTGATTTTTGCTGTCAGCAGCAATTCACAGGAGAAAAGGAACAGAGTCCTATCCTTATTCAGAAGCAGAAACCATATGTCTGCATTCCACAAGGCTAATTATAGCTCCGTCTAGGGAAGCCTTATACATTCAAGATGCACAAACGGGGGCCACCTTCCACCATCTCCCTCTGGGCTCAACCATTGCCACTAAGTGCTGATGGCACTCCATGCACCACTAAATCACATTATCAATAACTAAGATTGCTTAGGTCAGGTGTGAGGAGCTCCCTTATTCAGTTCTTTGTCCAGCTCACTCTGTCATCTCATCTCACTGCCCTGCTCCAGCTGTTAGCACCTCCAACAGTGGTGAACATTATTTAGAAGGCGAGATCAGTATGATAGAAAAGGATCATCTCCTTTATTACTTCCTTTTAGCCAACTTGCTTTCCTCTCTGGTTAAAGAGGTTTGCAAATTTGGGAAGCTCCATAAAACCACTTTATTGGAGAAGACAGTTTAAAAGAAAAAAATGCAAACACGATGAGAAGTAATAAACATGATGTCACTAAACACATTACTCTCTCACACACACACTCACACACATCTCTCCTCCAAGAAAACTCTGGATGTAGTTTTCCTCAACAGTATTTTGGCAGTGTGTGTTGGATTTGGCTAAATTCTGAGTAGAGGCAAATCTGTGGTTTAATGAGGCAAAGCAGGATCCCCAGGAAATGGCATAACATCAAATCTCAATGCTTTGTCAATTATTCAGCATGTCAGGATGCTTCAGTTAACAAAGTGCTGTGCCTACAAAACACTGGAGTAGAAGGAGGAGGTGGGAGAGGAATGCAATAATTTGTGATTGCAACTCTTTTTTCTACTTAAGGGAACACCTGATCAGAAGCTCTGTACTTAATCCTTCTTTTGGTTGCAGATGAATGAAGATCTAGACAGATGGTTCAGAATTCCTCTGAGAATTTGGGGTAAGAAATATGTGATTGAGATGAATATATTTCCAAAGTTAATTTATATTTTGAGAGGTTTACCAAATGTATTCCATCATTATCATTTTAAATTGATTTACAGGTTATTGATCAAAGTTCTTTGAGAACTCTTCTTGAGAGATTTCTATTGTATAAATTATAGCTATCTGCTGAGAAACATGCATTTAATTTTCCACATTTTTCAGATTTATCACTAATAATAATAATAATAATAATTTAAATTAATATGCTGCCCAACTCCCAGGGACTCTGGGTGGTTTATGCTACCTTTGGTGATTTTTGGAATAAGAATCTTAGAATCCAGCTCTCTTTGGGCTCAGTTTAAGAGATATTATTGATCCTACTGAAATCCTGGCCATTATTTGAATCCTTGTTGGTAGAGGGATCAGGTTCAATGCTTGCTTTTAATGTTGCAGGACATATATGTGAAATATTGTGTTTTCATTGTTTACTTGTGAAAAGCTCATGTTATGGGATAATCCCAGTTTAAAAATACATTGTAAATGTGTGTTTTGGTAAACCAATCCTGTTACAAGGTTACTTTGGATTAACTTAGTTCTGAGACAGCCATTTTTAATACTCCGGCAGAATTTAAAAATTAGTTTGATTTACCCCAAAGTAAATGACATTATAGTCAATGTACGTACTTGTTATTTGATTTATACCAGATGCAATTGCTGGGTTAGGTTAGAGGTTTTATAGGAATTATCTATAGCTTTGAAACCAGTGACCTTTTTTGAAGGAAGCTGATATTAGTTACTTACTTGACCTTTGGAATAATGCGTGAATATCCTGGTAAAGAGTGAGGAGTTGCATTAAACAATGTAAAATTCATTTCCTATAATCTTAAAATGGAGATTATAAAACAACAAAACAGTGCTTTTATGTATTCTGGATATTCCAGAGAATGTTTATTAACAATGGTTACACTCACTCTGCTACTGTAGATTAAATTGGAAGAGGCAACCTGGTAGTCACCACTTGTTATCTGTTCCCCCTTTTATTTACTGTAACATTTCTCTACTTCCATATAGAACCCTTTTAATTCCTTACCAGCTCATTACTGCCATCCTCATCAAAATCTTCCTCTATCCCATCTGTCATTTCTTCTCCATCCCCATCCAGCCCTCCTTCAATAGGCTCTTCTGCAGAGTTGTCAGCATTCTCTGATATGCATTCTTCTTGGATCAACTCCACACTGTCTTCTATTTGTTTCTTCTGGACTTCTGGAATATACAAATTAGCATATGATTCCCCTTACGTGGCAATATCGCTTAACATTTATGGATCATTCAAAACTATTGGTTGGATCGGAATAAAGGACTAACCATATAATTTATAGCATGGCATTTATGAATTCAACCACACAGTTAATTATCTTTACACACGATGATTTAATAGAAGGGAGTAGACAATATGTTAGTCATAGAGGTCCATTCTCTATCATCTGGAGACAATGAAAGTTGGGATAACAGGTGGATAATAGTTGCATGTTATACGCCAATGAACAGTGATAATAGAAGAACTAGAGATGAGTTTGGGAGAAAAATAGTGCAATGTTCTGAATAAATCCAGTGCAGGGGAAAATAATTTTGTTGACTGACATGAATAAATGGATGGGAATAAAATAAGAGAGTACAAAAAAAGTACTTGAGCAACTTGGTGACCTCAAGAATAAATGAGAATGGTGACTGAAGAGTAACTTCTTAGAAAAAGGTCTATTTCAAACATGTTCTGTAAGCACAGCTCTATTCCTCTGTATACATAACCAAGGAATATAAATCTACAAGCATGAATGATTTGATTTTATGAGGAAAGACTGAAAGAATCACTGAAATATACAAGAGTGATGAAAGCTTCAGAATATGGGACAAATAAGTTTTTGTATTCTGAAAAGTGGATCTTGGGAAAAAATACAACTGGATCAAAAGGAAAGAACTAAAAGAAACTACTGTGAAAACAAAATAACTTCAGAAAGAGTAAGTACAAGTTCTTTATGAAAAGGTATTAAAAGATTAATTTCCCAATGGAATGAATGGAAAGTAAATGTAAGGAAAGATAATAAATATATTTCACTTGAAACAGCATGAAAAGAGCTATGCTACAGAGTGCCACCCAAGTGTGTGGAGTATGAAAAAGGCTCCTTGGTGAAATGATAAAATGAGATTGTGGAGGAGAAAAGAGGAATATAAGAGAACAATTGTTACAATAAATGATTATGAAAGAATGATACTATGTGATATGGAAACAGAAACATGAGAATGATACTGCGTGGGGGAATCAGAAGCAAATAATGTAGTCTTAGAGATCATGGATAAAAATTAAAAAGGGGAAATACAGAGCAATTTGATGGAAAAGAAATTGTTTAAAAGGATAACAAAGAAATCTCCAGCAGAGGGGATAAAAATAAAATTAAATAAAAAAAATTAGAATGAAAATTAAAATTAAAAAACAAAAGTTATGAAGTTATTTGGGATAAAACTCAAAAGAGGGTATGTTGAAAGGAGCATTTTAGGGATTTATGTGGGAATGACAGCATATATTGAAGACTGGAATTGAAGTGAATGCTATACAGTAAAAGCTAGTATCCAAGAAAATATAATGGAAAGACATAAACGTTATGGGCTGTTGAAATGGTAAGGCTGCTAGTGTTGATGGTATAACTAGAGAAATGTTAAAATATGGATGTGGTTGGCTCATGGAGTAGCTGATAAAATTGTGTGAAAACCACACTTGTGCCTGGCAACTGAAAGAATGCTACTTTTCCCCTATAAAGGCAAAGTTAGCAAGAATACTATAATTGCAGAGGGATTACTTTGTTACATGTGCCTAGGATGATGCTGGCCAGAATTATGACTGAAAGAGTACAAGAAATAAAAATGAAGAAAATGTTGAAAATATAGTGCTGTTTTGTGTCAGGCAGGTGATGTACAGACCAGATTTTTGCTCTTCAGCAGGTCACTGATAATGTAGAGTGTCATGGAGATGGCTTTGAAATAAATATTCAGAAGCTGATACAAAAACAAAAAGGGCAGAAGCATTTCTTAAGACCTGGGAAAGGAAGTAGTGTTAGGAAGAGACTCAGGCTGGCTCTTCTTCAATTCATAAGGGTATAAGAGAGGAGGTAGGAAAAGCATAAACAGACTTACAGATAGCCTATTTCAATAAGGCTTGGTTCTAGTGTTCTCGTGGAGTCTTTTTCCTGATCTGGACAACCTTGAAAGGCTGACATATACTATAGGTATATGAATATGAGAAAGAAGTAACCAAACTGGATGTCACAACAAACCATGGACATTACCAAGAGAGAAGAGAAGCCAAAGCCAAGATAAACAAAAATCTCAGAAAGGAACTTAACAAAGAGTTTCAGAGAGCTGTTAGAAGAGACAAGAAGCAGTATTACAACATCTGTAAAGATATTGAAGATGGAAACAAACATGGAAAGACAATGAAAGTCTCCCAAAAGATCTCTGAACTCAGAAGGAAGTTTCCAAGTTGAATTAGTATGGACAGATTGATTCAAAGAAGATCAAACAAAGATGGAAGGAGCATATTGAAATTCTTTGCAGTAGAGATGTCAAAATCCAAGATACCCTTGAAGATATTCCCTACTTACAAAAACCTATAGTACTAGAAGATAAAATTAGATTAGCACTCCAGTTATTGCTAAGTTGGAAGGTTACAGAAACTGATGGAATATCCATAGAAACATTGCAAGCAACAGAAGAAGAATCAGTAAGGGTTCTAACCAAACTGTGCCTGCAAATCTGGAGAACAACACAGTGGCCAACAGATTGGAAGAGGTCAATCTAGATTCCAGTACCAAAAAAGGAGTCTTAAGAGTGTACAAACTATTATACAATATCCTTAATTTCACATGCTAGCAAAATAATGCTTAAGATCATCCAATGCAGATTAGACCCCTACATGGAAATAGAGCTGCCAGATGTTCAATCAGGCTTTAGAAAAGGCTGAGAAACAGGAGACATTATTACTGATGTACTTTGGATAATTGAGAAAGCCAAAGAATACCCCCCCCCCAAAAAAAGCCAGTATGTGCTTAATTGGTTATAGAAAAACCTTTGATTGTGTCGAACATATCACACGGAGCTTAGAAAAAAATGGGTATCCCAGAACATCTCATTGTTCTCATGCAAAACGTATATAACAATCAGGAAGCCACAGAACAGAACATGGTGAAACAGAGTAGCTCCAGGTTGGCAAAGGAGTGAGACAAGGTTGTGTACTCTCCCCTTATTTATTCAACCTATACGCTGAATACATAACAAGGGAAGCTGGAATGGAAGATGATGAGCGTACACTGATGTAGGCTTTCACAGCCAGTATCTGTTGGGCAGTGTTGGGCTTTAGGGTTTAGTAACTGCGGTCTAGATAATAGATTTTCTGAAATTTCACCGGCAACTGTGGCTGTCATCTTCAGAGGCAAGGTAGTCTGCTATGCAGACCACAGGCAACTGAGCAAGAACTGATTGAGCACCTGTCTTTGTAGCCAGGTGTTTAAGTGAGTAGTGATTAATGTGCCATTGGGAGATCTGAAGGACCAGGTTAGGGACATATCGTTATGGAGAAAATCTATCTATGTGGTCACTAAGATCTAATGCTGACTTGATGGCACATAATCAATCAATCAATTAATCAATGAATGTTCTGTACTAAAAATAGGGCAATACTGAGTTGAAAGCTTTTAATTCATCTTGAATTATTGTTTCTTATTGTCTTACTGTGAGGGTTCTTTGCTTTCCAAGGACTGGACACACCAGTGTAGCAGATCTGTACACAATGCTTTATTGTGGCACACATCTTCCCCAACAGCAGGCTATTCCTCTGGGTTAACTCCACCCTTCTAGGCCTTGCAAGTTGATGTTGCTACATAAATACATCTTTAATACTCAGTCCTTTATGCTTAGTCCTTTAATACTCAGTCCTAACAAAAGTCTCAAAGTCTGTAAAGTGGCAATCAACTTTTGCCTCCCTCCAAAAGTTCTTGCACTGATTGGGATGAGGTGTGCCTCAGTGTGGGTGCTCTTTTTCTGATTGCTGCCGAGCTCCAGGCTAAGCGCCAAGCTCTGCTCTTACACAGTGTTGCTTTTGAGCACTCCAGCTGAGCTCCCAAGCCAAGCTCCAGGCAGGAATCCCACCAGGATATGCTGCTTACTGTAGTATGTGGTCCTGGCAGTTGACTGACAGCCCTCTTGCCTGCCTATAATAGTTGTCAGTCTCCAAACGTTGCCTCCCGCTTCCCCGTCTGCTTGCTTACTGTTTTCTGATCTCCTTTTCTTCTACAACCCACACACACTTTGTCTCAATGTTTGCTTTTTAAATTAAGGGCCTGGGTGGGGTGAGGCACATCCTTGAAAACACCAGGGGGTGGCTCAATTAGCCAGGCTGCTGTGGATGCTTGTAAGTAAACTTGTGAGTGAAGGGATGAATGAATGAATGAATGAATGAATGAATGAATGAATGAATGAATGAATGAATGAATGAATGCATGCATGCATGCATGCATGCATGCATGCATGCACCCATCTCTCAGGTTTCTGGGGAAAAAAGCATGAGCTGTGCTGAGCCTTGGGGAAGTGGGGTGGGAAGCATTTCTGCCTGGCTGCAGCTGTTTTTCCCAAGTGCAGACAGCAATCCCAGCTCCATTTCCTCACACTTACAGTTATACCTTGGACAAATTACATTTTTTATTTTATAAAATAGGATTGGAAAAGTTGCCATTTTGTTTCCTCAGAAATCTTTGTTTTAAAGTTCTTTTTGATTTTGGAGTAATTCAAAATATTTGAATAGCCATTGCAAAAAAAACTCCCTTGTTGTCCATTACAGCTGTTGCTGTTGCTATTGGTGGCATTGATTATTCAAGAGATACTGAGTTACAGATTCCAGTAAATGATGCATAAAGATATCCCATTTATTTTAAAATGTAAATTGTTTCATTTTTGGATATTTCTCTTTCATTCCTTCTCTATTTCCATTTTATTTTAGTCTGTTGAATTATTTAGTCAGTTTGTTCCCAACTTTTTTTTCAACTGGAACACTGAACAACATTTCCTATTTTCCTTTTTGCACTTTCTTGCAAAAAGCCCAATAGTGGTTAATTCAAAAATGTACAAGACATCTTATGTCATTTTTTGGTAAAGAGGGGAATTAGATTAACATTGCATGCATGCCTAGATAGATGTGAACTCCAATGACTCAAGTTTTACTCTCAAATAAGCATGCTGAAGAAACAGCCAAATGTTTTAGAAAAACCATGTGGAAGGACTAGCCATTTCATGCCATCTTTTCTTCTTTACAGTTATCATGACCTTTTGGTTTAAACATTGTCTCCGCTATCCAGCAGTAACACTCAATAAAAGCAGTTTTCCTATGATGCAGATTATAAGGACATCATGACATGCTGTGAAAGGTAAGTCTACCCTTTCCCTCCACTCCCTTGGCATATTTCTTACAAACTTTAAAATAGTGTTCCTCAACCTTAGCAACTTTAAGATCTGTGGACTTCAACTCCCAGAATTCCCCAGCCAGCCATAATTAGATCCTTCCTTGACTTTCTGGGCTCACCTCTATCTATTCCAGTGTTTCTCAACCTTGACAACTTTAAGATGTCTGGCTGGGGAATTCTGGGAGTTGAAGTCCACAGATCTTAAAGTTGCGAAGGTTGAGGAACACTGCTTTAAAACATGCTAAAAGGTTTCAGATACCCAAGCTCCAAAATAAATTGCCTTTGAAAAAGATACAGTTTTTAGGAATGAATCAGCACTTTAATGGGTGTAGCATGATAGAATGTTTAAACTTTATTTGATCTTAGGTTTAAACAGAAAACACCTCAAAATGTTCACTGGCACCCACCTCCAACCTCAAATGACAATATGATTGATATTTTTACAGTGGTTGAGTTCATGTTTTAATGAGTTACCAAGAGTTATAGACAATTTTCTTCTACCTGATTGAGCTTTCTGCTGCTTTTCAATCTTCTCCAGTCTCCCTAGCAAAGAATCAATTTTTGTTTTGATTTGAGTTAATTCCTTCTTGATTGTCTGTAACTCATCTGATTTCACTGAAAGTGAAAAAAGAATAGAACAGCAATAATAAAAATGGCATAATACTATTTCTTTTAGGAGGAACACATCCTTTAGAATATAAAGAATCCCCCACTACTAAACAAACATTTTTTGGGGGTGGGTAGTCACTTAAACATCTAATCAACCTTGGTGGTTTTTAAAAACTAAGCTAGTCAGTTCTCATTAATACTTGAGATACAAACCAAAAAAATCCTAGGACGTTAGGCTAAACAGGGAAGTCAAATAACCAGGAGTTACCTTGAAAGAGACTTTAACTATATATATATATATGTATGTATGTATGTGTGTGTATATATGTATACACACACACACACATATACATAGACACACACCACACAACATGCTTAGCAGTTATCTTTCCTTTGCAATGTGCACACAAAATTCACACTTGCGAAGTGGAATGGTTAGGGAGGTGGGCTAGGATGGGGATGATCAAGTTTATCCACCTCAACTATGAAAGCTCACTGGTTGACTTTGGGTCAATTATTCTCCTTCAGTCAAACTAACCCCACAAGTTTGTTGTGGGGATAAAATAGTAGTTAAAATAGTAAAATGGCGTGATTCAAGGCATTAGTTATGATCTATAAAACTGTGTATGGCTTGAGGACTGATTAATTATGAGACCATCTTTTCCAGTTATTTCTACCCATCCTATAAGCTCTGGATCCCTTCAGTTAAACAGTGCCATCTTGTGAGACCCCAGAGGTATGTTTTCTCTGTCATCACTCCTGCTCTCTGAAATACCATTCCTCAGGAAGGCTGTTCGGCCCCATCTCTGCTCTGCTTTAGAAAGGTATTGGAAACCTGCATTTCTGAACAGGCCATGGGTTGAGGTGCCTCATGATTCTGCCAACTGATGTACTTCCTCATAGCATTATTTAATTTCGTTGTACTTTTTGCAATTTCATTTTTTATGAAGCTTTTAATGTAACTCACCTTGATTTTGAGCCTAATTAATAATATGAAACTCTAGATCATGTAATTAATGGATACAACAATGTCATGATTCATTGGCATCTGTACAAAAATTATAATTTCCAAATTTCCCAAATGTGGTATGATCACAAAATTGAAAAAGTTGTTTAAAATGATGATGTTAAAATTTTATGGAATTTTCACTTACAAACTGATTGCCATCTAGAACATAACACAATACAACAATAATTGAAAAGGAAACAATAATTTTTGTAGATGTAGCAGTTGCTGGGGACAACAGAACTGAGGAAAAAAGAATAGGAAAAAAAATATAAAGATCTAACGATCAATTATAGAATTGATTATATTGATTATATATTAATTATAGAAAAGACCTTGTAAAGTCCTCCCTAAGTTATTGGCACATTAGGCAGAATAACAAATAGCTTAAACACATTTTTACAACAATGAAAAATTTTGGCTATATCAACTGCAGCTTTGCAGAACATCACTTTGCTGGGCACATGTTAGATTTTATTATGTTACTGGATAATTCCTGGGTTGCAGGCTGGAACTTTAGTTTCTAAAGACTGGTCAAATATGTGATTATTTTTTGTTTGTAGTTTGTATTGTGTTATTCCTTCATGAATAAAAACAAATAATATTCAATTGTCTTACACTCTCATGTGAAAAGAGACTATTAGTAATTAAATCAAAACCAATTCATGAAATTAACATTTTGTTCCTCTAGCTACTCTAGATCCATAAACAGAATAAGAAGAAAAATGTTCAGTATTTTCCCAATTGAAGAGTTACAGATACAGATTGTGTAGGAACATCTTTTTCTTTTTCCTTGCAGAAAATGTACAACTACCGACATTTTAGATGGAAGTGAGCTGTTGCATGGTGATTTAAACTAGAATATCTGACACAGAGTAGAAAGATTTTTTAAAAAATGTTTGATGACTCAAGATTAACATTAATCAGCACTTATTCAGATTCCACAAATAAAGAAACTCCCTCAAGCTTCTTGAAAGGAAAAATAGAAATATTCACATTTTTGCAGGTAATTTACTGTATTTAAAACTTGAGTATTTTTGAATGCATACATAATGTGAGGTATAATCTGTGAAGTATAATGCTGCTATTTGGCTTCTGATCAATGCAGAAAGGAGATACCTACTTTTCTGAGGATAGTTCCCCTCATCAGAGGGGAAAAAAGGAATCGAAGACAAAATGCAATATTTACATTGCTCTGTTTTTCCCAAAAATATACTCAGAGTACTACCATTATTTTAGGAATACCTATTTTCTTCCCCAATCATATTGAGTCCAAATTCAGATGTTTGTTCCTGGTGATATTCAATAATAGTTTGATAATATCCTGGATAATTATTATGATAAATAGAGGTTGGTTTTATTTTATTGTATGTTTGTATAATATTCTATCAGCATAGTCTGTATTGACAGATACAGATTTTAGATTGATACATTAGCAAACAAAATTCTATCATTTTAACTTGAGTTTATCCAGAGGATCACATGTCAGCTCATGTAAACAATTACATATGTTTTAGAGGAAACTTTCTTCAAAAATGCTAAAAATTATTCAAACTGTTTGCAATGGTACTGTTCCTAATACAGGTAGTCCTTGCTTACTGACCATTCGCTCAGCGACCAAAGTTACAACGGCACTGAAAAAGGAGACTTATAATGGGTCTTCAAAGTTGTGGCTGTCGCAGTGTCCCCCTGGTCATGTGATTGTTATTCAGGGACTTGGCAACCGGCACACATTTATGACGGTTGCAACGTCCCACAGTCACATGATCTCCATCTGCGATCTTCACAGCTAGCTTCCAAAAAGCAAAGTCAATGGGAAAGCTGGCAGGAAGTCACAAGTCAGAGTCACGTGATGTCATACTTAACAACCCATGGTGATTCACTTCATGATCACAGCTGGAACTGATGTCATAAGTTGGGCGCAGTCACATGACATTTCATTTTATGATGTCACTTATAGCTATTGCGGTCAGTAAGTGAGGACTACCTGTATGCTAGGCTTTGCAGTTCCAGCTGTAATATATCTTTTCATAAATGGAGGAAATTAAATTGAGAGAGAGTGACTGACTCAAGACTATCCAAAGACCTTTTGGATGAAGGTCTTTTTATGAAGTTCAGAATTTTTTTCTTATTTGTAAGATAGACTATTCTTTTAAGGATCCACATTTTAATTTTCAAAAATGATAGAATGGCACAATAAAATATTAACTAACATTTATTTCTGTTGATATAAACTTGTTAAACATATTCTTCCTGTTCTTCATATGTATAATACTCTAGGAAGATCTTTATCCTTTTACTAAAGCAAAATGGATACCCACTTGTTCAGAGCATGTATTCCAGCCCCACATTTAAGATCTACCAGTAGAGACCAAAGAGGAAAATATAAAAAAAAATCAGGCATAAAGTCTTTCCCTCTTCTTCATTCATTTTTGAAAACTTTATTCTTTGCTAAATATTTTTAGTTTTTCTAGATGTCAAACATATTTTTGTGTAATTCTGAGAAGTGCTTTTGCTATTGGAATCAAAATGCACTGCATGAGTCTAATTTCTGAACCCAATTCAAGAGAATCAAACATATGTTATAAACCATTTGATGTTAAGGCGTTATCATTACTGGCTCTCCTATTGTGACATTTTATTCATGCTGTTCTATTATATTCAGGGTATCTGCAGGGGGTGGTTAAAAAAAATAAAGATGTCGGCTATGACAGTGAATTAAAAGCACTGACCCTTATATGACACATATAAAGAGGGAATGGGGTTTTCACTGCATGGTCCCACCTAACAGCCTGACTTTCCCATAGATGTCCCTGGTAATATTTCAACTTAGAGTTGTGGGCCACTATGACATGTTCAATTTATTTGTGGACAAAGGACTGAGGAGGGGACATTTCACCAAATTTCTTTGGGGGAAGAAACCATTTTTCCAGGAATCTCTCAGAAATGTGCAAAGAAGTGGGTCATGGCTGCCACAAAGAAATATCTGAAATGTGCCTTATTTTCTAGGAAGGAAAGAAAAATGAAAATCCTTTGAAAATTTCACCTCACGTCTAGGCTTAATTTTGCATTAACTCTGAGTCTGGGAGATAGTTCACATATTACACAGAGGAAGAACAAGACATCCAAATCACCTGGGCATCTTTTCACCACTAATTTGAATACAACTTATATGTAATGATCTCACCAAAAGTGACTGCTGAGAAAAAGAAAACTCACTGTAGAAAACCTTTGTCCAGGCACACATTTCTCAGTATAGTGGAAATAAGGAAAGGAATGGTGGAACTTCTGTATATTTTAGGGACAGAAAACATTCTTCAGCCTTGAGAATATTCATCTCATCCCAAACTCTCCCAATGAACCATGGGGAAAAGGATTAATACCATGTAATCCTTTTAATTACCAGCTGTAAGTGTCTGGTTATAGATACAACAGGGAATAAAGCAGTGCAGTATATTGAGGTTGCATTAATCCAGGTGAATTCAGGCTACCTTACTTATCTGCAACCTCTTTCCGAAAGTTTTGCTACATCCTTTGCATACTTAATTAATATATCTGGAAGCAAAGGAACAGAGAGACGACGTAGTCTTCTGTTTTGAAAAAGAAGTGAACGACAATCCCAGGCTATGATAAAGGAGTCTCTACAAAAGGATTGGAGAACAGGAAGCAGAGAAACTAATTCTGCTTTGTTCTGCTTTCATGCAATTCCCACCCTACAGAGGTATCCTGTAAAAGCAGACACTAGTGATGTATTACTGAGTATATGAAGAAAAAAAGCAATAAGTGTATAGATAGATAATCAAAGAGGTTCTGAAAAGATGGAGAATCACAAAGAAGGGATTCACTAGTGCAGCTCATTTTATGGTTACAATTCCAGATATATTCAGATGATCGAGCAGCCATCCTGACTTGGTTACTGCAACTTTGAAGCCTTCTTTGAAGGTTTCTCTGTTACTCCCACTTGACTTTTTCATGTGTGCCTATGTTATATATTGACAGGCTGAAAAAACTCAGAAGATATTCGTTACATCTACAGTCAAGAAATGATAATACTGTTTAGTTTCTTGCCATAGTGGCCGCTATTCTTGAGAACTGCTAGATATGCAATTTTAAATCAACATTTAATGAAACATTAGGAACATAAATAATTAAGAATCACTCTGATAAAAATGAGACAAAACATTTCACTAAACTAATTATACACACACACACACACACACACACACACGAAAACCACACACATTGCATGAGTAACACACACACACACACACACACACACATATATATAAGAGAGAGAGAGAGAGAGAGAGAGAGGACCCCTATGTATGAACTCACATTTTGATCCTGATGATGAAGTTCCACTCGATGTAGACCTTGATGTTCCTTTCATGGAGAACACCCCTTTTCCTCTGCGAGTTGCTGTGACTGTTACCCGTGGGCGTTTCAATGGAATCACAGCACGAGGTGGGGCAGGGACCCGGCTATGGTAGTCAAACAACCTTAGAGAAATAGAAATAGAGGCTTCAGAGAGTTTAACTGTAATTTCATGTTAGGTAGATTTTGCAAAGTAAATTCTGCTCTTTCTTATGAGAAAACTGCCCTCCAATATCTCAAGAGTTTTAATCAGAGTTAAATTAGATTTCAAGGACCTCTGTTCATTAACAAGCATATTTATATTTCATATACAATCAGTGTGTTGTTCCTTTTTCCATGAAGAGCACCATTATTAGGCTGCCTTTACTGTAGTATGAACATTTTGCTCCACATAATTTTATTTCACCTAAGTAATTATGAAACGATTAAGATCAACTCCAACCTTCCCTTCCAGATGTGTTGAGACTGCAATTCCCAGAACTCTCAGACATTGTGGCCTTTCATAATCCCTACACATATAAAGAGCATATGGCTAAGCTGAAACATCTCCACGAATAAGTTGGAGTACTTCTTATTCAGTAAGAAAAGAGAATGATGTATAAAAAGTACTTCAAGTATTTCTGAGAACAATGAATGTCCTCCCTTGATACCATCCCATCAACTTCAAATCAAACAGCAATTTCAACATTTATTTGTTTTAAATATATGGTTGTCATGTTTACGCATAATTCTTTGCATGCTTACCTGGAATAAGTGGGAATTGCTTTTGGGTAAACATGCTCCCAAATGGTCTAAACAGGAGATGCCAAGAAATACCGTACTTTTTCTGATTTGTAGTTTATGTATTTGGAAAACTTTTTAATACAACTAAGTAACCTGGCTTGTCTTTTTCTGGAAAGGTTCTTCCATACTAAAACTTAAGAGGCACACAGAGTTCCCACCACAACAACCAGCAAAGCTCTGTAGCTCTGTTCGTGGCTGGGAGAGACTGGCAGAGTGAAAGTTTAGAAAAACCTTGTCCAAAGGGAAAAACAACAACATGTGACAGCTTATTAAACTGAGAAAAACTCTCTTACATATCAGTAACTGTAAATATGGATATTTAATCTTAACTGTAATGAAGGCTACTAAGAAATATACATCAAAATGTATATTGAAGCAAGCTTATCCTTTTAGCAAAAAAGCTTTTCCCATTGTCCCAGTTCAACTCTCACAATTCCCTCATGATTTCATGGGGAAATTAATGTACTTTTCCCATCCTCTTATAATAAATAAAAAATGCAGTTCATACACCCAAAGGCAGAAACAAAGGTACACATACCGATTGTAGAAATCATCTCTGTAATAATCATAATCAAAGACATAACCACTGCAAGAAGAACAGAGAAAAGTCCCATGAAGCGATGAGGCAAACTATATTAGTTGAGAATAATTTGTCAAATATGAATTACAATAAGGATTTATATATCCAATATCTGCTCTACTTTATTATATTAAACATTATTCGCAAAAATTGACAACTGAATCTTTGGTACTACAGTTGCACATATCTTTTCCATGCCAAACACAACAGAATTACTGATTGAGATATAATTTAAAGAATAAATACATATTTATTCAAGTTTTCTTTAATGCTATAAAAAGTCAGTGTGGTCAGCATATTGGGCTGAAACTTAGGAAACCAGTTATGAAGTCACTGGATAATTTGGGCCAATAATTCTCTATCTAATCTACCTCACTGACCTATTATGAAGAAAAAATTGGAAGAACCATGAAGCACAATTTTGAGTTTTTTGGAGAAAAGAGGGTAAGAATGTGATAAAGAAAATAACAATTCATTCCTAGAGCCATTCTGGTCTTCTACTTAGCACAAACGTTCACAGAGGATATGTTACAGGGATCCCCTCAAATCCTGCTGTACCACCTCATTTTGGTGGTGGGGTGTTCTTAGGAAGATGAATGAAGAAGGCTATGAGTGTACACCAAGAGTATATACCCCCATCAGGGTCACCCAAGGGGTTAAGGTCATCTTGGCTGCCCAGCTAAACCAAGTAGGAACCTATATTGGGTGCTGGAGGAAGAAGATCATTTCAGTGACAATGGCAAAGACTTCATTTCACACTGCACAGGAGAAGGCAATCGTAAATGGTTTGTTATTGGATTATTGCTAAGTATACTGTATTACGTTTATTTTAATTCAGTTTATTCTGTTTGATTTGTAATGTTTTTATAATATTATTTCTGTTATTTGCTGTCAGTCACCCCAAACTCATATGCAAGATAGATGGCCATATATATTTTCTAAATAAAAAAATAAATCACTCTCATATTTTATCAAGAAAATAATATGGATATACAATGTAAAATGATTCATGATATAATGCTGGATGATGGGCTCTTCAGGTCTGATGACAATACTGAGGAAGCGTGATGATCATTTGGAGTACAAATAGTATGATGTAGCTAGATTAAAGCCTTCAAGACACCTAGTTGCTGATGTTGCCATAAAAATCTGAAGCTGCAGAGGCAGAGTTAAAGTGGGAACATGGAACATAAGAAGCATGAACACGGGAAAGCTCAACACAGTGAAATATGAAATGAAACAACTCCATATTCACATCTTAGGGATCAGAGATTTGAATAGACTGGAATTGGACACTTTCTGTCAGAAGATCATAATGTTTACTACTCGGGACATGAAAAACAAAGGATGGAGAGTGTGGCTTTTATAGTCAGGAAGGATATAGCAAAGACAGTACATGAGTACAGTGCAGTCAATGCTAAATAATAATAATTAGATTTTGTGGACCATCCTTTAAAGTGATGGTTATAGAAGTTTAAGCTCCAATCAGTAGAAGAAGTTGATGAGGTTTATGATCCAAGTTCAGCCTAAATCTATGGAATATAGTCATGTTGGAAATAATAATGAATAAATTGTAGTTGAACCAGGAAACAGAAATTACACAAGTGAACTACTACAGTTTTTCCCATTATAATGATTTTTTTCATTGCCAACTTAGTCTTCAGACAATGAAAACAATACCTATAGACCTATACATGTTACAGTGAGGTGAAGAACTCAGTTATAAGAGCGAAGATGTGGCCAGGGGCTGACTGTGGAACAGATCACAAACTGCTCATATGCAAATTTCTAGTCAAGCTAAAGCAGAAGATCAGATCCAATCAGTTTCCACAATATGATCTTGAGCATATACCCACCGTTTTCAAGGAGAACATCAGGAATCACTTTGAGATCTTGAACTTCATTAATAGGGAATCAGTGGATTGAAATCAAGGAACCTGTTAAGGATGAACATGAAAAGAGACTGCCAAAGACCAAGAAATAGAAGAAACCAACTTGATGCCAGAACAAATGATGAAAACTGCCAAGAAGAAAAAACAAAGCCAAGAAAGACAAAGATTTCAAAAAGGAACTTAACAAAGAATTTCAGAGAGCTTTTAGAAGAGACAAGAAACAGTACTAGAACAACATCTATAAATACATCAATGATAGAAACAGACATGGAAAAACAAGGAAGGTCTTCTGAAAGGTCTCTGAATGCAGACAGAGGTTCCACCCTTGAACTGGTTTGCTAAAGGATGCCAATGGATAGATAGTAACTGATTTAAAGAAGATCAAACAAAAATGGAAGGAGTATATTGAAATTCTGTACAGTAGAGATGTCAACATCCAAGATACCTCAGGAAACATTCCTTATTTGCAAGAACCATTAGTAGAAGAAGCCCTCCAGTCATTACCAAGGCAGAAGGCTACAGTAACTGATGGAATATCTACAGAAATATGGCAAGCAATGGAAGAAGAAAAATCAAAGTTCTAATCAAACTATGCCAGCAGATCTGAAGAAAACACAGTGGCCAAGAGATTGGAAGAGGTCAGTCTATATACCAATACCAAAGAAAGGAGATTAATACAACATGCAAACGATTGTACCACATCCTTAATTTCACATGCTAGCAAAATAATGCTTAGAATTATCCACTGCAGATGAGAGTTGTACATAGAAAGAGAGATGCCAAATATTCAAACTGGTTTTTGAAAAGGAGGAGGAGGAGGAGGAGCAGGAGGAGGAGACATTATTATTAATGTGTGCTGGATAACTGAGGAAGCCAAATACCAAAAAGTCAATATGTACTTCCTTGATTATAGTAAGTCTTTTGATGCACTGACTGTAGCCTTAGGAAAATGGGAATTCCAAAACATTTCATTGTCCTCATGTGAAACCTATACATAGGTCAGGAAGCCACAGCCTGGACAGAACATGGCAAAACAGACTGGCTCCAGGTCGGCAAAGGAGTGAGACAAGACTGCATACTCTCTTATTTATTCAATCTATATGCTGAATAATATTGACTGTGGCTGGACTGAAAGAAGGCAAACACAATTTTAAAATTGGAGGAAGAAATATAAATAGCCTGCACAATAAATATAAATTGCCTGCACAATGCTGATAACACTATTCTGATAGCTGAAAATGCAAAGGATCTGGAAGCTTTAGTAAGGAACACAATGAAAAAAATGGGATTACAGATAGATATAAAGAAGACCAAACAGGTACAGCCACCAGCCTTAGAACTGAAAATGAAGATATCGAAGTGATGAATTAGCTTCTGTCTTTTAGTATCAGCAGTAAAGGAATCAGCAGTCAAGAAACATAGCGCAGACTACCACTTGGTAGGGCAGCACGAAGGACATGGGAAAAAATTGAGATAACCCTTGACCTACAAAGATCAGAATCATGTAGGCAATTGTTTTTGCTGTGACACTTTATGGAAGCAAAAGTTGGAAGAGGCAGGATAGAAAGATGCTTCTGAATTCTGGTATTGGAGAAGATTCCTGAGAATACCATGCATAGTCAAGGAAACAAACAAATGAATCATAGAACATATTCCAGAGTTTTCGCTCGAGGCACAAATTACTAGGCTCAAATTATCCTATTTTGGACACAGCACACGAAGACCTAGATCTCTGTAGGAGGCTCTAATTCTGGCAAAGATGGAAGGAAAGAGAAGAAGTACACCCAGTACCAAGGTGGGTGGACTTTCTTACAGCAGCGATGGGTCCATCGCTGGAACACTGAAGGGCCAGGCTGGGGACAGATCATCCTGGATAAAGTTTATGTGGTCACTAAGAGTCAACTTCAATCAGATGTGCTGAACTGAAACTATCATCATCTCAAAAAAAAAAAAAAAAAAGGATAAGAACCTCAGAAGAGAGGGAAAAACAGGCTATAAGGTCCACCCGATCACAATTTTCCTCACCATGGTGAAGTGTACTGTATTAGTATTTGTAGTAATTGTTTCTAAATTTCATCTATACATGTCAAATAGCCTGTATAATCTTTACACAAAACTGTACTTATTTGAGTGGAGCAGTTCCTGCTTTTTGCTATATGTACATGACCACTCTATGAATAAGGGCCTTCAGACATGAAACTTTCTGGATTTGATTTTCTTTACACTCTTTGTTAGACAGAACCCAATAATATAATCAAATAAATGTTGCGCAATTCAAACTGAAGTTAAGGTGCATGGCTATTGTAAGCTTGAATTGTATTGAAAGGAAACCCCATGCAAACAAAATTTCTGACTCACACAAAAGTATTTGCTCCATTGTCCCCCTCCCCTATTGCAGCCTCATACTACATTTCAAGTTGTTTTTGTGAAAGCCTGCCAAATATCAGGAAAGGTTTCAGAAGTTCACAGGAGTGACAGTGGGGAGCAGAGGCCAGGGTATTTTGCTTTTTATGAGTGTCTATGCATCAGATAATCTCCATGCTTTAATACTGAACTAAAAAAATATTTGTTGTGTGGCTTTGCTATAAAAGCCAGATAGTAAACAAATAAAAAACTCCTTAATCTCACAACACATGGAGAGATTCAACCATAATTTCAACTGGGAAACTGTTAGCATCTTAGACTTAGCTTAGCTTAGACCCTAAGCTAAATCCAAAAATGTGAGGGAATTCCTGGAAGCTTGGTATTCAGACAAGTCAGCCATCAACAGGCACATAGAGATAGACAACATTTACACACTATTCAAAAGAGACAATAAAAAGCTAAAAAAAGAAGCAAAGAGACCAGAACACCTCCTCGCCAGCAATCAACATCCAGATAAGCAGGGATTAACACAAGTACACCAGACAAACAAACAAGCAGTAAACAATACCCTAATCAAGGAACTATGACCTCAGACAGACAAGCAAGCAGTATAAAACAGACTAATTTAGGAACTACCAGGGAAAAAACAACACCCCCTCCCCCCACCAACCCTGACAGGGCAAGTTGCTGCATATAAACAGAGAGCAAACCCTACTCCTCTCTAGCACTGAAGATGTTACTTAGCCAGGTAATGAAAGGTCTGCAAGAAAACAACCGAGCTCAGAGAACCCCAGGGACTCCACCATAAACAAATTAATAACAAAAACAAGCCAATAGTATGGGCCTCCAAAATGAATAATTTTATTTTCTTCTGAAAAATCCTGTTGAATTGCTCACATCCCCCCTCCCTTTCTATGATAATGAAAATAGAAAATAAGAAACATAGGGAAGGAGTAGATAAAAACATACAGTTGAAAACTAAAGATGGTAACTTTTGGAAAACATTCTGAATCATAATAGAAAACGACTGTCCCACTGGCAGTTACCGAAGAGCATAATATGATGCATTCTTTACCCAATTCATGTCCATATTTAATTTACAATCTATATTCCCTGGAATAATAACACACACACACACACAACTGCCTTATTTCTTATGGAGTGAATACTACACTGAATTATTTTAAATTACAAAATGCTGAGTTCCTCAGGCTATATGGAATTGCCCAGTTTATTTGTAGGCAGGCTTCACAGCAGCAACATCTACAGCAAATCACTATGTTACCAAAATGATGCACCTGGTGACATCAACACACAAATGCCACAATTATATGCTTGCACCTTGACATCTGACATGAGTATGCAAGTCATGGCATTTGTATTGTGACACACAGTTTGTCCTTTGTCTCCACACCCTCAACCCCTATGGATGTTCATGCTTCAGTGCCAAACAAATTGGTTGCTGAATTTTCCATACATTTTGTTTCAGCCTTGATCTGCTCATGCAGTAGGAATTAGAATTTTTAACTGTCGTCTTTAATACCAATTTTGCCCAAGTAGAAAACCTGTACAAGAACCACCTGACTGGATTAAAACCTCTTTTTTTTTATTTGCCCAGACTATTATTATTTTTTTAAATATGGAATAGTCTTTTTTAAAAAAGACATTCCTCACATGCAGATTCAAGTGGAAGTTTCCCTGGACACAGAATAAGTTACATAGAATAAGTCTGGTAAATACACGTACAGTAAGCTCACAAATATAATGACAATATTTTGTCTTCTCTATAGTACCAGAAAATGGTATTTATCCCACTTCACCCAAAGCAGCTCTCTCTTTTTAGCTGCTAATTTTCCTTTCCTAAACTCTGGCATTTTTTAAATTATAAAACCAGAAATAACATAAGCATAGACAAACAAGAATAGAAAAAAAGTTCTAATACAGCCAGTATTTGCTTAACATATGAGTCTTTTCTCCTATTATTACTGTAAAGCAAGATAATGTAATAATATTTAGTAAAGTCTCCCTTGAGTTGGGCTCACCTCCTGGTGACTTCAGGATCACATCCATGCACTAAAGTGCTTTGTTACTGCCTTCTTCTAGGATGTTCTCTGTCTTCCTAGTCTAACTCATACTCCTAGATTTCCTGGAGCTGTCCACCCAAGTATTAACTAGTCCTGACCCTGTTGAGCATTTTAGCATGGACACAGTCAGGTACCACTGAAGCCCAAACTTCTTTTGTTGTATTTTTACACTAGGATGACAAATTTCACTCTGTCTCAATATATACACAGAACTGTCTTCAGCTGTATATCTTAGAAAATGCTGTCTTTTTTTTTTTTTAACTGAACTCTGCTGAATTATTTTTGTTAACTGTGGACAAAATTCATAGAGAATTCTGTGAGAAACTGATGGTGTCTACAGCTGTCGTTCTGAATGTGGCTGGATGTGAGGTCCTCTGTGTGGAGTTGGGAGGCACAGGCAAGCTAGCAATTTTGCTGGTGCAGCAACCCCCTGCTGCTTAGCTAGCTCCCTTCCTGAGTTTTTTGACTTGTGCTTGGCAACTGGTAACTCCCAGGGTCTCTGTGCTGGTGGATTTCTACCCTCAGCCTTTGGGGTTGGGGAGAAGACAGTTGGCATGGAGCTGCAATGGGGGAAGGGGGAAATGTGACAAATAAAATCCAATAATGTGCAAGCAGACTTCCCTTTATATAATAGAACTTTTCTTTCCTTTCTTTCCTTGTGCCATTTCCTGTCCCTACCCAATCTGCTCTGGAGAGTCCCCCAATTTAATTCTCTGCATGCAAAGGACTACAGGGAGATGAACAAATCATCCTAATGAAAAATGTTCTCTTAGGGAGGAGGATTAATTGGATAAAATCCTACATAAGTCAACCAAAATATATTTCTTGATGAATTTGTTCAAAGCCACAAGAGTCTTGGTTGTTTTTGCTGCAAAAGAACAGTGGTACTTAATCTGCAACAAGCTAATAGTAGTTGTAATGAATTAACACATTATAAAGAAAGACATAATGATTCTGTCCAAACGTAAGTACAGTCTCATTTGTTTTGCACTATTTAGTTCTCGTACATTAAGCATTCACATAAAGGATTCCATGAGGATCAAAGACATGAAAAGTATTAATTCATTTACAATCACACAACGCACTGCTCACTGTATTACTTTACCCATGACAAAGGGCTGCAATTAGCCTAGATTCAATATTGCAGAGTTGTTCATTTCTATTCCAAGCAGAGAAAAGATAATATTCTCATTCTACTAGGGGCCAAACAATAACAAAAAACAAAAACAAAAAAACGCACACATTTAGAAAAACTTTGCATCTGGAGAAAATGGACTGCCATCAAATGGAACCCATCAAAATTATAATTGGAATTTCTTGAATATGAAACCAGAATAAAGCCTGTTACAATCTAGAGAGACAGACAGTATATAAACGTGCAACATCAACTGTAATGATTTATGAAGCTGTTGAATACAGCAGTCCTGATATAAAAAGTATGTGCCTGACATTTCACCTTTTTCTGTTACACTTTGTTATGCTCTGGCTCCTCAAGCAAAACCAATGACTTGAGCTGTGTTGCACTATCTCAGGTGTGTACAGCTTCCAATAGCTCACGTACCACAGTTGTAAGTCCATATTGCAAAGATGAGTGGGGCCAGGGCACATTTTGCAAAAAGATTTCAGGACTTTTATGGAACGAAATGCTTGCCTTAAAGCTTTGGCTAGCGCTCATTTTGCCTAATAAAACTAAGCAGGAGGTTCAACCAGGTGACCTCTAAGATCCTTTCCAACTCTATGATTCTAGTCTAGAAGCCTTAGAAAAACTACAGCGTTCCCCTATTCTGTCAGATTCACTGACTGTCAAGCAGACTAGGGCTATAACTGAACAGCTGTCCTTGGAAGAAGCAAAGCTAGCCATCTACAATGTACCACAGCTTTACTTAAATTCAAGTCTAAGGTCACCTGATGAACTTAAGATGCTCTTAGAAAGTGGAGTTCACCAAATAGATACAGTAGGAATGACAATTTGGAATACTCCTTGGGATGGTTTTGAGCCTGCTGATTCTAATGGAATGGACACAACCTTCTGTGGTATGAGCTCCACAATCTGTGTAGGCTGCATCCTTGCTTACCCTGCCTCATTTGTGTGGCCAGGGAGAGGGTAAGGAACTTAATTTGGGCTTCATTGGGAGAGGCAGCATTCACAAGGTCACCCAGCAAATATGGATAATATTTGGTACTGCTCTTTGCTGAATAGTTGCTTCCAATCATTAGGTGGGATCACTCCAGAGCAGGATGTTCCCGAGCTTAGTGTAGGGTGGGTATCATCAATATACTGATGATAGCCAGCTGTACATCTCTATGATAGACTGAGTAGGAGCTTCTGCCCAAGCCCGGATCCAGTGAGTAGATGGGAAGAAACAGGCTTAACCATAATCCCTGCAAGATGGAATAAAAGTTGATCCAGAAGACACCTGATTTCAGGATAGCTCCATTTTGGGCTGCAGACAGAGCTGCACAATCTTTGAAGGAGCAGGTTCCTAATCTGGGAGTCTGCGTGGAATTGTGGTTCCTGCTAGAGCAGCAAGTAGAAGCCACAGCCAGGATGTCTCTTGGCCAGCTTCAGCTTATATGTTGATTATAACCAGTCCAGAAATGGGATGTGTGGGCTAAGGTAACTCATGACATCTTACACTTGGACTACTGCAATTCACTCTACATGGGGTGGCCCCTTTAAAGTCTGCAGTATGCAGCTGCCTGTCTGCTGAGAAATGTATTATGCAACAAAGAAAAATGTGTGTAGCAGCCCTCTTTACAATAATGGAACATATAGAGATAAAATATACATCAGTCACAAAAAACTTGCTTTTATAAATCATGTCTCAACACAAATTAGCATTTGATTTGATTCAGCAAACTAAGCCCTCCAGCTACATTTGATTCAGCAAACTAACCCATGTAGCTACTTCTGGATCTTGTGAAGTTCATGTTTCTCTTAATTTGTTTTCCTTAATCTAATGAAGCTTTCAATATAATTTGGAATTCTCTAATTTTGGACAATGATAGAGTGGACAAATCAAAACAAGTGCCAGATACAAATAGTTAACTAAATCCTATCTCTCTCTGAATTACCTGTATATTTATGCTATCTAAAAGCTTCAACTGAAACAGAATACTGCTGCCAAAATTCTGTCTGACATAGCAAAGCCTATGCATATCATACTTATTTTTAAAATAAATAAATTGGCTCTCACTTGTCTTCTGAGTTCAAATACCAGCAGGAAAAGCTTTCCCATATCCATTTCTCCATGATTCAAGATGATCCTTTTAAAAGATAATTCGTTTTAAGGTGGACACTTAGTAAGAAAGAAAAACTTATTCATATGAGAGTGTCAGTGTGTTTATGGCAGTGGTGTCCAATTTACAGAATGCCCTAAAATATTCTTATTCACCTAGTGTTGCTTTATCATGATGCAGGCTCTGCCCCTTTGTATATGCTTATGTTGTTATATCACATGTACAAAAGGGGTGGAACTTGTGTCATGAAGGTGCATTGCGGCTTTTGTCATATGCCCCTGCCCCTTAACCCCTGTGGTGGATACCTCTGACTCCAGTAAATGGTGGGAATGGAAGAATCAGAAATGGAGGGGGGCAGAAATTAAGAGTGTAATAATGAGTGCAATTCAAGGAAAAATTAGTCTGGTAGGTGACATGAGTCCATAAATGGGATCAAGATGTCAGAGTACAGAAAAATGATCAGGCTATTCATAGACCCCAGAATTAACAAGAGCGGTGAATGTTTTGTACCATTTCCTGCAGCGGAGCCTGGGTATCCTGAAGTGGTTGGTATATACTAGAGCAGTCCATGGGGGTGGATGCCTATCTTGGAGGTGGGACTGTTCTTGCTGGGCACTATTTTTCTGTAGTACTCTCCTGCTGAAAGATACTTCGCTGAGAGAGGAGTTAATCATATTGTGTATTATAAAGGAGGGCATGGAGCACTAGAAAGGGTTAGTAGGTTGGTGGATGGGACAGCTGTGCTTCTAGTGGAGAGAGCTATGAATTCCCATAGGGCAGGGTTATTGTAAATTTTGTATGCTAGCTTGATGCAGGCCTGCAAATCTGCAATTCAGCGCCATATATAACTCTATTGCTATATGAGATTTTTAAGCAAGATAGAGGCACAGTTCTCTTGTGAAAACTTGTCATATTCTTTCCTGTTACAGCCTTCCAACTTTGTGTCTTCCAGATGTGTTGAATTTCAAATCCCATAAATCTTAGTTAGCTAGCCTGGCCTTTGGGAGCTGAAATCCATTATATCTGGATAGCACTTGATTAGAAAAGGCTACTCTAAAATGACTATTCAATTCTCTGGTGGTAGAGGATTATAGCTAAAGCCTGTTCAAAATGCAACACTGATTTTCAAATACACAAAGCTGGTCTAGTCTTGTCCTGACTATGTACACTTTATTTATAACTTAATCCTTAACAGGGTATTTTTTACTTACAAGACGATAACGATGTCAACCTGGAGAAGGCTGATTTACATAGTCAAGATTAAATGGTATACATACCTAAGTTGCAGACTCTTCTAGAATAATTTCATTTTAAAAGTTAAAGTGTCCATTTGATCACAATTATATTGTTAAGGAAAGGAAAGAGTAAAATTGGAGCTGGGGAAAAACATTTTTAACTTGTATTTTAGCTCACTTCAATTTAATATTTTTCTACTGCATCTGTTTGTGTATTTTTATCTGTCTGTTGTTTGTTCATTCTTAAACATAGTTATTTTGAGGTTTACATCAGAAGCAGCTAAAATATAAGTGTAAAAGAAAACCCTAAAAACTACCCACTCTACCTCTACTGGTAATTATGGATTTCCTGTACCATTAACTGGTATGACAATCTGGTTTTTAGAAAACTAAACTGGAGGATTATTTGTAGTGAGTTTTGGTCAGCTTTTTCACTTAAAAGTCTTCTCCATGCTAACTCCATCTCCTCACTTGCTACTTTTACCCCGAAAGCCTACTTCAACTACACAGTCCTGCTCTTCTTGTTTTTTCCTTTCCTCTGCTGGGTTGTTCTACTGCTTCCTTCAAACATTTATTCATTACCTCAGGCCTTCTTGAAATCTTTCCTGCAATGGCCAATCACTTTTACATCTCAACTGGCCAGTTATTACTTCAGTGTTTGCTTCAAGCTCATTTCCCATTCTTCCATGTACTGCTTAACACTGGGCCCCACAACAACCTGAAGTCCCATTTGCCCTGCCATTCCCTATGAAAAAATACCGCCTTCCTGATACCCATCTGTACATCAAATAGGCTAGTGTGGGAAGTCCTTTGCTCCAAACCCTCCCTGAAGGTATCTCCTTTGAAATTGTTGCTTTGGCAATGCCTGCTGGTAGTTGTTTTACTGCCATAAGGTAGCTTTTTTTTAGGTCCCCACCCCAGGAGGCTGATGGAGTCTGTGTAGCTGGCCTCTACTTGAGGCAAGGACTCAAGGACTCAGTTCTGAGAAAAGGTTCTGTCTCTATGGTGTGAGGAATCTCTTGGGAATGGTAATCCACAAACTGACGAGAGGTAGCAAGATGCTAAATTGTCCAAGCCACCTACGCAGATAGCTTTTTCCTCTACTTCATCTTGTAGAAGTCTATAGGTTGAAGTTAATCAGTGCACATATATGAGTGCCTTATCATAGGTGGTGCAACTGGACATCAGCAAACATCTGACTGAAAACTACAATTCTCACCAGTCCAGAGATCACTGGACCCAGCAGTACTGGACAATTTTCATCTAGTTCCCAACCTTCACTTTTTGGGGAAGATTGTTGAGAAGGCAGTAAGCCTACAGCTTCCAAGGGCTCTGGAGAAAATGGATTATCTGAACTGATTACAGTTGGGTTTCAGGCTGGGATATTGTACTGACATGGCATTTACTGCACTTATGGGTGACCTCTGGTGGGCCTGGTATGGGGGTGGTGAATCTATCTTGGTCCTACTTGATTTCTCAGCAGCTTTCAATACCATTGATCATGGTATCCTTTTAGGCTTGCTGAGAGAGTTGGAGAGAGGCACAGTTCTTTGGTGCTTTTCCTTCTTCCTCCAAGGCCAGTTCCAGTCAGTGTTGACGATGAAGGGAAAAGCTTACTTTAAGTCCACAACAAGCAGAAAATATGTGGAAGAGGCTCAGACACCTCCTTAATTCACATGGTTATAAGAAGGGGAAGCAGTATAACACAATCAGATGTGCAAGTTTCTGTTATTATAGCCATTCTCAGCAAAAGTAGTTTTGGCCTTCCTGTGAATTTTTGATTCCTGGTCTGATCTACCTGGTTGGACTGACAGATGTGTAAGCACCATTGCCAAGATAATGAAGGGTAAAATGTATTTTAAGTCCACAACAGGCAGATAATATTTGGAAGACACTCAGTGAGATACTTCCCTAATTCACTGAACGATAAATAGTAGGATACAGTACAACATAATCAAACTTCCAAGATTCTGTTATTATAGCCAATCTTCAATAAAAGTAGTTTTAGCCTTCTTGTAGAGTTAATTTTTTGGTCTGATCTACCTAGTGGGGTCAACATCAATCTTGCAGGCATGGATCCATTGTTTAGCCAAAGCATTCTAGTAAAATGTCTTCCTTCCTATTTTCAAATTTGGATTATTCTACAGCTTCAATTTCTCGTTTTGATTTGGGATTAAAATGTAACCATTTATGTATTAACAATGAAATATGCCAGTCAGAGAGCCCGTTTGGTCTAGTGGTTAAGGCTCCAGGCTAGAAACCAGGAGATTGTGAGTTCTAGTCCCGCCTTAGGCATGAAAGTCAGCTGGGTGACTTTGAGCTAGTCACTCTCTCTCAGCCCATGACATCAAGCTCAGGAGACAAGCTGGTCAGTCAATTCCTGTCACAACCAATGGATCAACATTCAGTTGATCTGAAAAAAAGCAGACCCTGCACCTGTGGGAAAAAGGCTAGGAAGAAAAAGCAAAACAAAACAAATATGCCTGGCAGCTTTTAAGACTAGAAATGAAGATCTCTGTTTAGTATACTTGGACCCTAAAACTTGTCAAGATTTCAGAGGTGTTACACATTTGCTGTCTAAATAGTTTGAAGGAGGGGATATGATAAAAAGTCTCATTCCAAAAAATAGAGATGTTACGATAAAAGCCCAATGATATAATTGAAAATCTGATAATTTGAAGGCACTATCATCATAAAGTAAATTTGACCAAAAATATTTAAGGGGTTTCAGCCTGCCACAATTTTTTTCTCATTAACTTACTGAGGAATTAACATTGGAATCCCTCTTAGAATATTAATCTCAACATAATATTCATTCTGATAACATTAATTTTGCCCCAAAGACTTAATAAGAGTTTTAACTACCAAGTTATATCTACTAGAATTGTATCTACAGAGTTAGACAAATTTCATTCAATATATTGTGATACACTTTGGGAAACACATAAACCCAATTATTTTATAGAGTATTGTAAATCTTAATCTCTTACAGCAATCTACAGATCCCAAAGGTAGCAAGTTAGACTTGTTCCAGTTAATTATACATCCTAAATATAAACCATACTGCTGTATGACTTTAATAAGCTTGGTAATGACACTGCACCAGTAATATCAGAAATAGCCATAATATCATCAGCAAATAAGAACAATCTAAGTTCAGTGTTGAGGGCCATCACACCCATATTATCCTGAGACTGACTAACAGAAGAAGCTCATGGTTCAAGAGCCAAACTGAAGATTTGGAAGAAATGGGGCATCTTTGTCAGGTGCCATGATAAAACTTGATAGGTTGAGAAATGTATCCATTTGAAATAATTCTAGTCACTGATGGAGATAACAAATGAAAGATAATGGACACTCAAATCTTATTTTTCATAAATTCAAACTGAACCATATCAAAGGCCTTTTCAGTGTCCAGCAAAACTAGCAAAAATTGATTCCAATTTATTTGCTGCAATATCTGTAATATTAAT
Source organism: Python bivittatus (assembly GCF_059951505.1). NCBI lineage: Eukaryota > Metazoa > Chordata > Lepidosauria > Squamata > Pythonidae > Python > Python bivittatus. Next base: position 27,464,263 of record NW_028277086.1, read on the forward strand.
CACCAAGTGGATTTTGTCAGATGCATGTCTATTTTTTGTAAGGGGCAATCCTCACATGCAAGAACTGAATCATAACCAAAGAGATGACTTATTGTTTCTGTCATGGAAACCCTGTTGTTCTTGCACTCATACAAAATAGTGATGGCATATTACTTTCCATTCCATAAAAGAGCAGATACATTGCTTTAGATATATGGAAAAGAGAAAAAGCAGAAAACAGGCAATATTATATAAACAAAAAGAAGATAAAATTATCCCATGCTCAGATTATTTTTTCTTACTGTAAAGATGTTAATGTTTTAAGGTCACAAAAATGGGAGAAAAGGAAAAAGAGAAAGCACCTGAGATGTTTCTGGCTAATAGAAATTACTGAAATTAGAAGGGAAAAGAATGAATGCCATTTCTAATAGGTATTAATGTTATTTAGGTTGTGACAACAGCTCTGACAAATTAATCAGGATGTCTGTTGCTTCTGTGATAAGACCATTCTTTAGACAAGAAAGCAACTGGAAATGATACTATACTGATTACATGTAACTGAACAACTTCTGAGAAAGATATTCAGCCTAAGTGCTCCTTATATATATCTAGCCCATACTGAAGACTTCCAAAAGTAAGTGAAATACTGCCACTCTTCCTTTGAGTAGGTGAAAGCTACTGGAAGATGCCATTACGCAGTTAATTTTTGTTAAAGTTAAACCAAAATGTTCTTACTCACCCAACAGAGAGGAAAGGTTCCTTTGATTCAAGTCTGTTAAATCAAATAACAGACAAAAATAGTTAAAAGTGTTGAAAAATAATAATGCATGGCACAAGATTTACACTGTATGCTCTAGCTACACAAGATAAGGACCTGAATATTTCCCAGGATTCAAGGTCTCACAGAGGCTCACTATCCCAACAATCCAAGCTGGTTTCAATTTGTATTAACACTCTGGAGTGTGAGAGTGCGTTTCCTCATTTCAGAACCATGATTTTGAAAATTTGCGTTGTCACTGGTTAATCAATCCTAGATATAGCTAGTCCTTTGAAATTTGTTTTGCATAGGAGATATAATTTGTTTGCTGTTGCTGGAGGTGCCTTGGGCTTGGCTGGTACCACTTTCTCTCCCTTAGCTATTTTGGTAAGGAAGTCCAGGAAGGGGCTCTGAAATCTCTGGGTGGAATAGTAGGGAAAACTCCTTACTGGTCCTTGGGATCCTATACAGACCTTAGATGCTAGACTGTTATGGCCCAACTCCAGGTTCTGTGCCTTTAGCTGCTTTGCTAAGCATCCCTAAAAAAAAAAAGGTCAGTGCTGAGTTGCTTCTCATGTGAATGTATTGAATGCAGGAAAACATTATCCAAGGGCTAATTCTTTTCCCAGCTTGAAACTCTTGACCATATCTCAGGCACAGCTTGTGTCTTGCTCCCTCACAAGAGAAAAAGGATCTTCTGCAATGCTTAGAGCTCCTGGGGCTTGAGACCCTGAATGTGACAGCAGAGCTTCTCCTCATGCTTTCAGTCTCCCCTCTCTCTGATACTCTTTTCATTGAGGCATTGTTTTTTCCATAAAGTTATTGTCTCAATTACCACTGCTAGATTTGGGAGCTGTCACTTCCCAGATCAGCTTATCTGATTGGCTGATTGGATCTTCTCTGAACACTCTTCTAGCACACTCTCCTGGCTCGTCCATGTTGTCATCTCAGTTGCAACCTGTGAAGCCCTTCCTTCCTTCCCAAAGTAGAGGTGGCAGTGCATAATACGGGAGGGCAGTGCTTTCTTTCACAGTACAGGAAAACAACTTCAGCCCTATCTTCTTGCTAGCAGAGATAGAATTAACCTTTCCTGTTGATTCCATCTCTGGTTACCAAGAAAATCCAGGATGAAATCTCAATCCTGCCATTAATATTGAAGGTTACTTCATTTGGCTATTGTGGGGATCAAATGGGTTGGAGAGATCTTGGTGGAAAACCCAAATGAAAGAAATACATTTTCCAGAAGACAATCAAACCAATACTTTTAGCGATGTGTAATAAGTCTAAGTGATAGGACTTCACTAGGTTCTTAATAAATGCAACTGGGTATGTGCTTCCCTGAAAGAAAGAAGAGATACTTCGTGTGTGATGGCCTGTGGATAAAACACTATAATTAAAAACCTGTTTGAAATCCATTCTCATGAACTGAGATTGAATTTGCTCAAAAAATGGCTGCTCTCAGTTTGATCCTCTTTTAGTGTAAATGGTTTCAAGAGATTTGTAGTGATAGAGTAAATTACTTCAAAACATTTCAGGCAAGAGAGGAAAGCAATTATCTGTTGGCCTTTCATTTAAATTGATCTTTACATTAGTAACTCAGTGCTATGAAACTAAAATAAAAATGTTAAAATCAAACTACTACATGGAAGGGAATATACCCTTAGGATGATGTTTATGCAGCTATCCTCCCATGGCAATTCAGCAACCCAACTTTCTCAGAATGATTCTTCATGAAGAGCAATACTTCATAGTTTTCATGCTGCTGCCCATCCCCTTTTTAATCTAGACCAGTGTTTCTCAACCTTAGCAACTTTAAGCTGTGTGCACTTCAATTCCCAGAATTCCCCAGCCAGCATTAAAGTTGGATTGAGAAACACCGCACTAAAATATTGATTGCTAGAGCCCTCGTTCAGATTTCTTTTGTTCCTTCTTTTGGAACCTGATTATCTATAGCTGCCTCTGGCCTCATAACACATTTGATTCTTGTTTTCTAACATTCATTTGCTGTTTTAGTTTGGCCTGACACAGACCTGACCTCTGATCTTCCCTTCAGGCATGAACTTGCAGGGCTCTGACAGCATCAGAAGATGATCTGTAGCACAGCAGTCTTGGGAAGAAACTAGGTGAACTGGAACTTAACTATTACCCCATCACTATATTTAACTTGTAGTTCCTTTCCCTGGTTTCTTCTCCTCTCCTTTACCTATGTAACACATTTCATCAGATTAATATGGATAAAGCACTGAAATTAACAAAGATGTTGGGTGGAAGTATATGACTAGCTGTCATCTGTCTGCTCTTTATGAAACACTAATAATTATTTGGATAAAATTGATGACAGCTGATCTTTTCAAAGTCCTTATACATCAACCAGCTATAAGTCTAACACTTAGCTTAGCAAAATGATGTTAATTGTTCTAATGCAAACGACCAGTAGCACTTTCTCCAAACCAGTTTGTAATAAATAGTAGAATGCCCCTTTGCATCTCCAAAGAAGAAGCTTCATGCTCTTATTTCTTGTTTATTTGCTAATATTACTATCAAGTCAGCTGATTATATATTGTGCTGACAAGTCACAATTCATCTTTATCATGCAATTCTCTGCCACACTTTCATTTTTGGAACAGTAATAACTCATTTAATTCAAGAATAGACATTTCAGTAATAATTGTAACCATAAACATAATTATACTGGCCAGCATCCCAGCAGTTGTTTAGGTTATATGAGAAGACTATATTTAAAAAAAAAAATCAGGAGAATTACACAAATGTCTTACTCTGTTTTCCTCAATGGATGAATAGGCAACCCATCAGGTTATTTAAGTTACCAGTGCCAAATCCAATCTGTAAATCAGATGGAAATGGATCTAGGTATTCAATGTGTCTGAGGTGATGTGGTAAACATCTGCTCAAGCACCTTCTCTATTACTTCACTGTAAAAGATGGGGTCACTTAAAATACAAAAAGTCATGTGGGAGTTGAAGAAATAATCTGATGCTAAGAGAGGTACTCTATGAAAGTTTAATAGAATAGCTGCTTTGAGGATTCTTCTGAAATTCTCCTGGTCACAGAGGCCCATTGGTCGGCAAAGGTCCTCTTTGTATATTGTTCTAAACTGTGGAACATTTTCTATCTAAAATTTCACTGAAGTAAATTGTCTCTGAGACTCAGTAACCCTGGGAGCTTTAAGCAAATAGTACCTGTACTAAAAGCAGTTGTCTAGAGACTCAAATAATTCACGTGAGGCCAAATAATCTTTCTTCTAAAATTAAAAATGCAAAGGAGAGGTCTAGAGGATGAAAGATAAAAGAAGGCTGCTGGCAGTCAGTCACTATCTCTTGCTTAGTTAGTAAGTTGTCCCACACCACTGAGCCCTGCCTACTTATGGGTGGAGTAAAGTAGATAATCGTCTGCTATCAGGTAATTCAAACCTACGTAAAATAGATAAGATATTCTGAGTGCAGAATAATTCACTGAATGTGCATTGAATTCAATATCCAAAGAACTGTATATGTGGCCGGAAACTCTGATAAAGCAAGGTCCAATCACACATAGAGTTCTCACTCAGGGGACAAGAAGTTGAAGCTTGATTGATTGACTGATTTAGTCAAAGTTATCTTACTGCCTGAAACCAGCCAGACTTTAGGCAGCTTACAGAAATGTCAAACCTTATTGCTTAATAAGGGACTGAGGACATGGTGCCGATGTATATCCCTTTCTTATATATGTGACTGAATGACTCTTTAGGTGGATACCTAAAGGGGATGAAAGAAACATGGAGACAGAGGTTTTGGACTGAAACCAAGCTGCAGCTTCTAAAGAAATGAATGCTAAGAGTTGCCACCATTTATTTCTAGCAAGGCTCCTATGCCAAGGGGCTGCTGAACAGTCAGATGTTGAAGCAAGAGAGAATATTTTACCAAGAAACATTCACTAAAAACTTCAAAAACTCTTCAAAGGTTCTTTAATCAACTGGTCAGCTTACCTGTAGAGAGCAGAAAGTGGTCGCTTATTTCCCAGTTTAGGTCTGTATGGTTTTGGCTCCCCTGCCATGTTAATGTCTGAAAATAAGCATGTTGCATACCTTAATTAAAATGCAGCATTGAGAGAGGGAGAGAGATGGACAGATCATGCATAATAATATACAACATTATGATTGGAGGGAGTATTATAGAAACAAGTTGGCTCTTTGCCAGCAGATTATTACTTCGGTCTCACATTCTATATTTTGATTTTTGTGTAGATCAGATCTCACAATCTAGATCCTCAGGCCTAAAAAACAGAACAAGTTTTTTGGTTTCCCAGAGAAAGCGGTGCTATAGATAATTTCATCTGACTGCCACCATTGTCATCTTTCCCAGAAGTGCACACAAAATCCACTGCTAGAAATATCTTTGATAAAACATTCAGAGGGAGAAACTTAATAGATATAGGGTCCCTATTTTTCATTTCTATAAACAGCTCATATATCATAAACTTTGAATTGTAATTTTACCTGTCAATCATTTTGACTTGTGTTATAAATTCAGAGGTACAAACTATTATCCTGTTTACTTCCAATAGTTCTGTTCAGGCAAAACTTTTTGGCAAAGAGAAAATATTGTCCTCAAATGGGGAGAAAGATAGGGAACCAGACAAGAGAAAATAAACACTGTCCACTTGCTTATGAAATCTGCTTATAAAAAGTCACAGCATAATAAATCACACACAATAATTCTCTTATGAGCAGGATCTTTTAAGGGGAGTTCTGCTGATTCCCTTCCCAAAATTAACAAATGGAGGACCAAATTGTTATCATGGTTACTTTGATATTTTTTTTAACCATAAATTACTGTAATTCCTGTATTTATTAAAAAAAAACAAAGAAGTAAAGGGGAAGAATAAAAAAAATAAAGAGATGGAGATGGTGCATAACTTCCTGCCCTTTCAGAAACACTGTTCTATTTCTTATTACTTGGTTTTCAAAAAGGCTTAATGAAGTATAAAAGTCAAGTCTGATATTTGTTGAGTTTGTGATTGCCTTCTCTGATTCCTTTAGAACTTGGTACAGTTTGTGATTTCACACAAGCTTTGTTAATAAGTTATAATACCCATAGGCCTTACCATGTGAAGAGTGAAATTTAGTTGATAATCTTTATATTTACTAACTGAATTCACTTTAATTAAAAAAATATTGTTACAAATGGAACTTTACACTGCAGAACTCTAAGAAACCTTCTCATCCATGCTACAATCCCATACAGCAGTAACTTGGAAGAGATTTAAGTAGCAGATTGAAGTCAGTTAGGACAATATATTTAATGCTGGCATGGTTTTAGGTCAGCTCAAGAATAGGTCAGATAGCATCTTAACTCAATAGTGGATGAGGGCTTTTCAATCTCATTTTCGGAGTGATCCTTTCTATCTGCAGTTTCTGGGCCTTATGGGACTGAGACTTCATTTACATTCTCTGATAGACATAAGATTCTGAAAACTTCCTTATTCAGACTTGTAGAGATTGAACAAATCTCTATGTAGATTTGTTCTCTACGTATAGGAACTATAATGTTCTGATTCTCATTATAAGTCACTAAAAACCATTGGTGGGCAATAAGAGATAGCCATCTACACATTTGTTCTTGCATTCATTGTTCTAAAAGAAAGTATTTCATTTGAATTTCCTCTTTCTGAGCTTTCCCAATTTTTATTTAATTTTTTAAGAAAAAAAAACGTAGAAAACAAACACATACGCCCCCCCCTTTAACTGGTTCCAAATGTTCACATTTCTATGCCGGTCATTGCTGAGATATATGACTGCTTTGCATATTAGCTATTGTTATCACTGAAATAAGAGGCTTGTCCCCTTCTGTTAGACTAGGGCAATGTCCTAGTTCGCACTACATTATATAAGATATTGATTGATTTTATTGTCTATTGATTGACATCCTCTGTTGCCAATTTGTTTTGTTTGTCTATGATATGCCCTATTTATACTGTATTATTAAGTTGGTTGCAAGCTGCCCAAGGTCACCTGTGAGATGGGTTGGCATACAAGTTGAATAAATAAATAAGTAAAGTAGAATTTTGTATTTTGTATTTTCCATGTATATTCTGATGTGTGAATGAAAGGGTTGGGCATAAGAAGAATGTAGATATGATTTCTAAATACAGAAGTAACACTTCTGCAATCCTGACTTCCTTAAAGACAAATCTGCCTCAGCAAAAATGTGCTTTTTTTTAAAATTATGTGGGTAATTTAGTTGAATAAAGCCACACAGTTATGAGATTTTTGCAGGGTGATTTTAATTAGCTATATGATACTATGCATTTTTAAGATAAACGTGTTATCTTAAAGGTTAAAAAAAGGTTAAAGCTTCTCCTCAGATGTATCTGAGATGCTTTTAAAACTGTATTTTTAAAAGAATATAAAAATAACTAATAATTCTCTCAGTATTACAAGAAATGATAGCAGAATGTTATTACCTGTGCAGGGCATCTATCTGGAGTTTGGAGATTGTGTACTATAATTACAATGGAAATTTCATCCGGTGACCTTTTATTATAATTGGGCTCTTCTACAGACTTTTAATATGGCAGTTTTAAGGTCACTGATTCCCAGCATACAAACTTCTAACGCTCAGTAATATGTTGGAAAAAATGCAATATTTATGAAATTGGAAGGAAAACTCCTTTAGTCATAGCATTAATCTCTATATTTTTTCCTCATATCAATCACTTTTTCAGTAGATGTTTATTATATTTCTATATTCTTAGGCATTTTAACATGAAACAGTTTTGCGGAATTTTTATCTTCTGAGAAGCATGAAAACCTGGTGTCCCCCTCCCCCTTTTGATGGCTCCGCTGGAGGCAAAAACTGTTAACAGACTCCATAATATCTTTGATTTGTTCCTGAATTAGTCAGATAATAAAATTGATTCGGAGCGCAATGCAAAGGGGCTTTTTGGCATGCTGTGGCTCAGGGGCTGCTTTCTGCTTTTTTTTTTTCCCCGCAGTGTGAAGCCCAGCCCCAGCCTGGCCCAGCAGCCAGACCGGGCACACTTTGTCAGCAGCAGGAGCAAGAAGACGGTGAAGGTTAGCTAGGGTGGCGGAGCACAGGGCAGCAGAGGCCCAAAAGGGCAAAGATGGGGGGAAATAGGCAGGTGACAGCTGTTGAAGCATCCCTGCAGTCATAAGTATGGACAGGTTGCCAAGCACCTGAATTTTGATCACGTGACCGTGGGGACGCTTCAACAGCTGTAACTTTGGGCACGGGTCATAAGTCCCTTCGTTAAGCGCTGCTGTAACTTTGAATGGTCACTGAATGAATGATCGTAAGTCGAGGACTACCTGGGGAAAGAAACCCTAGTTTGAATTGCATAGGACATAATCTGTACACTTATTCTATTGAAAGTTTCCCAAAGTAATGACCGACCATTATGTGAAACATGCTTCTGATTTTGGCTGATACGAGTTCTTTGTCCACTCCAAGGAATTAATGCCTTACCGACTGGGACATAAATCAGTTCTGGAAAATAATCTGGCTAAGCAGATTATACAAAAATACCATTGGACTATTTGGCCAAATGTTTATGTATTTATTTCTGTAATTATTGCTATCTTTCCAAACATTCTCAGAAACAATATTAAAATATATTTCAGTAACAACAAAAACCCAAAACAAACAATACAAACATCAAGAAATTCCTCATTCAGCTGGAGGATATGACTCTAGTGCAGTATACATACAAAACATCTAATCTATATACTGCTAAGACTCTCACTGTGTTTATCTGTTTGTCTGTACCCTCAAGTTAGCCCAAACGGTGCATTATACCACAACAATTTTTGAATCAAGGCACCTAAAATCCGCTAACTTAAAGAATGCAAAAAAAAATAAAAAATAAAAAAATCCAGGACCCATTAGTCCTTTAGAACTGAAATTTCCATGATGTTCAGACCATTTTTATTCGCAAAGTTGTGCAATGTCCCCACAGTCATGTGATTGTGATTTTTGATGTTCCCTGCCAGCTTCCCACAAGCAAAGTCAATGGGGAAGCTGGCAGGAAGTTGGAAGTTGCTCCCGCTCCCACTGCTTTTTTGCCTGCCCATGGTCATTCTGTTTATCTGTTTAGGTAAGTAAATATTGACTTATTACTGAAGTTTGTTATTACAATTATTTTTCTATTTATGATATATACTCTTCTGAGATGATTATGGGACCATCTAGCATTGGGGTAAAAACAAATTAATGTTCATTCTGGTTACATCAGACTGTACTATCTTTCTCTCAAAGGATGACCCAGTGGGTCACAGGGTTGTCTAGTCATACATAAACCCTTCATTGTGGACATTCTTTATAACTGATATGGAAGTTCTCACCATACTGAAACTAAAGTAATTTGAGGGTCCAATTCCTACCAAGCATTAGGTCATACTACAGAATTTGGTTTAACTACTTCATCATCTCCTCCTCCTCCTCCTCCTCTTCCTCTTCTTTCTCTCTCTCTCTTCTGCATTGCCTATAGCAAGAAAGGTACTGAGAGTTAATGGTCCTTGTGTTTTCTGATGAAGAGAAGAATCTTTTCCTTTCTCCATGAAGATTGGATGTAATCAGACAGAAACAATACCCAGCTATGTCTCTATATTTCGTCCACAACTCTATTTTGGGATTACTGCAGATGGCCTGCCTTTGGGACTTCTAACTTCAATTTTTTGCACCATTTAATTCAATTTTTGGGGGGGCAAAACAGATACTTGTTTTTGAAAGACTGAATAATAAAACATCAGATTATTGCCTATTACCTTCCACAGTATTTCTGATAACGGTATAGTATAACAGAACTGCATGGACTTTCCTCAGGAACCTGAAGAGTTTAAATTGAAATTGTTATTACAATTTAATCTAACTGGTTCCAATTTGAAATATAACCTCAGTTTAGAAAATAGAAAGATTTATGGATATATTCAGTTAGAAACCCATAATAATCAACAATCATTTTATGAATCATAAGACATTGATTTATATATTGTATTTGAATCTTTCTGACCCAATGTAAATGGCTGGCAATACCGGAAGACCAGATGGGCACTGTGGTAAGAGTTCTTTTTACTATTTATTGCTACACCTAAGAAAAGGATTGCTTTTGTTAGACCTTAAATATGCACTATTTAAAGTCAGATGCAAAGTACTAGCTCAAGGAATGGAGACATGAGGGGCCAGGAATTCTCTGAGCATATGCTTAGCTCAAGAACATTGTTTTCATCACCAGAATTGTACTTTCACATGGAAGATTCATGCCTGCTTTCCCCCATTAGAGAAAGGCAGGGTGGGAATAATTCATGCTGCTATTGTTAAACCTTTAGAAGTGTTAAGTCTTAGTGATCCACAGCAGATCATACCAGTACTGTATCCACAAGGCTATCTCTAAGTTCTGCTCACCCTTAGCAAACACCTGTACCACCTCGCCCTAGTCCCTAACTACTGTGTGTGCTCAACCAGAGAACATGTATTATGCAAGGAACTTGAAAAGAATGAAGATTTGAAGATTTTCTCTAAAACACGTTATTCATTCTCATTACTCTTTTAATTATGAGTAGCCCTCTTTCTATAAATATAATTGAAGCAGTAGATCTAGTGGAGAGGCTAGCTTATGTCCTTCCAAATATATTCAGTGATAATGTTCTGCTTATAGGCCAGGATGGGAGAGTCTCAAATAAAAAAAGTGCTTATGTGTGAAGGAGGAAATCTTACCCAAGTCCTGTAATGACAAATCTCTGCCCGAAGTAATTTACAATCCTGTCAGTCTAAGTCTTTAGGGCATTGTCTGAAGAATACAGACACTATTAATCCTAAAGTCACATTTATTTGTAGTTAGGGTAGTCTTACTCTCATTCTAAATTGTCAAGAGAACTTAGTAGCGCTTGACCACTATGCTCCACAACCACAGCAGGCATTAAGTGCAATTATCATTTTCTGCAAAGGTTACAATTATCTTAACTCTCTGAGGAACAATTTCTGATGAAAAAAAACCTGAGATATAATATTATTTCTATTATTTAAGAGTTCCAATTTCCTTGCTTGATAAGGGGTTATAAGATTACATCTTGGAAAAACTTTTATCGTTCTGGTACTGTTATGAATTATACAATCAAAGTACTGTCAGTTATACCAGTATTTTGTAGTGGTCAAAGCCAGGTTCTAGTCCATAAATGCATACCCAACCTGATTATAACATATTTTAAACAATAAAAAAGAAAGGAGTGCCAGTCCCAACATGCCCATGTCTGCCCGTGTAAAACAGAAAGTCTATCGGCCATAAGACTATTACTTGTAGATTTCTGAACAGTTATTTAGCTTCTCTTGGCTATAGGGTCCGCGGCTATGACCTTGAGGCCCTGCTGAATTGCACCACTAATGATAGAAAGTGCAGATTTATTTTATTTTATTGAATTTAGAGGTCACACAACTCCAGATGACTCTGGGCAGCTTATGTTATAAAATAAAAGACAATAAAAACAGAAAGAATTTTCTTAGATAAAATTGCATCAACTGGTGGATGGGTTTCCAGTGATGATGATAGGAAATTTAAAACGGTCACCCTGACTCATTTCAAGGGAAGTTACTTTTCTGAAGTTAGAGTTTGTTTGGGGTAGAAAATCTTGAGGCAGTGTTAATTAATATAAGAAATGGAGCATCAATAAAGATTCTTGTTGCACCTTTTAATATATTTCCGGTGGGATTTCCAACCTTCTCTCCCAACTCATGGCTATTGGGCTTTATCATCCTTTTATGAGGGAGAACAGGTATGTGCTAACTAGTCTCTTTTTCTCCATAACATCCCTGTTGCCCTCCACCTACAGGAGGAAAATCTGAAGTGGGACCCTACCCTATGCGTATAAACTCCTCACCTGATTTAGAATCCTAAACATGCTGGGTTCCAATTCTAAACTTTGTGGGAGCCCAACACAAGTGCAGACACTCTCTGGTTCAGTCCTTTTCTTCCAGCTGCAAAAGACAGCTTGGGAGGCAACTGGCCCATGCCTTTAACCCTAATGCTGATCCTCCCTGGAGAAGAATCCAGTTGATGAGTACACATGAACATGGCTTGATGGGGTTCAAGCGCAGCCCAACAATCCCAGAGTTTCGGTAACTAAATATGGTTGGCACTAATCCACCCGGCTACAGCCATTACCCTCTTCATTTTTTTCCTGCTGCCAATATGCTGTCTTCTCTATCCTTAATAACTGTTGCTACCTCCTATTGATTTATTAATCTTCCAGGCAGCAAAAACCCATGTTTCCAATATAATGCCTGGATATAGAGCCTTAAACAGTCCTGAAATGCATTTATTCATACCACATTGGGCCAATTTATTCTATTCTAGATTTCTATTTGGGAGAAAACCAGCAATGGATAGGCAATATTAAATCATGTAAACTAGAAAAATACAAAGCAGTTTATCACTGAGTCCAAAACCCTTCTCCACAGATGTCTAGCCTCCTTTTTGTGAGAGATTTTCAAGAAACAGGATTCTATAGCTCACTTAAACAGTGGATCTGTGGAGCTGAAGTTAAAAATAGGCATGAGCACTTTATATTTCCATGAGTTAGCAACTAGGACTCTTCCTTTTTCAAGTGTCACTTAAATGGGAAATGTTATTCAGATATGGGAAATTATTTAGAAGCACAGCTTCAGCTCTTAGGAACTTAGATTCAAAGCTTAACCATTTTCAGTCACACAGGTGTCAGTTTATTAAAGGCAATTGTTTTGGAAAAGCCAATTATCCTGAGTGCTTTATTTTAGCTCTCACTATCTATTTGCATACAGCTGCAATAATTCATACTTATCGTAGTTGAAATTTAAGGATGTTATTTCTCTGATTACTGACAGGATAGCTTTAAACCAGGTTATATGAGATATCTATGAATGAACTAAGTACAACTTAATTTCTTCTGGTGAAGGAGGCAACAATTTTTGTTTGAGAAATCCTCAGCAGATGAAAGTAAATCAAGACTGGATACTTGATACAGAAAACTTCAAATTATTTATGTCTCCATAAAGGAACTTCCTGTGCTACTGCTCAGAGAGTATGGAAAGAGCCTTAGGATGTGTAAATATGCAACCATTATCAGAGCTACCATATCTGTGCAGCCAAAAAACTGAACTACTAGATGGCAGGCAAAAGTTAAGAGTTTTCTGGTCATCTGGATTTTTGGAGCCCAAATAGGGCAGTCCTAAAGTAATGATCAGTGGAAACGATTGACATACGCACCTTCTCTCCCAAACACCATATCTTCAAGCAGTAGACATACTATATTTATCGGTGTATAACATGCACTTTTTTCCTTAAAATTTGGGGCTGAAATCCTAGCTGAATACTCAAGCAGCAGGGCTGGGAGACTGGAGCCTTCATTTGAGCCAGGGCTGTAACCGGGGCAGCTCCACAAAGCGGGAGGTAAGTGGCGGGCGAGTGAGCGAAAACCAGTGCTCCCCATATCTCATGAGCAAAAACTGGTGCTCCCCATTGCTCACACGAGTGCCTGAGCTTGCTCGCCTGCCACTCACCTCCTGCTCTGTGGAGCTCAGGTGCTCGTGTGAGCAATGGGGAGCACTGATTTTCTTTGTTAAAAGAGGTATTTTCTTTCATATTTACCTTATAAGAGGTATAAATAATTAATAAACAAAAAGTTCAGAGCTCCCTTTATTTTGCTTCCAAGTCATTTATTTTAAATTTAAGTTTCTTTACTCAAACTTCCTTCTTAAAATTAAGGTGTGTGTTATACACCTGTGTGTGTTATACGCCGATAAATATGGTATTTTGGTGAAACTGATGTTTAACACCTCAGCAGAAACTCTGATAGCAGGTAAGCAGAAGACATTCTTTCCTCTGTGTACCTGCAAGACTTAATAGTTTTGGTTAAAACTATTGATCAAAATTGTAGTGAAATACAAAGCAGCTGTATTTATATAACACACTAGGTTTGGCTAGAATTAACCTTGTGGGATTTGAGAGGAGGAAAAGGGGTAGCTTTGCACATTCTGTAACCCAATCCATTTGGTTAGCTTATGGGTCAATCTAACATGTGATTTCAGCAAATGGATTAATTCAGTAACCAGATTAAGCATGCTGTGTGAACTCAGCTTCAGGGAAAAGCACATGGTCCCAGAAATGAAACAGGTCAAGATTGGCTCAGGTTCTTTTTTCAGGAGAGAGCAATGGGGCCACACATGGAGGGGCCCCCATTCAAATTATGATTCAGTACCTGAAATGAGTATACTGATCAATATATAGATATAATTAATTAACATAAAATTAATTCCTGTACTAGCAGAGATTTGGACCCAATGGCCTAAATAATTCCTTCCCACTCTATGATTTTTAACCCAAGATTTATGCTAATATTTTTGGTTTCCTTACTCTCTCCAATTTATGAAATCATTGATTTCAATGTATTATTTCTCCCTCCCTCCCTCTCTCTCCTTCTGAGCAAAAAAATATGGACATAACATAAAATAAAACATGATGATGGGAGTTCAAATGAACTTTCTCTCCTCAGCCCTACAGATGTGTTGAACTTCAATTTCTAACAAGCTAACTGGGTATCAATAGTCTTGAGAGCCTACAGAGCACGAGAAGCAATGTAATGTAGTGATTAAGGTGTTGAATTAAGACTAAGGAACCTCAGGTTCACATTCATCCTCACCTATGGAAACTCGCTGGATTACATTTGGCTAGTCACTCACTCTCAGTGCAACCTAGCTCACAGGGTTGATGTTGTGGGAGTAGAATGAAGATCTTTGTATAAGCTGCTTTGTGTTCTTGGTGAGATATGAATCTAATAAATAAGAAATAATAGTCCAAAACACCTAGTGGGCAGCAAATTGGGAAATTAATATCCAGCACTGCACACTGTACCACACTGAATAAATACTAAGCTATGTATAAAGAATGCTGAACCAGAATCTGTTCAGATGCTTCTGATGCCCTGCATTGGGGAGGTCAATATGTAATCCTATAGATGCAGCTTGATCCATCATTCCTCACTATTAATTACTCTTGTAAGACTGATGGATCTTCCCAATATCTGGAGGGCCACACATTTTTCCATTCTTGCCTTATATGTTCTGATGAAAAATCCAATGTAATGCAGTCGGGAAGCATGTATGAGTTGGGCTGAAACCTGATACAGTTTGAAAACATAAAAGTGGTCTGACATACAGTATGGTTTTTCACATGAGGAGAAAGAAATGTTGAAACTCTTACTTCTAATAACTGAATGCTTTCACAGTTCTCCACTTTTGGATGGTTAAAATATGCCTTTATTGAATATTTGTGTATGTATGTATGTATGTATGTATGTATGTATGTATGTATGGCTTTAAAATGTTATTCTGGGAAAAAGAAAATTGTAGTTAATGTAATACATAGAGCCACAATGACAGCTTCTGGCATTTCTCATCTCTTGTAAATATCTTGGAAAATTTTAGCACTTTCCAATATTCAGGAATTCCCTTGGACATAGATGAAATCTGAAGTACTGAATTCCAATTTGCATGAAAGACTGGAGCTGTCTTTTATGTGGATTGGGAAATAGGGTAGCAAATTGGGGAATAACTGCCGGAGGTGTCAAATCATGTCAAATGCTAGTTTCTCTCTCTTTTCTTTGCACCTAAATCTAACCATAACTGGCTATATTGCTTGTCTCTTACTTCAAGTTGCCTTTTCTTCAGGAAAGATGGCCATCAGGAGAAGTACAAAATACAGGAAACTCTTATGACTTTGATAGACTGTTCACTCCTTTTGGAAAGCTGTGCATTAAAATTTTAGTTTTGTTGTCCTGGACCTTAATATATATATATATATATATATATATTAAAATATATGATATTTTTATTTATGGGATTACTTGGTTTATTGGTGAATTTTTACTCTGGATTCAGAATGCTGCATTTTCTACTTTAACTTCACCAGTGCGCTTTGGCTTCTGATTGTTTTTATTGATTTTTTACATTTTTTAAACCCCTAATTTTCAGCTGCATGGCAAAAGCATGTTGGGCTGATCAGGCAGAGTAGAAATTAGATTAGAAACAATCAATAGTATTGAAACTCAGTGGGTCTAGCGTTCAAGCAACTGGCATAATATCGGGATTTAGTATTCCATATTATCTGGACTGCATCTCACGTTAGTCATTGACAAAGAAATTCATTTTTTTAAAAAATATTTTTAATTAGAATTTTACAATACAATAAAAGTATAAAAATGAAAAGAAAAAGAAAAAAAAGAAAAAAATATAGGAAATAAGAAAAAAGAAGTGAAAAAAGAAAGAAAACGTAATTTTGATTTTCGCCCTTCTTTCTATTGAATAATTTCCAACTTACTCTTTCCCTTCCCTCTTTAACCCTTTCTAATCTCCAGTTGACAAGTTCCAATCTGCAGCGTACATTATAATGTTCTTGGACAATTTAAGAATGGCTTATCAGCCTAGCCTTGGTAGAGTTTCAGGGCAGAACTTCACTACGTTTCCCAGCTCAACTGCCTGGAGGAATTCTTCTGAACCTGGGCGACTTCCAGAAGTGTGGAGTTCAACTCCCAGAATTTGCAGAAATGGCCATGCTGGCTGAGGAATTCTGGGAACAGAAATCCACTATCAGGAACTTACTCAGTATGGGTAAAACTGACCTGAAGTAAAAACTACACCAGAAGGATTTACATGGGTGACTGTGTGTGAGATAAGGGGGTACATGTATTTATTATAACAGTACTATGACTGTCCTGAAAGTGAGGCAAATAATCCCCCAAAGGTCAACTGTTTTATATGAAAATAAATCACAGATACCCCTCTCTCCTGAATAACAATATGGAAGCAAATTAGCAAATGAAATCGGCTGCATCATTTTCACCTTTGGTGAAACACAAATCATGACGTTTAAAGAAAATCTGTAGAATGTCCTTAATGCTTGGGAGGAAAAATCAGAAGCATTCAATGTTTTAGGAAATTAAAAAAAAAAAAGTGGTCCAGCAACCCAGGGAATAATCTAAAGGGATTTAGGATTAAGGTTAGGATAAACAAACAGGAAATGTGTTCTTTAGTGAAATTGTATTTTTCAAAAGAATAAATGCAGGAGAAAATCTCACAGAATGTGCAAATAATGGGAAGCATCTGGCCCTGTTTAATCTTAAATACTAGGAAAGTATTTTTATTTATTTATTTATTTATATAGCTGCGCATCTCACAAAACAACTCTGGGTGGTACAGGAAATTTTGATCCTAGAACCTACTTCAGCAAACCAACCTATGGAAATAGAAGTTGCCTGAGCACAAAATATCTAGCATTTAGCTGTAATCCATTGCTCTTCAAAACAGGAAACTTGGATTTCCCAAAGTGGCCACACCCAAATTTCAGATGAATTGTGGAAGTGAAAGATTGACTATTACGGTTACTTGAAGACAAGGGAAATCATAAGGGGAGGGAAAAGAGAATGAGAGACAAGTGGACATAAACAGACGAGGCTGCCACAATGATACATGAGCTGCCTGAAGATGGTTTGCAAACTTCAGTTGATTAAGAATATGGGAGAAAGGTGATCAGCTGGAAAACTGTGATGCAAACAAATTCTCTCTCTCTCTCTCTCTCTCTCTCTCTCTCTCTCTCTCTGTATGTATGTATGTATGTATGTATGTATGTATTTGTGATTACCAAAATTTGTCAGAGCACAATTTGAGGTAATGTTTTTGATAAAAAACATTATGAGTTGCAATCAGGAGATGTAAAGAAATATCTTCCCTTCTACAAAGCAGTAAATCTTCCAAATGTTGGAAGGTCTTCCCTCAAATGCCCTCTAGTGACCAGTCTGTAAGTGAGATGCCCACTTATTTTTTTCCCGCCCAATAGGTGCCACATCTCTAGAATTGGCTCTAACTAGGCAGATCTCTAACAGCATACACTGGTACCTTCCAGATGTCATTAAAGATTTTAAAACACATATATCCAAGAGACTTGTGTGATGTCTGCTTTTATCCACCATCATCATATGCCATCATCTTCTTCCTCCATCTTCTTCAGAGGGAAAACTATACTACCATCCAAAAAGCTATTTTTAATTGGAAAAAAAAAAGTAAAAGGCTAATTAATCTGAAGCTGGGTGAATTAAATTTAAGAAGGTCATTTTCAATGACAAAGAAATAAAGAATAGTCTGATCATAATCTTATCTCCCCCATGTTGTGGCAGGTGTACAAATAGGCTATATCTTATTACTTTCAGTGCCATTATCTCTCAGTTCTTACAATTTCTGTAAGAAAACAACTGTCTTCCCATCACTGTGAAAAATGCTAAGAATATCCACAGGGCAGACATACCACTCATTTTTATGGCCATTGAACAGAATCTACATTAAGGCACATTTCCCTTGTAAACTATGGGCTGGATCCAGACTTATTCATACTTATAACAGACCCCCTAACTAATTTGAAACATGACTGTGAGGAGAATCTTACCAATGACAAATCCCCATTTAAATCCATTTCCAGAATTAAAATTTGCTTTTGAATGCCAGAAAAGAATGCTTAGTGATAATTTTATTGCTATCATTCCCACTATTTTATCTGTTCATTTTTCAGCATGTTGTTATATTTGCTATTTTTGTTGAATAAACTGCAGTGAGAACATTTTACATTGATAGGTGGCAAAGAAAATTAAAGAATAGGTCTAACAAAATTATATCATCATTTCAAATTTTCTTAATTCTTGCAGCTATTTTTAACTGAATTATGTATTTCAAAAATGTACTAATTTCCAGTTACTTAAAGAAGCTACTGGGCAAATCTCTTCAGATTATCTACTATGACAAATACTGCTACATTTCCCAAAATGTTTCCCATTATGTGCTGTGAAGAAAATGCACATTTGGAAATTTCTATGACAGATAACTATTGCATTATTTTAAGCACATCTTATCAGATATGCAGACAGCATCTGAAGAAATATTAAAAGGTTAGGGTTAATAGCCATTTTTAATAGAAAATAATAACCAGGAAGTTATCAGATAACATAAAAGAGATTTAGGGAAAGTATTGATTAGTAAAAGTTCCTATATGCTTTCCATTTACACACATACACACAACTTGCCCAAGGGTAGCCCTCCAGTTATTTTAGAATATAGCTCCAATAAACCTAGTCATAATGGCCAGCATTGTCAAGTATTATATGAATCGCAGTCCAAAACATATGTGGGCATCAAGATGCATGATGAGACCAAGAAACAATGAATTGTAAGCTTACATTGTGTGGGGTTAGCAGGAATGTCAACTGGAAAGAAAAGTTGAACCAGAACAGTGAATTCAAGAGAAAAATTAATTACGATTACTAAGACATTCAACTAAACTAACATGTTGATTTGCCCTCCTAATACAACCCATGAATGTCAATAACAATGAACTAAACAATAGAGAGGCTCAGCAGTTATGTATCTACGTACTATCTTGCATCTGTTACCCATTTCTGAACATTTTAGTAGGCTATATATTTCTGTTTGAGAACTAGAAATGGAATTTTGATGAAAAGCACACCTAATGTTCATATTACTGAAGAGTAATTTTTACATTTTAATTTCTCCTGCAACTATCAGATGCCAGAGATCTTTGACCCAAGTCTACTGGGATCAGCTTCAGTAACCAATGAAGTTTCAATAGCAATCTGTTTAAGAGTTTGTAGTCCTTACCTGGTCCTCATCTAAGGAAACATGAATCCATACTGGATGTTCTTGCATTCCCATCTATGCAACCTGCTGTCTGATGGTCTGATACTATACAACTTGTTGGCTCTATATTCCTAACATCTGTCTTTCATTTTATCTTTCATTTGTGCCCTGGTCCTAAATCAGCATGTCAGCTCCAGTGAAGTTTTTTTGGCCTCATCTTAATCCCAGTTTGAATTTCTAGCTCTGATCCTCTCTTGCTTGAAGCCTGACTGTGAGACTGATTTTGGTATATAGCTTTTTGTCAGATATACTCCTGCTAAAGTTTCTATCCTACTAGCCATGATTCTGTCAAGGTTGCTCTACCATTATGATACAATGATACCAAAAAGAGTCTAAAGTCCTTAAACAGCTTCCTTCCAATAGTCTCATAATTACTTTACAAAGCAAACCTTTGGAGTTAAGAAATGAAGAATGTTTGAAAAAGCTCTTGTAACCTAATAAATTTTTACATAAGTCATGATCGTCTTTGTAGGAATTCTCATTCCATTCCACTTTCAGCATCTAGGTTCTCATTATATGGTACCATAAAATTTTAGAGTAGATGCTGCAGAACAGCTTGGTATTATTCAGTGCAAAGACATGGATCAGCACTGTAGCCAATCTCCACGTTTAAGCTGCTGCTGGCAATGTGAAAAAGATTAATGTTTTTTAAAAGTGCATATTTTCCCCACAAGAGTTCTTTTGTTGTTGTTGAATGGAGCATAAAATGCTTTTTTTTTCACCATCAGAACCACTTTCTGCTACCTGGAGAAGCATTTATTAAAATAAATGATGATTAAAGGCAGTAAACAATTTCTGGACTGAAGAATGCTCCCTTATATTGATATGAATCATGCGTTGGCATCTGTTTGTCCTTCAGTCTTACATTTCTGTTTACTTTCCAAAGATTTACAAAACAACCCCCCTTTAGTTATATCATTTCTGTGAGAGTAAGTGAACGGACATCCTACTGAACCCAATGGAAAACTCTAATTGATTGCATTGCTGACTTTGATCTTACCAATACTAGTTTCAGCCTTGGCATTTGACTCAGATGTGCAAAACTAGCCGGAGATAGCCTGCTCTTTCGTTGTGGCAGTATTTTCTTGAAAAAGAAAATCTCAGAACAAGCCAAACTGATAATGAAATGAATTACTTATATCAGTCTCTATTTACATTTGTACATTCAGTTCAACTTTTTCCTTGTATCAGTGCCTTTCCTTCAGAAGTAATGCATAAAAATGAACTTCTACCATCTCTAGGTTCCTTAAGTCAATTTGCCTAAGAGAACAGATGGAAGAAAAAATATCCCCCTTTTTTAAAGAGCAAAACTCCTACCAAATCATTATGTTTTGAATAACGAATGCTGAACTAGTGTGAACTTGCATTTGATCTCTATTTCCTTGTGGATTTTATAAAGCAATCACTTGCTGATGGTTTCCATAGTAACGTGAGCTTATTTTTTTTATTATTATTATTCTTAGCATTTCTCCTTCACCTAACAATATTGGTACTACAGAGTCTGAAAGCTCTGAAAATCCCGCTTGTGTCAGTGCAGAAGAAAGTAAGGCATAGTTTTCAATCAAATTAGGAAATGTTTTCCCTCTGTTCATGCGCATTCAC
Organism: Python bivittatus; assembly: GCF_059951505.1. Classification (NCBI taxonomy): domain Eukaryota; kingdom Metazoa; phylum Chordata; class Lepidosauria; order Squamata; family Pythonidae; genus Python; species Python bivittatus. Next base: position 27,485,341 of record NW_028277086.1, read on the forward strand.
ACACACACACACACACACACAGATCCAGGCTACTTACATCTTTGGTGTCTTCGCTTGTTCTTGTACATAGTCATTCTGAAAAAAGGCTGCTATCCAAGGAGCAATTCTCTCCAACACTGAGACAAAAGAGACACACTGTGCTTTGCAGTGAGGCTGTTACAGCTCAATGAGACAAGGTAACCAGCATCTCTTACTGAACGCCAGGGTAATACCATTCTCGTCAAAGCTTGGGGAGATATTGCTGTTATGCTACCTTGCACGCAACGTGGGGTAAACGGAACCTTCTCCTACCCACCCCTGTTCCTGTAAATTTAGTGCTTCATTTGAAAGCCCATGTAATGTAAAGAAACACACATTAAGCTGTACTGCTTTAATAATGCAATACTGGCAATGCGTAGGGTGACTTCAGTGCTTTCTTCTTGGAAGTCACAATTGTAAAAGGAAGAGATATAAAGTAAATAAATACACATCTAATTAATAGCTGACTTGATCATGGAGACAAAGTCTTTTTTCACAGTAGGAGAAAAATATAAACCTCTCAAAAGAAAAACATATGAGATTAACTAAGTACCTACCTTGGAAAGACTACTGTCTCACAATCATATTCAAAACTAGGTTTTTCTTGAAATATCAGTAATATAAAAATATTGTTGCTCAAATGAAATCGAAGAAAATAAAAGCCTAGGGATGTATGATTGAGTATAAAGAATCAGAAACATACGTTAAAAAAGCAAGTCTTTCTAGTCACTTTTGTCTGTGATATATTTTTTTTCAGATAATTCCTGAAGTTAAAGCATATTAATAATAATAATTTATATTTTATATTTTTGCTCCTGTTATCAACTAATTAATTGTGAAAGAACCAATAGTTCATGAAAAGTATTAATAGACATTTTGTGCCTTTAGCTAGATCTTCAGCTGATTACTAAGTCTACAATGGCAATTTTGTCTCTATAAATCCATTTTGTCTGTTTACAGCTGTGAGGATCCAGCAGCTAACCGTGATTGCATCTGATTGCTAGGAAAGTCTCTTTTTTTATCAGAGACCTGAGCATCTTAGCGTCTTTTCAGTTTGCCCTTGTTCACATATTTATGTCAACTCTCATCTCCAACTAGCTCCAAAATATTGGATCTACTACAAAGGGATGGTATGCACTTGGTAGCTGAAGCAGTGTCTTAAACTCAACTGGAGAAAATTTATCAAGAATGCTAACAACGTTTTGGAGAAAACCATGTACATTTAGTATACCCTCCAAATACAGTGAAGTAGGTTTTTTAAAGGTCACTTTTTTTTTTATTTTACCCATGGTACTATGAAGGTAGAGATGCTAGTATCAACAAAGATGCTAGTATCAACAAAGATGCTAGTATCAACAAACAAATATTGCTTGTATCAAAAACCAATACAGCCACACCAAGGATCAGCATCACAGGCTCTGACAGACTTAATGAGGAGTTTGCAGCTAGCCTGATGATGCCAAAATGGGTGTCATGACATCATGACAAGCTCCACCCTTTCGTACATGCATTGTGACATTGTAGCAAGTATATAAGGGGTGGAATTTGCATTGCAACACATATTTTGTCTCCTTGTCCCCTTTGCTGCCCAGTGGATGTCTATATGAACATGTTATTGCCCTGCAAGCTAGAGTTACAATTAATTTTTTTAGTCTTTTCCAAATCGAGACTGTAGCCGAAGCATGTATTTGGAAATTTACTTAACTTTTTTTTATTCTAACACTGATGCACAGAGTGCAAACCTATGTACCTTTTCATCCATATACACTGAATTTGTGGATCCCATTGGTCACTTCTGTTGATGATGGCACTGCAGGAACAAATATCTGCTAGCCAAAGGAGGATAAAGTAAAAAACTCAATATATTCTGTCACAGACCTTTCCTGAACTACAGTATCTACTTTGGTTGAGTGCAGTAGTTTTATAACTTAAGTAAGCTAAATTCTTTTTGGCCTGTTTGAAATCTTGAAAAAAATGAGAAAGTCACTTCCAACTGGTACCACCGGAGGACAGATGAATCCCTGAAGTATTTTGCTAGCCTTTATTGTTGTTTTCTCTGCTCCCAAATGGACAGAATCCCAGCTGTTCCTTCACATTCTTCTTCAACAGACACATTCAGTACTGTCTACAACAGAGTGGAATCAATCAATGATCAGCATATTATTCCTTAACTCTTTTGTGATGGTTCTTCCTTAACAATTTGGAGGAGTCATGCATTTTCTAGTTCTTCTATACTGAAAAAATACAAACAGTTTTTGTAAATATATCTTTAAGAATATTGAAACATTCTAAACCCATAGAACGTGGTGTATTTTATAGGATTTTCTCCCCCTTGATTGCTTTAGAAAAATTAATATATATTGTACCAGAAGATAGGATTTGGTTCATAATGCTTTCAGGAAACTGAGTATATATGTCTGATGGGGTCTGAATATGTCTAAAATACCTGAAATATTCAGCATCTTCAGCCTTTTCCACAAGTGGTTTGTGTCCTGTGTAGTATAATTCCTGAAAGGCAATTTGCTCAATTTTTCCTAGTTACCATTTCCAAACTGATTAATTAATGGGCTTCGCACTTCTTCAGACTGCTGGGCATGTTACATTTAGACTGGCATTGTGTGTGTGTGTGTGTGTGTACTTTTGAGTCTGTGTTGACTCCTAGTGGCTGCCTGCAATTTTTTTGGCAAAATTTCAGAAGCAGCTTACCATTGCCTCCTTCCTAGGGCTGAGAGAAAGTGACTGGCCCAAGGTCACCCAGCTGGCTTTGTGCCCAAGGCGGAACTAGAACTCACAGTCTCTCAGTTTCTAACCTCGTGCTTTAACCACTACACCATACTGGCTCTAGCCACCTTAAGCACTAGTATTCAGCACTGAGAATAGATGTTTAGTTCTATAATCCATGCAACAAAAATGTTCTCCATTCAGACAGCACTGTTAACAGCATCATTTGGCACAAAATCCTACCAGCATGGAGACCATATTGCATTTTCTCTAGGATATCTTTAGTGCTGCATTAACGGCAGTTTTCCTGTACTTGAGAAAACCCATGTTGAAGTTGAGATTGTATTGTCCCCATAGCTGAGCTTTAATGTGCCTCAGCAATGATGCTAGTGAATGATGCATTTTTACAAATTAAATATGGGATAGTTCCAAGGCAGTGGCTGGTGAATTCTGTTACAAGAGGTTTGCCTTTTGTTATAGAATTAGGAATCTTTTATGTAGCACCAGAGTAAAGCCAGTGAATACTGCTCAACAATACCCAGAGACTATTGGTAGATTTTAAAAGCTTTATTTTGGCAATATATGCATCTCACATTTATGCGTTCACTTATTCCGATCATACATCACAACCTTGTTGTGGTTGGCCAGAGTGCTCTTCAAGATGAAACTTGATGGAATGGAAGTTGGGGCTTTGAACTTCTCTTCCCTCCAGTTGTCTTTTACAAGCAATGCTGGATTACTTCAGTTGATTGATGGGTCACAATCATTTATCAAAGTGTGACAGATGTCCACCTGGTTAAAATGTTCCTCCCATGATCATAGGGATTACAAGAATTTTATCAGAGAAATGTTCTCAAAATTCTCTCTCTCTTCATATCTTGCCTTGCAACACCTTGGAACTTGATATACCATTGATACCATTCAAGTTCTGTGTCCAGAACCTTAATCTCTTATTAACCCTTCTGTTTCTGTCCACTGATTCATTCTACAACAGTTCCCTGGCTTCCTTTCCGTTCCATCCATAGTTACCTGGTGGCAGGAAAAATTATCACAAAATCATTCCGCATAACGTTGGTGGCACTCTGGGAGGGTTTTTTTTTTTTGGTCAAAATGTTTCAAACTCAAACTTCAAAATCAAATTTTGAATTTGAAATGCCCCATTTTAACCTTCAACAGTTACTTTAAATTCAAAACACTGTTTTAAGCTTAAAAAATGGAAACAATCAAAACTGTTATAAATTGAAAAGAGTTGGTTTGCACTGCAAACAACTGTTTAAAACATGAAACCAGATTTAAAATGATTTGAAGTAGAGTGTCCTTACTTGCTAGGAGTTTATCACATCTGCTAATTTACTAAATCTTCACCCAGCATTTTGATTAGCATGCAGCAGTATTGGAATTTAACAGAGTTTCTGATTATTTATTTTATTTAATTTGCATTCTATCTCTCTATTCACTTGCATATTTAAAGCTTTTTTGGTTTACAAACAGTGTTGGATTATCAATTGGCCCACTGAAAAATTCTTTTCTCCTCTCAGTCTATTCATTTCTAAATTAATCCTTTAAAAGACATTTCAGCTTATAATGGAACTGGAGATTCCAGGCATTTAAACAGAATATTGAGCTCATAATGAAACAGCAAGTAACTTCCAGGTTAATCAAATCAGAAAATGCTGATTCAAGATAAGTTGGAATATAGTAACTTGACTTTCACTGTCCTTCTTGAATATACTAGAGATTGAATCTAGAATCTTCTATATGCAATCACTGTTATAGGCCTTCCTTAATAGAAAAATAATAGTAATTATTAGATTACTAAAGTTAGATTAGGATCTACTTGGATGTTCTCTTTGAGAAGATTCAGATAATCACCTTTTTGTAGAATTTTTTAAAATTGTAATCTTAAAAAAGATTAGTATTCTATAAAAAACATTAATAACTTTAGCATGTTCAAAATAACACACATTACTCTTAGAAATTCTTACAATAAATTCAGGAAACAGTGCAGTCTTATTTTCCACATGCTGCAGAGTAACAGTTGAACTGAGAAAAATTAATTTACTTCACTGCATTCCGATTTCTAAATTGAATTGAAAGCTCCGCTGATGACTACCTTGATCACAGCTTTATATATCATATAGGTCAATCTTCAGTTCACAGAATCCTATCAAACCTGCTAGGATATCTGCAAACAGCCCTATCAGTAAGGGATGAAATTGGCAAGGCAGTGGTTCCCAGGCTACATAGAATGATTAAGTAAACATATTGCAGCTGCCCAAGGCCATCAAGCAAACCAGCAGGTATTTTTTTAATTTGGAAACGTAGGAAGAAGAAATCTAAAGTTCAAACTGTGGAGTAGAGATACATAAAGGCTCTGACTTCTTAACACTACAGCAGGTAACCAATGGTTGTGTTGAGGCTTCATTCTTGTTAGCAATAAACATTCTGACCTATCCAAGACAAACCAAGCACTGAATAAGGGGATAAGTTTTGGGACAGATATGATTTACTGCAGAGCCCTTGTATAAAGTCTGACAGTTTGATTGCACCCTCCTACTCCCATTGGTCTAGGAAGACAACCTTTGCCTACAGACCTCTAGCAAACCCACTAACCACTGATCAGATTGCCAATGTCTTGCTCCAGTATCACACCCAAAGAGAAACCCAGGTGATCCAGGTAGCTCAGACAATAAATTAGCTAGGCCAGCGGGTGGGACAGAATCTAAAACACCCAGCGGTTCCTGTACAAATACTGATTCAAAACCCTGTCTGACAAATACGACACATATCCTACAAATGTACTGCCTCCCTCATTCAATGTGAACTATACATCTCCCTGAGACCAGATGACTTCCTGACTGACTGAACCTGAGTAAGATGTCCAATTGCCCTAATGATAAAAGGAGCTGTAAAATGAGCAATCCCCCTACTGATTCAGAACAGCCCAGGTTTGGGCAATTATGCAAATTGTGTGGCATGCCTAACTTCAAGGATCTGATCAAGCAAGGGACTGCCAACTGTGAAATCCATTGCCTACAAGAGGGTAACTGACTGGTGCAGACGTATACTGCTGTCTTTCAGCTATTAGCTCAGAATGCGGGCTGGAATGAAAAAGGCTTAATGACCATTTCAAAGCAGGACTATCAGATGAAATATGGGATGAACTCATTTGTCAAGGCATCCCAGGGGCTATGACAGCATTGATCCAGGTCTGCTTAGAAACTGATGGAACATCTGAAGAACTGTAGCAAAGCATGGGAAGGGAAGATGTTGTTATACTCTTTCCCTCTTCTCCCTCCAATATTCTAACATAAGGTTTGACCTGAGTTTGGAAATACATTTGTACAAGTATCCATGTGAGGGTTTGCTTCATTACACATTTAAGCAGGCTTTGGAACCAAGTAGGATATACCAATAAAAATAAAATATAATTACTGATATGCTACTGATTGATTTAAAATTCTTATTTTTCATCTTCTATCTTGTTCAGTAACACAGCTGGATTTCACTTCTGCATTATAACGTGGTTCCTATGTCTCTTTCAAAACAATCCTTTAATAATGTGACTCCTAAAAAGACCCAATTGATGATTGAAAACTGAAATCAAAATATTAGAACTCTGAAAACCTCTAGAGTGCAAGCACTCTGTGTTTTGAGATTTAATTTCTCATATTGGTGAAAAACACTTTTGGAAGTAATTACTGTTTTACATCACTAAGCAGTACGTTCAAGTTGAATTACATATTTTCAAGAAAATAGCTGCTGAAGGCTACTACATTGCCTTGCATCATGCCATTTGCCCATAGTTCTTGTCTAATTTGAAATTCAAGTTCAACTTTTCAATGATGGTAACTGACCAGAAACAGGGATTTTATGTCGTAAAAAGACAGAAGAAAAGAACAAGACAGAAACGCGTTTTCAAAATAGATAAACACAGTTCAGACAGTAAAGGTAATGATCAAAGTGGGGGGCATTATATGGCAGGCAGGAATACATTTTTTCACAGTCCCATGCATCAAAACTACTAAAGCTGCTAACCATTAATTAATTTATTAAATTTATACTCTACCTTTACTCCAAGGTCTCAAAGTGGTATACCCAGCACTCCCTTCACTAATTTTCCCTCACAAGAACAAACCTATGAGATAAAAATAGGCTCCTTTCATCAACTGAAGTTTCCTAGAGAGCCCATAATGCATATATACATGTGAAACTCCAAAACACCCTCTACTTGACAACCAAAGCGTGAAGGCCAATCAAATGTACCATTTTCAAGAGCTTGATTCTGACACTTAGAATTAATGACCAATTCTGCAGTTGGCTTCTAATTAGAAAAGTGAGCAATCTAGTTTGACATGAGTGATGGGGAAATTCTGAAGCAATTTTAAAGAATAGGCTTCAACATGAACTCAATGTGCAAAACATTTTGATTTTCCACTTGTTCCTGATTGGTTTGCTTCCTGCAAAGTATTTCTTTAAATGGAGAATCTGGTTTTATGTTCTATTCTGATCCTCTACTTTTCATAGAGATTCGGAAGGCCCATGAACATGGGCCTTTGAAGGTATGGTAATATCAACCAGCTGTTCCTTATGCAGCATCCTATGGACCATGTATTTAAGGATGTGCAAACATAGGCCACAGAAAGTGGTATTTAGGAGGAAAAGCAAAGTAATGTTAAAATCCACTGTGATGTAGTCAGCTGTTCTCTTGCACGCTAACTGCTATAACAGAACATTTAGTCAGATGCTTCATTGCTTAGGGTAGATTATTAGTGTATGAATACCTTCAGCATTCAAATTAAATATTAAAAATACACTACATCTTTGCATCCAGGAAGGCTATTAACCTTCACATGTGTTAAATTACTTTCCCCAATTATTTAAACTCTAATTGTACTTATCAATTACAGTGTGAGCCCATAAAATCAAATAGACTTTATGCATTAGACAAAATGAACACATGCAACCAACACTATGAAAATATATGGCTGCTTAAATGAGGAGGTTTCTTAAATGAGGAGGTTTCTTAAAGCAAAGAATGGACAACCATTCATTTTATCACACTACTATGTATCAAAGAAAGGCATTCAGATTAAATAAATACTAAAGATTGAAACTAATAAACAATGGGGATATCATAAAATTTTGTAAGATTTATTACTGTAAATCTTTACTGTAATGTATGAATAAGGAGATATGCTTTTTTCTGTTAGTATTACAACTCAGGGTCCATAGCCAGTGAAACCTGACAAAAAATTGATGTACTTTTTAAACCTTTATCCAGAGTATAAATAACCTATGGAATTTTCTTCCATGATACATTGCAATGGCTACCAATTTAGATGTGCCTCCAAATATTAGATGCTGGGTCACTGTGACATACACACATGCCCACATGGTTGAACTTTTATAGTCTTAGTTTCTTTCCCTCTCTCTTATATGTATTGGTTGAAACAATAACATGACTTTTATCTGATAGCCAGATTTCCACACCACATTTTATAAGGAATTATAAATAAGAGGTAATGATATGGCAAGACCAAAGCTGCAAGAAACTGTGATCACAATGGTGCCAGTACTGAAAGAGGAGTTCGTTTTCCAAGGATACCCATAACTGAATCATAGAATGTGGAAGCATTAACATGGAAAATATGAAATTGTCACATTGGAAATGAGGTATTCTGTATGGGATGTTTTAGAAATAAATGAACTTAAGTAGACCAGAATGGGACACTTTAAATCAGATGATTACATGATATACCATAAGATCGCAGAAAGGAATGGAGTACCAATGATACTCAACAAGGACATAGCTTGGCTAGAACTCAATAAATTACAAGATAATATCTATTAGAATGAATATATATCCAGTGAACATTTATAATATATGTGCATGCACTTACTATAGATTAAACAGTGGAAGACATCAAGAAATTGCGTGGCAGACTGCAAGATGCACCAATTGCGACTTCAAGAAAGGACATACTACAGCTAACAGATGATTGGAATACAAGATTTAGAGGAACGAAGGAATATGGAATTACAGGAAGATTTGGATTTGGCAGGGTTGGATAAGTTGGATAGATTTGGATCAGTTAGAAAGAATTTTGCAAAGATAATTCTTTTTATTTCTAATGCCTGCTTCAAATGCAGGTGCACATCAGATGGAATCAAACTGACTACATAGGAGAAAATAGAAGCTGGAAAAATGCCAGTCAGGCAAAAAACTTTCAAGTGGAGACTGTGGAGAGAACCATGAATTATTGGTCTCAAATATATGGTTTAAACAATTAAAGGGAATAGATGAGCCATCAAGATTTTACCTGGAGACATGGTGTCAAAATATAAGGACAATGAAAGGAATAGGTTCAGTATGTTTAACTTACGTAAAAGAGAACCTAAGGAGCTATGGGAATAAATAAGAGAAAATGTAGAAATAAAGTGGAAAAAGAATGGCCTCAAAATTTTAAGGGAGAAAAACTCTAAGTGGTTTTCAGAACAAGCTACAATGATAGCGAAGAAGGATGTGAAAGCTTTGAGCAACAAGATGGTCATATGAATACTGAAGTCAAGTAAGAAAGGATATGAAAAGCCACCTCAAGAATATCAACAGATAAAGAAAAATAAAAAGAATAGACAATAAGAAATATTTTTAACAATATCAGAGAAATCCCAGAAAAATTTCCAGCTAAAGATAACTCAAGAGTAATCATGGAAAAGAAACGAATTAAAGGAAGATAGAAAAACAGCATTACAGAATGACAGAAACATTTACAGAGACAGAATTTGTTCAGAAATCTACTACTCTAGAAAGTAAAGTACAACAGAAAGTAGTACAAGTATCAAATACAAAAATACCATGCACAGATGAAATGCCCATTGAACTGTTTAAAGCTAAGGATGAAAAGCAGTTAAAGTATTAACAACTCTAAGCAAACACCCATGGAACAGGAATATGAGCAGTGTTGCCCAAACTTTAAGATGAGTGGACTTTAACTCCCAGAATTCCCCAGCCAGCCATGAAGTCCACTCATCTTAAAGTGGCCAAGTTTGGACAACACTGGCCTAGAGATTAGAAAAAGATTGTTTTTTAATGGACAAAATGTAAAACACAAGACACTTGAGTATATGTCAAAATTATTTCATTCCAGAAGAATTTTTTTTTTAATTCTTAATGTCTCAACCAGAGTTTATAAACATCCTATTTTAAATTAGAGAGATTTGAAATAAATACCTCAATTATTCTGCCAATATTTGATGCAAATATTACTACGTTTTCTCTTGGCATCATTCGAAATCTAAAAATAAGAAATTATTTAAAGTTTTTTCCCCTAAAATAATTATTTAAGTCCAGTTTATACAATTCACCCATTGCTCAAACAAGGCTCTTTGAGGACATCTGCATTACCTTGAAATCTTATGAATTAATCAGAAGACAGTAATGAAAGACAAACAACCCTAAAGGCATACAAGAATGAGAGAGAAATATATATACAGTATATGTGTGTGTGCATGTGTGTACTTTATATACTTATTTTTTTTCATTAGTATTTTTCTATCAGTGCACAGTCAGAAGAACGGGATGTGCTTTTGTCCTAAGCCACATATCCAATTCAAGCAGGACTAATATGAACCCCATCTGGCAGGCCAGTGCAAGGGATGAACTGACTTCATAGCCTATGCACGTCTGAGAACCCTCTGCAATTCATGGTAAATAATGAAAGCATCAGTAATTAAAGTGAAAGTATTTCTGCAGTCATAAATGTGAACACAACTTTATTAAAATTATGAAACTATCTTATTCCCCTCACTTGTTCAGCCAAACTCTGGCAAGTATGAGGGACATCTTCCTCATTATAAGGACTTAGCAGATGAATTCCATTCACCCTCTAGCCCAAAATGTGGAAAGAAATGTGAGATTTATTGTAGCTCTGTTCCTAAAAATAACAAAGCTAAACCAGGGTTCTCTATCTTACTGTAGCTCTAAGCTGGAAAGATGGAACTATGTAGGACCCTAATAGGAGGTGGAAAGATGGACAAATCATCAGACATGTAACCTGGAGCTATACAGAGTGTGTCAGGAAAGCTAAAGCTCAGAATGAATTCATAAGAGGCTCAGATGCAACAACAACAACAAAAAAGTCTTCTTTGGACAAATTCAGACTAAGAAGAAGAGAAAAGAATCAGGAGATCAGCTGCTCAGTGAAGATGGCAGAATGCTAGCAGGTAACAAAGAAAACACAGAGCAACTTAACTATTTTGGTTCAGTCTTCTTCAACAAGAAGGAATGAGTTTGACCAGGCAGTTATGAAGAACAGAATGAAAAGGGTAATTGAAACTTGAGTTGACAGAAATATGGCAGGTTATATCAAGTATCATATTGCGACTGAGTTTAAATCTCCAGAGTCACAAGAATTGCATCCTATGATACTGATGGAACTAGCTGATGGTCCATCTAAGACAGAGAGAATGCTTATCAAATTTCAGATGACACAGGACTGGGTGGGATAATTAACACCCTTGCCTTTTCCCCATTGTTCCCCCTTCCAAACTATTTCTTCCTGGAACAACAGTATTTTCATCTGTGTCCATAACAAAACAGCCACAGTTCATTCAATGTATAGATCAAACCTTCTGAAACATTCATGTTTTGATTGCACATGGACACCTTAAATCAGCTGTTCTGTGCATGGAACACTCTATGCATAGAACGTTTTTTACATTCCTAACTGAACAAACTTCCAGGACTTGTTTAGGTTTCAGAAGGGTGAAATTAAATACTCTGATAAGCTGCATTCATTAAAACTGCATTTAAAAAATTCCTATAGAAATTTGGTTTTCAAGTGACTGTTAGAAGAAGCAACACTTCTTGTAAATGATTGTTTTAGTCCTCACTAGGAGTTTAAAAATTTCATCTTCTGATTTACCCTATTTTGTGTGTCAGGAAAGCTGTAACTGCTTCCATGTAATTTGCCTACATGCTCAGCATACACACTTTAATAGACATTTTAAATTAAATGTCTCTTAATTCTTACCACACTTTCATTGGGAAAGGACTTTTCAAGTATGTAAGAGATGCTTACTGTCATGTTTCTGTTTCAGAGAAAACATTCATAAATAATTGTTTAGTAAATCTGATACTCTATATAGCAGAAATCATTTTAGCATGCAATTTACATTTGATGCCTTTTACCAGGTGGCCACATCTGGTCAACTTTGCTTGGGCTCAGACGCTAAGTGAGGTCCAGTACTTGGATAGGACACTAACAGGAAATGCTACTTCCATATTACTACCATATATGTGTCTGTATGGTAACAAAGAGGGGGGCAAGAAAGGGGCAAGTGATGAAACCCTGATTTCTTGCACCTGTTGCTGAGACAAAAGTACTGTATGAAAGGGCAGGGTTTGCATTGTGATGTCACCCTGTACATGTCATCATTATACTTTTATCATATTATTATCCTGCTGTTCCACTATTCAAAGTGATAACATATGATCTTCTTTCCTCTCTTCTGTTCCTATAGTAGGTCTGTGGCAGCAGATAGTTTTATTTGCTTAACTTTAGTTTAGTGCAATGTATAAACCCAGCCATTCTACTAATAATAATGATTTATGGTTTAGCATGATATAACCATTGCAGCTTATTCAACAGACCATGGTTAAACAAACAATGGCCTACTGCAATGCATGAACCTAGCCAGTGTATTTGGCCTTAAGTCACCTAGCATGCTTCCTCCAGAACTGAATTGGTCTTTCCAGCCCTTATTCATCACTTTAACACCAAATGCAAAGGATATGATGTTTGAGGGCTCCAACCATGACACACCAACTTTGCATGAAGATCAATTATGTGCTGATAACTATCCTAAATGATTGTATGTCCAGAATCAAGAACTATTTTCTATCATGCTTAAATCTTGTCTGCCATCTAGTGGGGATACTACTCCATTTTCAAACCATTGCAAACGTTTAAAGTATTTGTAAGTGGATGTAACTGCGATGGGGGGCGGGGGGGGGGGGAAGCTTTCATTTCTGCAGACTGCTTCTCATTCCAGCTCTTTTCAGCAACAATTGTTAAACTCAGTCACACTAGAACACATTTTTAAATGTGAAGTTTCTTGCCTCATCTACCAATGAGGCATGTTTCTAACACTTTAGATTCTTGTTATGTGACTATTTTTATCTATTTTATTTATAATATAGTATTATATTATAATAATATAGTATGCATATTATAATAACGTTCAACTACAATAAAATCTGAGGTAAAAAACCAGAATGAAATAAAAATCTACATCAACACTAAACTTATCTCTGAAAACCAAGAACAGAAACGAAAACCAGCAGTACCTAATACCAATAATAAAACATGTTGGCTTGTATTACTAGCAATCAAATCCCACCTATTAGTCATTAAAAGCTCAAGAAAATCTAAGTGAAAACCAAACTACACATTGTGTTGAATGGGTCATCATTCATAGAATTGGCCATGTCCATTTCTTTAAAAAGCAGTAAGAGACTCTAAATGAATTAAGGTCACAGTGAAGAGTTTGGTTTAAAAAACTGTAGTGCTGAAAATGACTTTACAAATTTTCAGAAGTTTCTTTTCCCTGAAGAATAGACTTCTGTTTTTCTACCTTAAACTCTAGATACTTTATCATTTCTTTAGATTTTTTTTTTTTTGGCTGGAGATTTAAAGTTACTTTAAATTTTTATTTAAATTCATTTAAAGTTATTTTAAAGTTTTAAAATAAAATAGATTTATTTTACTTTTAGGGTAAGTAAAATTTAGTAGCCAATGGTACTGTTGGTTTGTTATCTTCTGTAACACATCTTTCTGTCACACTAAAGCAGTGTTTCTCAACCTTGGCAACTTTAAGATGAGTGGACTTCAACTCCCAGAACTCCCCAGCCAGCATGGCTGGCTGGGGAATTCTGGGAGTTGAAGTCCACTCATCTTAAAGTTGCCAAGGTTGAGAAACACTGCTCTAAAGCCTACCTGGCCTATGCTTCCCAATCTAAAAAAGGTCCAATATGACAAGGATGTTTTCTTTTGGAGGTCACAGAATCAAAGATGTGATGCGGCCCAACATGATCTCCCCTATCTTATACTCATGCCTTTGATTTTTCCTGCCAAAATATAGGATTTTGCATTTCTTTCTGTTGAAATGCATCTTATTGTTCCAGTATATCAAGGTCCTCCTGCATCTTGCTACTATCCTCTATACTGTTGGCCGTCACCCCATCCCACAAGTTCCAGTAATACCTATGAAATATCTACCTTTCTGCATTAAGACTTCTAGTTTTTCCTGTTTTCTCCCCATACTATGTACATTTATAGAACCACTGGAACCCTTGGGTTCCATAATTTAACCTATTCTTTTCTAGATCTATGAGCTATTGGGTGCCTCATGTCCTGCATTCCCCTCCCAAACCCAGTCCTTGGCATCATACTACATTCTGGGCTATCTTCTGTCTCCTTCACAGGATTCAGCCCTCTGGGTTAGATTTGAAAGGCACCTTCTAAGAACGTTCTTCCAATTTCTTGCAAGGTACAGCTTGTCTCTTGCTAGGAGCCTTTCATCTTGAAACCGCATCCCATCATTGAAGACTCCACACTGTTCTTATTGACCTTTACTGTGGTTGGTATAACATTGCTTGCCCCGAAGAGAATAGTATGGTATGGATGGGTGGATGGATGTACGCATTGTCCCACTTTGAAAGTAATCTTGAAAGCCAGTTCTTTTTCATCAGTCTGAGGAAAAAGTGCACAAGGCAATATTTATGCATGGCACTAGTTTAAATCATCTTATCCTGCAATGTCTATAATGATGAAAATGGGCACCTCAAGGGTGAGGGGGGCAGGGCAACTTCTGATTCACATGTTTCTCTACAGGAAAAATGGCAGGAGGAAAGAGTTAATTTACCTTTTCTCCCATGCTGTGATATCACTTTCCCTTCATACACACACACACACACACACACACACAAATATACATACATATATACACGCACACATACACACACAGAATATACACGCATACACAATAAACACACACATATACATATACACATGCAGTATAAACACACACAGTGTGTGTAATATATGTGGGTGTGCGTGTGTCTGCATTTCCCCTTCCCCAGCTTCCTCCTGGATGTTCACATGGATACACAGATAGTCAACAAACGCTTTATGGTAGCTAGCTGTAAAGAAAAGACGAGGTTTCTCATAAGAAGTTCCCACAGGACTTGCACAACCATACTGAGCCGCTGAAACTTATCTATAAAATAACTGTAAATGTCAAAATGACTGTAACTAAGTATTACATTGTATCATATTTGCTAGTATTAATACATTTTCATTGTTGATTTACTGATTATCTCTCCACACACACAATTTTCTCTAAAATAGTGCTGCTTGCTTGATATAAGTATGGAGAAACTGCCACCTAGTGGGCCAATGAAGATGTTACATTATAAATCAGGAATCTAATTAAAAAAATGGAGACTTTACTAATAATGTTATAACTTCTGTAATTGCACTAAGATCACCCACTTACACTTTAGACTTTTTAACAATTTAATATCAATAGAAGCTGTGGTTGAGCAGCAATTCACTCTGAATCATAAGAATGAAACTTTACTATTTTTTTTTAAATTGACCTTGGGTGATTCAATGTCTCTGGTTGTATCTCCAATAGCCAGGAATCTAGCAGTGATATATCTTCCTGGTCCCCAAATGTATTTGTATCTAATACTGTACACCTCTGCCCTTGTCCTTAAACCAACCAGAAGCATGCCAACAGAATGGCCCCTCTATCCATAATGATAGATTTTATCCCAGAATCTTCCTGTTCAAAGAATCCATCGCCACATTATTTCAGCTAATGGACAGCAACACAAGAAATCAGGACCAATATCTAATTTCTAGCAGTGTTTCAAACCTCCCTTAGAATCTAATACTTGCTTATTTTTAATTATATTTACATTTAAACTAATCTAGAATATTCATATACACTTTCATTATTATTAGAAGCTATTCTTTTATATTTGCACATATATTTATTGAAGAGGGTTTTTTTTTTGGTTTTTAAATATGTTTGGGTAAAATAACAAACTTCTATTTGTTTGAAAAATAATATACTTTAGGAATTCCAGGGCAGGAATGGCAAACTGAAGATGTCAACCACAATGGAATGAAGAGCTGGCGAGTAGACCAGCTCTTTGTAATTCCTCTCCAGATAAGGAGAGGACTTGAGATCGCCCACAAGTGCTCCAGACAGCTGCTCCTCATGAGGAGTGGTCTTCAGCAGGTTTAGAGCTCTGGGACACAAG
Organism: Python bivittatus; assembly: GCF_059951505.1. NCBI lineage: Eukaryota > Metazoa > Chordata > Lepidosauria > Squamata > Pythonidae > Python > Python bivittatus. Next base: position 27,501,416 of record NW_028277086.1, read on the forward strand.
GGAATAGCCATCTTGCTCAACCCATGTTTGGCACCTTTTAAAAGGACACTGGGTTCACATATTACTTTTTCTAATACTTTCAAAAATTGCTTGTTAACTGCTTTTCAGCTATTAGGAACCTTTGGATTGACAAGTCTGAAAACAACGGGTAGTTTCCTTCAATTCTTAGCCAAAAAAGTTATAAATACAAGTTTAAGGAATATATATATATATATATATATATATATATATATATATATGCAGCAAAAGGGTGATTATAATTTTGATTTTGGAAAATAACAAACAGACTAAGGATCCAGATGATTTGAACAAGATTTTGGAATTAATTATAAGAATCCTTCCTATGGGAAAATACTTTTGTTTTGAATTCTTTAAAAAAAAAAACATGATAGGATGGAATTTTGAAGGTTGGACACCAGAGGGAAGTAGAAGGAACTAAAGATTACAATTAAAGGAGAAGAACACTTACATTTGACTTACTAACACAGAATGGAGCAAAATATTTTAACATTGGACATATTGAATGATATTTTTAAACAATGGACCCAGAAGTTAATTTGAAGAGTGTCTGCCTCTATAGATAGACTGTGTCTAAAAGATGTTATGGAAGAGGAACAAGTTTTACCAGACAAGACTGAAACTGATCTTAAAGTGGATTTAAAAATGACAGGCTACAAGAATGATATGAAAAAAGATGCTATACTGGACATATAAAAGAAACGGGCTGATGTCTTAATAATTAAAAGGGATATACAAAAAGCAAATCAAGAGCATAACCTGGATAATTTTCCTATACTGGATTTACAAAAGAGGCTTGTTAAAACTTTGAAGAATTTTGTGAGAAGGGCCAAAGAAAAAAAATGAAAAGAAATCAAATTCTAGGATGTTATTTGAAGGGACTAAAGATCAAGATTGTTAAAAGAAAGGAATATGAATATACAGTTGGTTTATTTGCTCAAGATTAAAATAGATATGTTATTAATGCTGATAATCCTTAATGGACTTTTGCTGAAATGATGAGGTTTTAAGGATCTGTTTATAGATAAGAGATGGGATATGGGAAGATAATTTGTTGTATTTTAGGAGAAGGTGATAAGTTACTAAAATTGTTTATACTTGTGATGAAGGGTTTCTTTATATATTTATTTTCTTTTTTTTTTCTATATTCTTATTTTTCTTTATTTTCTATTTTCATTTTCTTTTCTGTACCTTCTATTTTTTTCTTTTCTTTTTAAAGTTTGTATTAGGTTTTTTGGTTGTGATCGTAATGTTTTAATAAAATTACTATTAAAAATAGTATACTTCATATATATCTATAAATTGATATATTTAATGTATGAATATATTAAAACATTGTTATCCCAAATTGCATTTAATGTAATACATTTATCCCAGTACTGAATTGTTTTAGTGACTGCTTTACAACTGTACTAAGCCATAGTTTATGCAAATCTGGATTTGCTGAGCAAGCTATAGGGACCTGGTTCACAGGTAATTATAAATATGGTTATATTAAAACAACAAGTTAAGCCTAAATTTGTTCTTTGAAAATATATTTGAGATTATTAAAATTACTTTTCCCCTTGATCTTGTTTGTTTAGTTTTACAGGCAAAGCCAGCTTCAGAAAGATGCAAGTCAGAGCTGAACAGGAAGGACCAGGCAAGAGTAAGTAAGGTTACATCCTGCCCACCTGACAGTGTCATTTAATTCAGTGGGGTTTGCTTCCGAATAGAGATGGATAGGATTGTGCTTACAGTATATGATGCTGGAGATCACAGAAATTGGGACAAACATTTAATTGACCACCTGGTTTCCTCATTAAGAGAGGAATGCATTCAAATTTGTAACTTGTAAGGATCCTATTTTTTTTCCAATTACAGTGGTACCTCTAGTTACGGACGCCCCTACTTACGAATTTTTCAAGATACGACCAGCTCCGGCCCCAAAAATTTACCTTGACTTGCGAACTCGCCTCGACTTACGAACCGGATCTGTGGCCATTTTCCACCCATTCCACGTGGTCTGCGGCCATTTTCCGCCCGTTCCACGTAGTCCGCGGCCATTTTTCTGCCTGTGCTACGTGGTCCACGGCCATTTTCCACCCATTCCACGTGGTCCGCGGCCATTTTTCCGCCTGTTCCACGTGGTCCGCGGCCGTTTTTCCGCTCTGCCGCGTGGTCCGTGGCCATTTTTCCGCCCCTGACACGTGGTCCGTGGCCATTTTTCCGCCCCTGACACGTGGTCCGTGGCCATTTTTCCGCCCCTGACACGTGGTCCGTGGCCATTTTTCCGCCCCTGATGCGTGGTCCGCGGACGCCGGAATGGATTAACGGTAATTACATTGAACCTTATGGGAAAATTTGCCTCATGTTGCGACCAATTCGAGTTGCAACGAGAAGCACAGAACGGATTAAATTCGTAACTCGAGGTTCCACTGTATATTGCAACATAAATACTTATCTCTGAATATGTTCTAATTTAGAGTTAGACATTTTTGGTTCCAAGCCAGTAAAGTGTGTTGATAATAGTCATAGCAATCTGAATCCCAGTAAAATAGATGGAATGTTGTTTGACAGAGAAAGTAACAAGCAGTAGAGATACTCAAAGAGAAGACAATTGCTAATTGGTGTTTCCAGGCACCCAACTCCTAGCACTACCAATCAACAGACATCGTTCCACTATTCTGACTTCCTTGTCTGAATGGATCTTTTTGTGGCATTAAAACAGATGGGTGCAGTGGAATTTTGATATTCATGTGAGATGTTAGCATGGTTGGAATTACACAGCTGAAAAGAAGGTGGTTTCATTGTGAAAGATTTCCACATGAAAAAAAGACTGGTTTCGTTTTCAAGTTACCCAGCTCTTGAAAATATTTCTGAGAAGCTGTTCCATCTCGGGTATGCAATGCTGTAAGGAAGGAACAAATTCATATCCTAATATTTATCCTGTTGTAAGATTGCTTTATAGAAACAGTGAGCAAATCATGGCTAATATGCCCTATGCAGCCCCCAAATGTTTTTGAGATCCCCAGAGTCTGCTGAGGTTGTGTTAACAAAGTACAATTTTCTGACAGTTTTATTTTGCTTCACGTATTTACTATATTTACTATATTTATTTACACAGACTCATAACAGATATAAACCATTTAAAAATAATTTAAAGGGTGGGAGGAAGAAAAACGAGACAAGATAGAACCATTTGTCCGAGATTTATTCAGGGGAAGCCTGGGTTAAAAGATAGGTCTTCAACAGGCACATAAATGTGTAAAGATTTATGATTTTCAGGGGGAACAGTGTTCCAGAGCACAGGCAGCATCATAGAGAAAGCCCATTCAAAGGTAGCCACCAGATGACCTTCTGTGCTTTTTGGCATAGGCAACAGGAACTGTGGTTGGCAATTGTACCACAGCAATCAGCCAATGTGGTCTTTCAGATATCCTAAATTGTTTAGGGCCTTACATGTCACAGGCAAAGCCTTGAATCAAGCGTGGTATTAACTGGATAGCTGTACAGATGTTTGGCCAAGATGCAGCACGTGCATGACCAGATGCCTACCCAGCAAGCTAGCTGTTGCAGTCTGGACCAGCTGCTGCTTCTGGACTCAATGCAAGAATAGCCTTACAATGTGCAACATCTAAGATATTGTAGAACAACAGCTGCCTCTGTCCAGGAAAGGCATAGTTGGCATATTAACTATGATATCAGTTATCAACTGAGCCTGCTAATTAGTGCTCCTGGCCACAGAGTCACTTGACTCTTCAATGACAGTGATGACTGTAGGAACACCTACCAACTCCCTTTTCTTTCTGAGAATCTGCAGCCCATTTAGAAAGGGTCTTGGGCTAGAAACCTGTCACTCCCCAACTCAAGTTTGACAGGAGGGGCAATTCCTTATGTCTGATCAGATGAAGAATGGATGACAAGAATATTTTATATTTTGTAAGATAAAGACTCCATCAAGTCAAACCTGACCCCCAGTAACCACATCAAAACATGCAAGGAGTGTTATTGTCAGCAATACAGGTAGTCCTCATTTAATGACTGCCCTGTTTAGCGACTGTTTGAAGTTATGATGATGCTGAAAAAGTAATTTTACAACCAGTCCTTGCACTTATGACCGTGGCCGCATCCACACAGTTACGTAATCAACATTCAGGTGCTTCACAGCCAGCTTTTGACAAGTAGAGTCAATGGAGAAACTGGCAGTAAAATTGCAAATCACAGTCACATGATGTCTCACTTAATGACTACAGTGATTCACTTAATGACTGCAGCAGAAGTGACATTGTAAGTCTGTCATGGTCACGTGATATTTTGCTTAACAACCAAGTCACTTAGCGATGGAGTTGCAGGTCCCAATTGTGGTTGTCAAGTGAAGACTACATGTACCGGTTTGCAACTGCCTTCTTTCAGGATTTTTTTCTTAAACTTCTCAGTCTATAATAGAGATTCTGGGATTTCCTTTTATATATATGTATATATATAAAAAATTTTATTAAAGAAATTTTTAAATGAATAAAAACCATACAAATTTTGAGAGAAAAAAGTAAAGTAATAAATAGGTCAAAAAGGTGCAAAGAAAGAAAGAGAGAAGAAAAAGAAAGAAAAGAAAAAGTTATAAAGAAGAGGCTTCCAATCTTAACAGCAGTTACAAGTATATTTATATTTTACCCTCTCTCTGTAAGGTGCACAATCTCCTTCTTTCCATAGTCTAACCTTTCTAATCATCAAACCCATAAGAAACTCTGGAATTTCCTGATACAAACATTAATCAGATCTTGCCCTATTTCGAGATATTCCACAATTGGCATGATTTACATATTGTCTTTCGTTTTTTTTTTAAAAAAACTTACCCTTTATTGCTAAAAACACAATCTTAAAATCAATAAAAATAGGTTACAATCAATTAAAAAGCAATTAAAACAAGAATAGGACTGCAAAAACCTGTAAAATGTATTTAAAAGTGTGAACGGCTCTCAGAATGTTTTTTACAAGTTTGTCAAAATGATCTATGGCTGGAAGCTGCAGCCTCAGACTGTGTTCAACAAGAAGTTTCAGATCTCATCTCAAAATATGAATCAGAGATTGTAGTTTTACCTTTTCTTGTTACTCCATTATGTACTTCCCTTGGGAATAAAAAGTCTGTTGATAAGACTAATTTCTTAAAAGTAAACAGGACTTCTAGATCTTCCATGTTTCTTTTATTTTCGCCTGGTTCAATTATAATGACATAACTGGTCATAAAGTAGAAGTGAAAGAACATATAAGGGGATTAATAACAGTGCACCTTCTTATAACAGACTATATACTAGTAATAATGCCTTTTATTGTATATTAATTAATATTTATTTTTGTTGTTACTGTAAACTGCCCAGAGTCACTTCCTAGTGAGATGGGCAGTGACCCAATTTGAAATATAAATAAATATAAATAAATAAATAAATGCTACCAGTAATCATGTTCTAAGATCTTGTGTTCCTGCGCATGCTTGCTTATAAATAAGTTCCACTGAACTCAGTGGATTTTTCTTTAAAGGAAAAAGACTGTGATGTAATTAACACTTCTGTACATAATCTCAGGCAGTACATTTCATAAGCCACATGGTGGCACCAAAGGATTTTGCTGAACGTTCTACTTTTTTACCAGTCACACCATGTTTTCCTTTAAAACATGAAACCATGATTATGGCTTAACACACTTATTTTTTTTCTGCAGCAAGAAACAAATGGTATAGTTGACATTTCAGTTCTTTCGAAACATATTTATCATAGAATGATCCAGATAATCATGCTGAAAACATACATAACCCAAGAGAGAATCCATATCAATACTTAAGAAGAAATTACTATACCTATGTAATGTAGCTTGAGCATGAAACTGAGCAAACTCAGGGAGGCAGTGAAGGACAGGAAGGCCTGGCGCAATATGGTTCATGGGGTCATGAAGAGTCGGACAGGATTTAACGACTGAACAACAACAGCTATGTTTCATGAGTGTTCTCCTTATTTAGATTACACATCCTGTAATTATATTATTATGAGGGAGATGCCAATGAGATTTTAGATCCTGAAATAGATAGGAATATTCCCACCTATAAACATTAAGTGAGAACTATTAATCAAACATACAGGGATGAATTAAAATTGATTGATTCTTAGTATTTATTACATCCTAAACAAGAGATTTATATTTTTTACTCAGCTATGCACCAGAACTTTTTAGACTTTTTTTTGGTCTCCTTAGCATTATCTCAACATATCCATTATGTGTGATTGACATCTCATGTATACATCAGATCAAAGCCAAACAGTTTTAATTTACAACTTCAACAGCCACTACACTGTCTGGAAGTTGGTATTTTAATGATGCTCCATTGAATTGTAATGAATTCATAAAACAGATGAATTCTGAGTCATTGTAATGCTTTGAATTAAATGCAGGAACAGCTAGTTTCTTAATCTCTGAATGGGAGGCTTATAAATCTTATATCCATGGTCACATTATTGCATATGTATCATATAAGAAGAAACTTATGTATGAGACAATTAAAAAAACCAACAACACAAAGATGATTAGAGTTCTTATTGCCAGCCTATATAAGGAGATACTGTAAATTCAATCTGAGTTGAATAATATCACAATGATGTGATTTTGCATTGACATGCTTATGTCAAAAATACTGAGAAAATAGTGAAAGATCTGACCAGATCCTGGCAAACTGCCTGAAGCGGGGGGGGGGGGGGGTGGAGGGAGGAGACTTAGCCATCAACTATGTTAAGGTATGCAGTACTCTTGAAGTTATAAATTTTCAATTTTGAAATGTTTAATTTGTATAACAAATCTGAAAATCTGTCTGTGGAAGATAGAGAAGCCTTTAAAGCTGAAAGACACCTTCCACAATTAGATTTCTTATAATTATTAGTCACTCCTTTGACTTGCTGTAAATGAGATCAAAAAAGTGATTTTGACTATGAGTTATAGTAAACTATCAGGATTTGATGGATTTCCTGTAGAACAGTATAAAACATTGGTTGAAATACTTTTTCCTAACTCTATCAACTATCTAAGATTCTTCTTTAATTAAACAGATATCACAGCTATACCAAACCCTGTTAAATATCATATATTATGTGCTAGCGATTGCCTTATTGCATGGATTACTGTAGATATTAAAATCTTAACTGCTGTTTCAGCCAACAAACTTTAGCAACCAGTTTCTTCAGTGGTCAGAAATGATAGTGTTGGATTTATCAAACTACAGATGAATCAGATAGTGTTTGGCTGATAGGGGATTTGATTGAAAAAACAAATTGAATTTACTGGATCCCACTTGTTTGTATAGAAAAGTTATGAATAAATCAACATATGATTGGAGATACATTCAGAATAATGTTTCATTAAAACAGGCTTTTGCATTATCACAAAGGTGTTATGTTTTGGAAAGAAATTACACATTATTTTAATTCTGAGATATAGTTTAACATTTTTGGATGTCCATATTCTTTTGAACAATGTGTATACAGCGTGGAAATTGAACAATGGAAACAAATGGAAATGGAACGGGATTCTTCAAATCCTTCCTGTTGCTTGCAAATTTGTCCTTCCATACTGGAAAGATAAATTCATGGCCCCAATACTGGACTGATGTTACTTGCCACTTCCGAACAATTTGCTCACCAATGTAGATTACGCGGGGATGATTATGCCTATTCCTAGGGCTGAGAGGGAGTGGCTGGCCCAAGGTCACCCAGCTGGCTTTGTTCCTAAGGCAGGACTAGAATTCATAGTCTTCTGGTTTCTAGCCTGATGCTCTAACCACTATACCAAAGTGGCTCTTAGCCTAGAATTACTCTGCCTAAATTATAAAAGATCCTCCCTTGGCTTAGGAAACCAAGGGAATACAAAATGCCTTTGCTTAAGATCAAAAGACCACAAACCACTCACCAGGAAAACCTCCCTTTAAAAAGCACACAACACTGGAGAGGTACTGCTAGTAGCCAGACACTTCACCAAACTATGGAGGATCTCATGATCCACACAGAGAGAAAGCTAGGCTTCAGTAAAATATGTTACATTCAGTAAGTATACTTTCAAGTATAAGTAAGTATACTTCAAATTACAGGTCAGAAGTATAATAAACTTGAATAAAACTAGTATAAATGAGATACCATGGGCAAGGATATCACTTAGGAGTTCAAGTTTCATCTCTGTGAGATGTCTGCTGTATGATGTGATCACTCCAGAGAGAAAGAGAGATATACAAATACATACATGGGGGTGGGGGGGGGTGGGGAGGGAAATCTGCAAAATTTTGCAAGACAAATATTAAATTTTACTAGAGATTGATCAGATCATTAAAGTTTGTCTGTCTGCTAAAAGGTTTTGCAGACAGCAGGTAGGACCAAATACAACCCAAAATAAGGAAAGAAAAGTGAGAGGGAAAAAGCCTTCCTTTTGTAAAAGTACAGTTAAGAGTTTCAAGAAAAAAGCCATCTGCTCAAGTCTGAATGACTCTTGTTTCTAAGCCCTCTGAACACTCTTGCTGAATCAATACTAAAGTGATTTGATAGGAATGGAAAGATTTATTTGTTCCTGAGAATACAAAGCATTGTAACCTGAGAATATCGAACCTTTCACAGACCTCTTGGAAGAGTCAGATGATGTTTTGAATAACATCTAAGAACTTTACATATATACCAGTTCACATAGTTCTCATAGCAACTTGTATTAGAAAAAAAAAATCTAGCTCTCTTAAAGCAAAGATGCTTAGGACTCCAGAAGATGTTTAATATTCTTAAGTAGGGTGGCACCAATATAAAGTTTGCCTTCATTTAGTTTCTCATTTCTTCAAGGTTAAATTCATTCCATCCCATTTTGCATCAATTAGCAAGTATTAAAAATGCTTTCTATATTCATTGTTAGTTTCTGCTAAAATACATGTTTGTATCCATGTTCCACACATACACACACATGCACACACAGTTCCCTGTATAGATAAATTTAAGCCAATGTCCTTCTAACATATGCTTTGAGCACTTTTTCCACAATACATACATTTATCAGTTGCAGATTATATAATATTCATCAAAGTGCACACCTCAGGGCATAACTGTGAAGACTCATATATAGAAATGAGAACTGATTAATTTTGCATAAAAATTAACATCTATCCAATTTCTTCCTATTTTTATACCCTAGCTTATAGCTATTGCCCCAATATGACTGAGGGGTAAGGAGGTAGATAAAATGTCATCTCAAAAAGATTTGGATCTGTCTTAGATCAGGGGCAGATTACAAGAGTTCAAATTCAAATTCTTCCCACTCAAAATCTACTCCACCTATAATTGCAGTCTTTTTTTTTTTTTTTTGCTATATCATGTTAATTTCACCCTGTATCTGCTAATGATGGTTGCAGCCAGTAGAGAAACATTTAACCAAATGCTGGGCTACATTAGAACCTGATACAATACACTTACATAGAGAAATTTACCCAATCAGGCTACAAGTGATATATAGTAGATTGTCACAGAGGTAAAAGGTGCTGAACCATGTCTGACTAAGTATGATAAATCCTGCTCACAGCCAAATGGCCAGAACTCCAGTAACTGAACACATGATGAAGAGTTGGATTTCATCCAGTTTAGTTGAACAGGACTCAACTGGCTTTAATCCCAGATTCTCTTCCATAAATACCTGGTGCACTGATTTACAATTTATGCATCCTGTCATTTATTTAGCACTGCAATACAAGCAATGTGAAGGATACATGTACATCTTAATGGGGAACATATTTAATATATAGTATTAAAATAAATGGGCACTAGAATCCATGAGTATTTTTCTTGTTCCTTCAAGAGAAGCTTACATTAAGTGTCCTTGTTATTTAATAAGTGTGCGTGATGCCAACTCTTGAAAAGTTGTTGGAAGTATCTGACTTCCAGATGAAAAAAAATGGCAAACTGGATGTCTCTGAAAGAGTGTAGACAACACTGCAGTGTCAACCAACAGAGTGGTGGCAAGCTCAGTCCAATGCAACCTCTCTGGATAAGGAGAGGACAAGAGGCTGCTCACTTGTGTTCCACATGGCTGCTCCTCGTGAGGAGACCACAGGATAGCCAGGAGACAATGGAACTCATCAAGCTTTCAACTGTGGGGGAGCTTTTAAGGACACTGGTGTCAACCACCTCATTTTCTAATCACCTTTGGATTTACAATTATTTTACAGTGAAAAGAGGTCTTTCAAACAGCAAGTTTGAAAAACTACCTGGTGAGTAAAATTTAATCCCAAAATAGAAGAAAGAAAAGTTAATTAGCAATTTAAAGAACTTAAAAGAATATAAAACAAATGGCAAAAAGCTGAATAAGAATTAATTTAAGAAAGTTTTAAACAGATTAAGGGATCAGACAAATTTGGAATATTAGGACTTTTGCTAAGATTTTTGAAAAATTGAGTAAGCAAAACAACATTTCTGTGGGAAGACAAATTGTTTAGTCTACCAGGAAACAGATCATTGGCTGAAAGTTGAAAGCAAAGTAATAATGAAACCTGAGACTTTGTGAATATAGAAATGGGCCACTAGAGAGGACTAAAGTTCCAGACAAGAAAAAGAAAAGTGAACTCTGCAAAATGACAAATAAAGGTATGACACTTCAGACATTTCAAAGGATTTTTGAAGACCTTAGAAACTTATATCCAATCTGACAGCAATAATCTCTGCACCTGTAAATGCACTTTTTGAAGAAGATTATAAAGAAGAAGTGAAAGATGTGGCAGACAAAAATACGGAAGAATTTATGGATAGACAGGATGAACAAGGGACCCAAATTCTAGCTGATGAAGAAATATTAGAAAATAAAGAAATGGAGGATTATAAGACAGAGATGACAGTAAGAGTGGAAACACAAATGACAAATCAAGACGTGAAAAAAGATGTGGGCAAGGACTTATTTTTGGATTAACGAAAGAAGGTTTCTAAAACTTTGAAAAAAATCTTTGAAATGAGTGAAACAAAGTCTGCCTGGAGATTCAGTCATACGACAGCAACATGATGAACTAAAGATTAAGATTGTTAGAAGTGAAAGAAAGGGATTTAAAGGTGACTTGTTTGATCAAGGTTAAAATATGGAATATTTTTATAAAATTCCGGAAACCCTTTATGGACTTTTTGCTGACATTTGGACAGAAATGAAGTCTAGGAGTTACTTCTTTAAATATTCTTTTTTTTTCTATCTCCTTTTCTCTTCTTTTTCTTTTCTCTTTTGCACTTTACATTTCTTTTTTTCCTATTCTTTTCTTTTTTTCTGATTTCAGTTTGTATTATATTTTAGCATTGTAAAACTCTTTAATAAAAAGTATTTTTAAAAGAAAAATTATTGGAGATATCTAAAGTTTAGACTTATGTTTTCTTTCAAAACACTTCATCTGAAAATAAACAGAAGAGGCTAAAATACGATATTGGTGCAAGTCCAAATTAATTACTTATTATAGGCCACTCTCTTAATATTTTACAGAACATCAGTTTAAAATTTTGTGTATCTTAAATCTGATGTATTATTTCATCCCTTTCTCTTTTTTAGGATAAGTTTCAGTAACTTTTGGCTTGATATACTAAATAGAAAAAGGACACCGTTATTACACTACTGACCAGAGGTGGGCAATATACATCCTTTGGACCTAATGCAGCCCTCAGGCTAATTTCATGCACTCTAATCCCCTTATAAAAAAAGATCCATTCAGGTCACAAGGATATTTGCCCTTTCCTACCTTCTATTTGGAAAACACCAATATCAGTAAAATTAAAAAGTGGTATGATCGTGATAGAGAATGATGGATGTCTCTGTTTATCTGACCACCCACTGCTTGATTCAACTTGACCTCTCTATTGTGGGGCTCCAGTTATTCTGTGGATGGAGCATGAAAACAGCAAGCAGAGTAGATAATACTGGGTTAAATGGATCAATGGTTTAAGAGATGAAACATGTAATTAGCAACTGCATAAATGTTTAGGGTTATTTTAACTGTAATGAACAGGCATGCAAGATGCAATCCCAATATGTGCTAGAATTGGGGAAGGAATTTTCTTGCCAAAGTTCAGATTGTCCACACATCAGAAAGCTGCCAAGGAAGAAAAATGGAATAGATGAAAATCAGGAGGAGTCTGGTAGCACCTTTTCAAACTAACACATTTTTATTACACTTACGCCTTTTAATAAAATGTGTTAGTCTGAAACAGTGAAATGCAATTTAAAACCTAACAGATTCATTGCTGACTCTTAACATATTTTGAGTTTCCAACTATTCAGTGATTCCTTATGAACTTTTCTACATATTGTCAGTTTTAGACTGCTAATAGGAATGACTGCAATGCATAAATATATATCCCTATTTTCAGCTATATGAATTCTACACTATCAGTTCAACTGATATGCAAGCTGTAAACAGGAAATGCAAATAATATTTGGTCCCCCAGTTTATTAGCTGAAGGAAGCTTCCCACTCTTGAATGAAAGTAACATTCCATAAACCATAAATGGAGTACATATCTTCCCATACTTCTTTTTACTTTTGGGCCAATGAGAATTATATCAAATGATATCTGACTACAGGTGGGACTCAGCAGAATAGAAAGAAACTCATGGGAATGCAGACAGTGGAAAGGAAGTGTTGCTTGAACAGAACTGTACTTATGAGGCACTATCTATAGCATTCAATAGTTTTGTTTCTTGACAAAGGTTTATATTGGTAGTTGTTACAAACCATATTGGGGTGAATGGATATGGACGACTAATTTAGATGATCTACAGTTCAGTTAGATGTACTGATTTATTTGAATGAGGTTGAATCTAAAGATGAATGTTCATATAAAAAGGTTATGTGAGCAACTAAGACAAGTCATAAGGTTAATTCGTCCTAGTGACCCAGACATCTCATTAATGTCAAATTCCATAATTGAATTACTATATATGGCAACACTAGAGACACGTGGCTTTAGTTCACAGTATTATTATTTTTATCTTCAAACTCTGACAAATTAGTTTCAGCTATCATCAGTATAGCTGCTGTCAGATGCCCTGTAGTCTGACAGTAGAATTTCCCTGTCACTTAGCTTAACTGGGTCTTTGGTTTGTATTTGGCTGAAGCCTTTCCAACACATGCCATGGCACCATTAGGTAAGCATCTTTATGATATGCTAAGAAGAAAACATCAAAATAGTTGACTGCCCTCTGTCAACATGAAAGTGGAACTCCCTCTTTCTATGCAGTATAATCTGAGTCCCATGCTTCTTTCTCCCACCCTTCTCATGATTTAATGCACCTTTTGCCCTGCTCTACTTGATCTTAATGCTGGGCTGGGTTACTTTTAGTTGTTGACATAACTGACATCTCTCTCTTGAGAAAATGGCTGTCATCTTCCATGGCTATAAATAGTGATGAAGAGTGAAATAAATTATGCAATAAAATTAGCTAAAAGTTGTAGCATTCAGTATAAAAACTACATCATTGAAATAATCACCTTGCTTTCTACAATATTCAGACCAGGAAGTAAAATGTTTGCAAATTTAAAAAGTCCACATATTGTTGGCATAACAAATTATTAGTGCTATTTTCAGGAATATTTCAAGTAATTTTGATGTTGTTATTGTTGCATACAATATATACAACAATAAGTTGCATAGCATGTTGTAGTGACTACTATGCAAGTACAGGTAGTCTTTGCTATCTGACCACAATTGGGACTGGAACTTTGGCTGCTAAACAATGTGGTCGTTAGGTGAAATATCACATGACTGCATCACTTAGCAACCGCAATTACGGCAGTCCCGGTTGCCATGGTTAAGTGAATGCCATGGTTGTTAGGTGAGGCAATTTCCTGCCGGCTTCCCACAATCAAGTCAGTGGGGCAGCCGGCAGGAAGTTGCAAGCCCCAGGCACTGCCAGGTGGGGGAGGGAGTGAGGGGGTGCATGGGAGGGTTGGGTGCATGGGAGTGCGGTGCGAGTTGGGTGCGCGAGGGCCTCCTTGTGCACCTGACCCGCACTGTAATCCTGCACACCCAACTTGGATTTTTGGCCCGAAGGTTTTTCAGGCAGCCCCCAAAGCCCCATGCAAAGCTGTTACAGGCTATCAGTAACAGCTTCATGATCAAATCGAAGCAGGATTTTGGCGGCTGCCTGAAAATTGGATTTCAGCACCGAGGTTTTTCAGGCAGCCCTCGGAAACAGGAGGGAGTCCTCTCAGCAGGTGGCAGTGGCTTGCAACCTTTCCTGCCGGCTAGTTTGCATGGAATAACATGACTTCCTTCTAAGTAGATGTGTCTAGAGATCCATGGTCAGAACTACACCTGTAACATTGGTAAAATAACCAATGGTACTTTATTATCTGTTAGTTCCAAATTTGCATTAATTCCCAGTTATTAGCATCTTATACTAAGGAGGCATTTATCTGATACTGGATGAACTGTTTTTTCATCAAAGTGCTCCACGTACCTGTGCAGTGGACAATAGTATTAGCTTAGCTTTCCACATTCACCAATCACACTAAAGTGGTTTCATTATCTTTCCAAAAAAGCCATGTGCTAAATGCTTATCACTAGTAATACAAACAATAACCCCAATTCTAATCATGTTAGCTTGGAAAAACATCAATTTAATTTAACAAAGATTTTGTTTTTTTGGTAACATTGCACCTAATATGGCCTTCTTTTCTTAAGGTCTGTCCAAGACAAATTCTCTATGGCTTTCACTCACAGCTCGAACTAAGTCAAATGATTTATTACTTTGTACACTCTCATTTATCATTAAAAAGCTCACTTATTTTCACTGTATGTTGTCGACATGACTCAGAGTAAACTGGGGTTGTCTCCTGTATATTTTACAAGCATAAGTTTCTTATTTATTCTTACTTATTTATTGTTATGGAAGATACATCTTCTAGCTTGGAAATAAAGTGCTTCATTATAAGCAGCAAGATCAAAATGTGCCATTTATTAGGGCATACTCATGAAAGCCAAGTCCCTCAAAGCTACTGGTATGACTTGAGAATCCAAGCCTATGAGTTTCTTACCCCAGGACTAGCTCAAAGGCTTATGACATCCTGAACCTACGATGCATTATCTTTTCCCACACAGAATACTGCAGCCTTCTCTAACCTGATATTTTTTTTATTGATTCATGCAGTTAAGAATGGCATGGGAAAAGTTATGTTCCAACTATTGATCACAGAAAGAAACATACAAATTCACTGGGCACTTTCAATTATGCTATTTAAATTGCTGCTGATACTTCTCAATAATGTCAAAGACTGCTCTCACTTACCCACATAAGTGACTTGACACCATCAGTAACTAGCCTTTCTTTTTTTGCCCTTTTTCATTTACCGGATAGTTCTTAATTTTTATTGGGCACTGAGTTATAGCCCATTCTTCAGAGGCAAAATTCCCAGTTACAGGACTGAGAAGAGGAAGAAACCATAATTCGGTAAACCATCATTCACTGCCCAGGCTCAGCATCTGGAATCATACAGAAACATAGGTGTTGGGAAAGACCTAGTTATAGCACATGGATAATGGAATGGTAGGACCCCCTTTCTTTATCCAGACGCTAATGTTTTTGCAAAGTAGGTCAGTGGACATGAAATTTATCTTCTCTTTTCTGCTGATAGTGGAGTAGGAAAATCTCTAAAGTTACTAGACACTCAGGTGTCTCTTCAGATCTTATAAATCATCTTTTATAAGATACTAAGCTGCCCAAGAGTATTTAGACAATCTAGTCTACTTCCACTCACATTTCCTTAGGCATTCCATTCATGCATACAAATCACTCTGTTCCCTTTTGGGATAAGCAACATTATGCAGAGTAATAAGTAATAAGAGATAGTAAGCCAAAGAAATTAAAAGTCTGAGAAAAGAAAAAGAAATATAGCTAAAACTAGTTTATGCCACCACTATACCTTTCTATCTTTCAGGCCTTCCTTGCTTCCACAACTACAACTGCTTCTTTAAACTTCTAAAGTTTAGCTTTTTGAGGATTTGATCAATTATCCAACTACAGTCCTCTACTTATGAACGTTCAAGTTATGAACTTTCACCGATACGAACAAACCTGTCTGCAACTCCACTCCAGAAGGCCCTAGAAGGCAGGAGAAGGTGGGAAAGGATTAGTTTACAGCACACCACATACTGTACACTTGGCAGCATATTGCACATTGGGAGACATGTTTTATATACTTGGTTGGACTTACAAACAAAATGGACTTATGAACAGCCTCTTGGAATGTAACCTGTTCATAAGTAGAGGATTGTCTATACAACTTTCTCAGTCTTCCCATTCCCTAACCCATTTATTCTTTCTTCATATACTTCCCTTTATATAACTAAACTACCTCAACACACATCTTTTGTATTCAATCTATATTCATCCAGCACCTCTTCATTCTTAACCTTACACATTTCCACTGCATGATATACTCAATTCTTATTTCCATATAATGAAGTGGGCAAAAACATGCTCTTATATTCAGCAATTTCTGCTTTCTTCAGCAAACAATTCATTCCTTGCAATAAACCACATAATAGGTACTACATTTTTATCAGCATTTGCATGTTAAAAATTATTTCATTTCCTCACCTTTAGTAAACAGTCTATCAAGCTACACAATTTCATCTACTTCATTTAGTTTTTTGGCATTTCCATGTAATGCATAAACCTCCTAGTTTGTGGGATGTGGAAGTGTATGTTGGCTTGCAAGAAAGTCTCTAGATTAGAGGTCCTAAGTTGCATAGAATAATGTGAGTATGGTTGGGAGAAAACTGGGCTTTGGTTGCACAGAATGTACCAAAAGTGACCTTTGCTGCCCTTGCCATTAGCAGGGAATGTCACATGTAGCATGTGCACAATTAAGGTTGGTAACCTAGTCTACACCTTCTCTATCATACTAAAAAAAACATTATACTTTAGGCTTACTAGATAAACCCTGTAAGTGTTTCTGAATGACTTTGCATGTGGGAGGAACATTTAATGGTGCAGAAAAATCCATATTAGCCTGCCAGTCCAATTATAAGTAAAGATTTACTGAAGAAAATACTTTAACAGGATAGAGAAGATAGAGAAGTAAGGTGCACAATTATGAAATTAGTCTCTGAACTAAAAGATTCTATGGATTGAAACAAGCTACTCTAGCCCAATAGATTTACTCAGAGATCTTAATTCAACAGCACCTTATATCTTGGTTTTACTCTGAATTTACTCAGGTGAGTGACTTCAATAATAGGCAGAACCATCAACAGGGCAAACATTACTAGAATTTACCTAGGTAAATTTAGAATTTACCTAAATAGGCAAGAATGAGTAAGGAAGCAACAATCCTCCTCTAAGATAATCTTCCACAATTACAAAGAGATGCTGGCTGGGATGGGCTTAACATGAGGCACAACATGAAGCAATCATCTTAGTCAACTGTGAGGTGATTTTATACAGGGCAGGATAAGCAGAACTGGGTTTTATCACAAGGCATTACCATTTTAAAATAGAATCCTAAAATGTATCCCCTCTGTTAAACTTGAGTGCTTTCAGAAAAATTGTCTTGGTTTTGACCTTTCCTAAAGCTACCTGTGTGTACATGCAAATGAATGGTGTTGTTCTAGAAGGATGGTTAGATGTATTCATAATAACTAAGTTGCTTCTGCAGAGGAAGCATTTGTGTTATGTGCCCTCTTCAGTTCTCCGTGTGATTAAATTCTCTCATCACAATGAAGGCCATTTATCATTCTCAATGTACAGATAATATGATGATTGATGGCTTTGCATCCAACTGTATAATATGCAAATATAGCCTTCTGCTTTTTCTTTAGCAAAACATTATTCTTTCATTTTTAAATCCCCTTAAATAGGAATATGTTAAGTTTCTTATGGAATATGATACTACAGGGCTTGAACTTCCTTTGACCTGCCCCTTAAACAGCAACAAAAAACTTAGGATTTAATAGCTATTAAGCTGAGCTAGCATTGCTAGATTAAATTTATGCACCAACAAAATCGCTTGGCTTTTTAATGCTATCTGAATACAAATACTGTCTTCATTTATAACTGAAATATTGAAAACTGAAAGCATCTGAAGCTTTCTTCAGCCTTTTGGAAAGTATATACAGGAGGTGGAAGTGGGGATGGGCAATTCAGGACTCCAGTTTGGAGAGACTCCACAAATAGAGTGGGCACTCCCCTGCAGACAGTTATCCTCTTCCAAGAGCAAGAGTTTAGAAGGATTATGAAATGAGGAGAGGTAGAGCGAATGTGCTGATCCTTGTTCGTCCTTCTTTTGTGTAACAGCACCACATTTTACAAACAAGAAAAGTCTGATGGAATAAAAATTATTAAAATGCTGATACTATATTTTTGTTCCCAAGGAATGTTAATGTGAAATTAACACCCCACTATTTGTGACCTAACAACCAGAAGAAAACCCAGCAGGTACTGTTTTTTGATGGGTACTTGATAATGACCTTCTTCCCCCTGCACAATCCACAGAGGCTTGCTCTAAATAGCTGGGAGGCTTCCTTAGACTTTATTATTGCATATTTTACAAACCTAGAATGACTTAAAAAAAAAAACAGTCACAATGCCCTATCTCTTTGTGCAAGATGAATTACTTCAGGAGGACATTCCCATTTTTTCAGCAAGTAAATGCTTGTAAGAATAATAAACTTACTGCTGACCTTCATTCTGCAGACATGTCAAAACTATTCACTAACTGCCTTTGGACTCTTTTAAGAGAACAAATCTATAAGGTGTTTATCTAATACATGATAGAAATATCACCATAAACCCTGTTTTATTCACCAATGCCAATTTTACAGCATAATTAATATAGTCTGGTGTCATGAATTCTACATAGCTATAAGCTTCATGTTTATATCTTTCAAAAAGGCAAAAATAGATGAAACTGTAATGGTTATCCAAATAAACCTAGCTAAGCAGCAAGTGGAATACTGTACAAATAATCTGTGACCCAGTTTGGTGTACAGGTAGTCCTTGCTTAGTGACCACAATCGGGACTGGCAACTCCATCACTAAGCGACATGGTCACTAAGCAAAACATAATGTGACTGCAACGAACTTACAATGTCACTTCTCACTCAGTCGTTAAGCAAGTCACTGCATGTCGTTAAGTGAGACATCACATGACCGCAGCTTGTGATTTTACTGCCGACCTCTCCCATGACTCTACTTGTCGGAAGCCGATTGTGAAGTGTACAAATAGCGATCATGTGACCGCAGGATGCTGTGACAACTTTAAACATCTGCTGGTGTTTGTGAATGTCAATCACGTGACCGCAGGATGCTGCAACAGTTCTAAATGCAAGGACTGGTTGTAAAGTAACTTTTCAGCGCCTTTGTAACTTCAAACAGTCACTAAACAGGGCAGTTGTTAAGCGAGGTTTACCTGTGGTGGTTAAGGCAGAAACTGGGAGACTGTGAGGTCAAGTTCCATCTTAGGGACAAAACCAGTGGGGTAACCTAGGCCAGTCACTCTCTCTCAGCCCTAGGAAGGAGGCAATGGCAAGCCACTTTTGAAATTTTGCCAAGAAAACTGCAGGGACTTGTTCAGGCAGTCTCCAAGAGTCAACACTGACTCAAAGGAACAAAAATAAAATAAAATAAAATAAAATAAAATAAAATAAAATAAAATAAAATAAAATAAAATAAAATCTAACTGTAGCAGAGACAATTGTCAATACTGATACATGGCAAGGATAACTGAAATAATTTATTTGCTTTGATAGAGTAATCTGTCAATGTATTGTTACTTATTCAATAAGTGAATACTATCACTTTTTCCCTTTAATAATTATATCTTGATTTTATACACCATAATTATAAATATTACAGATACAAAAACTAACCTTATTAAATATATAATGCAGCCCTCCATTTTCCCCACCTTTAGTTCTTATGTCAGTCTTCATTCTGGATGCTACTTCACCTGTCAGCCATTGGCGGGGGACACAAGTTTAGGCCTGAAAGGCTGACATTTAGCCTTTCCTCAGCAGTAGTCAATCAGCACATTCCTGTCTGAACTTTTGAGTACATTTTGCAAAATAGTTGGATAGTGTCAGTCAGATCACCGTTTTGAAACTGTTCCTTTTCCCTCTAGGAAATGAAATGATGTGGCAAGCGCAACTGTTTTGCTGGCTTGTCTGACAGCCTTTCCATCATACGCTCTGTAGGGGGGAACCTTAACACTGTCAGATAATAGCTGTGTGATGCAGTCTGTACCTCCTTCGAGAAAAAGGCCTGTCACCCACAAGGTACAACCCCAAAATAAAAACATAAAAACTACAGCTAAAGAGAAAGAATTCAAACAAGAGAACTGCATTCTGACTATTTTGAAGATGATTGGTAAAATATAATCATTATCTGTGTCAATCAGTATCTTAGCCGATTGGCAACATCGAGTCTGCATTGCTCAGATAAATCTTGACATGCTCTAGTAAGTTTTTACAGAATGACATGTTTTTGGTCAATATATGTACTATTCTAACTTCTGAAAATTGAGCCATTTTCATAATGTTGCTGATAATTTGTTTAAGAATTGGAAGTTCCCCAAACAGCTCAGGACCAGGTTTTCTGAAGAACCATTTAGTTACATAAAGGCCTACCTAATGTTTCATGATGCTTTGTTATCTTCCTGATTAGCCTGCAGACATTCATTTGAAATGGAGCTGGGGGTTCTCTCTATTACACAACATGGCCAGCCACCATGTACAATAAAATCCTACGGAGATTAATTAATTGCTGGTGGGTTTTTTTGATGACCTTCAATTTTTCCAGCTATCAGAGGCTTTTACAATGACTCTTGTTTTCACATATTTAAGTTTCAGGTTCATTATTATTGCTTCCAGTAACTAGTCTAGTTTTACTTTACCTAGTATTGAATGATTTGTTGATTCTAAGTATTACTAAATTTAGATACAACCCTAGACATTTTCATAGTGGTTTACCTTTATGATTAAGGGTGATGTGACATATTAACCTACATGATAAACAGTTTATTCATCTGAGCAATAAGGACATGGACATCCATTAAGAGCATATTAATCAAATAAGGGAATAATGCTTTCTTAGAAAACCATTACCGTAACTTTTAATAACATTTTAAAGTAAGCATTTGGAAATTATGCATTTAGAAGAAGCCTATGAAATTGACCAATGCAAACCCAAGGAGAAATAATTTAGAACACCCATATTTGGTCTGACTAGAGCAAATCCTTGAGCTATCACTATTTACCCAGCATAATGTGAGTTGTTACACTGGCTACTTTTCAGGGTTCATATTTATGTCTCTATATCAAGGGGCAGATGCTTCTTGATTCTGATGGATATTGTAGACAGTAAGGAAGATTACCTTGATGATGATATGCGAGTTTTGTTAACAAAGCAACAAAGGGTAAAACATAACTCCATATCAGGAAGACAGTGTTTGTAAAGGGCTTAGACAGAGACCTCCCTAATTCACAAGAGTATAAGAAAAGAGAGGAGGTATAGCACAATCAGATTTGCAAGATTCGGTTATTATAGCCAATCTCAATAAAAGTAGTTTTAGCAGTCCTATGGGGTTGATTGCTTGGTCTGGTCTACCTAGAGGAGCTGACAGATATGCAGGTAATGAAGATTAAAGAATCATGTAGGTGACAACCTGGTGAGTTTCACATCTTAACTGAAATTATCCTGTAAAATTCATGATATTGGTTTTTCCAGCATAATTAGAAAAAAACAAACTCTTTGTGTAGAACAGTGTACGAGAGAATATTGCAGAGTAAAAGAACAGAATAGACATAGATAAGGTGGTCTTGGTATGAAAACAGATATATTTTAAATACGACCCTACTTTCTTTTGCAAAATAGTGGATAGTGAGTAGATCTGACCTGGAATATTGACTTTCATCTGTAAGCAATACAAAGTTAAAGAAAAATGTTTTTCTCCAAAGGCTATTAAGAAACCAAACATTCCAGAGTTAATTGAAAACATACATCCTTATATAACACTCCTATTTTCCTAATGGATTAATTCCACAACTGTGTACATTTCATCATTGGCTTATGTTCCAGAGTTAATATTCTACGTATGTATGAGAATTTCAGGGCAAAGGGAATGGTTATTCTCCAAGGTAAGAAAACACGGAGACCGTTTGTTCTAATCTATGTCTTGCAATGGGCAAACACACCCAAGAAAGCAGGAATAAAGAAACATTACAGTATTTACACCAAGCATGCTTTTTCGAGGATCTCTCTCAAATGACCAGTTTGGCACTGAAGCATCAAACCAATTGCAGGAGATAATTGTTGTAGTTAGAAATGCTATGAGACTCAACATTCAGAAAACTGTTGTTGAACAAGTATAGAAAAGTAAATTTGGTGAACCTGTCCATAAGAATCACATGTACTTACCTGACCTGAAAAATGCATTTGTGCAATGTAAAACATAAAATAAAATAAGAACTGTATTAATGCTTTATCTCCAAAACGTTACTTTTTTTTTTCATTAGGGAACAAATTCTGCGTGACAATGTTTTACAATGAACAAAGATTTCATGACTGAAAACAGGCGGTAGAATCCCAAGCAAGAAAAACTGGCAGTATAAACATCAGGAAATCAGACAAGTAGCAATAGTGAACTGACTAGCTTTGAAAATTGAACCTGTAAACCATTTCCACTTATCCTCCTGTAACGCTTTGATAAATGTCAATAAATGTTTAAATCTAAGAGTTACAATCTAAAATGAGAGCATATCACAATCTTGTGCCTGGGATCATGATATCCATCCTATTCCAAACTGGAGAAAGCAGGCAGTATTGTTGAAGATATTGGCTATTTGAAACTGTTATCTGGCCCAGTTAAAGTCCTCTTGTTGATAGGAGTCCCTAAAACCTTTCCCCACAATCCTTTACTCTTGCAACTTCCTACAATCCTGGTGTGTGTGTGTGTGTGTGTGTGTGTTTCTATGTGGTTTATAAAGGCTTTTTAGAGAGTTTTCCTCTTGGCACCTTTATAAAGGAAGATGACAAGGGAACTTTCATTCTCTCTTCTGGTGCTTCTGTAGCTAACAGAATGGGCAGAATGTCTGTCAGAATGAGACTACAGATTTCATCTTATCTTTTATATAGATGAAAATTAAGGAGTTAATTGAGAATTGAAGATGAAAGGAAGCAAGAAAGGAAAAGAAAAATCTCATGGATCCTGCAGATCTTAATTCACCTTTCTCTTTCTGGCATAAACACGCACACAGACAAAATAGGACTAAAGAAATAAGAAACCAATAGCTCAGATCAATGCATAATATACACATAAAACAATCATAATACACATCCAATCCTTTATTTTCTTAGATTGTTATTTCCTTCTGATTTTCCAGGCCATCTCCAGGTTGGGATGCATTTCTTACCTGGCAAGTTAGATAGTGATGCCATTTCTTGGCAGTGGATAAAGGCAAAAGAATAAAGGCAAAATGAAGGTGACCCCCTTGCCTTTTAGATTTACCCCCACCAAAGAGAAGAGAAAACACGCTGATTGCTCAGAATTTAAGTTCCCCTGTGCTCTGCTGGACTCTACTAACTATTGAAAGCGATCGGTTGATTAACGCTTTCATATCTGAACTTCTAGGAGTGTTTTCTCTCCTCTTACTTCAGAGTGGCATATACATATGATTAATATTAATAGCAGTGAAAATAGAGTTACTGCTCGTGTTATGTTCTGTTCTATTTATTACACAAGCAGGGAAATGTGCTTGCTTAAGATACCTTTCCCCCTCATGACTTCTATGGCATTATGGCATGGGCAGCTTGACAAAGCTCGAAGAAGCATTGACAATGTAACAACCACCAATTAATTTTGAGGAAACAGCAACTCAGAGAACATGCTACACTGATGCTAAAAAGTTTCACATGTAAGCTATTGCACTGACATTTTGATTTTTTATGATGACTTTGGCATAATCTCTTCCCAAAATGTGGTATACTGTATATTAAAATTAATGGGTAGAACAACCTGATTATATAATCAGGAAAGTTAGGTGCTGCTGGAAGATCACAAATATGAGATTAGATATGTTTTTCATCATCTCATATTAGAAATATGTTATTTCTGAAGAAAAGGGTTTAATTTAGTTAGTATCAGCCATAAACTTATTTGTTAATTCATTTAATTTTTGATTTGCTTCCTTCATGCACAAATTGGATATGGATAGAATAGGGAATATACAGATGTGTTTGATTACAATGCCCCAACCTACCATGGCTATATTGCCTAAGAGTTCTGGAAACTATAATGTGTAACACATTGAGAAGGCACCAAATTGGAAAAAAAATAGAGAACAGAGTAACTGAGTAGACGGCATATTTTAAACTACTTTAATATTGATGTATTTTAATGTATTTTAATTGTATACATTGTCTGGAAATGCAGTGCATATTTTAATATTTTAAAATATATTTAAAAACAGGCATTTTGTGGCATATTAAGCATCTAATAATAGAATTGATTAATGAAAAAATAAAACGCATGGATTTGGAGAACAGCCGAGAGAGAGAGAGAGAGAGAGAGAGAGAGAGAGAGGAGAGAGAGAGAGATGAAGCGGCATTAGATATTTCTTTCGTTCTTGTTAGATGTATGCACACCCATGCATTTTTTGTGTTGCTTTGTAATAACTTCTGTGTAAGAATAGACCTTTGTTTTCACAGTTACCCATTAACAATGAATAAGAACAGACTGAACCAACAAGTAAAGCAAGCACATCGCCTAGCCTCAGTTTTAGTGTTACTTTGCAATGAGCAGCACCTTGTCTTTGCCAAATGGGAGCTAATCATTATGCAAAACTACTGTAAATATGTATCTTTGCCTTCTTGGTCTATCTGAAGAGCTAAACTCTAGTGCAGTGTTTCTCAACCTTGGCAACTTTAAGACGTGTGGACTTCAACTCCCAGAATTCCCCAGCCAGCAGTCAACTCCTAGTCTTAAAGTCACTCAGGTTGAGAAACACTTCTCTAGTGAAACTCTGGAGATTTTAGAAACTGTTTATGATAGAATAATGCAACCTACCTAGTAGCTTATAATACCCCCAATACTCTTCTCAAGGGAGATGAATCACTAAATCATTTTTTTAAACCAGGGAACTAAAAAGACTGATTTTAGAGTGAAACAGGAGAACTATTCTCACATTAATTAGATTACAAATGCATGACTTTCACATCTAACAACTGCTTTTGTTAATGGCCACTACTTATATGCGTAATTCTCACTACTGTTTACTTTCCCCTTACTCTTCCCTCTTCTTTTCTCCTCAACAATTGCTGTGCATCCATATTTGTATATCTATGATATCCATATCTATATGTAATATAGGGCAGTACTCTATTAATTTGATGTTGTGAATGGCCTTACTGCAATACATGAACACTACTACCCTTATGTACACAAGTTATGGATTCCAACTGGTAATATCTTTCATGCTGATTGCATCTTGGTTTGATGGTGTGATAGTCAGGTGCCCAGCAGAAATTTGAAATAATGGAGGTTTCCATGAGGTAGGCTTTGGCTGGAGGAAATTTTGCTAACAGTGCTATTAAAAACTTGTGATTCAGGAAGGATTTTTGAAAGAGGGTATAGACATTTATGTTATATGAGCACTGAAGAATAGTGATAACAGCCAAAGTCTTTGGCTCAGCTGCAGGCTGTTCCCTTCCGTGCTATCAGAGAAAAGTGATATGTCTTAGCAGCCATAATTTATCTTTCATAGAATCAGGATGGGAAGGGCCATTTAGACCAATATGTCCAAATCTGCTTCCATGCCAGAATCCAGATTAAATCATCTCTGCCTAATCTTCCACTTGAACCATCCAATGAAGAGGAGTGCACCAAACCTCTCAATAATCATTTCAATTATCAAACTATTCTTGTTAATAGTTTCTTCTATCATCCAACCAGAATTAACCTTCCTGTAACATAAAACCATTTTCTGCATCTTATACCCTGGAATGATATGACAATTGGAGCTTGCTTTTCCTTTGTGCAATACCCTTCCAGAAATTTGAAGAATGCTATCATGTCCTCCATCAGTCTTCTTTTCTCAAGGTTAAACATTCCCAGATACTTAAATCTCTCTTCTCAGGGCATAGTTTCTAATCCCCACATTATTCTTATTCTTCTCTGAACAGTTTGTTAGAGTATCTCTCAATGTGTAGTGCCTCAAATGGGCACAATACTTGAGTGCTATTTTATTTTTCCTGAAATTTGGAAAATATACTTCCATTGATAAAGACTAAAATTGCAAATATACTGAGTCTCATTTAAAAGAATAGATTCTTTAACAATGTCATATCATATCTTAATGCTAAGAAATCCTGAATATGCTAGCTCTAGATAAGATTGCACCAGCATCAGATACAGGACCCTGGATCTTATGGATTTCCTCATGGATAATTAGTTTTATACTACAGCCTTACATGCATTTTATCAGGTTTATCTGATGTACTATGTGAACTTCTTCTAGCAAAGAAGGGACAGTATTATGGCTACTCTAGTAACTTCTTGATTCAGGCACAGAAAGTACTAAATAGGCTTACTTCTGAAATGTAAGTTGATCTGGAATTTGGCCATTCAATTAGCATTAACCACAGGGAGTATGCAAAATTCATTCTGCACATTTTATTGGTTGCTAATTTGTTTTCCAACTAAATTCAAGGAGATTTTAGTATTTAAAATACATTGTTCTGAGACAGGAATAGCTTATCCATATACAACATTTCTATTTGATAAGATTTATTCTAGGTAGTAATGCCATTAGTAATGAAACTACTTTAATATTAGTGGTGACCTTCATGAGATTTGTTGCCATTTTAGCTTTCCTAGGTATATGTCCTTAGTTTTTAATGCACATACTGAAAACTATGCAAGTTGGTATTTCAGGAGGTCAGGTTGGACCCATCTTTTTCTGTCTTCTTCCTGACCAAAACTTTTTTATTTAGGCAGGCACTTCACCAGCCATCCTGAGGCTTCAGTGACTTTATTCCAGCGGATACTTTTATCTGCTGGATCTGCTCTGCTTTCAGTGCTTTTATTATTTAAATTCTGTATTACTGTAGGGGTCTTTGCTTGGAAATATTGCGTTCAGTGGAATGATATTAATTTAATTATAATAACACCTGTAACTCTTTAGGTAATTTTTAAGCAAATAACACAAGATATCTTGTGGCATTAGGTAGATATTACTGATCCTGATTACTATTTTACTTTGTTTCCCATTTCTATAGGTTCTGAAACCTTAAACACAACTTAAATTACTACATAAATAAATATATGCTTTTAAGACAATATGCAGAGGCCATTTAATTCTACCTTATATAAAGTTTAAGAACCACAGATTTTTCTCCCCTGTCTGTTCCCTAAACCTGCAAGTTTGAGGATCTCTGCCATATTTGCCATGTCAGAGAAGTCACACTGTGATTTACCTGCATGTTAGGAACAAGCCTCCTTATGTTAGAGAGCGAAGATGGGAAAGAATGGCTCTTTATTGACTAAGCTGCCCACTTACATCTGTGCACAGACAACTCAGCATCAGAACAACAGATGTGATTTAGAATCTACTAACAGATTGATACTCGTGTCTGAAAATATACAAAGTTGGAAATTTTCATCAAGTTCATAAGACTTCAGAAGAATCCCAGATAAGATTTCTGTAATATGAAAGGATGGTGAATGGTGAATGCTGCATGTTGGCGGGGCGGGGGCGGGGGGTGGAGATTTATTTGCATTTACAAATATATGAATGTGTGTAGGCAGGGGGAGGAGAGGCATGGCCATGTGTGAGATAGGGAGTAGCAGTGATATGGAAAATAAACATAGGAATGCATTGAACAACACAATTCAGGTAAATCTGTTAAGCCAGCTATCTAAGAGACAGGCCCCCAAACTCTTCAGCTCATCAACCCCTTCATGAAGTTTCAGATTTATTCAACACCCAAACATTTATATTAAAATAATTTAATAAATACTATTTTAACTAATAGTACTACAAATAACAACAACAACAACAACAACAACAACAAAAAGATAGTCCCATTGACCCTTTCGGAAACCCAAATCTAAGACAATCACAGCAACACATATTTATATTTTTAGCATTAATTATGCTGTACTTCCCAAATGCCAGTTATTCTAATGTTTTGATTTCTTACATGAATTTGACCTTCATCTATAATGCAAAAATACTAACTAGGAATAAAGAAAAGGAGCTAGGTTGCTGGACAAAACAGTGGCCAATTGGGCAGAAAGTTTAAGTACCTTTCCTCTGAAATGTTTTCCTTGCTTTACTTCAGAGAACCAGCAACAGGTGTCTCCAGATGAGTAAAACCATTAAATATGTAGGCCTGAAGCAGTTGTTTTTTATAGCTTGCCTTTTTGAAAGTATGTAGAAAGCAGCTTATAAAAATTGCATATGCATATTTAAATGTACAACAATTACTGTGGCTCAGATAGTAATACATTTTCATCCTAAAAGTATCACTGTAGTTGTGAATCATTCTTTCTTCATGCTCAGGTCCCTGTTGCTCTATAGGTCATTTCACAGGCTGTGGGAAATGGGAGCAGAAGTGCTCTAAACACTATCTGACCCTTCTGGGCCAATCAAAATCTCCCCTGGGTCAAGCTGTATTTTTTTTCAGAAATTCATAAACACATAGCCATTTTAACTGGAAATAGGACATCACTGATTTTCCATTCACTTACTGGAATCCCCAGTTGGAAATATAAAGCTTCCACTAGTGATGGGTTGATTATTAGCCTGGCCAAAGAAGCCACAGATTTAGAATTGTAGTACATGTAATATATCAGTTCTACAAAGCAGAACCTATAATTTGTTTCAGCAATGGCACTTTTTCTGCCCAATTACCTTTTCCTAGGCCAAGAACTGCATTTGGTCTTTGAGTGGCAAGCCAGGGGCTGTAGGTTAAACAACAGCAGATGCAGGAGTGTGTGCTTTTTTTTTTTTTTTTTTAAAAAAGACTATATTTTATGTAGAATTTAATTAATTTAAATATTGTCAATATGATTATTCCCCGGATATGTATTTAATCATGTTCCCTTTTCTATTGTTTTCAAAATTAAAATGGGTAATTTCGAAGGTCTATCTCTGGCTACAGGGTGCTTTGTAGCCTGAAGTAGTGCTCTCTTATCTAAACAATCAACCACTGAGAGGAATATAAGAGAACAGAGATTTCTGCT
The DNA here is from genome assembly GCF_059951505.1 of Python bivittatus. NCBI lineage: Eukaryota > Metazoa > Chordata > Lepidosauria > Squamata > Pythonidae > Python > Python bivittatus. The sequence goes on from NW_028277086.1 coordinate 27,530,681, forward strand.
TTTATTTGCCATGACAACCCCCAATAATCTTCATCCATTTACAAGTAGTTTAAAACAACATGAATTGCAGGCAGGTTCCAATTATGAGAATCTGTTTTTCAGCTGTTCATTAGTTAATAAAATAATATGATAATTAATAAAATAATAAACAAAGTTGTAACCTCATCTAGAAATCCTATGATATAAGTGGACAATCATAATTCGCTCATGTGAGTTTTAGAGTTACAATAATTGTCATGAATTAAAGCACATTATAGTTAGTGGGTATGATGTGCAATTTATAGGAATTACTTTCTAATTTTGCAATTAAAATACAATTATCTTAAAATGTTCCCAACCACCTAATTCTATTTTTCCATTACTTATGTCATTTTAGCATAAATTATAGAGATTAGCAACATTCTTAGTTCAAAAACACTATGTAAGTAGAAGTATAAAGAAATGTTAATTAGTTTCTAGGGAACTGTATGTTTCATAAAAAAATTCAAACAAACTTATGTCAGTACTGAAGCTGTAAGCAGTAAGAACACATGAAAGTTACTAATCCACATCACCAATGTGCCAATGTATCTCTTGCATACCTCTCTTGGAAGGTGACAGTCTTCAGTTTTTCTCCAACAGAAATAAAATAACAACTGAACTCAGATTATACAAATGGTAGTAAATTAAAGGCAACCTAAAGACATCTGTAGGCATTAAATTTTAATTTATGTTAAGCCAATATTTTTAGTCTGTTCCATTACAAACTTTTTCTTGTCACAGACTATTCCCATCACAATATCTGTAAGCATAACCCATGCAGATGCAGACAATAACTATATGCATGTATGAGTCTAGGATTCTAGTTAGCAATTTTTTGGGGTCTCAGGCAGAGGTTTTTCATGTCTCCTATTACCTGAATCCTAGTAATTGAACCTGGAACCTTTTATATGCAAAACATGTGTTCTCCTATTGAAATATGGTCCTACTGTCACATATTCTATTTTGTATGTCTTTATGAATGCTAAAGTTGTCACATTAGCAAAGCACTGTCTGCATGCAGAAAGTACAGGCTCAATGGAAGCGAATATGTGTAGCTCAGGGTTGAACTGTGGAGTCCTTGGGGTTCTCTGAGCTTGGTTGTTTTCTTGCAAACTTTTCATTGCCCGGCTAGGTAACATCGTCAGTGCTAGAATGGAATGGGATTTGCTCGCTGTTTATATATTGTGGCATGCCCTGCCAGTGTTGGTGGGGTGGGGTTTTGTTTTGTTCTATTTTTTTCCTCTGGTAGTTACTTGATTAAGGTATTGTTTACTGCTTGTATGTCTGGTGGTAATCTTGGTGTTAATCTCTGTTTATCTGGGTGATGATTGCTGGTGAGGAGACTCCTGTTTTTTCTTCTTGGGCTACTGGGTCACGCTACCCTTCCTGGATATCCTCATCAGCAGAGGAAACAACAGCAAATTAGAAACCCAAGTCTATCGGAAGACAACCCACACTAATCAAGTGCTCCATTACCAAAGTAACAACCCTACCTCCCACAAGAGGAGCTGTGTAAGAACATTATTCAAACAAGCACAAATGCATTGCAGCAATCCAGAACAGCAGAAAAAGGAAAGAGACCACCTATACAACATCTTTCAACAAAATGGATACCACACAACTTTATCAAAAAGTGCCTGACCACTCAACCTACTACAACACAACCAACACAAGCTATGAAAAGGATCACACTGCCATACATCAGAAACGTCTCAGAAACTACCAAAAGACTATTACAACCACATGGCATCTCCGTAGCACACAAACCAACTAAAGCCCTCCAAAACATCTTAAGCAAACCAAAAGACCCAGTAGCACAAGAAGAAAAAACAGGAGTCATCTACAACATACAGTGTAAGGACTGTAACAAACACTATGTAGGACAGACAGGCAGAAGACTAGCAGAGCGCATCCACGAGCACCAACTAGCAGTCAGAAGACATGATGAGAACTCCTTAAACTCACAACACCTGGACAGACTTAACCATAGTTTTAACTGGGAAAGTGTCAGCATCTTAGACCAAGCTAAATCCAGAATGCAAGAGAATTCTTGGAAGCTTGGTATTCAGACAAGGCAGCAATCAACAGGCATATAGAGATAAACAACATCTACACACTATTCAAAAGAGACAAAAGAAAGGAAAACAAAAGACCAGCACATCTCTGCAGACATACAAGCAGTAAACAATACCTTAATCAAGGAACTACCAGAGGAAAAAAATAGAACAAAACAAAACCCCCATCCCACCAATACTGGCAGGGCATGCCACAATATATAAACAGAGAGCAAATCCCATTCCATTCTAGCGCTGAAGATGTTACCTAGCCAGGTAATGAAACGTTTGCAAGAAAACAACCAAGCTCAGAGAACCCCAAGGACTCCACAGTACAGGCTCAGTCCCTGACATCACCAGGTTTAGCTGGAAAGGCTCTTGCCTGAAGCCCTGTCAGTTAGCATTGACAAAACTGGGTTATACAAAGAGCCTGATTCAACATCATGTAAATTCTCATATATCTATGCATATTTTGCCAAGGGTGTAGACTAAGACCTATTTCCAAAGCTAGACTCTGTATTGTTCCTTATTACCATGATGCACTTATTTGTCAGCTAAGAATGCAAATAATTTTTCCACAATATCAGGCAATCTGTGAGCAATCATTGTAAAACATTTGGGCTGATAAATAACAATGAAATAAACAGTGAATTGCAAAGCACAGTCTCAAGAAAAAAATCAAATGAAAGAAACTTGAGATTGTGATCAAGATCTTTTCAAGTGAAGCAATGTTCTCCCACACAGAATGTCAAAGAGATCGCTAAAGAACTGTTGCTCATTGTGAAACATGAATTGTTAACTAATGCTACACAATTGGAAATCTGTTTTGTTCTGTATAAAGCTTGCAGTCACAAGCATCAGTGTTAAATCAGTACTATTTGAATGAGCTTTCCTAGGCTATGAATGTACGTATGTATGTATGTATGAAAACCTTGATAAATCCATAAACATGAATGATTATGTAGAGGCTGCTGGTATCTGAAATAAATTATTTCTTATTTCAGCTGCACAAAACTAACAGTTGTAAGGACAAAAAATTAGGAAGAGGTAGATTCTATATAACTTCAGCAAAACTTTGTACAGTAGGAATAAAGTATTGCTGTTTCTGATGTTCTAGAAAATCTAGAAGAGAAAGAAAGTGCCTTGTATAATTTGTCCAAATGTTACAGAAACTGAACATACTGTAAAAACTGGACAGTTGTCTAAGTTCAAACATTTTAGTTTCACAGTGTTATCTACATTGCTTTTACTTTGAGTATGACTTAGAGCAGTGTTGTCCAACTTTAAGATGAGTGGACTTCAACTCCCAGAATTCCCCAGCCAGCACTCATCTTAAAGTGGCCAAGTTTGGACAACACTGACTTAGAGGAAATCCAAGGACAATCTATCCAGGTATTTATTTCTTATGTAAATAGTCCATATGGAAAAGCTCAAGTGTCAAATACACAGGAAGCAATCAGTGTTCTGCCACTGACACTAGAAAGGTGTGCAAGCAGAAACAGGTTGTTTAGGATTCAGTAACTATTGGGTGGGTGACATTCTACTTTCTACAATTACCCAAACTGTTTCTCAAAAGTGCATGAAGTCTTGTACAATTAATTTCAGGTTATTTCCTTAAACAGAATTTGTAGAAACACATGTGATTAATGGATGTTACATTGTAAGGGCATAGTCTGTACAACTTTTGAAACAATCCACAGTGGATAATGAAGGTAACAGTACTGTAGCAAGGTGGGTTCTGCCAAGATACATTTCTTTTTGTTTCTATGATTTCAACAAGAATGCACTTGACTCACAGAACTGTGCCTTTTTTTCAGCTTCTGAGACACCTGAGATACTAGAACAACTTGTTAAATCCCTTAAAATAAAAAAGCCCCTACTATTAGTTTTTACAGATATTTGTTATCAATAAATCAATTTAATATGTAGATCCTAAGAGATGAGTGGAATAAAGAGTTAGAGGTTTCTATATTGCCTAGACAATGGGAGAGTGTCTTAACTTCTAAAGGAAGAGTGTCAATGGACTTTCAACAGCAACATTTTAGAATTTATTGGACTCCATTATGTTTGTATAGAAAAGGATTGTCTAAGACAGCATTTTGTTGGAGATGTAATAAGGACAACGCTTCTTTAAAACACATGTTTTTACAATATCCTATACTTATTAAGTTTTGGGAAAAAGTAGTGGATTATATAAATGTGACTGTGCGGAAAAAAAACCCCTAACACTTTCAGAGGGTGACATTCTCTTAATTACATACGCAGTACATGGAACTTGACAACTGGATAACGTAAATGGATTCTCCGTGCCCTTACTATGGCTAAAAGACTGATATTGCAGCACTGGAAACATAAATGTATGGCCCCCTTTACTCAATGGATTGAAGACCCGATTGTACTTGCCACTGATTGCCTATAGACGTAGACTTTGTATGGACAAGTAAAATGAAATATGGGACTCATTTATACAAAATAAAGGAAGTTAAAAAAAACACTATAGTCATATAAATGTACTTGAATAATATTTGCTTTAGATAAGTATACATAGAATTGTAACTGTTTCCTGTTATAATGACATATCATACTATTTTTTTTGTCGTACTTCTCTCACTTTTTTGTAAAGCGCTTTTTAATGTTTTTTTTTCTCTTTGAGAATGTGCGTATCTTCATCATTATTATCACTGTGTTTTGCTCTTTTTCTTTTTTGTTATTAATTAAAAAGCAATAGAATATAAATTAAAAAAACAACAACTATGCCTTTTGTTCACTCTCTAAACTTTGGCCAGTGCTTCCAGTTTTAGATGACAAACTGTTGTTTGCTAAGCTAATACTAAGAGTGAGTAAGCAGAACTGAATGCCCTTTGTCACCTAACAAAATTCCCACTTCCTCCACCATTGCTTCAAACTCTATGATGACTTCTACCATGGTCATTATCCTGGCCTACAAAATGCAGCAGTATCCTTCATAGCATTTGTTTGGTTTTGGTTGGATTTCGATTCATTGGGAAAGGAAAAGCAGTGTGTGTGTGTGTGGGGGGGATGGGGGGTGGCACAAAGAGGTCCAATGGGCCAAATCACCCATGCTATACATAAAGAAGGGCTAATGAAAACCTATATGTTGGTAGAACATCAGATACTCTATTAAAATACTGGTACTTGATACCTTGCAAGATAAACAACCAGAATATATATATGGTGAAACACAGGGAAACTACTTACAAATCCCTACAAGTTGGGTGGGCGTTTTCTTAACGGAGACGTGTTAGTAATCCAAAAAAGGTCCCTAACAATTAACTGCCCTCTGTATAGCTCAGAATGCTGGATTAGTTAGGCTTTTAATCTGATCTAGCAGGGATCTTCTTATGCTCCTTCAGGACAAAGGTAAGTGATAGTTCTTTTAGATAGTTACATAACAACTGAGAAATCAGATTCATGGTTTGAAAATATCATCAGATTTACCCATGAAACTGGATGTCCAGGTTTTGGCAGTGGCTGTTTTTACTATTAGAAATAGTGTGTCAACTCTGTCTCTTCTGGAGATGTCATATCAGTCCAGGGTGATACAAAACTTCATTCCATTTTACTTTGAATATGATAATACACTTTACAGTAAGCTGTCTTTGAAAAGTTTCCAGAAATTTTCAGGTACTGTAAATCTCAATTTAGTAGACCTTGGACTCACAGACTTTGGGGCAAAGGACAAAAATGTCCATTTCTGAATGCTTCTGCCCATGCATAAAATATGAAAAACATGTCCATATAAAATCTTTCTTTGCACAAAATATATAAAGTACCCCCACAAGAAATCCTATTTCTGCTTTAAGGAAGTGTATGCCCCTGTAAAAGAAACAAAATCACATCTTAAAAATACAGACAACAATGCAATTATACAGGTGTCTATTCTGAAGCAAACCCTGACAAGCCATTTTGAGGTAAGCCTATATACAGTTATGAGGGTTGAAGCATTGAATACTTTTTCATAACACTAACCTCTCAGATGAGCTTATCAAGAAAATTCTGCAGAATTGGTTTCAAGGGACGGTACTACGCAGCACTTGCGTCCCCTCTGCCCATGACTATCTGGGTTCACCTTTATTGCCCAGCACTGTGGGATGTTTCTTAGTTGGAAGTACAACACAGAAGTTGCAAAGCACAACCAATACTTTAAATGTAAAACCTTAAGTCCTGACTGGGGTGGTGCATGTGTGTGTGTGTTTCCCTTGCTCACAGTATTGAAATCAAACGATGACTATTTCCCAAGCAAATGCAAGAAATAAATAAAGCCCATAAGTGGCATTTCAGGAAGCATTTTTCTCCATCCAGACTGGCAAATAGCTGCTTGGCATGCTTTAAATATAAGCCCTGCAGAGTAACGGCTTTTAGTATGGAAGGAAAATGCTGAGCAGCAGTCAATTTCCAGGCTAAATGAGACAGAAAGGTCATGAGGAATGGGAAAATAGTAAAGCTGTTTTTACCTAAATAAATAAAGATCTGAATCAACCACAATCAAGGGACAAGTTATATGGTCGTTCAGCTGGATTAAGCATTTCCTGGAAGAATTACACTAGAATATTATCTTCTGGAACCCTAAGGATTGTCATTATTTTCTTGTAATCATGTCTCTCCTGACCCACAAAGTTTATGACGTTCCTATCTTTATTCAATAGAGAACAGCATGTTCCAAAGTTGCTTCAACACAGGGGTGGACAAAGTGAGGAATGACTATATCAGGCAGCATGACTCAGCTACAAATTTTGCAAACAAAAGGTTGCTTTTCTTATTATATAAAAAAGGTAATTTTGAATTATTATTCTTTGAAATAGATGACGGCTTGTCAACAACTTCATTTTCCTAATGTTATACTATTTTTTGGTGTTGTTAAAGCCTAATCCATACAAGTCAGTAAGGATAACAATAATAGACTTCAACTAACTTGGTTAATCAGAAACATTACTTCAGTCCAAATTCCAAACCATGCTAAATTTTGGAAGGTAACTTGTTAAGTAGGATACACATATATTAAATTTCAGCTACAAAGCTGGCTATAATTCAGAAGGAAATTTAACATGGAATAAGCTAAATCCTTCCAGATTCAATATACTTTTTTGGAAAGAGATTTCAATGATTTTCATCCGAAACTATTACAAAGAAGATCGGTATTTCATATTTCTGGTCTGATAATTGTCCTTATACGGAACATCAATGAGGGATGTGTAGTGTATCAACCTGATTAAACTGAGTTTCCTGCAAGCACATTTCTCCTTTAGCACTTCTATCCCCACCATCTTCTTTTCCTCAATACATACCTCAAAATCTGCTCTGAGGGTTCCTCCAACTTTCTAGAGCAGGCTTTGGGGTGCATGGAAAAAGGTCAAAGCAACTGTCATCAGAATGGATTATATTGTTGGATACGATATTACAGTTTGTTTATTTATCAAATTTCTATGGTTGCCAATCTATCCAAGGAAACTTGGTGGCAAATATAAAACAAATTAATCATTAAAAACCCAACAAACTCCAAGTTGATGTCCCTATAACAACATCAATCCTCCTATACAACCTACATACACACACCACAGCTTCAGTAAATTAACACCCTGGACAATACCTGGGGGAAGACCGAGGTCTTCACAGCCTTATGAAAGGCTAACAGAATGTGGACCATCTGTATCTCTGTGGGAGGCTAGTCCAAGAGGCAAGCACCATGACAGAGAAGGCATGCTTCTTAGAGCCCACCAGGTGCCACTGTTTCACTGAGGGGACCCAAAGCATGCCCACTCTGCCAAATCTGGTGGGATGGGCAGAAACCACCAGGGACAGGTCCCACATGTAACCTGGTCTTATGCCATGTAAGTTTAAAAGATGACAATACCTTGAATTATTTCCAGAAGCTTACTGGGAACCAGTGCAGCTCACACAGCAGTGGTGTTACATGGGCATACTGTGGTATGCCCCAAACTACATGAACCACTGCATTCTGGAACAGCAGATGTTTCTGGATGCTTTTCAAGGACAGCCCCACGTAGAGGGCATTACAGTAGTCCAAGCGGAAGATGACTATGACATGAGTGATCATGATCAGTGCCTCCCAATCTAGGACTGGATGGAGCTGGCACAGTTATTCAATTAATGAATCTTGTCTGGACTAGAGTTTCCCTATTTCAGTTTATTATTATCATTGTATTACAGTAGTTATCCCAAATTGCTTTCAGATTTCAGACAATCTGTAGTATCTTCCTTGGTTCTGCTCTACATTTTTACTTCTACTCTGTTCTTGCACATAACCATAAAAGTGATCTAGAACTATGCTACCATTTAATACAACATTACAGACCTATAAGCAAAGCTATTAATTCTTTGGAGGGAATAACAACAACAACAACAACAACAACAACATAACACCCCAGACTTAACAATTGTTGATAAGAAAGACAAAAAAGTCTGGATAGTGGACATTGGAGACAGCAGAATAGAAGAGAAAGAACTGGAGGAAAATCACAAAATACAAAGACTTGCAAATAGAAATAGAACGACTGTGGCAAAAGAAAGGAAAGATAGTACCAACAGTTATAGGTGCCTTAGATGCAAGCCCAAAACATCTGGAGCAGCACTTGAAGACCATCAGCATTGACAGGATCACCATCAGTCGATTGCAAAAGGTAGCTTTACTTGGAACAGCTTCAATCCTGTGATGATACCTTTAACACCATCAAACAACAATGTCTGCCTATCCCAGGTCCTTGGGAAGGACTCGATAGGTGGATAAAAATGCCAAATCCATGCTAAGCAACTGGCTGACTGTGTGACCAACCAATAATAATTCTTAGTGCAGGAGCAGGTAAAATATTGTAAAATATTAATCAGCAGGTTAAAATATTGTGGGATTTCCGAATATAAATGGATAAAGTCTTGGGACATAACACACCAGATTTAACTGTGGTTGAAAAGAAGAAAGTGTGGATAATTGATGTGGCAATACCAGGGGATAGTAGAATAGAAGACAAAGAATTGGAGAAGATCACAAAGTATCAAGATCTAAAACCCAAAGGTGAAAGATTATGGCATTATGGTTATCGGCACAGTGGGTGTCATACCAAAAAAACGTGGACAGCGCTTAGAAAATCCGTGCATTGACAAAATTTCCATCTATCAATTACAAAAGGCACATATACTACACCGATATATTATAATATGCTAGCTTCTTAGGAAGAACTTGATGCGAATGAAGACTAACATCAGCTAAAGAATTGGCAGCTGTGATTTCATGTTGTTGTGTATATATAATAATTCTTAGTCAGCTTTTAGGATCATCCAAATTGGGTACTTTCACATTTCTAAAGTATTTGAAAAACCATCCAGTATGGCATGATATATTGTGTTGACTTAAAACTTTTTGGTTTTAGCTTTGACAGGTGGGGAGGAAAGTTAATTAATCTTTTATCCAGAAGCCTGCACTTTCTCTGCCATCATTACAACACCAAATGAAAGACAGTAATGAAACTTAGCACCAAAAGCATATCAAAAGAGGAATGGCTTCATAATGCCAGAACGTTAACTAAATTAATGACTGTGTTGGAAGAAGAGTTAGAAATCACATTCATGGGGAAGCTATACTTAGCACAGAGCTTAAATTGAAGTCTCTTTCTGTTATAACTCATATTCAATTAATTGGAGCAGTGCCGAAGTTTAGGAAAATGCAGCATCTTTTTTTATTGTAATTTCATGCTTGTTCCCTCTGAAATTGCACACAGTGTGGGAAGGAATACAAATATAAAATGCCAGATCAAAAGCTAAACAGTCAGGTGAAGCCAGCACTTTAATCTATCTGTGGAAAGTCTTATTGACGTCAATGGGATGTTTACCTGAATAAAATTATGTAGGAGTTAAGTTTTTGCAAACCCTCTCTATCAGTAAAATGTTCTCAAAATAGCTTCTACTTCATCTAGTTTGACAAAGAATATACTCAAGTAAATTCAAATAAGCATTTCTTAAATGGGAAAGGTCAAAATTTGAAGCTACATAAAAGGCCTGATTTTACCCTGACTTTTCTTTCTTTCAATACTACAAAAGCGGTGATGAATTGATCCATATTTCACAATTTGTTTTTCAATATTTGAATATTATTTAACCTTTCCCCATTATTTATTTGAATTTTATATCTTTTTTTAGATGAAATCATTACTCATAAAGTATTATATTATCTTTTATATTATAGACTAAGCTTGTTCTTTTTTTAAAAAAAGAGCTGTGGTGTGATGGAATGGAATTATGAAGGCCAGGCTCAGGGAGATAAGCGTTTTCTTTGTTCACCGTAAGAGCGTGGGAACTACAAGAGGATGAGGCTGGCACCTCCCTGAGGAATTCACGGTGTTATGGCTGGCTGGCTTGGGAGCTGGGGTTTCAGTTTGGGAAGATTCTTGCTAGAGGTTGTAGCTAATAAACATAGCTGAACTGATTTTGCACTGTCTCTTGGAGTTCCTTGGGCTAAACCTGACATCAATCTTCCCAGACTCAAACCCCAGCCAGCCACAACACCGTGAATTCCTCAGGGAGGTGCCAGCCTCATCCTCTTGTAGTTCCCACGCTCTTTCAGTGAACTAAGAAAACACTTATCTCCCTGAGCCTGGCCTTCATAATTCCATTCCATCACATGTGGCTTTAAAATCTTCTAATCTCAGGAAATATGTTCCACATCAATTGTTTGCCCTGAAAATACTGCACACTACAGAAGATTCTGGGACAATACTGAGCAAGTAGTTTATACTGATTCAGGGGTGTTTGCAGGAGGTAGTCAAAAAAGTCAACATGGTGACTATGACATTGTGATCAAACTCTGCCTGTTTTTAAGGTGCAACCCACATTAAAAAATGGGTGGAGCTTCAATTGCACTTTTACACCTGCCATCTTGACTTTTGACAACCTCCCCAGACACTCCTGTACTGAGCACTAATGAGAAGGCAAACCTCTACTGCCTACTTTCTGCCCCTCTCAATATGTTCTTATGTTATTTATGTTCTCTTTTTTAAATTGAACATTTTACCTTACTCTTCACCCAGAGTCCATCAGGACTGGGATATAAATTCTGAAAATAAATAAATTAAACATTCATCATAATTATTGCCATAATTCATGCAACCAGTACATTTCTTCCCAAAATAATGGTGGTGCAGCAATAGGATGTAAGAGAACCTAAGGGAACAAATGGTCTATTAGATTTCCCACAAATTCCCTTTACGGCTTCCTGCAACATGGGCCAGACAACTTAGTGATAGCCCTAAATTCTCAAGGCCCATATTCAGAGATGGGGAATTGGGCTAAAAGGATAGGAAGGATGTTTTTAAAGCTATTGCACAAGTATTTACTTCATCATCTAATACTCTGGGTTATACAATATTGCAGTTTTTGTTTTACTATCTTTATCTTTCGATATTTTTTTTTGCTGATTTATGTTTGCTGCTTTATTTTTGACATTTGATATCAAATATTTTATTACCCTAATAATATGTAAGCAACCATTAATCAATATAGTGATTTAGAAGACTGTGATTAGACTAAAGCTGCCTTCCCCAACTGTTTATTGGGGCTGTAAGGCAGGCAGGCAGTATTATGTTATTTTGGACGCCCCCGCCCTGCACATGGCAGGCAGCTTGAGTAGCATTTTGAAGACCAAAATATGAACAGATGAAATCCTCACCATATCCCTTTTCTGCAGCTAGATCAACAGTATTTTTCTAGGGATGAGCCCAAGGTCAATTAACTAAGTTTGGGGGGAAGCAGAGCAGATGGTAAGCTTCAAAGCTGGCTTAAATCTACACACCTCTCTTTGCTACAATCAGAAATTTTTGTCAAGAGGATAAAGAGAAAACCACCTTATAATGGAAACTAAATTTATTTTTACTTAAGGCAAACTATTCTAAAAGATTTTACACAGCAATGTTTGCATGCTTAGCTACATATATAGGGGACTAACCTAATGTAATACATGCCATGCAGACTATGGGATTATACTGGCTCTCACTGTCAGATCATACATAATTTCTATGTTACCTAAACACTGGCTAAGATGCATAGTGAAGTAAATAGGGAAATAAAGCTCAAGGTAAGAAAACATATCTCTAGTAGCCCCAAAGCAGAACTGAAAACACATATTAGGTAAAAGGTGGATGTGGTGAAGTCTTGCTGGAAATGTGGTGATATTAGCATCTGTGTAGGCAAAATTATGATTAATTATTATAAATGCCATAGATCTCAAGAGTAGAGGTAGAGGGCATTCAGATCCCAAATGGGCAGAGGTTATTTGGATTGGAGAGAGGCAACCTTGTTTTCATTATTAACCCTTCTTAAAAGACTTGCACCTTTTCCTGAGATTATACTAGAGTGGCATGGGCTCAGGAAAGTAGGCATTTGAGTTAAAGAAGGTTAAAGAGGCCATGATAGGGTGACAAAATATGGCCGCTACCTCCATTCTGATCTGGTGTCTTGAGGCTATAAGGATCTGGATGAGACTGAAAAGGCTGAACTGAGTCCCAGTAAGATAGAGTGCTTTTTGTCCCCAAACCAGTAGTCTCTGTGAACCCCATGCCTACTCTGGACAGGGTTGCACTCTTCTAAAGAGATGTCCATGACTTGGGTCTCCTGGTCTAATGATTCCTGCTAGAGCAGCAGATGGCTAGGATGCTTTTGCCCAGTTTTAGTTGATGCACCAGTAGCAACTTTTTTTTTTTTTTTTTAGACTGGGAGGCTTTAGTGACAGTCGTTGCCCTTATTATTTTGAAACTGGACTACTGCAACATGTTGTTCTTGGAGCTGCCCTTGAAGACTACTTGGGAACTTCAACTGGTGAAAAATGCAGGGACTCATATCCTGATGGCTGAGGACTGCTATAACAATGTTACTGGAACTGCACTTATTAGTTTCTTTTTAGTGAAATTCAACCTACATGGCTTAGGTTCAGGGTACATATAAAGCCATCTGTTCCAGACAGAATCTAGCTACCCCATTCAATCAATCCATACCATTCTTCCACCTGATAAATTGGGTGGTGGTGGCAGGGAGGTGAACTCAAAAGGAGGCCTTTTCAAGGGCTGCCCCATCACTGTAGAGTATCTGTTTCCACAGTCCTACCTTTTCACAGAACAGTGAAGTTCTGGATCATTAAAAGAGCATTTGGAGCATTAGAGTTGTAGTGTGAATTGTTATTTCTTGCTTTATATTTATGTTATGATGGCTGTAGCTTTTTAATGAGTTTTATTCGGATGTTAGGGGGCCAGAGTCTCTAGAACTAGGTGTGATTTTGATACTGGTAAACAGACAAACGAACAAGTGTATGAATACTCAGTAGCTGTATTATCTCAGCTTTGTAAAAAACTTGAAACATTTAAGATTGTTTTTCTCAGATTCTTTAAGTATATTCTGAATTATCTAAAAAATAAAATACAAATATTAGGTCCTCTTGATAGTATGGAAACTGTTTTGCATTAAAGGGTTATCTTTTTTTTTCCCTTTTAGAAATCAGAACACAGTAGTCATAAACATGACATCACTCATAGTCTAGAAGACTCCATTTGTTGTGATTAACTCATTTGCCCTGAAGATTACAAGCTCTGAATGTTGGAATGTTACATATCTATAAGTCACGACAAGCAATGAGACTCGAAGACATTTCATGGCCAGGGCATATGTGATGAAAAAGAAAAAAAAAAGACTGTATTACCAATTGCCACATCAATCTAATGTACAACAGAGATATACAGAGACTGTTTTGTTAAAAGATATTATTTATTGCCTGTACCACATGTTGTATGTTTTTTAGGGTTGTTGTGATTTAGAAACCTCCTGGAGGGCTACTATACTTCCAAAGACAGGAAAGAGAGCGTGTTGTCCAAAATAATTACCTGTACCCACTAGTTTACTTGAAGCTATATGTCACTCTGTGCCAGGAAATCTGTCTGTGTTTCTGGTGGAGACAGTGTCTAATTTAGATCTGAAGTGAGGCACACATTAATAATATTTAAAGAGACTAAATAGAATGGAAATTTACTTACCAAAGAAGTTGTACTTAGTCTTTTGTTATTCACGTTAATAAATGATGTTTGTGTCAGATTTCCTAATCTTTTGTTTAGGAATGATTATGATTCTTTTAGCAATGATTATGAATATATGTAATTATTTTATTATTAATTAGAGTTATATCCTGCCTTTCATTCTGGAGCTCAAAGCAGCATATATAGTCCTCCCTCCTATTTTTCCCCACAACAATATTCCTGTGAGATATTGGGCTGAGAGACTGACTGGCCCAAAGTTACCTAGTCAGCTTCCATGGCCAAGGGTAGACTAGAACCAGAACCTGGGTGTCCCTGTTTGTAGTCAATGGCCCTAGCTAGACTAGAACCTGAGTCTCTCCATACCTAATCCAACATTTTAACCACTACACTCCAGAAAGACGGGGGGGGGGGTGGAGGGAGGGAGGAGAAATCTTGAAATGCTACCTTTGGCAATCAAAGCTAAATTTTATTTCATGCTGGTCTTGCATTGGTATAATTGATCATTAGTTGGTTGACAAAAATCTAAAAGTTATACAGCTCAAGAGCTAGATCAAATCTTGTTTTAATGGCTGTTTCATTTCCTTAAAAACACACATGAACACAAGTACGTTTGATTCCAGGATACTGACAAATTGGCTCCCCCAATCTTATTGTTCTCTTATCATTAAATCAAGTAACTAAATAACATTACTTAATAACCTAAACTGTTATTAAAACAATTCAACACAAAGATGTACTAATGCACCTAAAGGGGAATCCTCCAATTATTTTAGTGGAAGAAAGCAAATATATACATAAATGGAAATAAATGGAAATAAATAAATAAATGCATGTTCTGAAATAAATGAACCAGCTCATGTGAGGGAAGGGAAAGAAAATAGGACAAGCAAATTTCAGAAGAACAGAGTAAAAATGGGCATTTTGAATAATTACTTATGCCACTGAAACTTGATCTGACAAAATCTTTGGAATGAATCCTACACAATATTTTCTTCCTTCATTGTATTTGATACAATTATCCTGCAAATTTTATCTTCAGGATTAGTGCCAGAAACTGTAAGATGGTGAAACCTTTTCTGTTCTTAATGGACCTTCAGTACAGATGGTGGACCTGGGCTACTGTTAAAACATTCTCTTCTTGGAAATGATGTTTTGTTATTTATGGTTCATATTTTTTTTAAAACCACCGAGTCCTTTGAAGTAGAAGTATATAAACCCATATGAATGTGTGTTTATGTATGTGTATATAAATAAACAAATTAAAGATGGTAGCAGGAAAATAATGGCTTAAGTAAGGTGGCAGTAAATTCCTACATGAGAAGAGTTTCTAGTGCATGTTCATAATCCTTCTCCAGAAAATCTAATTGAACCATGCTGGCTTATGGTTTTCTCCCATTTATTTTAAAGATTACTCCAAACAAGTTTCTATACATCTATAGACAAGTAACGAAACATCTCTTATTGGCTTCTATACAATTGCTGTGAGAGACATTTCATAAAATTTATAGTTTCTGGGCAGCAAACCAGCACACTAATGACTGCAGTACTTCAAAATTCCTCAATGATTTCTGCAGGGCAGCAGACTGGATAAAGCTTTTCTTGAACCAAGTTATTGATGGCCTTATTTCATTTTCCATAATTACACTGTGTCTTGCATATTATTTGCTAGCTACTGAATGCCCCCTTAAATATTAAAATGAATGCTGTATGTCAGCAACTTATAAGTGCACAGAATCACATATAAGTTAGGAAAGCTTATAATGGGTACGACCTCCAGTCTACTGGCACTCCTGTCAAAAGCCAAATTTGGTTATAATTAACAAGAAGCTCCTACCTGCATTTCAAAAGGCATAGTGAGCCCTGAAATACAACAGTATTGGAAAGGCTACAAGCGTTCCATTCTTTCATGATGCCATCATTTAGAATTACATGAATGAAACACAGCAATGTTGGACTCACACTCTTCTTTTTATAGACATAAGGAGTGTGGAAGTTTTCATTCCCAATTAAAGCAGTTACACTTGTTGTCCAAATCATAAACACTGGTTCATGTTAAGTATGGTACATCTAAACAAGCTCATAATTCATGGTGAAGGGCTGACCTTTAGATTTGTGGATCCAAGCAATACCCATAGCTGGAAGTGCACATATTATGTTCCCCCACAAGTTATCTGTACATGTCTATTTAACAAACACCTTATTTATGTAGTCCTAAACTTCCTTGATCATTTAAGAATACTAAGTGCATTCTAATTTCTACTCACTACTAGAATGCATACAAAGCACAGTTAATTGCATTCAGATGGATACAGGCGGGTATAAAAAATTGAACAAAAAAACCGTAAAAGTAAAAAGCTGTAATAAAATGAATATATGAGGAGTCATGCAGAAACTCACCCAGTGGTTGTCCTGCAATGATCCTGGCATTTTCCCCTGCCACAGCAGCTCTTGCATGCCTCTCACTCATGTATTGTACAAATGCATAACCTTTGTGTACTGAACAGCCAACTATTTTTCCATACTTTGCAAATATTGCTTCTATATCTCCTTTTTTGACAATGGCTGTATTAAGATTACCAATGAAGACTCTGGAGTTGATGGACTTGGGATCATTCTTATTGGTGACATTACTGGTCTGTGTTTTGCCGGTCATGGTTGGCTCACTTGACTTCAGCCCTTGAAAGAAGATGACAAAGGATTTGATTTAGTTACATATATACATGTGTAGTTCAGTGTATTAGAGTTATAATAAAAAAGGGTAATAATAACAATTAAATTAATATAAAGACAAAATTATGAGAAAGTTATCATATAATGCTGATCCACAATAAGAAAAATGTAGAATTACTAAATCTCCATTTTAAATATTTTTTTTATTTTTTATGAATTTAAAACTTATAAATCAGTCTGCTAAAATCAGCACTTCAGCAACATTCACTTATTTTAGCTTGAATGTTCAACCCTTATTAATATTGGTTTATTAAATATCCATCTATCTTCATCATGTAAAATAAGAGGTTTAGATACTACAGGTAGACCTCACTTAACAACCACAATTGGGACCAGCAACTCTGTCACTAAATGATGTGGTCATTAAGCAAGCAATCATGTGATTGCAATGGACTTACAACCTCACTTCCGCCACAGTTGTTAAGTGAATCACCCACGGTCATTGAGACATCACATGATCACGACTTGCAATTTTACTGCCAGCTTCTCCATTGACTCTGTTGTGAAATGTGCAAATTGGTGCCTAAATCTCCATCACGTGATCACAAGGATGCTGCAATAGTTGTAAGTGCAAGGACCAGTTATAAAGTTACTTTTTCAGCTCTGTCTTGAACAGTTGCTAAACAGGGCAGTCATTAAGTGAGGACTACCTGTACTACGTATTGATGAAATGAACATGTAAGGCTAGTCTTGGAGCAAATCTGAACAATGATGAAAGGCAACCCTTTCTTTATGTGGTTCCTGCCACTAGAACACATTATCTTTTCAATTTATATTATAGAGTAAATACTATCTAAATACTATAGACCACTGTAAGAAATTTAGATCATGTTAAAAATAGATGCTCAAACAATATTACCATAAGGTTTCTTCACAGAATACCTTTGGACATTAAATAAACAAAAGTGTTAGTTATTGGAATAAAAGCTAATTCTCATCAGATGACAAAGTAGTCTCTTGTTTAGAATTGGACCTGACTGGAGTGACTTATAAGCCTTGTAAATAAATAAAAATGTACACGGCACAGCTACTCTGTGATGGTGTGGTTAGATCACAAGAGAAAGATTCAGTTCATTGTGTAACTTATCATGAAATTAATATTCAAGATATATCCTATGTTGATCTCATCTTTATCATCTTATTTCTTAGAAAACTAGCCAGGGTGTCATATATTTTCTTGCAATAAACGGAACAATTGTTACTTCTTAAGCTATTATCCTAAGGTTGTTGAACACATTCTGACAATTTGAAAATACTTCTGAGTGCTTATGGACACATCAGTATATGATATTCTATTTTTGTCACATTTATTTAGTTATTTTAATACTACAGGACTTTCAAGTGTGACATGCAATTCAAGCTGTAGATACATTATTTTCTGCTTGTCATTTAATTAGAAATCAACAGTATTTTTCAAGCAAATCATACAGCTTCTGAATTTGCTAGCCAGCCATATTACTTGATATATATTTTACTATATACCCATAACATAATGTGTCTGTGTGTCTGTCTGTGTGTGTGTGTGTGTTCTGAAAAACTGTCCTGGTGAAGAAGGGGACATTTATTGAGCAATTAAGTACATAACATTTGTTATAAGATATGGCCATTATTGTGGTCATATTTCAGAACTTATCATGATCAGTCTGATGTGAGATTTAAATCTGAGATGTTACTTGTTCATTTCTCAAGTGGAAAAAAGGAATAATGGCATTTGTGAAATGTTAACTAAAAGATTGGTTCAAGTTTTGATCCATTTCATATCAAGTAGTATGGAAGGCTCAGTTGGGAGATTAAATCTGCTGGTGTCTGCTCCACCAAGAAAATTATTAATGTGTGCAGAAAGTTCCCATACAGATAGGCTGACATCACATGATCTAGGATGTTTTGTGGCAGCATAGAGGAAGGCATCTAGCATTACTGTTTGATTTAATTAGTGCATTTATATTTTACCTTTCTTTCCTTGTGGAATTTAAGGATGTGGTCTAGTTTCACATAGTTTCAGGTAGGGTAAATCAAAGGGGCAATGTAACTTTTTAACAAGAATCAGCCACAGAATTGATCTGATTCCAGTACTTTTCATAATAGTTGATTATGGATGGATATCAGTGAGAAGTACTTAAATGTACTGAAATGCTGTATAATGATACTGTTGTCTCCAGCCCAATTATATTAGATTCCCCAGGCATTTCATATGGAGAGCTAGTTTGGTGCAATGGTTAAGGCACTGGGCTAGAAATCAGGAAACCGTGAGTTCTAGTCCTGCCTCAGGTACAAAGCCAGCTGGGTCTCTTTGGGTCACTCACACCCTTTCAGCCCTAGGAAGGAGGCAATGGCAAACCACTTCCAAAACCTTGCCAAGAAAACTGCAGGGACTTGCCAGGCAGTCGCCAGGAGTCAACAATGACTCGAAGGTACCCCCCCCCAAAAAAGTCATTTCATATAGATATGAAAAGGCATAAAAGCAAGATGGAAACTTCAACACCCTTTACATTAACAATATACCATGAAGCAGAAATTCCCCAGCATCAGCTTTTTAATTTGGAAGAAACCATAAAGATTGTAATAGAGTTTCCCTTAAACCCAATTCTCATAAGTGATCTGGAAGAACTAACAGGGTAGCATTTTCCCATCTGTTCCTGTTTCCATTCCATAACCAAGTGAGAAACCATACTTCTTAGCATGGTAGACAGGGCAATGACCCAAACAGGATTGAGAAATTTTTTAAAAATGAAAAAACAAAAAATTCCCAAAACAAATTCAATTACCTCAGCACACTCAGATTAAGTAGAAAAACTGAACTCTGGAGGGCCATATGGAATCCTTTGTTGCCACCCCTGACTTAATTTCATCCATAATAAATTCTTAAAAATGGATTCATACTCAGGATCATTTAAGTAGCCTTAAGAAATTTACAGCATAATTCTACAAACTTCCACTGACATATAAGTCTTGTTGAATTAAATGGAGCTTACCTGAAGATAGGTAGATAAGATTCAGTTTAACATAAATAAATGAACCACAGAGAATTCAAGGTTTTTTTTTTTCATACACTATCAAAAATTGAAGATAATCCTTGATTTAAATCTTGCACAATGTTGTGAGTCATACACATTAGGGATTTATAGAGCACTTTCTTTATTTTATGTCACAACAATGTCACATTTTAAATTCAGTGTTGTTTATGAAGGCTTCAACAAGCATGAATAGGGCTCTGTGCTATAAACAAGGATTAGAATAGCAAAGTGCAGAACATTTTCCATCCGAAAGGAAAGGATTTCTCCAATGGTTATTCTCATATTATTAAAATATGTATTGTGGAAATTTGGTAAAGTAAGAATAATATTAATGTTTGCATAATTAAAATTTGATTGCCTGGAGTGTGAAAGTATAATCCCCATTGTTTAAATTTCCATATAAGAAAAGAAGTCAAGAATTTCCATAGCAATGAATAAGAAAAAAACCTCACATACTACTTTTCACCCTGGAGTTACTAACTGCCTTACCTACAGAATCAGCAATATGAAATGTGTTTGTGTTATACATATAATCCTTACAGTGCTAGGGTTTGTGTGCACACACTTGGGCTGTATCACAGTTATTCAGGGGCCCATTTGTAAGATTTGACTTTCAGAAAATTCCCAGGATACCGGAAGACAGAAAAATGGCCCTTTATAACTAAGACAGATCAGGGCAACTCTCACAAACACCTTTTTTCCCTTCATTCCAAGCATTCTAAGCAAAGCAAAGCATAGTGTATATAGTACATAGGGACCTACTTTACATAATAATTTAACCATCATATGTCTTGGTTATTTTTGGCTCAATGCACGTATGATCCCACCCATTGTGGTTTGTTCAATATGGCACGATTAAAGAAATCATATCTAATGATATGTAAACATAGTAATTGTCCTCAGTTAAAAAAAAGAAACAGAAAACCTAGCTTTTTGCTTCTACCTGTTGGTTATCTGGAACACTGCAGTCCAGACAGGGTAGTTTTATTCCGGATGAACATCCAGTATTTCTCCCCATTAATTTTTTTTAAGGGCCAGATGCCCTTATTCTATCTCTGCATCTCAGATAGCTGTGGTTGACAGGGTAATTCAAATAAAGCTATATCCCACGCCAGTTTCAGCATGTTGAGTTCTTGGCAGTAGATTCCAACCAAAAAAAAAGGTTTTGCCAGTTTCCTTCAACAAGATTTATTGACAACAAATGGAATAAGATTACAGAAACCTCAGCAATTGGATTGCTTTCACTGCAGAAATGAGTTTAGCTCAGCTTGCTAAGACACAGCTTTTTTCTGTTTTTTACTTAATGAGCAAAGAAACAAATTGCTTTCCTGAGAGCTGAGAAATGTGCATGTAGCCAGATATGACTCTCTCTCAAGCTCTGAACATACTGTTGTCTAGCATCTACCTATCTACTAAAGATCCTACACTTGATTTTTACTGTAATTTCTTCTTGGTCCAATGACCCTCCTTTGATATAAAACCTGAAGCTGGGCTGGGCTGATTGAGTAAGTGTCTGGGTGGGAAAGGCTTTGGAGATGGCTAGTCCTGCCGGATGGCTTCTGTGTCTTTCTCTAGCTATTTGTCTAACTAAGATTTAAAGATGTCATAGTGTTGTTGAATTATATTCCCAAAATATTGAATTTATCTATTTAAGAACTTTGGTACTGTATATGGGGAAGATACTATGGTAACTTTTTAGTTACCTGGCTGTGCATGCTTTCTATTCATATTTTCAGTGTACATGTTAAGTCACTCAACAATTAGCCATCTCAAATGATTTCATCTCAGTTAAACTGAGATCTAGATATGACCTATTAAAAATGGCTGAAATAAATGGAGGCAACCACATTCAGCTTTGAAAAAGAAATAAACACCTTAGAAAAGTTACATAATTAAAGAGTTACTGTTGTTTCAAAGTGGTTTCCTTTGAGTACAAACATCAAAAGCAAAAGTTACCCAAGTCAGTTTATTTTATTGATTTATGAGACTTATATGCCAAAATAGACACTTTCTTTGAAACAACTTTAAAATATACAGAATACAAAACCAAATGTGAATTAAAACACAAGTGTAGAAGTCTAAACAGTAGACATCTGCTTAAATCTCAAACATGCAGTTCAAAGAGACAGCAAGAAATGAAAGCTGATATTGAAATGTCCTTGACTATAATATAGTCTATAATAGAACTATAATAAAGTTCTCTCAATAAACATCTGTGGCAATTGCTTCTGATCACTTTCTTCTAGAATGCTTTCGAATGAAGCTTTTTTCTATACCCAATTACCCTACCTTATTCATGGAATTTTACAAAGTGTTTTCCATTTTTAGCCTTCCGGTCTTTTCCTTCCACTTTTTCCATCATTTTTTTCCCAGGCATCCTGGGTACTGCATGTACTTCCCCATTAGTGTCAAAAGCTACTGTATAGGAGAAAATGGTAAAGTACAAACTACCCATGTTTTGTCAGACATCAGGAAGAAACCGATCACACCAAAGGATGCAAATGGCAAGGCTGAAACTGGAAAAGTAAAAGTGCTTGTCTGCTCTGATAAGGCTTGGCTGATACCCAAACTGCTTCTTTCTGTCTCCTTTAATCCCCCACCCCCAAAATGGGAGGAGTAACATTGAAACCTGTGTGGCCCTGCCTGTTTCAGTCAGATCCTGGAACCAAAGTATACATACCCCATTACAGTCACAGAGGAGACAACCATAAACATGGTTTCCTTCATTTGAAAGAACTGGGAGCCTAATTTTTATAGACAGGGTGGCACCAAAGATCATGGACAGCGCCAAAAGCAGGGAGTATTTTTTAAGAAATTGAATTCTCCTAAAGTACACAAACGTTCAACAGGTTTCCCCAGCCTTCTATGATAGATTTGGGAGTGGGGTTTGGGTGGAAGGAAAATTGGAGGATATTCTGTTGCCAGAGATAGTCTGCCCCTAAGTTTATGCAAATTTGTGTATACATGTGCTTTCCACACGAACTGAAGTGTCCATGTTCATAATGGACCTATACAGTTGCTGGGTCTTCCCCCCCCGCCCTCCTGAAAGGGGAAATACTGTGCTCCATTAATTCTGAGGAAATTATCTTAAACTTTCACTCATAATTTAAAGGATAGGAAATAATATTGCCAGCACACTCAAGTTCAGAAACAATGGGAAAGAACCATCTCAAATTTATATAAAGTGTGAAACTGATTTACAGTAACTGTGACTATTTACTTTTACAGATAAAACCATGGTTCTGCTATTATGCTCGTCCTCTGTCAGTATGGTGACCATATTTTCTTGGAAAAAATAAACCCAAAAAAGGGGCAAATCTGAAACAGGTTCATAAGGTTCAATTTAATGTTTATGTTTACAACTTTGTTTTATAAAGGAAAATTCAACAGCAAACCAAGAAAAACTTTACCAAAATGCATATTCTAATAAAAATATCTGAACTCAAATAGTATATGTAAATTTATTTTAAAAAGACAATTCCATTTCCATATTTTTCACATGAATGTGAAAGACTGTGTATTAAGTGATATCATTTGTATGGTAAAAGTTAAATGATCAAAATAAAGGACAAAAGTGAGGTCTTGGAAAATTAATTAATTAATTAATTAAAAGGACAGCTTTCTGAAATAAAGGCCGATCCTTTATAACAAAGGACATATGGTCACAGTAACTATCAGACAAATTCTAAATATTCAAAGTAAAGGACACCAAATAAAGATAGAAAGAGAACAGAAATGAGAAAATAAGGAGAGTAAAGGCTAGGGGAACAATAATCAGTTAAATGGCTATATAAATCAAGGAAAGCTCATTTGCCAATACGATATAACACAAAGTCTTTATAGAAAGAGTAAAAGGAAGAATAGCGTAGGAGAACATCATGTGTCGATTGCTCACTGTAAACAGACCATCCTCTTCTACAGTCATGAGCTTTGAGCCAAATTGTATTTGAGCCTTAACTCCTTGTATGTGCTTGATCCAGAATGCTCTGGTCTCAAAACAGCCAAGAAAACAGTAACAACAAGGCTGAAGATAGTGACATTAACAAATTCAGTAATCATAATTAACTTAACATTTCAAGAAACAATAACTCATAGTAATTTTTAATGTCATAGTTAAAAACATTTGTCTCGGCAGCAGAAGACTAGCAAAGCAAGTCAGGACACAAATGGGACCTGACACTAAACTCAGTGAGTCCTTTATTAGGGGATAAGATATTCCTGAAAGGATCTCAGTGTGTAGCAAGGCAATCAAATTGGGCAAGAAGAGACTCCTCAAACAGGGCTTAGATAAAAGAATACAAGTAGATTATATTATGTAGGATCTTTGGGGTCAAGTTCTTAAACTAAATCAATGTCCGAAGACTAGGAGTGAGGCAGAAAGTAAATCAGGGAAAAAAGACATCTGAAGTCAAGTTTCCGAAAGCATAATTCCCAGGATTGTACAAATAAAACAGTAATATCTGGGCTATTATTTCTGAGAAGATTTACACTGGCCATGTACCAGTAAGATAGCAACTCTTCATTAGATATGTAGTGCACGATTCTGATATCTCTCTGGGAAATTCCCCTCAACCTAATCAGCAGTGATGTGTCAACACCTCTCCTTAATTCAATTATGCGTGGAGGTAAGAAAACAGAAACAACCAACATGCTTTTGTTATTGACATTTTTTCCAGCTTTTCCTAGCCGTACTATTTCTATCCTCATCAACATACCAACAAAACAAGAAACCCTTGAGCCTACATCTCTGTGCTGTCATAAAAATGCCCTGTGCCTGAATATATGTATATAATTTTAGCTCTTCCGCAAGAACTCCAAACAATAGAACAAATTTGGGATCCCACCAATGAATGAATGTTTTTATTATGGTCACTAACCAGAATTGCAGACAAAAACATTAAAAATAAAGTAAAAATAAAACAAGATAAAATACTGCAATTGGTGATGGGTTCGTCAGTGGACAAAACAAAGGCTGCCTAACGTTACAGATAGTATACCAAAATGTAGCTACATTCAAGGAGACTGAACCATACTGATCTGATAACAACAACTGTAGATAAATTTCCTGGGCATTTTACCAGGTAAGGAGTTATAAGGTGGGTCCTTGAGTCCTTATAGAGGATACAATATAGCACCCATTTTTTGAAGAGAACATGAATATTTTTAGAAGAGAGGAGAGTATTATTTACAATGGATAATTCTGCAATTGATTTTGCTTATGTTTATTTGTCATGACTAATTGGAAAGGTCTGATCACTTAGTTCATAGTGAAATATCCCTGAATTTCCTCTCCACTGAGCAACAAATGTGAATCTCCAGTGATTTTTTAGGAAGTTTTTTTTTTTTTAAATTATCACAAATAACGTCCTAATTTAAAACGAATACAATCATTCCATTATTCATTATTTTAGAATGCCTAATGAGGTTATACTTTCTGATTTTGAAAGAAACTAGTCTACTTGTCTTCGTTCATGGAGTAATGACAATGAATTAAATCAAAGAAGCATGAATGGTATTTGATTTAATAAGTGCACAGAGGTAGAGAAGGGCCTAGCATTTTGTAAGCTGCAAAACAAGAGCAGCAAAGAGGAGTAGAATAATCATCCAAGAATAATCCTCTAAGCATTAATGGAATGCTTAGCAGCATAAAAGACTTAATTTCTGAAATTGGTAAGTGGGTGCATTTCAATTTGTTTGAAATGCCTGGCATCGACACTTGGCTCCAACGCTTTTTTCCTAACTTCACAACATCTGGCAAATGTTAGTTATAATCAAGAGTAAGCTACTCAGAAGAACATCTGCAATCAGCACCTAATCAATTCAATGAAAACATAGTCACTTGCACATAATGCAATTCAAGTGGGTTTTTTTGGATGTGGGGGAGAGCAAGTGCCAATGCTGTTAGGCCTGAATGAGGTCAATATATCAATGCTGCCATGTTACTGTTTTTAAAGTGGGAGTTCATAAATGGAGATCCCTCAAATGACTATGTCAGTTTTCTGCATTCACCATCTTAACTACAAGGCTCAATGTTGACCTAATTCAGAATCCTGATTTCTATTGCAGCCAAACAGGTGCTTCTAGTAGGCTGAGAGCAGACATGAAGGCAACAACTTTTCCTGGTATTAGCCTGGCATTATATTTTCATTAGTCAGCATGTAATAGCATACTATTTCTGAACTTAAAGACACATACAACCATGTCTAAAATTTCATAATGCTGTATGATTCTAATTAATTCTGCAGCCAATCATCAACACTAAGATAAAGATGGACTATTTATATTTTTTATTAAGGGAAATTCTCAAATATTAATGATCTACCAGCATTATCCATGACCCCAGTAAGGAAAATGGCTGAATTGGCATACAAAGACACTACAGTATTGTGTATTTCACTGATCAGTATTGCCAGGAAGCATGTTGGAAGATCAGAGCCAAAGCAAGAAATTGGGCATATATTAACAGGCTAAGAGATCTATTGTAAATCCATATAAGATGCAAATAAATATCATCCTAATTATCTATTAACACCATGGAATCAGGCTGAAGTGTGACTATGATATGGGGTTGCCAATTGCAGACATATTTATCTCCCAAGATGTACTTACCTCCTTAGTAGTATGATTGCCACATCACTCCAGTAGTAAGCAGCGGTACTTTGGGAAGGAAGGTGACCATTTAACACGGTAGAGTGGGGAACAGATATTCTTTTTCATTTCTTAAAAGCAATGTCCAATCATAGGCAAATACTATTTCAAAAGGACTGCTACTGATCATTGGAAATGAGGGTGTGTAATCCCTAGGTATAGCTGGCTACATAGCTACTTGCAACTACTGTACAGCATTGTTGACAAGACCAATAGTAACATTGACAAGGACAACTCTGAGGGTACAATAAAGGCAAGTGGATAGGAATGGATGCTCCAGCCTTTCCAGTATTGCTATATCTCCTGTTTTTTCTATGGGAATGCCTGTGTTTTTGACTTTGCAAGAAAGTGCATAGCACTGAATCCATATTGCATCAGTATAAAGCCAGTAAATATGATGTAGCATTCTGTAACAAGAGGACCATTGGATTAAACTGCACAAATTTTAAATCTATACGATGTCTTTTAAATCTAGCAGCTCTACCAGTACATACAAGTTGTACTGAATTTGTGGATAACAGAATGCAATTAATGTTCATATTATTCCTATGAACAGCAACTAAAGAAGACATAATATATCCTTATTCCAAATTTAGCAACATTACAATTTAGCCTGAAATCCTAATTATAATTGGGTAGCTTCAAGTGGTATGCTGTGCTTTGTTTAATGCATCTTTACTTTCTCTTTGATGATGATGCAATATAATAATACTATGTGGCTAGGATTCTAGTATTTCACTTAGTGTTTAAAACAAAACTGTTTTAGTTTTTATTTTAGTTATCTAGAGTTATATATAATTCAACATTATGTTCAGTACATATGAAATACCACATTTTGCACTTTAACTCAAAAGAAAAAGAGCACTAACCCTATTTCACAGTTACCAGTTTCATCTTCTCTGTTTTATATATAGACTATTCAAGAATAAAATATGTGCTATGGGACCTTCTCAGATTTAGAGAGAAAAAGAAACAGCATTTCACAATGTTCAGTACAAGCGGCAATTCTATAAAAGTATACACACTGAGTCTCAAAAGTGATGAACCACCTAAAATAACATAGGTTTGAAGTTACAAGTTCCAATTAGTATTAAAATACATTTCTATCACAAATTAAATGAGCTCCTTAATCAAAATTAAATACAATCTTAATAATTTATATTATAATGACTAGCATTTTGTTAGATACAGTATAAACATATATAAGAATAAAAGTAAATATAATATGTAAAATATGAGATATGTACAACTAAGAGTTATTACAAAGGGTACATTACTGCAATTTCCCAGTCATAATCTGACAGATCTTCACTGCAGCTGCGCAGAACCGATTTTACAATGAATTATTGTTTTTATGCATACAGTGGGATGCTATGAATAACCCTATTCTTATAATGCTGATCATTGACTGAAGGGCTGATCACACACATTATTTCGCTCTCTTTAGAAAACAGCACAACACTTAATAAGTTTGCTTGCTTTAACTGCTACCAGCAACAACTTTAACTATTGGGTTAATCATAGCACAAGCAGAAGTGCAACTATAATCCAACTCAACATTAAAGAATAGCTACTAATATATCATTAATTTCAAAGAGTTTCGCTCCTACCTTAAAAAAGATGGGAGTCACTTGAGACAAAACAATTCTACAAGCTAAAATCATTTTCTTCAAGTTGAAAGCACTTTCAGTTGGCTGTCAAGGTCTGCCAAAAAAATGTAGAGATATGCCCACAGAAAGCCCTCTCTTAAAAAAGGAGGCATAAATCATAGGATTCCATGAAGTTAAATAAATCATAAGTATTAGAAAAGAAAAAAAATGCAATCCAAAACGAACAAGGACTAAAGAGACACACAGATGCCATCTGAGGGTTGTCTAAAGTAATATCCACCATACTGAATAAAGTGGGAACTAAACAAACAAACCAACAGACTAAAAACCTCTCCTGGCCTCATATCATTGCATCTGAAATATGGCCATCACAGTATGATACTGGTCTGTGACTATGAAAACCAACCCAATGTATATATTCCAAATGTGGAAACTCTGAATAGGAAAGAGTTGTTAGGTAAAGCTTCTGAGGACTAATACAATTAAAAATGGACTGCCACCAACTTAAGTGTATTTATTGGGTTTGTGAAATATCAGAGAATATTTGGCTTTGGGGGGAAAAAAAAACTGGCAATGCTAATCCTGTTGCCAAAATTGGAAACCATCTGACTGAGAATATGAATTTCTGCAGCTTCTAAATGTTTAACTGTATTATCTCCCACACAGATTCTCTGCCTGGGTATATAAAATTAGATTTTGCAAAATTCTGCTCATGCACAGGCATTCCAATTTTGTCTGGGCAATCTGCGCATTGACTCTGCTTCTTTCATTCTTACCTTTTGCTTTTGATTAAGCTCTCACTGAATGCTGTGAATGATACAAATACACATACAACTGAGTAGTTTTTTTAACATGTATATTTTCATACATACTGTTTGTTATCTGATGCAACTATTTTTATGGGTGCAATCTCACATACAAATATAAACCTACCTCTTGTTCAGTATAAAATCTAATTCTGTTGGGAATTACAATGACCAAGGGTGATTGTAAAAAAAAATACATGCATACGGCACCATTAACACGATGGCGCTAGCATTACAAACAGGAATAGAACTTTAAAAAGTCCTTTTTTCTGAATAATTGCCAACAAAGCACATAATTACTAAGCTAAGCTGACAGGTACTTGGCCATCATTCCTTAAAATATGGATGCTTCCTTGGTTTAATTAGTTTAATAATATGATATATTGTTTTACGTCTGCTTTTTAATAATTTGCTACATTCTGTTTTGTCTTTTCATTGGATTCCATGCAATAAACTGCTGTTCCAAAGTCACTATCGGTTATGATATATTATTACTGTCAGAGCAGGTGCTTTTCATGCAGCAAGCCCCAGATTCAATTCTTGGTATTTCCAGTTAAAAGAAAGAGGAACTCTCCAGAAATGATGGCAAACTGGTACTAATTGTGCTAGATAATGTAGCACTAAGTGGACAAATACCACTATAGGAATATATTACTATTTAGGCCCATGTTTTAATATTTAAGATGAAACATATGTTCCAAAATTGTTAGTATGCAGAAGATCCTCAGTTTAATCCCACTGATCCCCAGTTTGCAGATGACATGAAAGATCACTCCATGAGCACTTGGACAGCTCTTGCCGAAAACAGTGGACATCAGTGGCCTAGATGCAGTTCCTATAGACCTACAGTTACAAGGTGGATTAAATCACATATAGTGTAACTTCTCCTGTGTTCTGCAAGTTTAGGATGTGCTATGTTAGTATATGATGTTTGAACTTCACAAATTTCTGATTTCATAGTTTAAATAATATTAATTTATGAATGAATCTCTTCCATTAACTTCTGATTGTACTTGGATTGCACTCGAAAGTGAGCATGCAGGTATCTAGGTTCCAAAGACGTATAAGGCAGAATGTCTAAAAAAGCACAGTTATATTAGGTTAAATATGATAGCAAAGAAAACAATCCAACATATAAAGTTTAATCCAAACATTTTAATTCTTCCTATATTCTAATACATTATGAGTATTCCAGAAAACACATGTAACCTTGCCATTTTCTATCACCAGTTAGTATTATTATTTTGTGACTTCTACCCCAAATGTTAAATTTTTAATTATTCTGAAAAAAGCATCATGCAAATAAGAACTAATATGGCTAAAACGACTGAAGCTGTATGTTTTGCTAATAATACGTTCCCAAATAATTTAACCTTTCACCCTTGAAATAATATGTTACAATCGTATTTAATAAAAAATTAGCATTTTAGCCAGCTTTAGTATTTCTAAATTCTAAAGTTACATTGGCAGACTGTGAGCAGTAATGCAATTAGTTAATTAGCAACAGAGCCATTACTTCATTTATTAATGTACATTTTAATTGCTGTTTTAGCTAACAGGATTCAACGAGTAATTTTTTTCAGTGATTGAGTGGGCTTTATCAAAACTAGACATGGATGGTACTAGATTTGATTGATTTGAATAAAAATAAAGACAAAGCTGCAGTTCTATTGCTGGTTGTAGAAAAAGCCTTCAATAAAATCTACAGGCAATATATGTATATTACCTTAGCAAATGTGGATTTCCTGCAGAATTTATAAAGTGGGTTTGGATTCTCTAAATCCGAAGTGAAGGATTTTGTGTTTTTTTTTAAACTTACTGTTACACTTTATAACAGAACTATAGAGTAAGAGTAAGACTAAGAGTTGTAAACTTTCTTCTTTGATCTTTGTCTAGAATAATATTGTGTTATTAAACAAGATGAAAATAAACATGGGTTTTTGCATAATCCATTAGAATATAAAGCAGTATTATATGATGATGATATTTTATTGTTTACCTCTGAAACTCTTTTTTTCTGGCTTTGATGAATCTGATAAACACCTCAGGTCACAGAGTCTGTTAACTGGTATAAACTGGAACTGATGCCTAAAGGTAAAGATTTGTTTATTCATACATTAAATGATTATCATATTTATCCACTATTTAGGCATTCTTACTACAAGTAATATTTCTCAAATAATTACACTGAGATATAAACAGAGATTTTTATATCTTAAAAATATCTTTAAAATCCTACCCCTATCCTTTGCAGTAGGATAAACACTCTCAAAAAGGAATGTATTCTGCATGGAATTCCTATATAGATATCCAAAAACATTTTTCAAAAAATCAGTATTCTGTTTCATACATTTCTATAGGGTTCTTTAATTTTGAAAATATCTTTGAAAGAGATGCAACTGTCATTTAAGATGGGAGTTTCAGTTTTCTGAGTCTTGAATTATATTACTTTGTAATATAAAAGATATATTACATATATTTTAGCTAATATCAAATGCTGGACACCTTCACTTAGTGTAAATTCTACATCCTGAGCTGTTTTGAAATATTTCTGTATGACACCTTAATTGGACTGCTTGGAGATCAACATACAGTATAACAGATTTGCTATATCAAATTAGTTCAAAACTTGTGGTGTATTATTTCTGGAAAATTGTGGTTTCATCATCTTTCTCATGCTAAATTGACAGTATTTGTAATCCAGATTTTATACTTGATTTAAAAAATTATGGAATATCTGGATGGATGCTAGAATCTTCACATTATATCACTAAAGAATGATATAATGTGTTTTTATCATTTCCTAAGTTAATAAATAAAATTTGTCAGTTTCCACCCACTGATAGCATTTACCATTGCAATATTTACTGATGTATCAGCATCAGTATTTCAATGATACAATGATACAATATTTCATTTGTATCAGCAGTGTTTTCAGCCTCAGAGATGCCTAAGTTATAGATGGGATCAAAATAGGTAGGATCATAATAGTCCACAATAAATACCTGTTATCACCAACTTAATATCAATAAAAAAAAAGTGATACGCAATCTTTAAAGACTGAATGGAATAATGAAGTGAAGACCTCCATTTTGTCTAAACAATGGAAAAATGCTTTATCCTAAATACCAAAAGTAATATTAGAATTTAAATGACAAGAAATAATATTTCAGACTTATTGGACACATGATATTTGTACAGAAAAGCAATGAATAAATCATATTCTGGTTGGAGATGCAACCAGAATAATTTTTCATCAAAACTTACATTTTTGCAGTGTCCTAAAGTTACTATGCTCCTGGGAGAAGTAACTGTATACATTAGTTTGACTTTGAAGCAATGTTTAATATTTTTAGAAGCACACATTCTTTTGAACTACATGTAAACTGATAGCTGGACTAACTTACTACATATAGTCAGACAACAGAAATGGATTCCCCATGTCCTTATTATTGCTAAAAGATTAATTCTTCAACATTGGAAAGACAAATGTATGGGTCCAATTACCCAGTGAAGATCTAATGTTACTTGCATCTATGAATAAATTGCATCCTATGAACAATAGACATAATTTATGCAAGGACAATTACAATTCAATATTATATTTTATTGAAATTGCTGTTAAAATTCTTTCTCTCTCTCTCACACACACACACATTTACATGTGGGGGAGAACCCGTATATATACCATTTATCCATTTTTGTTATAACTGCATTTTTTCTTTTTCTTTTTGTTATTTGTTAATTTTTTCTCTTTCTTGTTTTATTAACTAATAAAGAAAAAACAAATCCTAGCAAATAGAGCCATTCTTCATTCTGTTGAAGTCACTCACAGTAAAGTATATTCTTGTCAATATGCATCAGAACTCTTAAATTGAAACCAGGGAAACACCCATAATGACAGCAATAAGAACTCTGTGATAAGATTCAATGTTTCTTAATTCCAATTGACACTCTGCCCTGGCATTAAATTTTCATCTTAATACAACTAAGAAAGAAAAATACAAAAAAAAAAAAAAGTTTAGGAGGAGGGCTATTTACATAATGTGGAAATTATCTGAGTTATTTGAGATTTATAATAAATGTCAAAACAGACAAATCAGCATTACTAGTAAATAAAGCACCACTTGTAAACTTAGTTTTTTTTGAAATTTTATTGAATTCATAGATTCCACTGGGCTCTTCAACTAATGACATTTTGGTAGAGACTTATTTCCCCTAACACTCTAAAATACCCAATGGACTACACAGTCCCCTGTTTTTTAAAAAAATCCTTTTTAAAAAAAATAATGAAGCAGAAGCTTCATTAAAACTTAATTTTATCTCACTGAAAATACTTGAATAAACAGAATATCTCAAACACAAAAGAAAAGAATGTCATGAATAAATCAGTTTAACAGAAAGCAGACATGTAAAGTATGAAAATTAATTCAAAGAAGGCCAATTATATGAAAGAAATAAACTAATTCAATCTGCATTTGAAATCACACATTATTGTCTTTTTCATATGCTCCAGCTCAAAGCATTTTTCATAATGCTTAGAGAAGACCCACTGGAATCCATAAGAGAAATTATTATGTTTAATATGGTTCATTGTTTGGTTTAAAACTGGGTCTGGCTCTAACCCACATGTACTTCCATCTGAAATTCTTTTTTTTCAACCTCAAGCCTCCTTTGCTATATTCCACACTGTTTGGAAAGTCCACCTATTCTCCTAATTAGATTTTGGAGAGGGAGAGCCGGGGGCAAGGGGCTTGTTCAAATTTATCGTCCCCCGTTTTATTATCAGGTTACATCCATATACATTTAATAAGATCCTTAGAAATAACCCCACACGTGTGTCTTCTTTAAAAACAAAGCAGTGAATTATCTTCCATTCTGGGCAGAATAGGGCACGCTAGCCAGGACTTGCAATATTATGTTTCCCCTTTATAACCTTTCAGGGATAGATGTACATATTAGCGGTAGTGTTTTCATTATGTTAACCATTCATTACAAAACTACTGCAAGTCCATGAATTTGCACTTGTGAATGACATTTACTTGGAGCATTATACTTAAAAAGTATGGAGCAATGTTAGAATCAGATGTTTTCATATTTACAACTGTGATTTCCACATTTGCCTCTAGTCAGACTTGGGATACACGCAAAAACCGGGGTGAAAAGAATGCTGCATAAAGCCTCTTGACACAATGAAAACTTTAGACTTGTCGGATGAATTCCACTCATGGCCTTGTGGATAACAGCCTTATACTTTGGCATTAATGAAATTGGCCACCTAGCCACAAGGGAAGAAAAATGTCAGTGCAAATTAACAACAGTCGCTAACAACACTTAGATGACAGCCAATCCCAAGCAAACAAAGGCTTAATTAAAGAAAATTGGGACACATGAAGAGTACAAAAACCTCAAGGCTAGGCTCTGGATCACACTCAAACAATTCTAGGATTAGGACTCAAATGATTCCCAAAGAACAATGTTGTCTATCTATCATTCATCTTTAGGTGCAACAATCCATCCATATATGTTTATCTCTTTCCTTACCATGCAAAATTATAGCAGATTATGGTGAAGTACTGTGTATTTCCTCATACTTTTTAACAAACTTTGCCCAGAGGCTTCATGCTGATGCATTTGATGTACAGAAGGTTGCTTTTATTTGGGACACTAATACAGAAAAGACACAAGCTACTTATTTCATTCTTTCATGACCTACTGTTCATCTTTCACTAGCGATATAGGGATCCTTTCATTTATTTTACCATACTTGGAAGACCTGAGTCAAACATGCATATTTGTAATATACTTTTAATCAAGGCAGTTTGTTTTCATAACTATCCCACAAATAACATTTACAATTTACGAAGGCTTCCAATCGAACCTAATAAAAGATGCAACTGCTTCAAATGAGTCAATTCATTAAAGGATTTGTCCCTTTAATGTGACTCATTAAAGCAACCATGTATTTTTTTAGGTTCGTGTGGAAGCCTGCAAAAAGAAAAAGGAACTTTTTTAGAGTTTGCGCTCCCATGTATTTTGTTTACGCTCCCATGCATTTTGAAGCACCACTTCTAAACCACTGCATAACCATATCATTCTGGACAGGATCGTTAGGTTAATCTTTGGTCACATACATATTCTTAAAGACAGCTGAAGGGCCTCTTCATACCATTATGCTAAGCTAATATGCTGAAAAGTATGTCATCTACATTTTTTTAAAAATAGAGGACAGTTCAGTTACAATTATCACTTAGGCTCCAAGAGCAAAAATCACTCTCTGTATAAACAGAAGTGGGCTGTATATGTGCCGGAAGAATAACTGGCTGTATTTGTCACAGTTCTTGAGACTTGACACACCTAGCTAACACCTTCTCTCTATAAATTCAAACCTGCACTTAAGCCTTTTTTTCTGATAACACCATTACTCATTCCATCCAATAAGGAAACAAGGAATAGGAACATCTCTGCAGCAATTCTATGATTTTTATTGTTCTACTGTTTATGTATGCTACCCTGTCCTTCTTGCTAACTTTCTGAAAATTAACTGCTTTCTTTCTTGCATAAAGATTTGATTTCCATGCTACTTCACTTTCCTAAGCATGCACAAACATGCTTTCAGTTTGTTTCTTCAGTGAAATTATATGGTATTACTTTGCTATTTTTAGTTTGTGAACTATGCTTCAAATTAATATCGAAAAGTGGCATGTATGTTTCTTAATAGTATCTGAGTTCTATTTCATTCTGTTGTTTGAAGTGAATTGTGCTTGACCAAATGGTAGCAGTTGTGTGCTAACTTCTAGCAAGGAATGGCTCAAGATCTACTGTGCAATTTCTTTTATTCACATATTTCGATGGTGTAAGAAAAATGACATTCTTTTTGTTGTGAGGGAAAGAGAAAACTTACACCATCTTTTTCCAATGAGATAATTGCAGCTATATTGTGCATCGCTGAGAACAGTTGAGAAGAGAGATTTTTCTGAAAAAAAATGCATAGCATTGTCTTATCTGGGCTATATCAACAATGTGTGATCTGAGGAATTCTAAGAGATAATAATAAACCATCTGTGTTTTAGCGGGGGCTAGTTTTTGCTTAAATGATTTTGATTAACAACCAAGTTTGATTGTAGTTCTTTGGAGGGTAATCATTTCACGACTCTACAATTATAACTGTGAATGCTGAGTTAGAGGCAATGGCAAAAAAGGGCTTAAATTAACATTTATACTCAGAGAAACAGACTATGGATTGAGGACTATGTGCTAAAGGCAGTATGAGTGCTAAGAAGCATTAATATGGTAGATACTATATGTAAGGCTATAAAAGACCAAAGAAAAAGAAAGCTTATCAGGAAATATACATTGCATTTTGTCACTCATGCACTACACATCGGCAGGGTGCAAGGCTACTACAGTATCATTACGCTGCCACTTACATTTAAAAGCTGGTATAAAAATACACCTGTTTAATTATTTTATTTTCAGTTCATTTTCCATTGCAGAAACATAGCGCCATTGCCCCATTCCTAGTGTTGCCTTTGCCTCCCCTTAGACATTTTGTAGCACTATTTTTTGTTTGTGGTTTAGAAATTACTCTAAACTAGCAACACTCAGAAACTGTGATTAAGACCAAACTAAGAGTATGGTGTTTTAATGGGTAATAGCTAAAAAAATCCCAGAAAATAAATATACAAAGTAAATGTGAAAGAAAAACAAAATAGAATATAAATCTATGGCTGATTTAGATTCTTTCAAGATTGAGACATAAGGCAAAAGTGTGATAATAATGACATTTGGGAGACAGCTGCATAATGCAGAATTCTAGTCTTTGGGGCATTTTAAGATAAGAGTACAGTTCTGACATCATCTTAATTCTGTTTCCACACTTTACTTTTCTTTCCTCATTTCCTTGTAAATTAACAGGAAACCTCTAAGGTTGGGCCTGATTTAATCACATTTAATCACTAAAGTCAATGAGACTTGAATTAGGTGTGACCAATAGGCTTGTGTGAAGTGGCATTGCTATGTTTTGTAGAGCTGAATTGACAATCATTTGCTAGAGTGATTTGCTTCAAAGTAGTGCCACAGCTCAGAAAGTGAAGTTTGAGGTCTGCCTCAATTATTCCACTTGAGATGTCAAGACAGGCTGCTTTGTTTCTATAGGTTGCTTTGTTTCACTGAGATGCTGGTGGAAGTCTCAACTGGGTACTTGTGAGCAGAAGACCATCACAGACCATCAGAGACCTAAAAAGTCACAACTTATTACAGGTTATGAGAATAACCTTGAGGAACAGGAGGAAGAGCCACAACCAAGACAAAGGTCAGGTAACGTAAATCTGAGTCCAAAGCAGAAATGTAATTTGAGAAAACTTCTCATAATTGATCCTCCCTATCCTCTTGTAGAAAAAAGCAAGGAGGGGAGGCACTTTCAGACTTGCAAGATTGTGTTACTGTAACTCTGTAGTAAAAGAAGTATTAGTATTCATAATCTACCTCAAAGGGCTGACACAACTTCAACCAATACTAGGCACTGGTTCATTTTGTGGACAGCTTCTACTCAGCTAAGGTGAGGAAGGTTCCTCCACCTCCTGAGGAACCAGATCTGGGAAGTCGCCAGCCTCAGGACTTGGTAGAAAATCAGCCATCTGGGGCTGACTCAGCATAAGATTAACAGGAGCAGGTGCAGGAGGAGGCAGATGATAAGGGGCCCAGTCCTGGCAGAGCACCTAGTCCCAGGATGCGTCAGCAGCTTCAGACTCTTGACTGAATACTCAGGCAAGATCTCAATCTTTTATCTCTTTTCTGGGATGTGCTTTCACTTGCACCGCCTCCCTTTGTATTGACCTGATTGCCACTTACAAGTAAATCCCACTTTCTTGGGTTTTATCTGTTTATTTTATCTGTTGACTCTATCTGTTTATTTTATTTATTTTAGATTGTTTTTATATTGTTCTGGAGTTTTTAACTGTTCTATTGTATGCCGCTCAGAGTCACATGTTTGTGAGATGGGCGGCTATATAAATATGCTAAATAAATAAATAAAATCCCTTGTAAATCGCCTCGTGTTTGTGTGCTCAGTCTGAAACAGGGAACTTTGCACAACTCTAAACACACAAAGGTCCACATACAAATGATCAATCTTTTATCACATATAAACATTTGCAGCAGCCTCAGTTATTAACCAGATAAAACTCTGAATATAAGAATTATCAGAAAATATTCCAATAATCAATAGCAATTTATTTATTTGGTAAATTTATACAGCCACCCATCTCACATATGTGACTCTGAGTGGTACACAAAGTTAAAAAACACAAAACAATACAACAAAATAAGCAAAAAAAAACCCAACAAAAAACACCCAACAAAAATCATTAAAAAATTAAAAACCATAAAAACCATAAAAAAATAATCTACGGAAGAGCGTACTCTATTTCCCTAGCAATACAGCCACTTTGCAGACTCCATACCCACATTACCAGATCCCCAGCCTAGATGGCAAATCCATGTTTTCAGGCCCTTCTGGAAGATCAGCAAGTTCAGGGCCAATCTGACCTCAGGAGGAATGATGTTCCAGAAGCCAGGTGCTGCAGCAGAAAAGGCTCTTCCCCAGGGTCCCGTCAGATGACATACCTTTGTGGACAGGACCTACAACATACCCTTCCTGCTGGACCTGATGGACCTGATGGAATGGGTAGACGAGATTGGGAAGAAGCGACCCCTCAAATAATGCACCATCTCCAACACATTCCCAAAATATTTCAAATGAAATTCTCAAATCCTCTGAAAAGAAAGTA
The DNA here is from genome assembly GCF_059951505.1 of Python bivittatus. NCBI lineage: Eukaryota > Metazoa > Chordata > Lepidosauria > Squamata > Pythonidae > Python > Python bivittatus. Next base: position 27,569,399 of record NW_028277086.1, read on the forward strand.
GAAAATGGAAACCTGTTTTGCAGGGGAAAGAAACATCTGGGAACATCTAAACCAAATTTCAGCACAACATTAATCAGGGATATGGGCAAAAAATATCTCCCATTGAATTGTTCAAGCAGCTGTGTGTTTTCCTGGCACGTGCAACTGCTTCAGAAGTGGGATCACTTCTAAAGTAAAGAACAACTTGCTAAAGTAAGATGAGCAGGACATCAAAGCAACTTCCTTGAGCTTTTCATTTAAGGCTGTACCTCAATACTTTGAGCAACATATTTGGAGATGTGCTTTGTCTCTTTTCAAAGCACCCTCCTGAATAGCCCTAATATATTTAATAAGATTGGTTTTAAATTTTATATGCCGCCCAGAGTCACTGTTGTGAGATGGGCGGCCATTTAAATTATTTAAAGAAAACTTAAAAAATGAATAAAACGTTAGTATCTAAAATAACTTTCAGTAAAAATTATAGGCTATGTTTTGAACATTTGTGATCAAGCACTTTTAATAAAATGATGCATAGTTTGACTTGCCTTGTTCAATCTATTCTGAACTATAAGTTGTGGGCAATAAAGGTGCTATAAAGATAAATGGAGTTTCTTCTCTCTATTTCTCCTTTCACTCTTCTAGTCAACTTGCTGACAGACTGACTTACTCAGAATTTTTATTCAAAGCCATAAATAATACACATTCGCTGATTTAAATTGCAAGAATACTGCACTGATAGATTTGGAAATACAACATAATGAATAATACTGTATGTAGGGCAAAATATCTTTCTAATATTCATGGCACTACAAGTATATTTAATTTAATACTGGAAGTTAGAAGTTCTATATTAATTACTTTAATCCTTTTTTGAAGCCCCAGAAGAGGAATGTGCAAATCCTTTGAAACAAATGCTTCAAAATGCATGAGAACATATATGAAGCATCTCTTTTCAAATCTTAAAGTAGCCATGTCTTTTACAGGTTCACTTGGCTGCTTCAGAAAATGTACTGCTACTTTGGGGGGAATTTTTTTTTTTTTTTGGAAGGATTTGTTCAGTTCTACTACAAAAAAGAAGCTATTTTTGCCCAGTTTAATTTCAGAGATTGCATTTCAATACCCATCTACTGTTCCGCTACTACACTGTAAAGATAGGACTCAAACAGAATATTTGCAGACCAATTTTCTTATACAGTGGAACTGAAGGGGATGTACTGTATATGGGTTTTTCAGATGGTTTTCTGAAACTATCTGCAACTAGAAAGAAAGCAGACTGAGACCTGCTTAGCTTTCTGCAAGATGTCTACATAATGTGTCCTGAAACCATATCATTATGAGGACAGTGTAATGTAGTTTTTTAGTATTGCAAAGAGGTAATAGATAAGGGATAAGGATAATGAAATGAGCATTGTGACACACTCTGCTTCTTACATATATGCATGGGATGTCACCACACAGTCAAAAGGGATAGAGCTTGTATTGCATTATTGCAATACTCATTTTGTCATTTGCCTTACATTGCTCCCTACAGAGATCCATGTTGCCCTGGGAACAAGCACACAGAAATCCATACACGACAAGATGGATACTAGAAAAGCTAGGCATTAGCTTTCCAATACTGTACAGAAATAAATGTCTAATAATAAATACAGTAATAACGGGATCCCTGCAAGGTTACATTTTCACAGGCATAGTTTTGAGGATGAAAAATTTCCAGTCATCCACAATTATACTAGGATAGATGTAGGAGATTTGTATCAGAGAATCAGGCAAAACAAATCAAAACAATACTCAACAAGCAATCCTCAAGGATTCAATTAATTATAGTTTTAATCTTTGCCCAAATAAATGATTTTTAAGTTGATTACACCCACACGTACAGAATCAACTCAATTACCTCCCCCCTGTAAAATATAGTAAATATTAAATAATTTACTATTATTTAATAGTAATTTACTATTATTACACCATTCTAACAACATTAATAATTTTCAAAATTAAACTGTTAAAATCTAAAATAGCTAGGAAAGTGTAGGTTTATTGACTGGCATCACGAAGGTGGTTATGGTACACTTGGCAAACCTTCTTGGGAAGTGGATTTCATAATGGCTCTCTTGTCTTGGGTTACGACCATTTGTTCAGTAACTGTTCAAAGTTATGATGGCACTGAATGAATGGTACTTATGACTGGTTCTTGGAGTTCCGGCCATTGCAGTGTCCCTGTGGTCACATGATCATGATCTGGATGCTTGGTTCATAATTACAATGTCGCAGTGAGCTAAAGTCACCTGATCGTGATTACTGATGTTTCCTGCTGGCTTACCACAAGCAAAGTCAATGGGGAAGTTGGCAGGAAGTCTGAAGTTGCGATCATGAGGTCCTCACTTAACAACCTGCACAATCCTTAAGTTACAACAGCAGCCAGGACTACCGGAATGTCATTGCTTAGTGATGTGGAGATGTGATGTTGTGCTTTATGACCGGGTTCTTTATGATAGAAATTCCATTCCCAACTGCCGTCATAACCTGAGAACTACCTGTACCCATATTGCTATTCTGTTGGAAACAAACAAGCTTTCTCATAAAACACTGCAAGGTTTCTATTGTGCCATGCTTCTTTTGGCATATTCCTTCTCTCAGGAGAACTGAAAACAGAAAATCAGGCCCAGGAGGCACCTGCAGATGCAACTATCAGTGAAATAGCATCCTAAAGGCAAAAGGCTCCTGAGACTGAAGACTCAAAGAGCTAATTTATAACAGAAGAATCATGGGACTAGAGGATATTCCTAGAGATTCATAAATTATTAACAGGGCAGAAGCTACCTTAAGTCTCAGTAGTATGTATGTGTGTACATATATATAGGTTGCTTTTCCACTTACCCAACACTACAGACAGCTGAAACCTTACTTCCATCATTTAGCCCAGCTTGTTTAGATAGGGATCTGTATTCTTGGACACTTTGCATCCTGTCTTGACTTTGGACTGCTCTAGGTATACCTTCATGATCCAAATTTGTTTTTCTTTCCCTGTTCTCAACCTCTGCTTTTTTCCCCTTCTCCCCTTCTCTTGAAAAACCCAAACAAGTCTTGGTCACAAAGCTCCAGTGATCCAAAAAGCCCTTTGATATCCATCCTGCAGCACAGAAGGAAGCCAGAGAATGTTAAATAGTCATTTGTGCACTTTTAAATGTTATTTATTTTGCTTTATTTATTTATTTCCTATTACTTGGAAAAAATCCCACAAAATATGTCTCTGAGTTAGACCACATCTTAAAAATTACTCATTGTTTGTTGGGATGGCACAGGGATGTGGGCTTATATCCAGCATTCCCACTGGCCTTTCTTTTGAGGCTTTCAAAAGAATGGTCCTTGGAGGATTGTGGAAATGTGAAAAAGAAATCCAGTGTTAATTTCTTCTTTGAGGTTTCCCTCAGATTTTGTAGGATGTAATCCAAAATATCAGTTGCTCAAATAGCAATATCCTAGGCATGATGGGCTGTGCCCTATATACTGCTAGAATTACCAACTTGTTGATTTCTATCCAACCCTCCCCCCCCAAATCCCCTCTTACCCCTATGGGTGGTATGTGTCTTCCTCAATCTCGGGTCCTCTACCAGAGGCCTGGGAGTTTGAGGGTTCAGCACAGTATCTTAGCTGTTCCTAGCACTGCCCTCTTCTGCACAGAGAGCTCTGATGTTGTTCCTGGGATCTGTGGGAGCCACTCTCCCAGCTTAGGAGTCACAGCCCTGAGTGCTCCTACCACCACTGTGACCACTTTGGCCTTGACTTTCCACATCCTCTCTAGTTCTTCCTTCAGGCCCTGGTACTTCTCCAACTTCTCATACTCCTCTTCCTAATGTTGCTGTCACTTGGCACTGCTACATCTATCACCATCGCTGTCTTCTGGTCCTTGTCTACTACCATAATGTCTAATTTGATTGGCCAGTATCTGCCTGTCCATCTGGATTTGGAAGTCCCACAAGATCTTAGCCCTGTTATTCTCCACGACCTTCTGTGGAATCTCCCATCTGGACTTGGGAGGGTCTAGCCCATACACTGTGCAGATGTTCCAGTAAACTGCAAATAAATTTATACGCTGCCTTACTCCTAACAACTCTGGGTGGTTACAGATAAAAAAGTTAAAAACAATAAAAAATACAATAGACAAAAACAAAGAGTGAAGATGGGAAGAGTGAAAAAAAAAAACTTGACGGGAACAAAAGAAACAAACCTACAAATTCCAAAGGAGGGTTTTACTCACCCTCACATCTTTTACGCCTGGGGGAAGAACTAGGTCTTCAAGGCCCTTCAAAACATCAGCAGGATGGGGGCTGTTCAGATCTCAGGGGAAGCTTTTTTCAGAGGGCAGGCCCTGCTATAGAGAAGGTGCACTTCTGGGATCCCAACTGATGGCATTGTTTAATGCAATGTTTCTCAACCTTGGCAACTTTAGGAGGTATGGACTTCAACTCCCAAAATTCTTAAAGTTGCCAAGGTTGAAAAATATAGGTTTAATGGAAGGAACCTGGAGTGCACCAGCCCTGCCAAATCAAATTGGTTAGGCAGATACTATGGGAAATGGTGGTTCTTCAAGTAGCCTGGCCCTATGCCATGTAGGGCCCAGCTACATTTTATAGCTATACTTTAAATATGCATTTTTGTTTTGAGTTGTTACTTATAAAAAAAGTTATGGGGTATTTTTAATTCTTTTCAAATAAAGCACTTGCTACTAGGGTGCAGTACTAAAAAACCCTGTAGTTTATGTTTCCACCATATACCCGGTGTTTCTTTTCAGAAATATATGCACACTGCAAAATCATCTGATCAAAACAATCACCCATAGTGTTTGGTAAATTTACAATATCATTTTTCTTATTTGCCAAGAAAAAAAAAATCAGATAAAATATAATATTAAACTTTGGCTAGTGTCACTCACACAGTAAGCAAATGACTCCTTTACTATGGGAACAAAGATACAGACTATCATTTATAACAAAACCATAAAGATCAGCAGTTATTTGGGGAAGTAGAAGAGGGAATGACTGGACAAGGGAAGGAAAAAAGAAGTGTGTGCTTTTGTGTAGATATACAAGTCAACTTGTATATCTACACAACAAAAGAACTTGCCCATCTACTTTGCCAAAGAAAGAAATTGTTCTTTCACCCAGTCATAATAGCTACAGGAACAAAGAACCCCACCAACCTGAGATGATCAGGGCTACCCTTTCAAACATCAGTCAACATCCAGATAACAGCCGATGCAGCCTGCTACAGGTCCAGGTGAACACACATTAAGTTACAGGATTGCAATAAAAATAAAACTGAAAGGAAAGACTAAGCCTAATAAATTCATAATGGCAAACAGTTTTTCAGAATAATATAGTACCTGCAAACATAATCTGCACTACTGCCCATAAGGAAAAAACTCATTTTGATAATCTAAATATTTGCCTGCTAGTCCCAACTGATTTGTCAGCAGCTCTGTTAATGTGCTAGGAATACTAATGCATTGATTTTGAGAAAGCTTTTATTCTCACTTCAATATTTCAGGCGCTTCAGCTGCTGTCCCTGAACAATAAAATTACATAATTACTTCTGCAAAGAGGTTTGTCATAATCCAATATTCGATTTATACCTGTTCTTCTTCTAATCATAAGATCTGAAAGACCAAGTTTGTGTGGTAACAATCCAAAACAGAAATCTCATGGGGGGGACGGGGGGTTGAGGCGGCACAACGCGGCAGTACTTTTATGCATATTTTGCTTCCATGTTTTAATGAAATGTTTTTTTCACACACTTAGTACCAACTGCTCCAACTTCCCAACATGAATTTCTATGGCTTGTACGACCCATCACTGCAGTAATAACTTAGACTCTTACATTTTACTCCGTCACAAGTCATTTCAACTTTTCAGCCTAAAAAGCCACTAGTGCAGCACAGGCAGTGACCTTTAGCTTCCAATATCAGGCTCACTGCAGGAAGTCTCATGCAAAATCAAAATTCTAAAAGTTTATGAAAAGGGAGAATAGTTGTATTTATTGCACTTGGGCTAATAAATAGCAACACAGCCATTATAAAATACACATGGATAGGCATGTACCAACGTCACTTCATATTTATAGTTTGCATAAAAAAACATAAATTGTATTGGTATAGTAAAAATACTCGTGTGGCTTTTGCTTTGCAATAGTTGTATTCATACCAGACACCAAGAATAATCTTGATTATCATCATGTCATAATTAACCCATGCGCATTAATCCCAAATTATATTTGTTCTGAAAACCCAAGTCTATTTTGGACTGCAATATTTCATGTCTGACCAGAAAGTTGCCTTACAATTTAAATATAAGATTCAGGTTCCAGAAGCGTTGGTGTTCCCATTATCATACGGTAGCAGCCCAACCAGCATGGTCAATTCAGAGGTTTTTTCTCTGAATTTTCTCTCTCCCCCCACTCCCCAACTTGGTTATCACTTTTGCAACATGTGCAAACATTCTGTCGGACCATCAGAATAAACCAGAGACTTCTGGACAAAAAAGATGGACTTATAATCAAAAGACGTATTGTTCTGCCTTGGAAACACAAATATATGGTTCCAACTACTCACATGTTTGCAGAATTGATTAATATAGACGAACCATGGATGACTGTAATGAATCATGGCTTCAACTGACTGATATAACATATGTCTGTAAATATAGGTTTTGTATGTTTAGATGTTTTTTATAGCTTTTATAGTTTTTTTTCTTCTTTTATAATTTTGAGTACTTTTTCATTTGTATTTGAGAGAGAGAGAGAGAATGAGAGAGAATGAGAGAGAAATTGACAGTGCATTTTCTAAGTATGCAATTAGAAGTGAATACCACAGAATTCAATAGATGTGAAGAGAGGCATAGGCATATGTTCACAGTGATGCAGATGTTAATGAATTGGATGTTGTGCAGAACCATTCTGGAGTAGAGTGGAATAAAAACACCAGTAAAAATGTATACTCTCTCTGTGTGCGTGTGTGTGTGTGTGTATGTAGTGCTGCTCTTTTGAGTTGCTATCATATACATGTCAAAGTTTATCACCATACCACTGACTGAGAGCTAGGCATCTCCTGATCTTCTTCCTAAGAAATCTAGGTCATTCTAATGAGAAAGACTGCAGTGAAATCACAGAAAATAAATCAACCCACAGAACGTCACAAGTTCTCCTTCCCCCAACTTCCCCAGGAATTGTAATACAAAAATAGTTTTACTGCTTGCTTTTTTATGATGAATTTGATTTATTATTTCTGTCTTATTCTTTTTAATTAATATATACTATGTTTTTAATTACTTTAAGTAACTCTGAGTGTTAATAGTAGACTTTACTCAAGAATTTTGTTTACATTTGTTATCAGCCAGTAACTTGGAGGAGTTCCTTGATATCCATGGACTTAATAGAGAGCCCGCTTCATTCCACTACGTGGTCAAATGAGTCAGCACACTGTCAGATGTACCCTTTAATATTTTATGATCCATTGTTTTATAATAGATTTCGTGTGTTCACATCTATCCCTTAAACCTTTGAGAATAGCAAACTGCTTTTTTTAAAAAAAAAGATAGCCATCTATTGAGCAAATAAATAAATAAATACCTGTGATATCTCTTGTATAGCTGAACTTTGAATTAAGAGTCTGCAGAAGAGCCTAATTTCACATTAAAACCCTGACAACAAAAAATTGGAGAGGGAAAATATTTTTTTTCCTGTACAGGCTATCAAAAAAGCAATTTAAAATTGAATAAAAAAGGAAAGACACAGGTGATATTATCTGAATGGTAGGTGTTGTGAAAATTGTGCTGTGAAAATTAAAGTACTAGTTTGTGCTGCAGCCATAAATTACTAAACTAATTATCTAGTAGCAGGCATAACTGAATCATTCAAAGGAGTAATTAGCAATCAGACATAATGAGTACTGCTCCAATTTCTTGTCATACTGTATTTAGCTTCAGTGCAGCCTGGAGGATCTGAATTATTTCCTCTCTTTCTCTAAAGGCATTACTGCTATATTGAGTGCATCAGCCCATATTATTACTCCCAGCAGATTAATTCTTCACTGGACTGCACACTCCTGATTTCTTCTGTCAAAGACTCTTCAGGTCTCTGGAGTCCCTTTAAACATGTATCATCCTTAAAACAACAACAAAAGCCTACTTTCCTTGAGTGTAAATATGATTTGCCAGATAGCGAAATGTTATAACTTTTATTAAACCCACTTCAATGTTGTGTGAAATCCATATCCAGTTGAAGTCAGTAGCAAGCCATACAGCACATTTCAGCAAATAATTAAAAGATGTAACCAATGTTTTTAAAATATTTATAAATAACCCTTCAGGACTATGTCTATAAAGCAGTGAACAGGAACATAAAAATATAATATAACATTGTGTATATTGAAAAACAATGCAATGTGGGAAAATTCAATAACAAAAACAAATATAATTCATAGAATCAGAGTTATATTGGCCCATTTTAGCTAACAAATCCAACTGCTCACCCCCCAGCACCCATATAGCAATCTGAGTTAAAACTTTGCCAAAATATAGTTGTTCAGCCATTGCTTGAATACATCCACTGCAGTTAATCTATCACCCCCTTTCTAATTAGTTCAAACTGATCTTTCTCTCTCTTCTTTCCCCAACATTCAAGTGGAATCTACCTTCCTGTAATTTAAATCCATTATCCTGTGTCTTCCACTTTTGATAAGGGAAGAACAGAGCTTCATCTTTGTTTCTTGGGACTTCCTGGTGTTTGAAGATATCAATCTTCTTGAGATTAAATATTCCCTCTTCCTTCAATCTCTTAAATTTGTAATGTGCAGAATGGGACATGTGTCATGGAAATTGTACCTCTGCTAGTGCAACCTAAAATTAATTTTGTCCCTTTTTGCAGCCACATATAATGATGATACATATTCAGTTAACAATCAATTACTATTTGAAGAGGGTTTTTTTTTTCAAAAATATTATTACCAAGCCAGGTTTTCCCCATTTTATAAATGCACATTTGATATCTGTTTCTTAAGTAAGGAACTTTACATTTGCCTCTGTGAAATTTCAGTCTGCTATTTTCAGCCTAGTTCTTTAGAGAGTTTTGTATCTTGTAGGATATTAACTTTCTGTGTTACCTGCAGATTTGATAAGCATGTCTTCTACCTCTTTTTCAAGTGATTAATAAAAATATTGAAGAGTACAGAACTCAGGGCTGATGTTTATGGCAGCTCACTGAGCACCACTCTCCAGTTTGATGAGGAACTATCAATAAACATTTTTTGAGCAGTATTTTCAAACCAGCAATATACTCCAGTTTAATGGTCAGCTCATCTAGCCCACATATAATTGACTTGCTACCCAGAATGTCATGGGCTAGCTTGTCAAACGCTTTGCTGAAATAAAGATATGCTACATATACAGCTTACCAGGATAAAACTGTGCCAGTATAAAAGTGTTTCCACAGCCATAGAAGTAAAACAGTAAAACAAATGAAAAAAACCCAAAAACCCCCTTATCTGAAAAAATCTATACGAATAGCAGCGTTTAACAGTCTTTTTAAACATTTCAACTGGACGTCAGCTTTAGGGTAAGGTCCATAATGGAGACCTTATCTCAAACACCCACCAATGTAACTCTTCTTCTGATTAGGACTTTGAATATTAAACCATAAACTGATGCATGTAACCCCAGATCATGTTTCAAATAACCCTATTTGGATGTCTTTTTTCATCCAAAAATATACAAGGCAAATAGTATGTCTCTTAGAGACGTGATGTTTAACAAAAATATTGTGACATAACCCTGATCAGTGCTTCTGTTTAGGGTCCTGGCTAGCCAACCATGTTTACCTTTTGGATATATCATTCCACTCTCCCTGCCAAACTGATATTCAATATTCTGTGGATATTGATAATGACTAATTCTCCCTGATCTTTATTTTTGGGATGGGTGAGTGAGTGAGTTTATCTTAGAAGCCCTTTTTTGTATTTCTACAAAAATTCAAGAATTCTCAAGGATTCCCACATCTGCGTTTTGTTTTTCAATTGCTTTGTTTTTTCTACATTGCTATGCAACGTAAGAGTTCACTATTAGAGGCAGTGATTCCCTGGTTTTCATCTTACCAGCCCACATCATAATTCATTTGTGATTAAAACTGCCATGCGTTTTAAAGGCAAACTGTTCTGTAGAGGGGAAGGGAGGAAGCAGGAACAGGGAAGGCTACAAGTATAAATATAGCATCTGGGGCAACTAGTTAATAGGCTGAGAGATTCTTTCAGTCATATGACTATGATTAATTCCTTGGGTAGTTATTGTTGTTACAGTGCCTGAATTTATTTGTTAACTGGTATGGATGAATACACAATTTTCATAAAGGTCATTCTATTTATTATGCTGATTTTTATCAGGCTGGGAATAATAGATATATTCAATATCACTGAATATATGTAAATGTGATATATCCACATTTCCTACTCCATCCTAAATCTATCCATACTGCCTAGATTATGTGCACAATTCCTATAAAAAACTGCTTAGTAAGTACTCTTTAAAATACCGCATAAGCCCTGCTCTCACACACATTCCTAGTACGTGTTTTAGTTGTCCATAAAGGTTTGCATTTGTGTTTCTCTCCATAAGGTTTTAGTTCCTACATTTTTTTTCTTTTTGTAGGAGAATCCATGTCTATCAAGACCTAGTATTGTGAATTTCTTCCCAGTGCCTTTGAATTTACAGTCTTTGTGAGGTTGTGAAACTTAAAACTTAAACTTGATTATGGCCTAACAGCACCATAGAATACAGTAAATCAAATCAAAACCTTACATTGTGACCATAGATCAGAAAAATAAAATTTAAAATATAAATCAAAGAATGAAATTAAAATTAGTTGAGGGAGTCAGCTGATGTGTCTTCACCTCTTATTGTTTTGGATAGGGGATTTTTTTTTCATAACTCCCCTCTAGCACCATGGAAGAAAAGCACTTCTATGCCCTGAATAAACCAATTCCATCAAATACAAGGCAGGTTTTTGAAGGTACCTTATGTGCTAATCCACTGGCAGTTTAGGAACAATGCCTAGATCAGTTTGGTGCTCCACATCTATAATATGTTGTTTGATGAGTGACACTGCCTTATCAATAGGTGAAAATTAGGAGCCAAGCTCTGGCCTCTTCCCTAACCATACCTGATTCAAATCATAAGAGACACCAAAAGGCCCCTGAAACACCACCCTGAAGAATTTGGACTGGATTCATTCCAGGGAGAGTTGTGGAATTTCCATCTAATGTGTTTAAGAAGATATACCTACTGTGCACAGACTACAGTTACAGCCTTTCTGGAACTCTCAGCAAAATACGTAGTTATAAACTAATTATTCAAAACATTATTACTTGTATCTTGGGGGGGCAGTGGTATTTTATGTATTGTGATTGTTTCATTCTCTACACTTAATTGGTTATCTTCACAAACATATAGCACTGTAATCTAGGACACCCAGTCTCAACATACAAACAAGCGTCCAGGATAAAAAATGTACTGAATTGACAAGGACCTTTTTCAAGGTATTTTACTTATCTGAAATTCAGCAATTTTGTTCTGGATATATATCTAGGGAAAATCAAATTTCTTTCTGGGGGAGAAACAGATTGCTCATTGCTTGTCCCCCCCCCCCATAAAGTCTTATTGTAAGGGTCTTTTCCCCCCTTAATTCAAGGAAATTTAAAATTGCTGCCACCATAAAAATGGGTCACTCCTTGCCTCTTATTAAAGGGAGAAGAGCACCATTATAATAAACAGTTCTTGAGTATCTGCAGGAAAAAAAACCCCCAACACTTTTACCATCTTCTAAAAGCCTACATTGTTCAACAGTTTCACTATTCCCTTTCAAAAGTAAAGGCTGATATTAAAACTGATTTGATAAAAACATAATGTTCATTTTAGAATTAATTAACTGGACTGGATGTCATGGTCAAAAATGAGACAGAGTGACAGTATATTGCCCAATCCTATGGCTTATATTCTTGGTGTACAGATTGGCACAAGAAAGTCTTGATATGCTTACTGGAATTGCATTAAGTTTTGTGTTAAGCTATTAGTTATGTGCAAGTCTTCCAAAAGCTGCAGACGTATCTTCCAAGCATACTGTCAGCCCCTCAAGGTAGATCAGATTAGCAAACAGCTTCCACAAGTTATCCTGGAACTCTACTTTATTAATATAGGCTATAATAACAGAATCTTGAATGCCTAAGAATGTTTACCCTCCCTCTTATACCAAAGAGAGTCAAGGTGGAGTAAGTTTCTTCTCACATTATCTTGTTTTCCCAGGTTTAATTCATGTTTTGCTAATGGTATTTGCATTCCTTTTCCAAGGTCATCTCTATGGTTTTCCATACATACAGTACGTATGACCAAAACACTTCAGGAGGAACTTGAAGCAACTGCATCAGCTCTTCAAATGGCTGCTTCTTGTCTTCAAGGAGAGTATCCAAAGGGCTGTATGACTTTACTAATAATATGGCTAAATCATTATAATTTCTAACATGGCAAGCTATTCTTATTTATTTCATTTTAAAGCATTTTTCTGGAAGGAGCTCAGCTTGAATGATCTTACCAATTCCCCCACTCAAGGTATCATGTCTTAAATTCATCATGTTTCTGGTAAACAGAACACATTTAAATGGGTATTTGTGAATACAATCTTTAGGAGCAAAAACTATCTGCAACTTCAAAATGGAAACAGTAAAACCAACAATATTCCTTCCGTGAATTAACAAAACATTGATTCTTTTTCAACTGATGCAAATGACACTGCTGAAGTCCTAAAATGTTGCTAGTAGGCAGTGAGGAACTGGATGTTGGTAAACAAGGAATCAACCATGATAACATGAGATTTAATCATGGGAAGGACATGCTAACCTTAGCGTGAGGGTATTATACATCTTCAACTACAAAGGCATCATTTGGTCTAAGTCCACCTTTGTCGTAAGTCCACTTGTAGTTGTATCTTATAATTAGGTGATTGATATTCTTTGCAATATTAATGTATTGATTCAAAATTCAGAATACCCTAAATGCAGCCAATCTTCTGCAAGCTCACCAAGGCTAAATTGACTGAGTGTGAAAGAGGTATGCATAAAAATGCAGTTGTTTTTTTAAAGAATTTTTAGGGCTGTCTTTTATATGCTTAATTAAAGGCAGTTTTATGAGGTAAAGTGCTTGCACGTTTCTTTACAGGGTTTTGTAGGATGCCTTTAACAAGCTAAATATTGCAGAGTACAATGCAGGCATCTTGAATATCCCAAGGTCTTCAAATCAGATCATGTAATACATATTTATAGAACTGTTATTGTATAATACAGCATTCACTTGAGATCCCAACTTTTAAAAAAAAATGCTGACTTCAAAGTTTCATTACACTAGCCTTCTGATTTTTAAAATATAAGGGGAAAAACAGTTCTAGTTGTATTCTGTCCCTGCTGAAAAGAATTTATCTGTTCTGTTTTCTCCTAGCTGTACCTAAGGCAACTCCAAATATTCTAGCTTTCAGAAATGCTGAATCCACTTAATCAAGCATGAGTTGGATAAAAAGTAGATACAGCAATCTTGTAATTTACAGAAATAGCTAACTCCCTGCAGTATTAATCAAATTATTTAGGGACTTGCAGCAATTAAAATCTTTCTTAATGCTGCAGGTAAAAGCAAATGCAGCATTATTTTTAAGTAATATTTCTCAGTTTTTGACATAGCACTTCTCTGTGATTCTCCAATGGACATGGATCCAGGTACCCACCAGTAGAACAAGATTATGTAAGTTGAGTTCTTATATTCCTCTTTGGGTGCCAGTCCTCAGAGCTTCCAGAAAATGTTTCTCAGTGAGTTAACAGACAATGCTGAGTGATGTGGACTGCAGAACTCAGGTGTAGGAAGAGGAAGTTTTCAGACAGATATACTTTCTGAAAAACTGTTAAATAAAAAGCAAGTGGAACTAACAGGATTGGGTTATGTGATGAAATCATCTGATATCATGACAGACACACACCCTTAATGTAACAATAAAGGTAGCAAAGTTTAAAAAAATGCTGATTCCTTGATAAATGTATTTGATTCTAACTATGAATGAAAAAACACACATTATATGAATTGATTATTATATAAGCAGATGGCAAAACTAAGCCAGAATGAATTGGTCAAGAATTCTTTTTCCTGGCCAAAAAAGTGGGGAAATAACCCTTAAGGTTATCATGCAAGTTCAGGAAGGATACTGATTTATACAAACTGTCAATCCAAACTGTCAATCAGAATTAATTATTGTATAATCACATCAGTAGTACTGAATAGACATAATAGTCAGAAATGTTTTTATTTTTGCTCATAACATTTTTTTTTAAAACCTTCCAAGTAGAAAGAATCATAGGCAAGTTAAAATATCAATTTAATTCTATGTCAACATTTTAAGATAACAATTGTTTAATGAGTAGTTCTTTCCAATGGTGTTTTACTATTGCAGTGAATCAGACATAGGCATTAATATCCATTTAACAGTTGATGGAACTATTTCAGTACTTTATCCAGTCTCCCCTTATATTGACAGCCTGTGTCTGCAGTAAATGAAAGGGACACGTACATACAATCTGAACAGCTGAACCTAATAATTAAAAGGTTTCTTTTTCATGCTCTTAGTGAAGAAAATAATCATATAATGAACTTTGATTTAGAAAGACATTCGTTTTAGCATTGTGACTATATCTGAATAATGCCTTAAAGTATGCTTTTTTGGTTTTGTTTAGTTCCCTGGAGACACACAATTTTAATGGGTTAAAGGGCAACTTTTTCTCAAACACACAGTAGAGAAAAGTCAGAATGAAAGTTGACAGAAACCCTCTTCAGTCACTGTCTTATTACAGTTCCAGATCACGTGTAAAGCTATACACCTATTTAAGACTATTATACAGCTTCCCACTAGACCTCCCTTCAGAATGTAAAGATATTGGGGAGAACAGGAGCAGGACAAGACTGTGTGTGCAGGCTTATTCTCTACCTAGTTCAAATCCTTCCATGTTTAGGTGAAAGCTTCGAGGGCTACAGTCAAAAGTAGTCAGACAATGGTGTTGAACAAAGAAGACAGAAAGAACCATATAAATCCAAACCATTAACACTCAGAAATGTTTCCTAAAGCTTAATAAGTCCAATAAATTGCATAGGCCAAGAAATATTTGTTTATAATATTCCAATTAAGTTCAATCTTACTCCTAATAAATGGCATGCAAAATTGCAACTGTCCGGCAATTTTATACGTATCTTTGAAACCAAGATCCATTCTACTGAATATCCATGAACAAACCTATAAAATTCTGTTCAGTAAGTTGCAAAGTGAGCTTATATCCAAGTAAACATGAGCAGTATTTGACAGCAGATGGCCTGCAGTTTATACATTTATGCAAGAGTAAATCCCACTGATTCCCATAAAGTCTTCTAACTTTGAAGTAAATATGGTTGCAAAAAAACACCTCCAAAATTTGAATGGGGGAAAAAGGCTCAGGTTTGGGATAACCATCTTATACGTGCTCCTTTGTGTGCATGAAAAAGTATAAGCTAAAATCCAGATTAAATTTTGTTATGAGAGACCAATAACTCTTTGCTACTTCATGATCAACCCAGCATCTACAAAATTAGTGGTATAAATCCAGTGCCTTTCAGATATTTTGGACTAAAGAAAGTAAAGGCTACTTCAAGTCATGTTCAATCCCTGGTATATGGACATATCCACGTAGTTTTCTTGGTAACAGTATGAAAGTGGTTTGCCAATGCCTTCTGGGATATTTTTTTCAACTTTCTAGTCTAGTCTAAAGCTCTGGGATTTCTTGGTAGTTTCCCAAGTGCAACCCAATCACTTCCATATCTGCACACTATTTATCATGCCAAGTGGGGTTACAGTAACCTTCAAAAAGATAGAACTCAATGGTCCTACACAAGACTTTTCTATTGCTTACCATACAATCTACCCAGTACATTAAGGGAGCAGGGTTACACTGAGAGTCATGCTCACAAATCACAGAGGAATCTTGGTTTCAGTTATAGTGCTATGAATGAAGCACAAAAATATCTTAAATTGTACTGTCTTATTAAATTTATAACTACAAATGTCTTACATTTTACTTTTTTTAACATTTTTTAACATTTTTACATTTTACTTAATTGTCATCATTTCACTGTTCGATAATAGTTAACATTTTGCTTGTATATCAAATTGTTTAACAGAATAAAATACAGGAAAAACTATTAAAGTACAATATCTTATTTTCTTAGTTAACAATGGGGTTGACCTATCAATGAGTTTCACGACTTCAAGGTGATTCCTTAAGTTCTCTTTGAAAATGGTAGCTATACACCCAAGATCATATTGTAGAAAGTGGTTGGCTTTCTTCTTCTGTTTTAGCGTGAGTCAGAACTTGCACATGAGTACAGGTAGTCCTTGTTTAGCAACCACAATTGGGACTGGCAATTCGGTCGCTAAGCAAAGTAGTTGCTAAGTGGGAAATTATGACCACAACTGTGCTTTCTGGCTCGAAACTGACAAGAGTAATCAGTTTCACACCTTCCGCTTTTGTATGCACTGGAAGACTTGGAGGGGACTTGGAGGGAGTATAATGCAAAACTATATTCATTCAAAGCCAGAATGGAATCTTTTAATTTAATCTGGTTGAACACAAAGGAAAAAAGGGTATCAAGAGGCATATTCGCATAAAAAGAAATATATGATTTTCTGTTATATTCAACTGGGCCACCTAATGAGGCAGAGGCAGCTTCAGCTGCTCTAAAGAGCATAACATTTTCTTCTCTTTCCTCTTGTGCTTCTATGTCATACTTTTATTTGATTAGATTCAAGCAAGCCTTTCCTCTCTTGCTTTCTCAAAACACTGACTTTTTAAAAGAGAAATTGCCAATATTGATTTTTATGAAGAGTGTTTTTTCCCAGCTAAAAATTAATTAACATTAGAGCTCTGATTCCCCATCAGAGAATTGACTGCCACCAATAGTCACTAGAGGGAAAAACAAATTGACCTACTTCATATGATTCCTCTGCATTCATAGTGGCTTCTTAGTGTAGCTGGATAAACTTTAAAAATCTCCCTGAAATAAACCATTTGTGACTCACATCTAACCTTCAAACCACCTCTGAACATGCTAAACATACATAGCATACCATTCATAGTTTCAGCAGATGGTTATGCTGAACTTATTTTTAAACGTTTGTTCCAATTATAGGAGATACAAAAATATACTAGTCTTTAGAAAATCTATTCAGCTTCTATAGAAAAAAAAAACCAATTGGAATGACAGACTAGAGCATTTTTCCAGACAATAGCAACTGTAAGATCCAAATTATGCAACATTGCTTAATATCACTTGCAACCTTTCATTCATTTTCCCATTTCTATTTGTTTTCAACAGCTTTGAAACTATTCTCCTCTGCTAACTACCTTCTAAAATTATTAGCAAATATGCAAGCTTAAAAAAAGCTGCTTCCACCTCTCTATCAATTCATGACTCATCACTTACAAAATACAGATTGGAAAAATGCATGAAGCTTCAATGAACAATATATTTTGGAAGCCTCTGGCTCCCTAACTTGAAAACAGATTCCATTGTTTTTGGGGGTTCTTTTCTTACGTAGCTCCTTTTTTATATATTAACTTTCTTGTTTTGTGGAAATGTCAGATGATACAGCTCTGATCATATTGGCAAAATGACATTATTTGTAAAAATAAAGATACTGATTCTTGGTGAGAACATCCATGCAGTTTTCTTAGCAAAGTTTGTCCATTCCTTTCTTGCAGGACATTTTTTGACTGCCTGATTTGTAAAAAGATCACTATCATTTCTACTAATGAATAAGTAAGCCTTTCATTGCACTTCTTAATGCTTCTCTTAATTTCTTTCCTCCACACCAGAGGATAGAATTCCAGTTTGTGAATACTAGCTAGATGCATAAAAACGGAAGCTAAATTTTAGATTTCAGATTTGGCAAAATGTGGCAGTGTTAAATAGCATGATTTTAAACATTTAGCAGTGTTAAATAACATGATTTTAAATTGACAGTTATGTACTATTCTCAGCCAAAGAGAAATATTTAGGAGATAGATTAGTTTACTGTTCCTTGGCCATACTAGACTAGGAATTCTGGAAGTTAGAGTTCAAATAATGTGAAAAATGCTAGTTTGGGGAAGGCTGCTCTAATCAAACAATCTATGTAAGTGTAGTTTAAAAAGAGACATATAGTATAAGGCCTCTTTCAATGTAAAACTATTAAGTGCATGATCAAAAGGTTAATATTTACAATCAAGTTGAGTAGTCATGATTTTCCAAAGAAAAAAATGGGCAATAAACTATGTTCCTAAAAATGTATTTCTAAAAATGCTTTGGGTTAATTTATCACACTTATCTAATAAATATGACACTTAGAAATATAACATAATCCCACCTTTGGAACAACATAACAACAACAACAAAACAGATTTGCATAATCATGACACTCTCTGAAATTAATTTTCACTAAATACATTTTATCAAATAAGATTATTGAATCACTTAGTTGAAGAGTCAGATGGCTTGGTCCTCCTATTACAGAACGACCTGTTTTTAAACAAAGAAAGAAGTCATACTGTATTAAACCTGCAGTGTCTACAGAGGTTCTCTTGATAATGTATCAACCCATTATTTATAAATGAAGCCATAATTATTGCCTGGAAGTATTCATATGGTCAATCCCCAAAAGCAAAACAAAGCATACAGAACAAAAGAACATAAAACCTTGGCTGAGGGTTCAAAAGGGAAAGTGACCTTTCAGATCAGAAAAAAGCAAACTGAAGAACTGAAGGAAACAACAACTTCCATGTATTTCAGGTCATAATGAATTGCAACCTAATTAGTCACACAAGAAGAATACAGGTACCTTTGATACATATGGCACTATTTATTTTGGGTTTGAAAAGATTATACTCTGTGGATAATTGAGTTATCCTTTAATGTCTATTAAGATGTTATTTATATTTGTTGTGTGTTATTTTAAGGTGGTTTAAGAAGAACTCTCTTTCATATGTTTTTTTTTCCACTTGTAGGTCACTTGTTTTGTCACTTAGATTCACTTGACTGAAGTGACAAAAAAGTAGTTGCAATAAATAAATGAGTGAAAAAAACCTATAATTTGGAATTTATGATGAATAGACATGAAATAGTAGCCAAGATAAAAGCCTTGGCCAAAGGATCATAAGGGGTTGCAGGACTGTGAAGATCTTTCTTCAAACTTCTCTCGTGTCACACTTTTCATCCTTTTTACTTTCTAGAAGGTATAGTGTAAAGCTACATTGGTTTTAATGGAAAAAAGTGGTATGCTTTTTCTGCCCCCAAATTTAAAATCTTAGAAACTGATTATAAGTTCTAGCTAGTAGGGGAAGAAAGGTTTGGGGGGTTATAGGACAAGATAAAATGGACTCAGGCAGACAAACAGACAAATAAATAAACTGAGCTGCAAGCCAACTTATATGCGTATATTATTCCATGGTCATTAAATAAGGAACAGAGCTTATACTTCAAAGCGCTTGTTTCAAGACTAGCTCCCACTCTGCTGTTATGGGCCTGCCATGTCTCTGTAAGCAAAATCAAACAGCAGATTATTATTCCATGTTTCTTATGCTGTATTTGCTAACAATGTTGTCTTTACAAATAGGTTTTTATCTAACTCCAAAGGCTTCTTGGTATACTCTGCCTATGTATCACAAGGATGGCACTAACTGGATTAATGAAAATATGATGATTATGAAATTTTGATACCTTTTTTTGCAACTGGTTTTTGATAGTTTCGATGTGTCTTCCAGATATGTTGAATAACAA
Source organism: Python bivittatus (assembly GCF_059951505.1). Taxonomy (NCBI): domain Eukaryota; kingdom Metazoa; phylum Chordata; class Lepidosauria; order Squamata; family Pythonidae; genus Python; species Python bivittatus. The sequence continues at coordinate 27,589,288 of NW_028277086.1, forward strand.
CTTTTAGAATTTTCAGCCAACATGACTGTTAGGATAAGCTGCTTTAGAAACAGGAAGAGGAAATGCATCTTAAATGTCACCTGTAGAACTTGGTTTATTTCAGTTTTATCAACACCTACAAGGAAGTGGGTTGACTACTTCAAGGTAACATTGCAATATCAATTTGTTAACATGACAATGCTATAGTTTCTTATGAAAAACATGATATGCTATAATTCAATTTGACAGAAAGCACAGATGATAAAAATCCAATTACTAGCTGTTGGGTATGATGACAAACTATGTAAATATTCAGCTTGACAGACCATAAAAACACTTCAGCACTAACTGACTAGATCATCCTCCCCACGGAAGTGTCAGACATGGGAATAATTTTAGAAATCCTTTCCCACTAAACATAATTATCAGGTAGAGCTCCAGGACAACATTGCTGACTTTATATCTGACACGTCTATCACCTACTATGTACATTCTACTCAGTATAAAATACCAGAATAAATTATCCAGAACAGAAATAAATATTAATATTTACTCCATGTAGTCTATTTCAATTTATATGACATAGTAGCCCTTCTTATTACTTCTTTTTGTAGTTACAGTGGATAGCATTTGTTTAATGAAATTCATGAGAACTCAGGTAAATTATTTACATTATTTATAAATTTAAACTATATTGATGGAAGCAGAAGACTTGTGTCACAAATCATTAGAAAATCATTGCACAAATCATGAATCAGAGAATTACCTTGTACCATAGGCAGAAAATCCAGACGCATCTTTACTTTATGAAAAATGTGCCTTCTCTGGCTATTTTTCACAAATTCTGTATCATCTCATACATATCTTCACAGAAAGAAATCTCACTGATTTGAATTAGGCTTACTACCAAATCAATGTGCATATGATTGCAAACTAAATAATCACTGTGTAATCTCTTTTAGGCAATAAAAATAATTAATGTGTACTCCTTGTTTTTCTGTGTTCCCTAAGTTATGCAAACCTATTTGTATAGAGAAAAGGGCCTAGATAAACTATATGCAAATTAGAGGACCAGAACTGGGCTATAAAAATCTGGATGACGAGAGAGCCCAGATCACTGCAAACCAGATCTGGTAGCTTGACAATAATTACAGTGAAACATGTATGTAACAAGATTACAGATTAACCTCGTTTAGCAACCACAGTTGGGACCAGCAACTTAGTCATTAAGTGAAGTGGTCACTAAGTGAAACCGTGATTGTGTTTATGATCTTACATCAGCTTTCCTTTGCTTTACAGACTTGCAAAGGTCGTAAACACAAGAATTGGTTGTAAAGTTACTTTTTCATCACTGTCATAATGTCAAACAGTCACTAAACAAGGCAGTTGCTAAACGAGGACTACCTGTATTACACTGTAGAAATTATGCCCAGTGCTACAGCATTCCCAACAAATGGCCATTCAGCCTCTGCTTAAAAGCTTCCAGCAAAAAAGAGTCCACCACTTCTTGATGCAACAGCTATTTTGTTGCCAAGGTGTTGGCCAGCTGTTACTGTTAATTTTTTTTCCTGATATCCAGATGAAACCTTTATCTTATATATATATAGCCCTGGTTTCATGTCTTGTCTTCTGGAACAATGCTGAACAATTCTGCCATATCTTCTACATGGCATCACTTACAGATACTTGAAGACAACTATTATGTTTCCCCGGTTTTCTCTGCTCTGGGCTAAATAGACCCCAAACCTCCAAATGTTCTTGCATTTTTCCTTGCAGTCCCCTTATCATCTTGGTTGCTAGATATACTTTAGTTTATCAATGTATTTATTTTCAATGGTTTGGGATCTTCTTCACATGTAATTGTTATGAAGTATGTCCCTCCATCTTCTATCTTTCATCCTCCCATTTCTTTTTCTGCAGTATCTTGAACTCCAAGATGAGTCACATCCTCCCAACATTCCCACTACTTTTACCTTTTCAAACAGTGATATCCAATTGGTTAGGATCAGATATAACTAATTTAGCTGGATTAACTGGTTAGACTGGGACAAAGTATAAAATATTATCTACGTGGGAAACATAAAAAAGGTACTAAAATCATGGAGATAAATTTTCTGGTATAATTATATTACTGCAAATTCAGAACTATTGCGGAAGCACACTTTTATTAAGTTGTAATTATTTTCCTGATTTTTAACATGTCTTTAAAAAAAATATATGGGCTTTTGGAATTCAAAACCACTTTCTTTTTTTAAAGAAAAAAAGATCCATTTCAATGCTGAAAATATTATAAACTGTTTTCAAAGAACTTTAGCAAACAAAAATGCTGAAATCCATTTTGCACTGTTAAAAGTGCGTAAGCTAATTTAACCAGAGTGAACTTAGCAAATAGCAGTATTTGTACACTTTACAGAATATTAAGCACTTAAGAGTGCAGGTTTTAAAAAAGCGTTTTGGGCAGGTACTACACTGCCATTATTTTGCCCCTGTAAAATACACAAATCATGTTAATGTCTATAGGAGGCTAAGAATGAAGATTAGATTTTTTTCCTACTCAGTTCCTCTAATAGTCCCGATTAACAAAAGGGGAAATAAACACTGGCTTAAATGATCCATAGCAACTATTTTCTAGTCCAACTCAAGATAATTGTTTTTGGCTGCAACAGGACCTTAATGAATTTTTCTTCATTTACTAAAATACTATAATATCCTCCCATTTTGAATATGTAACCTTTCCGGCCATCCCTTAAATGATGTTTCTGGCCCAGCCTTACTTTTCCAGCCTACCAAGATTTTACATTTCTTCCTGACCCATCTCACTCAGATTTCTACTCTCCCTCCAACAATACTAGTGTCTGATTTTTTGTGTGTGTTAATGCAAAGAATGGCCACAGCTTCTATGAATTGATATAGCACTCAAAGCTTACCCTTTCCATAAAAGGTTGCATAAAATCACTCAGCAATGACATTGAGTAATATATGGTAGGTTTACAGCGCATGTGAAGTAATAATTCTAATATGTCTTTGTAACCTCAGTCTTATTTAGCCCCAATAGAAATCACACTTCCTAGTACATTATCTCAGTACAGGCAGAGTGACACAAGTACCCCAGTCACTGATGCTGGGAACCACAGCAGCTCCTAGGTGGTTTCTCTGGAGTCTTAATTAATTTCATATGCTTAAATTGGCTGGCAGTGAACTGGACTGGGCTTGTCGGTGGATTGGATGAATCCTACTTTTGGGGTCATTGCAAAAAAAAAAAAAAAAACCCAGGAAAATTTAGGTTGATTTACCACCTCTTTTTCACACTTTAATAAATTCAGTAAGTTCCCTTTGAACTGTTAAGTTAAATGTACCTCACTGGATTATACTATTAAGCGTAATTATATGTGTACGGCACTGGGGCATTCTAGCAAAATATGACATCCAGACACTGTTCCTGCTGCTGCCTAGTAATAGGATTCACATCCTATGTTTTAAACTTATTTGGGCCTAGCATCTTGACAAACCACTGCCAGTGGGAGTATTCTCATTGGCATATGTGGCCTTAAAAAAATTTGGTACTTTTCCCCCATTTGACAGTGTTGGAGACAAGCTGGCTGGCAACATTGCAGATGTTACTGAATAAGATCATCAACCAGAGTGACTACTCCTTGACTTTCCTATGCATGGTATGCATGGGGTAGTACTATGTGACAGGTAGACCAGAGCAAATTCACGCATTCTGGCATCTTATTACCAACCCCTAATCAACAGGGTAGTGAAGGAAAGCTATGGCTAATATTCTTGGAAGATTTCAATGGTATTTGAATGGTATCTGGCAAAAATAACTAAAATGTAGCATTTATTTCAAGGTGCGCTTAGACAATTGGGTGGGGCTCAGGGTTCTTTCCAAGGCCATTGGTTTGTGCAACATTGTTTTCAAATATCACTTTGAGTTCACATTTTCCTTATACTTTTGGCAGTTCACTTACAGAAACCATTCATATAGAATAAATAAGTGCTCTTTTGAAAGGATAATCTGGATCTTATCAGAATCATGAAGTGTCAGACCTTATACTTAGAAATATACTTACTCATTGCCATCGAGACTAGTTAGGCAGCTTGTACTAGAATGCCTGTGTGCTAACTTTTCTTTTGCAGGACACCATGTTCCAGCATACCCTATCTCTAAACAGCAGGGGCAGGGAAATGCATGAAATTCGCCCCATCCATATATAATGGACCATCTAGTGTGGACAAAAATTTTGTTCAATGTACCTGAGCCTTCTTGGGCCTTTCCTAATCCACCAAAATGGCCCACACAAACTGAACAAAATTCAATTTATGGTAGTTCTTCATACCTGTATGACAGCCAGTGTCTTCATGCTGAAAAAATATGGTATACAACTCTTCAGAACAGGAGCACCTATCTCCACATTTAACTGCTGATTGCCCATGAATAGCTTCCAGGCTGTACAAGTCCAACATAAGGCAATTCTGGTCACATATAACTGCCATGTTTTGTCTTCAGGTAGCTACCATTTGGAAATATGGCAAATCTTCTGACTGAATGTATTCCCTTGAAGATTCTGGCAGAATGCTAGAAACCCAAGACAATCCCCCACCCCCAATAAAAAATTTCAGTATCTATTGCCCAGCTGTGAAATACTTAAGAATAAAGTTTAAAGATTAGATGATCTTTGGAAAATTAGGGGACATCTCTTGGCCTCAGGGCAGGATCGTATGGCTACAGGACATTCATTGAGTCAATTCATTGATTACAGAAACAGTAGGTCTGGTGATAACCTGAGTTATTCATTAGTCGTGCAAGTCTATTTTAAAAAAAAGTTTATCGTGATGCAAGCCTTATAGAGTAGAGCTACTTCATCAGATGTAAAAATGAATCTTATTCACAAAAGCTTTTTTTTAAAAAAAAAACATGCCTCAAGATTTATATTTTTACTTCCTAGAAAAAAAATAAAACCTAGCTGGTCTAAATGCTTAAGAAAAACAAACATTTGCCAACCGTGATTCATATACAGTAACTGCATTCAGCAAAACGTACTATAAAAAGTTGGCATTCCCTCTGTCTCCCGATCAGACCAGTTTGTGCTAAATAATGGAAAGAGTAATCTACGTGTTATCTTCACATCACTATTATCACTGTGGTTATGAAGTGAGCAGTGAAAAGGGTATTTGCTTACAGGGACTGCAAAAAACAAACAAACAAACCACCCCACCTTGGAAAAATGTATTATGTTTAACTTTATAACAACAGGGTTAAATATTAAAAAGAAAACTTTAAAGCTTGAGATACCAAAAAAGAAAAAAAATTCTGTTAACTCTGAAGTGGATTAGAATGTTCAAAGTGCTTCAGGACTCGACACCATGGAAAGTCTGATTTATATTCCAGGCATTATAATGCCTCCGTACTCAGGAATGACAAATAGCACAACATTGAAATTGCAATGGCAGCCTCAGAGCACTAGCCACTAATGTGTTCCATCTTAATAATACAGCTTCTGCGATTCTGTTCACTTAACATTCAAAGCAGTTAACACTTCTTGTTGCATCCAAATCCAGATACAAAAACCTTCAAATCAAACTATTTACCTCAAGTGAAACCAGCCTTGAATAATTCACAAAGCACAAAGCAACAGGGAAGTAAGAAAAAACAGGACCATTTTATTTTAAAATGAAGCCTTGAGTTTCAAAACAATGGCATAAAGACCACATAAAAAGGCACAAAAGATTTTGGAACAAGGAATGGAGAAGAAATTCCCAAATAACAAGCAAGGAAAACTATACAGAATGTAATATAGCAAATGAGAAATAGAGATTAAGGTTAAAACTACAAACCCTGATAAAAATCATGATAAAGGAGTATTGACTGCTATAATCTGGATGACCAAATACCAGCTACTGCTAAACTCCCATTTTCCAACTGAGGTTGCAATCAAATGGTGCTTGACTGACTGATTCAATGATTATGTGCCATCAAGTTGTGTTTGACTCCTAACAACCCCATAGATAGATTTTCTCTATGACAATCTATCCCTTTCAAGTCTTCCAACAGTACACCTATTGCCACTGTACAGTAACTGAGTCCATCCACCTTGCTGCTGGTCATCCTCTTCTTCTCTTTCCTTCCACCTTTCCCAGCATTAGAGCCTGCTCCAGAAAGCCTGGTCTTCGCATAATGTTCTAAAGTAGGATAATTTGAGCCTGATCATTTATGCCTTGAGTGAGAACTCTAGGTAGATTTGTTTGATGATCCATTGGTTTGTTTTCTTGGCTGTTCACAGTATTCCCAGACGCTTTCTCCAACACCAAAGTTCAAAAGCATCAATATTCTTCCTAAGCTGCTTCTTCAAATCCAACTTTCACTTCCATAGAGTGTCACAAGGAAGGCCACAGCTTGTGTGATTCTGATCTTCATCGGTATAGACACATCATAACATTTGAATATATTTTCCAAGGCCTTCATGGCTGCTTTACCAAGTGTTAGTGTGGTGTATTTCTTGACTGCTTGTTCCTTTACTGTTGAGGCCATGTTGATATATGCTTTAAATTAAACGATGTCTGCATTATTGAAATGCATTCTATCTTTGAAAAGTGTTAGCACAATGCTATTAGATTGTGGTGGCCAAGCAAAGAATGGGTATTAGTTATACAGAACCTATGACTTCCTTGTTAAAGCAAGTGAACTAGCTTTTTTCTAGTCTTAGGTTAGATGATATTTAAAGTGCATAAAGCTTCAGGTCCATGTTATTTGATATTTCTTGGCTTCTTGCTGACATATTCAACAGAAGTCTCCCATTTGCCCTAGGAAAGCAAACACTATCTTTGGCTGAGACTAATGAAAATATCTTTCCAATGACTGTGTCCAGGATCTGGAATTCATTCTCAAAGGAGATCTATTTTCTAATACAATTGATATTGGTAGGATATAAATTTAATAAGCAAATGAACAATCAAACAAAATACATGCCTTGTTATTAAAACCTTTCTTTTTAGAAAGGCCTATGGTACATATGAAGAGCCAGTTTGGTGTAGTGTTTAAGGCACCAAGTTAGAAACCAGGAGACTGTGGGTTCAAGTCCTGCTTTAAGCACGAAGCCAGCTAAGTGACTTTGGGCCAGTCAGGGCTGTTACTTCTAAAAATCTAAAAAAAAACCCAAACAAAAGGAAATTCAGTGATTTAACATCTTTTTAGATCTTTAGCATCTGTACAACTATGGCAGTTGTTAGTTGAATGAAAGGGTTGTAAGCATGTTCCCTGCTGCACTGCATTTCCCTCGATGCAGAGGGCAAAGAAGACTATTACGGCCATGGCCTAGACCAGTGATTCTCAACCTTGGCAACTTGAAGATGTGTGGACTTCAACTCCCAGAGTTCCCTGGGAGTCCATGCTGGCTGGGAATTCTGGGAGTTGAAGTCCACATAACTTCAAGCTGCCAAGGTTGAGAAACACTGGCCTAGACACTGAACAACAAGTGGCTAGTAGAAACTTGTTTAAAGTTGTCTTGGAAACAGAACACATTGCTTCCATCTGCCTGCATCCACATCCCAAGCTCCTCATGATACTTTATACTGTGTCAGTATCATCGCTCATGGGAACTCTCTCTGTCTCTCGACAAGAAGATTCAGCTCATTATAAAGCAGTATTACATTTCTTCCACACTCACTTTGAATTAAGAAAAAAGATGCTTCTATATATTTTCAAAATATGATCAAAATTGGGTCAGCGAGGATAGTTTCAGTTCCCTGAAAGTTGTTCAGTTATTCAAAATTCTGACTCCGTTCACACCACAGATTAAGCCAAAAATAATCAAGCCACATTATGGCTTAGACAACATGTGAACCAAACATTTATTTGAAAAGTGTAGGTCTAGCTATGCAGAATGCAATACCAAGTTCCAATTAACAATCTCCATGAGCAAAGTCCACTGGGCATTTTTCCATGTGCAAATTCTTAGAAACTGGGAGCACTGTCACTTTCATACAATTAGTAGCTACAATGAGGGCAGGAACATAAGAACAGAGATTTCTGTATATTTTGGAAGATGAAAACTGTAATATCAGAAAAAAACTATTAGTTGCAAAGAGACTGAATACATGAGCTCATATGTGATTTCCAGCAGTCTGTGTCAAGGCAAAGACAGAAACCAGATATGCATCTATGAACATTAAGATGAATACAAAGGGAAAAGTCAAGATCACAATGCAAGAATGATGTGATGAGGACAAAATCAGTGAAAGAAACAGCATATTGGACCTAGTGACAAACTGACAACAGCAATCAGCAAACCAAACCAATGGCTTCTGACTAATTCCTGTACTGCTATAAAGAATTATGGTTATCTTTATAACCAGGGGAATAACAGCTTAAACAGTGATGCTCCAGACAATCTGGAACAACTTAAATAATTAAGAAGCATTATAGTTCTCAAATTTAAACCTCAGGTTGAACAGGAACCAACAGCAAATGTAAACAACAAGGACAGTCCACTGATAAAACACATTTATTAAAACATTCCTGAGATCTAACATATTGTAGACTCCCCCTTGCCCCAGAGTATCTTAGATGTATTATTTATTATCAGTTTCTCAATTCCTTTACCTTTAGACATCTGCTGGATTTTTCAAATATTGCTACAGTCTTTGTCAAAACAACTAGATTAATATAACGTTTTCAATAGCACTCTACTCTGAACTCCATTATCAGGGATCCCCACATAATTTCCTTAGCTGTGCTCATTGATTTCTCTTTTGTAGTCCTACAGGATCAAGACCACCACTTCACATTTTGGTTTTGTGACTGACCATGCCATCAGAGCAGCCATTTGTGCACTACAATTTGCCTTCCCATCTCATAACACCAATATGTCCACTATGGAATTTTAGAATGTATTTTCTAAAATTCCAGAAGAGCTAGGGACTCTTGCTTTAGATTAACTATCCATAAAGGTTATTACTCCTTGAGCTCCTGCTGCTTTCCTTCAGATTTCTTGTTTGTGGATATAAGCAAGGATAATTTCTTTAATAAAAAATATAGCAGTATCTACTATATTATAGTAATTTACTTATTATAAAAATCAGACAAAAGTAATAGACCAGGTAATAGGTATTGTAAGCCTCCACATTTTATTACATGAATGAATGAATGAATGAATGAATGAATGAATGAATGAATGAATATCAGTTTCTATGATTTTTCTTGTGGAGTTAAAGAAAGATACAATGAAACGATTTGCTATCAACCACTATATACAACCTTCATATGCATATTCAAAATAGCTTCAGTATTTTTTTGCTACGTAATAGTTGACCTACTACTCTTGGACCAAGTTATTTTGCTTTTAGCTATCTGAAATACTATTTTTGCATATGGCTGCTTAGTAGAGAAAAGGCAGTCCAAGAGCACCATCTGTACTGAAATTTTACCAGAACAGGACTGATTGTAGTCCCTTGCAAAAGATGAGCAAGGCAAGGTGTTCTGCAACGTTAGGGCTGCCACCAAGAATGTATACCTCTGCATCCCTGTTTCTTTCACTTCACAAAGATTAGGGACTTCAGGGATGTACACAGAAGGTAGACTAGTCTCGTCGGAAGAGTCCTCTAAGCATACAGCTGCTACCCCATGTATTTGTCTAGTATAAAATCAATACCTTGGTCCCAGACCACTGAATGGGCTGGAGCATTGGTGTAATGCTACTAAATCTGATGCTCCTTTGGGGAATGGGTGGCATACCAGCAAAATTAATTAATGACACTTCAACTGTCAGAATTTCCAAGCCAGCATGGGTATTATTAAGAATTCTGGGAAACGCTATCCACATCTATGGAGGGTACTCAGAAAACTGACATAGGTTTATCTCTGCTACTTTGGGGTCTTGCATTCGAAATTTCTATGTTTAAGCTACAGACTAATATGAAAATATACAGTGGAATATTGCAATAATTCATATTTTTGAAAATTCTGATTGCAGATTCTGACACAAAAAAAGTATATATTTCAATGTAATCAGCTATTCAGTAAATAAATTGGTATTTAGTGTCAGTTTATCCAGGTATTCGTTATTCATTAAAACAAGAAATAAACCATTCAGATTTTAAATACTTCTTCAAATATGCGCCATGATACCAAATTTAACTTGCAAATGTTGAACTCAAACCATTTCAGAGTCGTCTGCCTAATTAACGCATTTACTGAGTGCGTGAGTATGCATTACATACAGAGCTCTACAAATTTCTTTTGAAGTGCTAAATGGTGATATGACATAGAACTCTTTTGCCTCTTACAATCAGAACTAATTTATATATTCAAAGAATGAAGTTGTCAATACAGCTTTCTATCTCTATAGAGCTGTTATTGATAAAACATTAATGGTTAATTAGTGGTCTCCTACATATACACAAATCCTGAGCTTTTCCCACATGTTTACTGCATGCTTGCACTGAAAGAATAGGAGGGGCAGGGCAAATCTTATCTGCAAGCCAAAACCAAAACTTTCATTGTTTACTTCAAATAAAGCTTTGAAAGAAGCTTTATTTGCATATGGATGAGAAAGAATAAAACCATTTGACACTTCTAAATACCTAGCATTTCAGCCTAGTTTTCATAATCTTGTTTCTCTTCCACATATGTAGAATAAAGAACATGTGAAAAGTCCTCATGCTAAAAATTAACCAAAAAACAGAATACCATGTTCTTTGGAAGCATGCTTCCACACTGGATATAAAATTGTATGTGTTCATCATTAGCATCTTCTCAGTACAGCTAGCTGGCTTATATGCAAAATGGCTCTGTAAATATAAACAGACCTTTAAATAAGATTTTGATCACCGATTCAAGAGGTAGAGCAGAGGCCCAGATCTAGTTACTCCTGTTATCCTTCCTGTGAAACAGTTTATCTGCATGACTGTAGCTTATTTTATGGAACGATGCCAGAATGTCCTGCCAGCTTTTAGACTGAACCTAGAAACCAAATTTGCAAAAAAAAACAAAAAACAAGAACAACAAAAAAAAACCTTCAATGTGAAATCCCTAATAATTCAGTGACATTTTATCTATTTTACTCACTCAGGGTAACTTTATTAAGCGATCCAGCACCTGAGCCATCTTTGGAATGTAACGGTTATTTTAATTGTGATGAAACAGCACTTACTCTGCCATCTATCAGCAATAAACAGAATAGAGAAAAAGAGATTAAATATAACATCCAATTTAGACTTTAAAAATTTTCTTTATTCTGAGTTACAAAAAAAGGGCAACACAGAGGCTTAATCTTTGAAGAATGAAGTGCTTTTTTGTTTACCTGTACAACATAATTATATTTATTTATTTAAAAGTAAGTCCCAAGGAATTAAATAATTACTTCTAGGTATAGAACTGCTATTGCAATTTTAAAAATACAATTATCTAGGTAAGACTAAACTATTAATATGTATGAAATATGATATACAGAACATCAGTTACAAATATAAATGCCTATAATAATGAAATACTTTCTATTAACCCAATCATTCTATGATGCTTTGTGATAAAGGAAAATAGGACAGTCAGGCTTATTGAAATTTGACTTAAGTTAAAGGCGAAAGAAATTTAATCTGGATGCATTGAACAAAATACTGTTGTCTGCTGTCACTATCTGAATTAAATAAAGCTGACCCAGACTAGGTCTAGATTAGAAAGGAGTAGCTGGAACCATAATTTGAACAAAAGTTTGGTTTAAAAAATCCATAATGGTCCTTTCTTTCTAGTGATAGAAAGATTCAGAATTGCAAGTATAAAAGTTGGCATGCAACTTTTTAGAAATAAGAAGACAATAATTCACAGGGATATTATTTAGAAGCTGCACTGATGTCTGAAGGAGCATAGATACAGTAATGCACTTGTGGCTCCTCATAATTAAAATCAGCATTTTAAAACATGGCATTTATCTTTGTTCATAGCAACCTCATCCCACTATGGGGAAATACTGAATTTGTTAGAACTTACTGAAGCTTACAGGACTAAGAAATAGAAATAATGCTAAAAGGAATTTACATTGCTGTTACTTAAATACATATAATTTTATGGCACAATTATGAAATTATTATTGGTCTCATATACAGTAACTCTGTTCTAATGTACAGGTCTAATACAGAGAAATAAATAATGTTCAGAGAAAGAAATTTTAACATAAAACAAATGTGGTTTAATCTAGCTTCAAAAATGCTAAAAGTTATACTGAAGTTTCAGTTATAGTAGTCCTCAATTAATGAATGCCCTGTTTAGCGACTGAAGTTACAACGGCACTGAAAAAGTAACTTTACAACCAGTCCTCAAACTTATGACCATTTCACCGTCTCCACGGTCACATGATTGCGATTCAGGTGCTTTGCAATCAGCATGCATTTATGACCATTGCAACAACCCACAGTCATGTGATCACCATTTGTGTGCTTCACAGCCGGCTTCCGACAAGCAAAGTCAATGGAGAAGCCAACAGTAAAATCACAAGTTGCAGTCACATGATATCTCACTTAACAACCATGTGATTCGCTTAACGACTGCAGTGGAACTAACATTGGAAGTCTGGCACAGTCATGTGATGTTCCACTTTACAACTGCCTCGCTTAGCGATGGAGTTGCCAGTCCCAGTTGTGATTGTTAAGTAAGGACTACTGTAAAATGAAAATATCTCAACTTTCAACAGTCTTACATTTTACTTTATTTAGTAGATTGCTATATTTTAGAAACATGTTTAATAATAATATATTAAATTTGTATGCCACTTGATTTTTTTAAAAATAACTTTATTCGATTTTAAGATAAGAACAGTAAAAACTAACAAAAACTAATATTAAAGATAAAGAATGAGAAAGGAAAGAAAGAATGAAAAAGAAGAGAAAGAACAAAGTCAAAAGTGCAGAAAGAAAGGAAGGAAGGGAGGGAGTGAGGGAACAAAAAAATGACTTCTGACTTTCTTCACAACAGATATAAGTATCAATTTACAGTACATTTTACTCTAAGTTTACAATATAACTTTCATTTTTTATACTGTCCACTATTATTTCTAATCATCAAATCTAAAGATCATAATTTTGTTTTTTTCTGTTTCACGCAAAAATTGAAACTTTCAATGACTCAGTTTATTTCTAAGTTTTGCTTTTACAAGAGAGTTTCTGAGATTCGAGTTGAAAATAACAGTCTGGCCTAAGCAAGCCAATTAAGGTGGGGAAGGGAAGGCTAGTGACAAGAACAAAGTTCCTGATAGCAGAATCCAGATGCGGGAAAGTCAATTAAGGAGCACAGGTTCAAAGAAAATGGCATGTTTGGCCTAGTAATCAATCAATCTAGTGTTAATTTAATTGTTAGGCCACAGAATATAAACAATACTCAGCAAGAATCCAAAGAGCCATATCCAACAAAATTGGGGATAAAAACAGATGCATAATGGAAAACCAGAGCATGAGATGTCGTATCTATGTCACTAAGATACAGATGTCTATAAAAGGCTGAATCAATGACCATGGCAGAATGAAGAGCCAGCAAGTAGACCAGCTCTTCATAATTCCCCTCTGGACAAGGAGATGACTTGAGATTGCCCATAAGTGCTCCATACAGATGCTCCTTGTGAGGAGACCACAAGACAGGTCTGAGAGACGAGGGAATAACCATCTTGCTTAGACCACAGTCAGTGGTTTTAAAAGGACACTGGGTTCGCACACTTCCTTTTGAATCACTTTCAAAAATTGCTTGTTAACTGCTTTTCAGCTTTTAGGAACCTTTGGCTTAACAAGACTGACAGTAGTGGGTGAGTTTCCCCTCAATCCTTAGCAAAAAAAGTTTTAAACATAAGTTTAAAGACTTTTTTTCTGGAATAAACAGCAAAAGGATGATTAAAACAGTAAGTATATAGGCTGCATGCCATACAGTATATCCCATTGTGTTAAATCGCCACTTCAATACTTACAGTGGACAATGTACCACTCAACTGTATCCATTAAAGTTTCCTCAATTATCACTACTCTTCTTTCTAATAACAAGAACGGACTTTATACAGCTTTGTTCTGAAAGATGCTTGTTACCATGGAGCATACAGAGTTTTTATGAGTATAAAAAAAATGAAATAAAGTAAAATCGCTTATAAGGCTTTGGCATTGCCCCACATTAATTGTGGAATTAATTTGCACTATGCATCTCTGAAAGAAAGACTGAAGAGGCAACACTTTCCTCATGAAAACTAATTGTGTTGACATATGATTATTTATTTTGATGTTATTAACTAATGCTTGCTTTATTACCATAGAATTTTATATCACTATTGTTTGTATGTTACCTGATCACTGTATGCATGAAAAGCAGTATAAATATTTTAAATACATAAATATTTTATTGCTACCATGGGGATTAAAATTCAGATTTCACCTTGTTCAGTTGCATTCAGATAAAGTAACCTATACTTATGTATGCACCTGCAGAATTCAAAATCTTTGGGAAGTAGAAATCTTGGAAGATATCACATTTGTACCATGCTAAAACACCTGAAATGCATATACAAGACTGAAAGTCATCATTTACATTCAGTATTATTAAATGTTAATTACAAGTATACTGTCCATAACATGTATATTTTCTATACAGATTTCTCCTGGCTTATTTTTTTCTTTAAAACCCAGAAAAATAGCTATTAATGCAGTGAATCCTACAATGAACTAGATACATACAGTATGAAACTAAGAGGAATGACAAAACATCCAAAGTTAATTACATTAAGAATTTATAAGTTCATGGCCATTCCTTAATAAAAAAAAGTTCAGGCTTCCTTTTTAGTACAGTACATTTCTAAAGCTAAGCATAAATCTTTTAAAAAGAAAGCTAACTTTTCATGTGCCTTATATGTTGGTTAACAAGGAAATAATAACTAGCTTTTATGCTAATAAAGAAGCTGCCTGAAAAATATACCACAAGATTATGGATTTTCTTTTCAATAATTTCTCCATAAAATTCAAGCATTTCATATGTGAAGCACACGCAAAGGTTTTCTTTCTAAGCTCACACCGTCAGGTTCAGATTCACAGAGAAACCATGGGTTTCCAGCTGTGTGAACAAACAGGAAGAGACTTGGCTGACATACTATTACCAAAATGAATCCAGATTCATTTATATATATGCATAAAAACTGTACCTTCCCCCCCAAAAAGATTTAAATGATATAGAACATTACAAAGCCACAAAGCCCAAAGTAGCAAACAAATCCACCCATAAATGTATAAGGTGGTGATAAAATAATATTGCTATAACTGTAATATATTTGATCCTTGAATATTTGGAACTTTTTAAAAAAAGATACTAAAAATATGTAAGTCTAATATTTCTGCTATGAAAAATATAGTAGGTCACTGCACTTCTTTTAATGGAAGAAGACAGAGTAGGGCCTATGAAAATGACTTCAATTGGTAAGCAGATTAACAGAAGAACTAAAGCAAAGAATATCAATATTTCAGCCCTGTTTATTTTGGATCAGCTTTAACTTCTCTGCTCCTTAAGAATGCCTGCCAATGAGATATTTGGATCAGCCCCATTCTGAAAATTTAAATCACATCAGGATACTTTGTGGTTTTTGCTATCTGCAGTTATTAATGCTGCATTCAGGATAGCAAGACTATTCAATCATAAACATGTACTTTTTTACACTCCTTTCAAAACCCAAAGTTGGACCTTGATGAACAACCATCCAAGGAAAGGTAAATAAGTAATTTGCTACCAACAAAGTAATTTCATTACTTTTGCATCATAGATGTGATATCAATCACTATTTCATCATAGATGTGAAAAAGATTAATATCATATGCAGCAAGAGTTTAACACAATTTTTTTCTTTTTCATCTTGAACGATACTGCAGGGCTTTCAAGACCATGGCCATTTCATATTAGCAAGATAGGAGTGGTTTTCGATTGCTTCTTCCAAGATGTATTCTCAACTTCTCAGTCTAGCCTTCATCCATGGTATTTTCTAGCTTAGCTTTTCTTAATTTGCCAAGGTCGCCAAGGCACCATGAGTTAAGCTCAGCTGAAAGACAACTTTCATAATGAATTGTTATTTGATTCTTCATGTGGAGTACAAGTCTATGCACTCTCATAAAATACTACTGGCGCTTGACAACAACTCATTTCAGAATTCAAGGTGCTTGTCATCACCTATCCTTATGACACAGGGCCTGTTTATCTGAGAGATCACCTCTCTCTAATTGTTTCTGCCTGCCCAGTATGTTTGGGCAGAGGGGGTACGCTCGAAATCCCTTCACTTAAACCTTGGCATCTTGTGGGACCAAAGAAGCATGCCTTCCCTGTCACTACCCCCGCCCTCTGGAACATCATTCCCCCCAGAGATACAGACGACACTCATTCTCCTGGAGTTCCAAAAAGCCCTTAAGACCTGGCTCTGTTCCCAGGCCTGGGGTTAATGTGTTTGTTATGCATTTGTGGAACCCCTGTCATATTTGTACTGTTCATTATCCTAGTTGTTTTAGTCTGGGCTGCCTGCTTATGTGAGTTTTAACTGTTTGTTTTTGGATTTTGTAAGCTACCCTGAGTCTTCTGGAATGGGCGGCCATAACAAATCTATTAAATTAAATTAAACATTCAGAACTTTATTTATTTCAATTTATATGGCTGCCCATCTCAAATTCATGACACTGGGGGGCTAACATTATAAGAAAACAGAAAAACATAAAGAATAGAAAAACATAAAAAGCAACATGCAGCTGGGGTAAAGTAGACTGATCAATCCCAAAGCAACATAACCAATGTAACCAACGTATGGGCTCAGTCACACCTCCTGACCCTCAGGTCCAGTGACAAAATCAAGTCCTTAAGGACTTACAAACACCAACAGGGTTACGGCCAATTTAATTTCTGGGAAAATGATATTCCAGAGGTTGGGCACCACAACAGAAAAGGCTCTCTTCCTTACCCCTGCCAGATGGCATTCCTTAGCAGACGGAACCCAGAGCATGCCTCTTCTGTGGACCTAATGAATGGGCAGACAGGCACCTCCTCATATAACCCAGCCCCATGTTATAAAGGGTTTTATAGGTTATAACCAGAGCCTTGAATTGAACCCAGAAGCAAACTGGCAACCAATGCAGTTTGTGAAGCAGAGATATAACATGTGCTGATCAAGGATGCACATAATTGCCCACCCCTCCACATTCTGTATCAGCTGTAGCTTCTGGATGCTCTTCAAGGGCAGCCCCATGTAGAGTGCATTTCATGACTAAGGCATGAGTGACCATGAATAGGGTCTCCCGGTCCAGGAACAGGCGCAATATGAAGCTGTTCAAAGGTCCTCCTGCCCATGGCTGCCACCTGTTCATCACACAGGAGCCATGAGTCCAGGAAGATACCCTGATTGCATCCTGGTTCTGCTTGGGAAAGTGCAGCACCATCCAGAACAAAAGATGGAAAATCTCCAGAACCAAGGGCCTAACACCCAGAGAATTATTAGAATGATGTTAAAATATCAGCTGCTATTGGGTCAACTAACAATTTACCAGTGTCTTAGTGTTCTCATTAAACAGTTATAAACTAAAAGATTGCTCCTACAAGACTATTTTTTCTTCAGAATTGCCAGATTTTAATAGAATAAAATATTGTTGATTTATTGCTAAATTACCATTCTCATGTTTCCTATTTTTTCCAAACATTGTGAGGTCTATAATTTTTAAATATCAAATATAGGTTGGAACAAGCCTATATTCAGTGAACATGCAAAGCACTGCTGAAGCTTCTAAGTATTTCTGTGTGTTTATTAAAAACTTTCTTCTACAAGCTTCTTCCAATATCACTACAGGCAGCAAGATCCTAGTTCCTCTTTTAGAAAGCTCCTAGATTAGGGTCTCTGATTTTCAAAGATTTCCTTACTGATTATAAAAGAAAAGAAAAGGGATTTCTATCCTTCTACCTTCCCCCATATACTTGCATTTCTTCCTATTTTTTTCCTTCCCTGACCTGTGGATTTGGTAGAAGACCAGGGGCTTTGACCAATGGACCTACAGCAAGCCCTGGGATGCCCTACTGTCCAATCTTTCCCTTTCTTTCTAACATTGGGGTTTCTGATGATAGAAAAGCTACTCCTCTGAAATTAGACCTTGTAGAAAAATGTATAGATGAAGCTCCCAAGTACTTTATCGCCCTAGGGAAACCTTTCTAGGTACATTAGTATTGCAGTTTTAATTAGCTGGCTTCTGTTTCTTATTGGAGAAAAAACAATGATTGTAAAATTTCATATCATTGTATATAATAAAACTGATTAAATAAATGAGAACTAATGGGCAATTAATCATTAACCCCCCCTGCTATGCTAAGCTGGAAGCAATACAAGATGCAGAATCTGCAAAAAGGAAACTATTAATTATGGTTGCAAAGGATCTTTGTGAAATGGGATTTAGTTGTGAGTGAACATTTGAGATATATATGACTATGGGAAAGGGCACTGTTGAATAAACATGCCAGCACTGCCTACTCTGTGAAATCAGCATTTTACTTTTGCTTTCACATGATTGCAAAGAAGATATATCAAGTTAAATCATAAGTCCATCTAGCTCAGTAATACTTGTTTTGACAAGCAGCTGCTATCCAGGCTTTCAGACAGAGTTTAACATGTAAACCATGTCTGCCACCAGAGAAAAATATTCCCAAAATAAATAAAAATATAAAAATATGGGTATTTTTATCAAAAATATTGAAATTTAGCTATTTGGAGAATTCTCCCGAATAGCTGTTATATTAAAATACACTGTTAATACTCCAATTTTGACTGGAAAGTAAATAAATTTGTTGCATAGTATAGAATGAATATAGAAGTTTGGAGGAAAACTTTTTGAACACGAATTAAAATTAAGAAACATTTTTTCCATATTTATCGTCGGATAAGAAAGGAGTTTATTTTTTGAAAAAAATGAAGAGATTGCCACCATCATGCATTCTGATAACAGAAATTTCCAGATGGTAGTAGATAACTTCCAATATGTTCTAATTGGTTTAATTGGCTTCCTGTTTATTAATTGATAGGGGTGCTGAAGATCTTATAAATTAACCTCAATTATGATAGTGATTAAGCATGGCTAAGCAGCCAAAATAAAATTTTGAAGACCCAGAAGGAAAAATTGGTTTTCCATTATTTGATATTCTAGTCCAAGCTGTCACTAACATACCAAAAGACACCATAATTTAGTTCATTTACAGTGACACTGATGACACTTTATTTACTGGAATATTGTTGCATGAAGCACAAATATTTACTTTTGGACAATAATGAAATATTCACAAATAATATATTATTATTATATAAAGGGCACTTTATATAATAGTTTAGTCTATACAATAGTTTAGAGGAGTTGACCTCTACACTTCTTGAAGATTTTTTAAAGATTAATCTATTACTATGGCTATGTAATTATAAGACATGTTTTGAGTTTTAGGAAAACTGACTCCTCTTGTTGTAATCTGCATATTTTTATACATTAAAATTTATTATTGCTGTTTTCATTTTAAATTGTTCAGCCACTTAAACATATCATATATACATTCAATACTTATTGTAGTGATCTCACCTTTTCTACAAATTAGCAGGGATTAAAAATAGGAATCTAATAAGTATTTTCTTTATTTTTACTTGTCTTCATTTACCCTCAATCATATAGCCAAATGTAAATAGCTACATAGCAAACAGCATCCTGCTTCAAGGATATCCATGACCATCCTGGGACAAGATCTAAGCAATAAATATGAGTGAAGAGACATAATAGAAACAGCAATACAGAACAGGATCATGATTGCCAAAATGACAGATAACTTTAAGATATCAGAAGTCAGATAATTAATTGCTTTAAAAAGATCTTTGAGTAATAATTAAAACCATGAATTACAAGTTCAGATTAATATATGAGTTTAGCCATAA
This sequence comes from Python bivittatus, assembly GCF_059951505.1. Lineage (NCBI taxonomy): Eukaryota > Metazoa > Chordata > Lepidosauria > Squamata > Pythonidae > Python > Python bivittatus. The sequence goes on from NW_028277086.1 coordinate 27,609,204, forward strand.
ACTCATATATAATCACCCTAAGTGTGTCTTCAATTGGAAGGTGCAGACATACTAGCTTTCTGTATTGTTCATTGGAAAAATGTTTTTAGAAAAGACAAACTTTTAATCCTATGTTTTCATCTTTATTTAATTTTTCCTGATTTACAAGGAAATCTGGCTCCTCCAAGGACGCTGAGCAGAAGGGCAACAATGCGTAAGGATTCCTTATGAAATACTCCAGAGAGAGAGCATAAGTATGCAGCAGCTGTGTAGAGTAGAGAGAAAACTGGAACAGATGGTAACAGAACCCATGGCATTTCTATTTAGCGCATGCTTGAAGAGTGATCAGTGAGAACATGGAGACAAAATATGAGCATAATAGAACTGTTTAGCGCAGGATTTCTTAGTGATTATGTCACTGGAAGAGCCTTTGGCACAAGAAGGCTGTCTTTAAAGATAACAATAGCCCAGAGATGCCGGCTACTTACTCACCAGTTCTTGAAACATCATGGGCAGATTCATCATGGGCTCATAAGTTGAAACTTATGAACTTCCAGAGTAATTTAAGAGGTTATAGTCAAGGGTATCATTAAGTGCATGCTAATGATGTATTTACTGGAATGTTCCTGGATACAGCCAATAACCAAAGAGCATTATTTCACAGGGGCCCAAGACCTATTCAGAAAAGTAACACCACAAAACAGGCAGGCTAGCACAAAATATTTCCTGTGAGCTTAAGACCTACATGATCCCACGAATACTGCTGAATCAATATATTATAGTTCTATTGAATTTTTTTTTTAAAGTCCATCATATTTTCTTTTATGAAAGCTGTTTCTGTGAGTATGTCTTATTGAAATACCTGCTAATCTGAAAAGTATATGTGTTTCTACTTGGAGCTTGAAATTCTATCTTGCGCAATAAGTGAAATGCTAAGCTAATTTGCACTGAAAATCAAAATACATAGGTGTGAGCTACTTTTTTGTAAACTTATCTGATACTTTGTTAAATCCAGATTCAATTATTAAATAAGGTCTCGGTGTAAGATATGGTGTTAGTATTCACACTTTGAGCACAAGTAAGGATTCTAGAAATCTATTCAATACAATTTTATTGCCTTTTCACACATGAATGTGGATAGAATATATAAGGAATATGTTACAACATGAAAACCATCTTGCTCCTGTTGCAGAAACTTTTAATTAAATGCCTAATCTTACAACTAGAAAGGCAATTATTATAGGAAAATTGAGTACATTCTCAGCCATAATTTAAATGTACCTTAAGAAAAAGTTTTTCTTGGTATAAATGTTACGCATATATGCCTTGACCACCAGTAAAATCTTTAGGGTTAGTATTTGGATTTTCTTGTCATTGTCCACTGTTTGATTGAAAAACACAATTATTTTTTACAACTGTCTATGAAATTTATTAAGGCTGCACGAAGATCCAGATTTGAAGGGCACAATGTAATTCAGAGCACACATGAACGCACACATAACACCTGCGATGATCACCTTAAATGTGTTTCTTTCCTGACACTGGACAGCAGCTGTGAAGGGAATTTGTTCTGGGATTTAACTGAAGTGTGGTAAGCTAGATATACTGCAGAGTACAGATTGTAAAAGGAGAGCTACATTAGCCTATGGTAGGAAAAAATTGGAAGGATTCTGGTAGCACCTTTTCCGACTAATGCATTTTATTAAAATACATAAGCTTTCATGAGTTACAGCTGACTTCATCAGATGCACGTGATGAAGTCACCTACAACTTACAAAAGTGTTTGTCTTTTAATAAAATTTATTAGTTGGAAAGTGCTACCATATTCCTTTAGACTTCTGGGTACAGAGTAGAGAGATCCTTGTACAATGAAAAATAGGACATGTTCACACATACTTCAGACACCCCATGTAAGAAAAGTGCAATAGCTTCTCAACAAACTGAAAATTTCACTGACGCTTTCTTCTTTGGAAATAAAAATGAAAGCAATTCAGTCTTATATTTAATTAAATGATATCAGAATGATTTTTAATAGATTTTATGAAGGTTTTTACCCTTTTTCTAAGTTAGTCATTGGTCAGTTTTAAATTTCATACAAATTACTTTGGTATTTTTATATCCTTTCATTATTTGCTTTAATAAGTTTACATCAGGATAAAGTTTCACCATCTGCTTAGTAACAGAAATCTAAGAAATGAGTCCTTCTTTCAAAAAGTAAGTATATCCATTAAGGAACACTTTGAAAAATATATCATATCATACACTCATCAAAAGAAGAACTGTCAGTTTGATGAAGTGCAATTCATCTCATTAGTATTGAACACAGAAGCATAATTCCACACAAAATAGAATTGCTAAAATATTAACAATTACCAGCTGTTCAGAACCCATCTTATATAGATAAAAAATATGTCAAATTTAATTTATCAGATGCTCTCAGTTGCCATACTCTGTTTTCCTTCAACATACTGAAAAATTATAGTATAGCTTTGGTACCATCTAAGGCAGGGTCTGAAGAGGTGAAAAAAATAACACCAATCTGTTATGTATCCAAGTCTAATAACTACATGAATGAATAATCATTCTGAAGTTCAAAAATACAATCCATGTTATTGTTGTTTTTGTGCTTCTAGGAAAGCAGAGATGCATGTCTTTCTCTGATTAAATACTTGTTTAATTTTAAGGAAGAAGTAATCATATACTTTAATACAAACCAGACATTTCTGTTATGTCCTGTACTCAGAAGTATTTTCTTATACAGAAATCAAACAAAGATGCTAATGTTCTAAGTTGATCTCATATCAAGAAACTGACAAATTTTCTTACTTATAAGAATAATACAAAAGTGCATCTTTTCAGCCCATTCAACAGAAGCTAATGCAATAACCATAACTACATTCTGGTTATTATAGTGGGTTCTTAAAACTATGCTACGGCTTTATGAAGAAGAATGTATATTTTTCTGCTTGTCCCAGCTTAAAATAAATAATGTATCAGTAAAAATGACACAGAAAAAAAAAAGTTATCAACATCCTCCTCACTTGTATGAGAATAAACTAAAGCATTAAAGAGTTTTAATTTAGAAAATAAATTACATGTATTTTATAGAATAACGCATGGTTTAGAGTAAGCAGAATGATAATTATTACCCCATCCTATTCAAGAATTCCTTCAATTCTTCTACCTGGACTGACAAGGTAAATAGTAATTGGGGTTCTTTTAACATAAACAAACAAACAAACTTATTTGACAGCAAAGATAGACAGTACAAAATTAGTACTAAAATTACTCATAATTGGTAATGATAGTTGACATATGATAGTTGATATATATAATCTGAATAAATGTAGGAGAAAATATGTTCTACCAACTCATGGTCAGTCTTTTAAAAAGTGTGCTATATAACACCAAATATATAACTCATTTTTTAAATTGTTCACCAATTTTGTAACATTGCCAAAGTTTTATATTATACATATCTGTATGTATACTTGTTCGCATGTTATTACAAGAAAGGCTTTTCAGTTTCCATTGTGATTTTAAATACCAAACTGATCCAACAGCTGGTAAATGGAAGAAAGTGAGTCAGCCTACATACAACAGGTTCATATTTCAAATGTAGTTCTAACAGAACCAATTATTAATAAGCAATGAACTACTTCTGCCATGCTAGGTGATAACCTACGTTCTGTACTCTTTAAATCAGAATACGCTAGTTTAAATGGTGCCTGTACATCTGGATTACAAATTAGCATTATAAATTTTAAAACATTTAATGAGAGAGCATATTTTATTAATATGTACTGAAGCTTAAAGGATTAAAACCAGACAAATTATTCAATTCAGCAAAAAATGTTGAATAAAGTTTAATAATATGAAGACATTATCTTTCAAGTATATATTTGCCAAGAATAACCCTCTGCTATACCTGCAATTATCTTCCTCTAAACTAAGTGCTGTTGACATGTGTAATTAATGCTTACAAAAGGACAAACCAGGAATTAAAGCAGACAGCAATGTCTGCAGATTAATGTTGGCATAATGACTGCTCATTGTATTTTAAACATTACATAACTACATGCAGAGGTCTTAAGAATCTGTGGGGGGGGGGAAACAGAAATGTTTATAAAGGCTATCAGTGTAAATACTGACATCCTTGTATGGCTCTATATAAAAGCAATGCTTACTCACATAGTGATGTGATCCTTATGTATTTTGCTGTGTTTACCTTATTCTTTTAATTATGAAAACAATAATTAGTGTTTTCATAATTTTTTGTAGTAGCCTTTCTTCTAACTGAAGGTTACTCTGAACATTTTGGTCACAATAATAGCATGGTTTTGTTACCCACAAAATTAGACAAGCCTGCTCATTTTGAGAATTATAGCTAGCTTGTACTCTTAGATGTATACACTGGATATATACTGGCCCAGTATATCCATGTAGCTTATATTTAGAATTGATTGTAACCCATTAGCTACATATATAATAATAATGAATACAATCATCATCTTGATCCAAATCCTTAGGACCACTTTAGGCTTTAACTACATGTTGACACTTATAGAACTCAGCACATAAAAAAGCAATAATGGCTAATCAACTGGGATTGTATTCTTGGCCACCTAAAGGTCACATCAGAAATTATCATGACTTTCATCTTTTAGCCTCTCCCTTTTACATGAATGTTATTGAAAGAAAGGTGGGGTACAAAAACCTCACATTTTCTAATAAAATACTTGGCTTTTAGAATTTTGTACAAAAATTTCTATAAATAACAAAAATGACTTACTGATAAACTGATATACTCTTGTGAAATGTTCCAATTAAGTGAACTGTCGTCTTCTTTAGTGAAAGGTACCAACTATGATGAAAAAGCGAAACATGAGTTGTGAAGTCACTGGGCATGTAGTTTGTGCTGTGATGTTGCAATACATAGTTTATCATTTGCCCCTCCACCCTTTCTGTGGATGAAATGATAGTTGTGGAGCATATGAGAAATAAAGTTAATTTTTACAGTGGCAATTCACGGTTTGGTGTTTATGCTAGAACTAAGTCAAATATGAAAGACTTTTCATCCGAGTCTAAAAACATAGGACTAATCTCACATCAGGATATCACTGTGTCAAGAAATCTAGGAAAGGCACAAGAATAATCAAACATTATACAATATTTCCAGATATAAGAGTTTCTTCAAATGTACACTATTTTAAAATTAACAAAAAGAAGTAGCAATAATTGACATGAGAAGTACAATTAGTCTGTACATAATTATCTTTCCTGTGTGATCACATTGCATTAATATATAAAACAAAGAATACTGTTGCAATACATAAGGTGCATTATTTTTAAAAAATATTCACAAACCACGACAAGAAGTGCTTAAGAGCTTATCCACATTTTACTTGTTATTTTAAATGTGTTTCTCCTTGTATTGTTTCCAGATTTCCTTTATTAAGCTGGTGGCATGGGGCTTATACTTCAAATATATCTAAATTGTTAAATTAATCCTTTGAAATTTAAGACCTTTACAGCTTTTAGAAATATTATGAAACATATTTGTGCATTATGCAAATGGTTCTCTCTGCCAAGGGTAACACTGGAATCCTTTTCATAATGAAAATCATTGTATGAATGCATTGTACACCTATAAAAAATGACTATAATAAATCATGTTGGGTATAATTTTTTGTTGTAATCTCAACTCATTACAGTCAAAGATTCTGAATTACATTTTTATTACATTTCTTGTTCTATAAGTCCTATAGCTTCAAAGTCAAAATGTAGATTGATAGGAGTTGATACAAGGAACCAACCTGAAATCACAGATAGGTTATTTATGTCTGATATATAAGAGGATTTAAATTATAACAGTTTTGTATAGCAAGGTAGTCATAAATTGTTCACATCAGCATGTATTTTGTCATGAAAAAGAAAAACAAAAAACCTTAATTGGACCCAGCTAGCAAAGATGAGAGGACATCATTTATAATACTTTGCTATGAATCTTATAGAAACAACCTTAAAGAAAATTATTTCAACTCACCTTGATATCACTAAGGCAAAATTGTTACAGGAACACTGATAGTAAATTAAATATCAATGATTTAACAAAAATGTCAGGGATAAAATAGAATATGTGATTTATCTGTCTTGATCTGAATCTAGACTTCCTGAAACACTTATTCCTGGTTTATCTCTAAACAAATTAGTATCCAAGATTTTAAAAGGGTGACAAATAAACATATAAATCATGTAAAATAATTAATAATTTAAGTGACATATTTTGAATTTTATTCTAGTTATGTCTCCCTACATGCAATGTCCACCCAGCATGGTAAAACTCGTTACTGTTCCCAGCCATAATGGAGAAGAGTCGTGGATGATGGGAAAGGTAACACATCAGAATGGTACCATGTAGGGCAAGGCTGCTATAAGTCTACTATAGCTGTAGCAGAATTGAGAAAGGTTTTGAACATTTTTAATACTTAATACTTAAATAACAATATGGGACATCATAAAACAGTCAAAATAAGTTAAATCAGTTAATGTCCCATCAACTACTTTAGCTAAGCTTTCATAAGACTATTTCATCATGAATCACAATTCTGAGATAAAGACAAATGAGAAACTTTAGTAAAGATTTACATCCTCATACTTTTAATTTTATTCACACAATCATTACTTTTCAACTAATTTTGCTACAAACCTGCTGTTTATATCCTCTATCTATTCCTTACCCACATTTCTTATCCTTTTCCCATTCAAAACATTTAAAAAACATATAACAAATAACTTACTTTAAATAACTTTTTTAAAAGTTCACTGAGAAAACATTTATAAAAACAACCCTGATTAGGCAGCAAATGCTTTTAAAGTCTCACTCTTGGGATACCTATTTTATCTTGTAAAAAACCCTACTGAAATTAGTAGAATTAATTTCTGTTAGTTTATAGGACTGCAATGTACAACAGTGTAACATGATAGAAACTTCATTATAAGCCTAAAGGCACTCACATAATATTGATAACAGCATTCTCTGCAGAAAAGTAGGAGAAAAATATTTAACCCTTTCTAAATCCATTATTTATCCAATGTGTATTCCCACATGTAGTTTTCTATCTCCCCTCCAACTTCAAAATGCTACATGTTTAGCTCAGTAGAGTGGGAAAGCTGAATGCAGCTACAGTTCAGTGGTAAAACTCCTGCTTCACATAAGGCATGTCCAGGTAAACCTGGGGTGAAAAATCTTGTCTAAATTCCAAGAAAGCTGCTGTTAAATGGACTCACTGGTCCAACTCGATAGAAGAGCTTTCTTTTTTCCTAAAGCAGAAGAGTACAATGGGAAAGAAAGCATTAAAATATCCTTGAATTTTATTCTCCATGCTGCGTTTTTTTTAAAAAATATCTGTATCTAATTGCACATAACAGGAAATTATCCGATGGATTGGACCCAGCTAGCAAAGCCATAGGCATTTAAAAGTAGTAGCAAAAGAGAGAGAGAGAAGCAGCATGACGACAGAAAATAAATGTTTGAAGGCAAGGCATAAATCCTTAAATGGAAAATAAATGAAAGACCTCACAGCGTACATTTTCTGTTCATGCTGAGATGAATGCACTGGCCTGCTAATTTAAGAGACAATCTGTTCTTACTTGGGAGCAAACCCATTGAACTCAACAAAATATATATACGGTTGATCTGTTGATATAGTATCCAAGTTATACATCATACTGTATTGAAATAATCATTATTTTATGAGACCCTCCCAGCTCTCCTAAGGGTTGAATCGGTAGGAGCAGATGTGTAACAGACACCTACATCTCTTCTTGATTAGGCACGTTAAAAAAGTAATTAAGTAATCAATAAGTCAATAGCTTCACTGATAAGTAAGCACGATCTAAAACACACAACCACACTGTTTCCATCTCACAGAAGGCAAACTATACTATATAGTTGTGGAACATTTGTAGCTATTATCTGTCTCTAACACTACATTTATTCTATATTCATGGAGCTAAATGGCTGAAAAAGAATAACAACAACAACAAAAAGAAATCTTTTAGTTCTAGGATTGTCTAGGATTAATGTATTATTATATGAAAAAGCAGCATATCTTGCAGCTATTGTGACAAATAGGAGCTGTGCTTTTTTTCCTCTCTGAATACATCACATCCAATTTTAAAAGTCCATCTGATAATGGAAGAAAAAAACAGTAGTGTGGCCAGCAATTAAGGTATAATTAGCAGTTGTAGTTGAGTAACATCAGAAGCTGCCTAAGAGCCCACAAATGGGAAGGAGAATTTTCTCCCATTACATAAATTTCCAAATATCAAAGGAATTCTATTAAAAGGTATAAAAATACTAAAGCCCTACAATGCCTAACTCCAGCAACTGCATTTAAAAAAAAGGTCCATCATCCCAGCAAAAGTGGTGGTATATCAAACCAGACCTTGCTGCAAAAATCCAGACAATTTCTTGATGGGTGAAAGTTTTCTGGTTTTTTGTTTTTTTTTTTGCTGCCATCTAGTAGCCAGAATTGTGCAATAGCTGTAATAGCCCTATTTTAGTTAGCCTTTTATACAATTTTCCTTTGTTATGTCCTGTGTGGCTGCAATCTTCCATTATATCAGATGCATTACAAACTAACAAATAACTTATGGTGTCCAAGCTCAAGAAACTTGTCAAAATATAGAAGAATTTCTTTAAATATAGAAGAATTTCTTTAAAAACTATGATTCACCATTGACCAAAGGTAGTACAGCATCTACTTACACATTGTACAATTTAACTGTTTGCTAGAAGAAATTAAGTCCAATTTAGACAGTTTAGATGGGATTAGACAATTTTATGGAGGATACGATTACAGTATCTATCATTCTTTCTACAGTATCTGAATCAAAGATAGCTTAATTTAATACCTACTGCCAGGGAGCAACAATGGAAGAGATACCTTCAAAAATTTCTGAATGTATTTGACAGATACTCTGAAACCCAGAATGATTTATTCATTTGCTTACCTCATTTGTATGCTGCCCAATCCTGAAGGCTCTGGGTAGTTGACAATCTCATTATAAAAGCATCCATAACATGCTTTTCTATCTGCTTTTAATTTCAATATACATAAAATACCAAATCAAAAAGCCAGAGTGGCCACCTGCTCATTAAGCAGGAACTATGAGTCTAGGAGGGTTCAAAAATTGTGAACCACCTCTTAGCCGGGGAGTATAACACCACTCCAAGTTAAAGATATATTCAGTTTGACTCTGTTCCTCCCCATCCAGATTCTAACTGCTGCCAAGCATTGGGTCAGCACTTCTACTACATCAGTTGTTTGGCTTTGTGCTGAGATGACAGACACATAGAACATTGTCCAATCTAGCAGGGTTTTTCATATAGCCCCTTTGTTGTTAATGCCATATAGAACAACACAGGCATTCCTCTGTAAATTATACTTCTGATTGCAAATCTCATTGTCTGGATACTAAAATGTAAGTATATAAATTTGCAATCACATATTCTCAAGAGTTACAATTTAGTGGAGTGGTGGTAATGACAATGAGCTTAAAGCCCATACATCACCCCTTGTATTTACTTGTCGTGATTCACTATCTCCCGTGTAAATGACCTGACTGAAGTTGGAATGTAAACTCAATTAATAAGTGCTCCAATACAACACAATGTCTGACATTATTAAATATACTTTTAAGGAAACTTTTTTGAAAGAAATAAAACAGCCTGATACAATTTCCTGTGCCTGAAGTATAATCTTTATACTATTTAAAGTGACCTAGTACAGATTTTTTAAAGAACAAAATGAATTACACTGCCATCACTGGAAACAGATTTATAATGGAATAATGTGATTCTCTCATCTGCAGAAGTTTAATAAAATTTCCACATTCTTTTATGCATCAGTAGGATAAAACTGATCCAAGACTACTACAATCAGTTAGAATAGATTCCTTCTCTCCACTTAGACACTGTGATTTGTAAACTGTGATTTATGATGAAACATTATGTAATCCAAGTCACTAAAGCTTGTTTCACAAACTATGTTTTAAACAAATCTTGGTTTAGCACATGACCTTATAATTTCAGATATGTAAAAAGTGTTTATGTGAGAATGCAAAAACAACATGAAGTTTACATTATTTAAAATATCAGAAAGTAATACTTATATGTGCATGGATGCCTAAAGTAATTATACATTTGGGGTTATAGCAAAATGATAATATCAGTATTTTCATTTAAAAAGGAAGAACCAGGTTCAATTTTGAAATATATATGACGTATATACATGCACCTTCAAGTCAATGTGGACTTTGGATTAGTCTCTGCAGTTTTTGGAGATGGTTTGCCATTGCCTTCTTCCTAGGGCTGAGAGTGACTGATTGGTCCAAAGTCAGCCGGCTGGCCTTCTATCTAAGGCAGGACCAGAACTCACAATCTGCTGGTTTCTAGCCTGGCGCCTTAACCACTGCCCCAAACTAATTCTCATAATAGATGAGATAGTAGCATGAAAATAAGGAGCAGGACTGAATAGGTGAGATTCGATATCAAAAAATATGTACAGTTTTTTTTGCTACTGGAACATAAGGGTGGAACTTTGTTGGTGAATTGTATGCAAAAACTGTTTTACTTTCTAAGAATGCTTCTGCGGTAGAGTCACCTAGTAGTGGACATCCATGTAAATGCAATGAATTAATGAATATTGGAAATACACTATTATGGTTAAGGGTAATTATTTACTTTACAGAATACTAGCTCACAATTTTTTAAAATTAAAAGAATCTGGTAGAGCAAGGAACTTGATGAAAACTAAGGTACATGTCTATAAAGCACACTGTTGCCCATAGGTGCCACATTATGAATCTAGGATCTACATTATATGCTTCCTATTTAGCATATCTGCTATTACTGTCTGATTTAAATTACTTTCTCATAATTACTGATGGTGGAATTAATATTTGCTTTAAGGATATTTAATTGTAAAAAACAAATACATATATAGAATATATAAAAATATGAAAGCATAAATTGTATTGCTCAAGATCCACATTAAATTAAATAGAAATCTTACTTTTTAATGTTAATGCCTCTTAAAATAATTCCAATGTAAGGTAAAACATGTTTACAAAAGAGATTTTGTGTTTGTGGGTTTTTAACTGCATGTGTCAAGCTTTTAGTATGTTCATGAAAGCTCATGAAATTTTGAATGGTAAAAAAGGCTTGTTCAACACAGAAAAAGACATTTCCCCCTCATTTATGGTGACAGATGTCTCTGTCATGCTGCCTAAAGGCTTATAATAACTTTCTAACCTGGATAATTAACACTTTTTAATGTTTTCTTTTTCTCAATCTAATAGGCTAAACATAATGGCCAATATAAATTCTTAATGCCATGTTATTTTAACTTATAGAATGATCTGATATAGATAGTAGTACAACAGTTTCTTTCTCTCCTCTGCAATCCGATCCTTCTTTGCTTATAATTCTCTTTTTCCTTTTATCCTACCCTGTGGCCTGCTTTTTCAAATGCAGACCTTTCTCAGCCTGTTCAGCCACAGGAACAGATTTACCCTTAACCCTACTTCTAAACACTGTTTACTTATTTATCAAATTTATGTACTGCATACTCCTGGCAAAGCAAGTTCATAGATATCTCAGATGAGATGGATTTTATTCATTGGCCTAGCATCTCACAACTAAGTAAATAATTTCATTATGAAATACATAATTAAAAGTAAACATTATGGGATCCTTTAAATCAGTAACCTGTTCACGTAAGAATATAAATCCATCTTGTCTTGCACCACACTGTGGGAATAAGTCTACAAATGGCAAGCATTTATAGTAACTACTACCATTATCCTAACTACTTACCACTGGTAGATTTATTATGATAGGTGCATAACATATTCTTGTCATAGAACATTCTTATTCCCAAATGGGCTGTTTTATGATTTCAAACTCAGAACAATATATTTTGAGGATAAACCATTTCCAGAACAGCCGTTTTGAGGTTATAACATTTCATGAAGTATCCTTACATATTCTCATTTTTTAAAATCTTTTTTTTAAAATAATTTAATCTGGGGCTGCTTATCAGAAGCATGTTCTTCTCAGTTAAAAAATGTATAACTAAAAAACATGGAATCTAATACCACAGGCAATGCTGAAGTATATTTGCATGACTGCACGTTAAAAAAAAACCTGATAAGGAATGAATCAAAGTGAGAGGTTTTAAATAAAGTGTACTTCAAAGGTGACAAGTTTGTCTACAAGAGCATTTATGATATTTCAGTTCCATAATAAGGTATGAAACTCTGCAAGGAAGCTGGATACATAATTTCAATTATGTATTTTGCCTATAAATTGCAGAGAAGAAGAGCTGAACCTGTTAATTTTAATTATGGGAAACATCCAGAGTCCTGAGTCAAATTTAAAGGACTTGAACTGTTCTACCAAGTTGCTCCAATTCTTAATTCCCTACTCCTTCATGAGTTAAAAAGAAAAATAACCTTTTTTGGTGCCACAGAAACTTTCTCTCCTGCATTTAAAAATAATCTGAAAAAATTAGAGGCCACATACATACATACACACATACATATATGATGTATGAACCCATCATATATACATAAAATCCATATTATATCTTGGTAATAGTTATAGAAATGTTTCTATGCTTATCTAACCAGTAATTACACCAAAATGCTAAATCAGTGCAATATAACTCGTTAACAAAATACCTTGCTATCTGTGCTATGTCTATTCTTATTTTTTTCCAACGAAAATAGGGCTTTCATCTACATTCCTAGATTAAGTTTGTTTTGGCAGTTAACTTACTCAGTTCTGATACTTAATTCATTTCAATTAAATATTCAAAATTGTACAGCAGTAAGATGAAAAAATAAATCTTGACGTGACAAATGATAGACAAGACTAATTGCAAGAAAATAGTAGTAATATAAAGTAAAATATTTAGTCCTTTTTGTTTTTATAAAATTACCACATACCATGTTTATCCAAATTTATGTGTCAGGAAACAATTCCTAGAAAATTATATTTTTTATCGCTAATATTTTATCCCTAAAATATTTATAATACTATTTTGTTATCTTGCTACAGGACCATAAGAGGGATTGCTCTCCCTCCAAAGTCTCAAACTATGTGACATTCCATTATAAGAAGCATGCAATAAGAAGGCAATGAATCTTGTTTTTACATACATAGCAGGACATGCTGGATTTTCTGAATGCAGAATTGTTATTCCAGATAATCTTCTGTTGTGTGCATCAGTGGATTAGCACAACTGACGAAGAGAAGACACAGATATTCATTCATTGTTACTGAACTGTACAACATTCCATTTCAGGGATTCAGATTAGCCTTGAATGTTTTTTCTAATATGTTAATTTTATATTTGGAAAAATTACTATTTTGACACAATAATTTGGTGAAAAAAAGATTTTTACATTCTTAATATACTAAGTGGGGGAAGATGAGGTGCCATTAATGGCATCATCAAGAATTAGACAGATATACATGTTAGGAAGTCAAAACCACTGTCATGAAGAAAAAAGTACATTGGTAGAAATGTGCTGTGTTATCTCTGAAAGTAACAGGAGACTGTATCTCCACCATTCTAGAAACTTATATCAGAATCATGCCACTCGGTTTTTGCTGATATGAACCATTTCAATCAAATCATATGTAAGCATATCAAAATCCCTATCTGAACACCATCTGATTATTACTATTATGAGCCATAAAAAGAATGGCTCTGTGTAGACCTCCATAACTGGATTATGATCCCAGGTGAAGCTACTTTAAAGAGCTATAGACAAGAGCTATGTTCACTCTTTGGAATCAGTCTGAAGCAGTGCCCAGACCTAAAAAAGAACCACTTAAAAACTCTACACTTTTAATAAGTAATCCTACAGAAATTACTGTCCTACCTTCCTGACTTAACTGTACATAAATTTTAGATCAGTATGAGTTGAGAAACATGACTAGTTTTTTTCATGCAGTCAATAAATACCAAATATTAACTATGAAACAAATTACTTCATGAAATCCTACTTCCTTATAGTTTGTTCTGCTGCAAATTCTGTGTTTAGCATAACAGCATGCCCACTGAAAACGTAGGGTAAGAGGTACAAAACAGCACTGTAATTTTTACAGCTTGCTTTTATGCAGCAGTAAAATTTGAATATACATTTCTTATTAATCAGATTTGCTGAAAGAGGAGATCAGAATTTCCTGTCTAACTCTGGGCACAATGTAAACAAAAGTGAAATATCTTAGTTTAAATTAGAATAACTTAAAATGCATAACCTTGATTAAATTGTGTTCTCTAGTAATACTAGTAGTTGTGAAATATAAAATACAATGTAATGATAAAATAGCAATTTATGTGAAAATAAAAATTCAGCTATGCTATGTGCATTTGTATAGACATCTGTAAACGCAGAACAATTTCAGAGAATTATCTTAAAAACAGCAAGGAAGATACTGATCTCTTCCATATTGTAAATATTAAGATCCTGTCTAGGTGATCTTCAACTACCAGCTACCTCTTAGCCTAAAATATCTTGAGGATTTGGGATAATGTAATTTTTAAAGTATCATTGACCTGTTTTTAGTATTTATTATATTGAAAGACAATAATTTTTTTCAAGAAATATATGTATGGAGAATGGTTCTCTGGCTTTATTCATACTAAAGGAAATCATTGAAGTTAAGAGTCTACAATTACCTAAAGATGCTACTGTTTAACAGCAGACACTGAATGCAGACCAAATAATTACAGTACTGCTTTATTTTTTTTAAAGGCTTTCCAAGTCTCATTAAATACTTGCACGCCGATTTTATCCTTTCTTTGCCATTCAGAGCAAACTGAGATTGTGTCAAACTGAGAAGATAAACCTCATGGCATCATGATTCAAAATCTGCCCTTACCTACTTGGGTCTCAACATTTGACGTAAGTATGAAAATCAGCTTTTCTGACATGATGCAAGTTTTGTCACTTGCTCCACCCTTCCTATTCACAGCCTAATGATAACTAGCCAGAATGCCAGTTTTATGGGGGTGAGCATGACTCATAAAGGGATTGAGGGGACAGGTTGAGTGGAGAGAATTTTCACTGGATTCAACATAACCAAATGACAGTACCGCAGACATGATGCTGGTCTGGGTTCTTCCCTTCCTTATCTGCATTCCTTTTCCCAGCTTCTCTGCTAGCATAGGCTCCATCAAGACATTTCTACTTGCAGATCTATCTGTTGGCAGATCTCTGGAGTCACCTGACAGACATTGCTTCCATTTAGAAGAAGAGTTTCTCTGCCAGCAGACACATCTTTGAAATAGGGCTCCAATGTAAATTACCTAATTAAATGTTTAATAATTAAATGCTTGAAATAATGTTTATTTTAATAATAAAAACTTGAGATATTCACCCATTGATTTGACATTCCAACATTAAGGCAAGATATTATTTTTTATAATTATTTCTGTAACTTGTATGGCTCAATCATATTACTCAAATACCAGCCTTTTCTCCAACATATTGTGGGTGAAGCCATGATGCTTTCATTTAAAACTGATCAAGATAGTTAAGACAGCTCCTTGTACTGCATATCACACCTGCATATCAGAAGAGAAATATTTTAACTAATAATAAAAAAAGAAAAAGTGCAAAGAGAAAGAAAAGGAGAAGAAAACTAAGAATAAAGAAAGAGAAAAGAAATACATAAAGAAGTGACTTCCAATTTTCATCACAAGTATAAACAAACTTCGTAACTCTTCACCCTCTCTAAAGTTACAAACATTTATGTCTTCACCCATATCCCATCTCTTATCTATAAACAAATCCATAAAGCATCATCTTTTCAGTCCTGGTAGTCAGCACAAAGTCCATAAAGAGTAGCCAGAAGTAATAACATGTTATTTTAACCTTAATCAAATAAACCAACTTTATATTCCTTCCTTTTACTTCTAACAGTCTTAATCTTTAGTTCATTCAAATATAGTTAATTTCTCTTCTCTTCTTCTTTGTCCCATCGCACAGAGTTCTTTAAGACTTTAACAAGCTTCTTTTGTAAATCCAGTAGGAAAAAATTGTCCAGGTCACTCCCTTGGCTTGTCATTTGTATTTCCTTTTAAATTTTAAAACCTCAGCCAATTTCTTTTGTAGATCTAGTGAAACATCCTTTTCTAAATCATTCTCTTGACCTGTCAGTTGTAAATCCACTTTCAATACCTTCTCTATCTTGTCAGATAAAATTTGTTCTACATCTGACATTTCTTCAATAACATTTTTTGGACATAGTCCATCCATAGAAGCAGATATCATTATTGACATTGTTCATATAATGGCTACTATTTTCTGATTTCATTCTTCAAAAGTCTCCTTCAGTGTTTTTTTGACAAAGTTGGTTTAAATATTAGAAGTACAAAAATTACAGGGAGTTCAATATTCTTTTAAGTAACCCATGCCATTATCATGATCTTACGTACTGATAGCAAACATTCTGGTTATATAACCCAAATACAAAACCGGTCTGTGAAGTGCTTCAGACTTGGACTCCAAAAGGTATATTGGAGCATGTGAGAGCACAAACATAGCACTTCTGTGCAACTCCGTAAACAGCTGAGTCTTTCCTTGAGACTGTGAAACAATGTAAAAGCAACATATATCCTGGAAAAGGGCATGAATATTTCTTGAAAAATATTAATAATGCAAATGCTTTAATAAGTTCTACTTGTTTCTTTTAAATGAATATATTATCTGACTGCATAATGTGATTGCATTATCTGGCTCTATATTGGACAAATTTTGTTAATGCAAGAACATTTCGTAAGATATTACCAAATTAACACTATTTCTTAGAAATGTTTTTTTCATCTCGTCTTCATTGCTCATAAAAGCAGAATAAGTTATTACAAAGATGTGATGATAAATCCAGCACAATAAGATGTAAGTAGCATTTTTGGATCATACTGTTACATTTAATTTCTAAGTATCATACTTTGTAGTAATTTTAGAATTATACATATTTACGTCCTCAGTCTTTGTCCAAATCAAAAAAGTATATAACAAAAAAATATCACTGTGGAAGTACAAGCAACTTCTATAGTCCAATGTGAAGTTGAAGAAAATCATGTAATGGGTTTAGCATTTTTAATTTTTTTTTAAATTTTATGTTATGTAATATTATTTATTTTTGCAGTTTGGGAATATTTTAGTCCTCATTTAGGGACCAGCCACTCTGTTGTTAAGCAAAGCAATCACTAAGTGAAACCGCAACTGTGCTTATGATGTTACTTCAGTTTTCCTTTGCTTTACAGACCTGCAAAGGTAGCAAATGTGAGGCTTGGTCGCAAAGTTACTTTTTCATCACCACTGTAACTTCAAGTGGTCACTATACAAGGCAGTCACTAAACAAGAACTACCTGCAATTTTTAAATGTTTTGGAACTCTGAAGTCTGCAGGGGATATTGTTGATTATGTAAGGATATCATCAGAATCATCAGAGTCAAAATATTCCATCTGAAATATTGTGAATCTTTGGGAAATTTGGGTGGTTTTAATGGCATTAAACCTCCCTCCACCCCCTGCCCTTGAGTTTAAGGCATCCATTTTGTTTTTTGTATTTGTTTTAAAAAAAAAAAGTTGGGGGGCTGAATGCTGCTCTCCACAGGATGGAACTTTTGCTCTCAAATTTTGACATGATTTAGGGCTGTTCTGAGTCTACGTGTATGAGCCTCTGTGTAATAAAAACACTATGTGGAAAAGCCTAGAACAATATGAATGAACAGTGGGTCAACACATCTGCTCTCCACTTCCCCTTTAGCAATAAAGAAGGGTTCTACAGTTTTGTTTCACTTCTGAAAAACTCTTATCTTAGCGTTGAACTATAACTTTCACCCAAAAAGAAATTCAAAGCAATTTCTACGTAAACCAAGTCCACTGTCAAAGCAACACATTAAAAACTGGTGGGTGTGTCTGTGTATCTATATCTATATAAACACAAACACACACAAACACACACCTCCTGAAGCAAAGTTGTTTAACAGTTTTCAGAAAAGGCCACTAATCCTGTCCTTCTAATTCCTCTTCAGTATTTAATTATATTTTCATTTTTCAAGATTAATTTCCCCTATTCTGTTTTTCTGAATTAGAATTCTGACCAATTTTAGATATAAGAAAACTGTATCAGGACAAATTAAGAATTAATACAAGAAAAGTTCCGCATTAAGAAGCTCAGTTTTATAAACTGATTTTCTAAATGGTATTATTCATCTCACACAGGAGAACAGATATCTTTATTAAACACTGTATTAAAGGCTCAGTGGGATCATGATTCTAAGGGTTGCTGATTAAGAACCGCACTACATGAAAATGACTTAAAATATCCTCTCTTTAAATATAAACTCTATTGATGCCATTAAAAACAGAAGATAGAAAAAATATTTTTCATATTTTTGACTTAGCCTAAAATTGTAATGTTTGGAACTTTAATGAAAAATATGATTAAATCAATTTTAATTATATAACTCCTCAATACTGTACATCTAATCTTTTGGATATCTTAATGGTATAGTTACTTCACAGGATGTTAAAATGATGATTTACCATTTAATTGCAGTCTGAAAGGCCAGAAATCTCAGATGAAAAATGATTGATTTTTCTTGAATTGACAATAAGCAATTTACATTTTGAAATATAACTTTTATGATTAAACAAATTAACACAATAAGAATTAGAAAAGGATATAATAAAAGGACAGATTTATAGAAAAGTAGAATCTTTTTATGATTCATTAGAATGAAATACTATGGAAATACTTCAATCTTTCTCCTAGCTGTAAACAATTTATGTTTTATATCCACATTGGACTGACCCTAAATTTTGTAAATGAAACTTCCTAATTAAGTGGTTTGACATTTCAAATACCATACTAACATTTTACTTCCATCTTAGCATCATCTGCACCCCTATATACTTTCAATGCATATAACGGCTGGATAGTATAGTGGCTAGAGCACCGCCCTTTGATGCAGGAGACTGGGGTTCAAATCCCGGCTGGTACTACCTTACCAGTATGTGTCCTTGGGCAAAGACCCCCCTAACGCTTCACCTGCCTACCTCAGATATGAGAGTGATACAAACTAAGAGAGTCATGATGTCACCTAGATTAACAAGGTCCATGCCAGATGTTGGGGAACCAGGACAATCTGAAGATAAATGGCCTACTGGAACAAACCGTACATGGATGAGAAAGAGAACCTGGAATTGATGGAATGCTACTACAAGACTAGACATAATGAGGGGAATATAAGAAATGTATGAGGGAACTATGGATGGGCAGAAGACCTACATCCACACTAACTGAGAAACAGCTAGTCACCCAACACTTTACCACAGTGAAGAGGAAACTGCTCTCACAACATCAGATAGATCAATTAGACATTATATCCTGGACTCAACATCTGGAAGAACTGGATGTGCAGCCAGCATCTAAAACTGGAACGTCACTGCTAGAAGACCTACATCCACACTAACTGAGAAACAGCTAGTCACCCAACACTTCAACATAGTGAAGAGAAACTGCTCTCACAACATCAGATAGACCAATTAGACATTATATCCTGGACTCAAGACCTGGAAGAACTGGATGTGCAGCCAGCATCTAAAACTGGAACGTCACTGCCACCCACTTCATTACAGAGCACAGCAGCTGATATGAGGCATAAGATCATGGATTAACTATCCTCAGTCCCTCAAGACCCAATACCAAGCCTCAGTGGAGAAGTACCATCAGATAGTATGCTAGAAGATGCCAACAGAACCTCAAAACAATCCCTACTACCACCATAACTCAAACCGATGAGCTGGTATACACTACAGCCGCTGTAATCCTGGAAATGCTTGGCTACATGATCAAGAAGAATAGCAGTACATAACCCCTGTGGAATATGAGGTTGGAGGCTAAAGTCAAGGCAACTTTAGCCTCCAACCTACTTTGGAGGTAGGTTAGTCAGCTGGTGGAACTACAGAAAGGTGTAGACATTAAAGATAAGACTCGGCTATTGAAAAAATACAAGGGCTTGACTCCATCTGAAGCCCTAGAGACTGCTAAACAAA
This sequence comes from Python bivittatus, assembly GCF_059951505.1. Taxonomy (NCBI): domain Eukaryota; kingdom Metazoa; phylum Chordata; class Lepidosauria; order Squamata; family Pythonidae; genus Python; species Python bivittatus. Next base: position 27,629,334 of record NW_028277086.1, read on the forward strand.
GGCTCATAGCACTGGCTACCAGGCTGAGGAGATACACTAGAGAAGTAGAGGCCAAGAAGATAAATGCCCTGTTCTCCAAAGACCCATCCAAGGTGTACTCCCAACTGCAGTGCAACAACACAGTAACAGCAGAGCCACCAACAGCAGAAACTGAACAGTACTGGAAGAACATATGGGAAAAAGAGAAGACACATAACACTAGTGCAAAGTGGCTGCAGGACCTGAGAGCAGACCACAGCAATCTCCCAGAACAGGAACCAGTCACCATAACATTAGCAGACATCCAACAGCAGGTCAAGAACATGAACAGCTGGACAGCAACTGGTCTGGATATGATCCACACCTTCTGCCTAAAGAAACTAACTGCAGTGCATGAACGCCTAGCAGCATAGATGAACCAGCTGCTACCAGCAGGCTCCCAAACTGGCTAACACAAGGAAGGACAGTGCTCATCATGAAAGACCCCCACAAGGGAACAGCATCATCCAACTACCAGCCAATAACCTGCCTTCCCACAACATGGAAAGTCCTATCAGGCATCACAGCTGCCAAGCTACAGGACCATATGCTCCAGTACATGAGCGCAGCTCAGAAGGGGATTGGGAACAACACCACAGGCTCAAAACTCCAGTTGCTCATAGATAGAGCAGTCACCCAAGACTCAAGGTCTAGACAGACCAATTTGAGCACAGCCTGGCTTGACTACAGGAAAGCCGATAACTCAATGCCACACACATGGATCTATGAATGCCTGGCACCATACAAAGTCAACAGGACACTAAGGATCTTCCTCAAGAACTCAATGGGAGTATGGAAAACAACACTGGAAGTCAACTCAAGACAGCTCACACAAGTGACCATCAAGTGCAGCATACACCACTGACACAGATCTACAGTGAGGATATTGGGATGTCATTTGGACTGGAGAAGTGTGGCTGGATGGTAGTAAAGAGAGGGAACAAAGTTAAGACTGATGGGGCTGAACTACCAGCAGGCCACATAGCAGACATACAGACCAGCTACAAGTACTTTGGTATCCCAGTCACATGGGAACCACAATGAGGAGGCAAAGAAGACAGCAACATCCAAGTACCACCAAAGGATAAGACAGGTCCTGAAGAGCCAGCTCAATGGGAAGAACAAGATCTACACCATCAACATGTACACCCTGTCAATCATCAGATATCCTGCCAGGATAATGAGCTGGCCAAAGGAGGACATGGAGGCTGCCTATGTGAAGACCTGGAAGCTGCTCACAATGTATGGAGGTTTCCACCCCAAGTCCAACAACCAGAAACTGTACACCAGCTGGAAAGGGGGTGGGCAGTGCCTGGTGAGTCTCAAAGCCACTATCCTGGCAAAACCCAGAGCATCAAGGAGTACATCAGTAAGAAGGCACCCAAAGATGAACTGCTGAGAAAATGCCCGAGGCAGCAGCAGACATGGGAGGAAGTTCAAGCACAGGAAGTGCCATAGTAAGACAATATGTACCACTGACAGATAGCTGAGGGGACTAACACTGGGAAATCCTACCAGTGTCCTAAAAACAGCTGGACTGAAAGACAGCCCTGAGGCACTGATCATAGCAGCACAAGAACAGGCGGTAAGCACTAGATGCACAGTCTACCACACTAGACAGGATCTAAGGTGCAGACTATGCAGAGGCCTCAGAGAACGTGCAACACATAGTGGCAGGGTGTAAGATGTAGGCATGAACAGCATACACTGAATGGTACAACCAAGTACCTGGCATTGTGTACAGGAACATCTGCAGTGTATGGGCTAGACCCTCCCAAGTCCAGATGGGAGATTCCACAGAAGGTTGTGGAGAATAACAGGGCTAAGATCCTGTGGGACTTCCAGATCCAGATGGATAGGCAGGTACCAGCCAATCAACCAGACATTGTGGTAGTAGACAAGGACCAGAAGATAGCAGTGGTGATAGACATATCAGTGCCAAGTGACAGCAGCATCAGGAACAAGGAGTATGAGAAGCTGGAGAAGTACCAGGGCCTGAAGAAGGAACTAGAGAGACTGTGGAAAGTCAAGGCCAAAGTGGTCCCAGTGGTGGTAGGAGCACTCAGGGCCGTGACTCCTAAGCTGGGAGAGTGGCTCCCACAGATCCCAGGAACAACATCAGAGCTCTCTTCCAGAAGAGTGCAGTGCTAGGAACAGCTAAGATACTGTGCAGAACCCTCAAACTCCCAGGCCTCTGCTGGAGGACCTGAGATTGAGGAAAACACATACCACCCATAGGGGTGAGAGGGGAGGGAGGGAGGGAGGGAGGGAGGGGGATGGATGGATGGATGGATGGACGGACGGACGGACAGATAGATACATAGATAGATAGATAGATAGATAGATAGATAGATAGATAGATAGATAGATAGATAGATAGATAGATAGATAGATAAATAGATAGATACCCATTTTAGGAGTTCTTCAATCAAAACCCAGAATTTACAAAAAGTATAATTTGATAATAGAATAAATATCTGAAGTTGCATCTGAGACTTTCATTAAGAAAACTGTTGATAGGACATTTTCTGTCCTTATCTCCAAGACCTGCTAAGAGTTTGAATTAGGAATCCTCAATCAAATGGTACTAGTTTCACCTGAGCTAATTATCTCTGCTGTCTGATAACAGTAATGAATGAAACTGATTTAACAGATTAGCTCTTTAAAGAAATACTTCAGTCTGATCTACCAGATGACCACTGTATGGCACATAAGATTATAATGGTCTATACTATTTTGCTGCCATTTAGTGGTCATCCAGATTTTTGTAGCAGAGATCTAGTATAACCTTCTTTGATTATACATATATTAGCTAAGCAACGAAAAATCTGCAATGAAAAATCATAAACCATTATCTTATGAATGAAAAGTTTGCTGTTAATTGAACTATTGGACTAAATACTGAGAAAGACTGGTACTATTGACAAAATAGGTGTATTATTGTGTAAAAAATAAAAGCTTGATGTGTCCTTCTGTGCACTGTCCTAATTTACTCCAAATAGCATTTAAAATCAACAGCCAAAGAAAATTAAAGGGTACTTTACCCAATAATGATCTCCTAGTATGTGTCTTTCTTTCAAGTGCCCAAGTTGGAGTAAGTACCAACTAAACAGACTGAATGGCAAAGATGTTCCTCATTTTGGTACACGCAGAACCTCATTTTTTTCATAATGAATATTACAATAATTGTTTCATATAATTCATCATAGCATTGCCATTCAGTAACTGGACAGAAAGTATGGAAATGTTCCTTGTCATTGAACTGCTGTTTTAGTATTATAAACATTGCCTCATTTCCAACTGCAGTTCAGAATAAATCCTATTTTGATATTCTCAACATCTTTACAATTAAAATTATTTTAAAGAGTTTTTAAGTACTTACAAAAATTGTGTCCATATTCTTTAATAATTATGTTTGGTGCATTTTATATGACATATCCAAATTTCTTGCTTATTGTTTTTAGTGTTAGAATTGTAACTTAAATTTTATTAGGCATTTCTATGCAACATTAATTCATGAAACTATACTGTGCTTGATGACAGCAGCTGAACCCCTCAGAGATTTAAAGGATAATCTCCTTTGCTTCCAAGCACACAAACCAATAAATGATTGCTGAGATTAATAGCTGAAGCAAAGCTAAAGTATTTAGTGAATTCAAACCTTACTTATCAGATACACTATCAAGAAAGGTAGATTATAGTTAAACATTAAAAAGTACATCACCCCAAAAAAACCAAAAAAAACCAATGCCATACCTTTTAAGGGTCATATGTGTGAACTTGTTTAAAATGGAAACCAAAATGTTATGTCAAAAGAAATTTCACTTTTATCTAGAAAGATTACCATATGAATAATTTTAATGAAGCAGAAATGGGAATCATGTGGATGAAGAAGTACATATAGATCATATTCCAGAAGTGAAGTCCTAGGCTTGAAGCAACATCTACTGGAGCATTAAAAACAACAACAGTGAGTTCTATATGTGTGTGTGGGGGGGGGTGTCTGTAGGTGTACGCGTGAGTGAGAAAGAGAGAAGTATGCTGGGACTAGCTTTTACAAATTAATTTTAGTGGAACGATGTATGCAATTGTATTTTTCTGACTTTTTTTATTTTACTGTTACACATATTGGTTGATCTTGAACTTAAGTTTGTTTCAAACACACTTTAAAATATAACCTGAAAAATAATACATAACAAATATTAGGGATTCAGAAAAAAGTGACAATTCAATTTTAACTTGTATATCTTTGTATAACTGATGTGACTATGAACCTGCTTTTAATGTTTGTAAGCAAATAAAAAAAAAAACACCACTAGTTCTGAAATACTGAAGATAGCGTTTATATTATTAAAACAAAAACAAAAACAAAAAGACAGGTCAACAGTAATCTTTAGAACTACTGGAACTAGAAAACTTTACCTAATAATACACAGTAGAATAGAATTTTGTCCATTAAATTAAAGATTTCCATTATTGTGGTCGGAAATTAAAATATCGCAACAAGCTAGTATAAAATATATACTAATTAACTAGCCCTCTTATCAATAAAAATGACCTTATACAACAAAGCCATTTTCAAAAGAACCTCTATACATGTACTTCTGTGGGGCTGAGATTTTGGGGACTGATAAACAATACAACAAAACGACAACATAGCAACAGTAGGTTGGTGTTTAAGGTTGATAGGCAGCATCTCATTCTCTGGAATTGGAACTTTCTTCCTTCTGTTCATCCACCTGCAAAGACAACCACTGGAATCTTTGTCAGTTTCACAATACAGGTTGCTTATGTAAAATATATTATAGTTACATGCAGCTGAATACATTGCTCAGATCCCAACTGGAAACATTTTTAGTGCGTCCTATTTCCCATTTGGAAAAAGGTCCTGTTTTCTTTTAAAAGCCTCTGTTGTCCTGGGGGAAGGAAAGATTGCTAGCTCTCTAAACATGCACCTACGAGATTACTTCCCAAGTACCCCAGAAAAACATTTCAGGTTCAACACTTTTCATCTACTGGAGAATTGTAAGTTAAAGGCCTGTCCAGCAACTGCTATATTTAGGCTGCAGTAATCCAGATGATTACCAGATGGCAGCAAAAAGATACAGAAAAATACACTGAAGGCTGGCATCATGACCGGCAGACTGTAGCATTAACGTGAGAGCCAGGCCTCAGGCCTGATAAAAAGTCTAGAAGATTTCCAAAGCAATCAACGGGCACAAACTCTTCCTCCTTCACAAATCCAACAAGCCTCTTCCTTTTACCAAAAAAATATGAGGAAAAAATAAAGCAGAACCTCCAGCCCTCATTTGTGAACCTACTGTATTACAGTGAAAAGTAGAATACTTTCTGGAATTATTGTGCTGTTACTTTAGACCTCCTTAATACATTTTACTAAAATCTTAACTTAGACAGTATGGAATTTCTTCACAGAGAAGGATCCACCTACGTGCTCTAAGCTACATAAGTCACTACATATGAAGTGACTAGCTAGGCCAATGTGCAGAGTAACTGCAGGTCGTTCATCAGAGCAGTTGAAATTAGGAGTATTTCTGAATTGGTGTGATGATGAATAAATGAGTTAAAAAGGGTGTCTCAAATCATATATATAAATCTCCTCTCACCCATAAGTGTGCTATGTGTCTTCCTCAATCTCGGGTCCTCTATCAGAAGCCTGGGAGTTTCAGGGTTCTGCGCAGTATCTTAGCTGTTCCTAGCACTGCACCCTTCTGGACAGACAGCTCTGTTGTTGTTCCTGGGATCTGTGGGAGCCATCCTCCCAGCTTAGGAGTCACGGCCCCAAGTGCTCCTACCACCACTGGGACCACTTTGGCTTTGACTTTCCACATCCTCTCTAGTTCCTCCTTCACGCCCTGGTACTTCTCCAGCTTCTCAAACTCTTTCCTGATGTTGCTGTCACTTTACATCTATCACCACCACTGTCTTCTGGTCCTTGTCTACTACCACAATGTCTGGATGACTGGCCAGTACCTGCCTGTCCTTCCAGATCTGGAAGTCCCACAGGATCTGAGCCCTGTTATTCTCTATGATCTTCTGTGGAATCTCCCATCTGGACTTGGGAGGGTCTAGCCCATACACTGTGCAGATGTTCCTGTACACAATGCCAGGTACTTGGCTGTGACGTTCAGTATATGCTGTTCATGCCTGCATCGTACACCCTTCCATTATGTGTTGGACTGTCTCTGAGGCCACTGCACAGTCTGCACCTTGGGTCCTGTCTAATGTGGTAGACCCCTGCTTCTATGGATCTGGTGCTTAGTGCCTGTTCTTGTGCTGCTATGATCAGTGCCTCAGTGGTGTCTTTTAGTCCAGCCCTTTCCAGCCACTGGCAGGATTTCCCAATGTCAGCCCCTTCAGCTGTCCATGTTACATCCCATGCAGGATCTTGTATTGCCGTGGCATTTCCTCTGCTTGAACTCTGTCCATGTCTGCTGTTGCCTCAGGCATTCTCTCAGCAGCTCATCTCTGGGTGCCATCTTACTGATATACTCCTGGATCCAGGATAGTGGCTTTGACCCTCACCAGACCCCACCCACCCTCTTTCCAGCTGGTGTACAGTCTCTGGGTGTTAGACTTGGGGTGGAAGCCTCCATGCATTGTGAGCAGCTTCCAGGTCTTCACGTTGGCAGCCTCCATGTCCTCCTTTGGTCTGCTCACTATACAGGCAGGGTATCTGATGACTGGCAGGGCATACATGTTGAAGATGAAGATGAATAATCAATTAAAAAGGGTGTCTCAAATCATATATACCATATTTTTCCGTCAATAAGACGCCCCCATGTACAAGACGACCTCCACTTTTCCAACCCAAAATTAAGAAATCAATATTTTAAGGATAGTGCAGAACACATTTTTATTTAGTAATTAGTTACCATTTACCTGATACACTCGGTGGGAGAAGGTCTCTCTGCAGCTCTATTTCCACGCTCTTTTGCATAACTGATTACATTCAATCACGAGTGAAACTGCCAATAGCTTGTCTCTGCAAACAGACTTCCTCCAATTAGTTTGTTCAGCATCAGCTGATGTCAGTTACATAAGGCTCATTATTGGAGGAAGTCTGTTTGCAGACTCAAGCTATTTCACTTGTGATTGGAGGCTAGCAATAGGAGGAAGCCTCTTTGCAGAGACAAAGTATGGGCAGTTTTGCAACCGCGCGGTTCTCTCCTTGAATAAGACGCCCTTCAATTTTTAGCGTAAGGATTTTAGAAAAAAGTATCATCTTATAGTCGGAAAAATATGGTAATTATTTGAAGACTCTGATTAATTTTATTTTGTTAATTGTTAATACAATGAAAACCTTTAAAATGAAAAAGGGACACTAAGCTGCTTCTCAGCTAGCTCATGATGAACATCAGCTTTCCATTAGAAATACTGATTTCTAATAGGAAAAGATATTCAGCAAGTCCCAGGGCCACCCTAAACCTACCCCTGGAATGCCTTTGAAACGTGGTAAACTTTGTGAATGCTCACAAAGATTTGCAGCATATACACTTAAAGTGAACCTATGTTTGTTTTATGGAAGTCCCCCAAATTTTACTAATGATGTTACTTTTTTCACCCAGAGGTGAAAAATCAGTTTATTCCATCTAACAACTGACAAAAAACTGTAGCAAGTGTATATACTGAACATTTTCAATTATTTAAATAATGCAAAGCAGTTATTTAATGCAAATAAAAATGATTAAAATTCTAGCAAACCACTTTGCTTAATTCACATAATTTTAGTGCATTCAGTATTACCACTTATTAAAATTCTGCCCTTTGACAAAGTCAAAACTAGCATTAATTTTAATGAGGATTTCCCTTGAATAATATTAAAGAGGCAATTTAAACTTTATTTCTGTTAAAGAGTACACTAGTGAAGTATTTCAAACAACTGAACTTGGCAGCTCAGAAAATAAAATTTCAAATACTGTATTAAATTTGTTGCAATCACTGTACTGAATTTCTGTTTATGTGGTTATTTTCCTAACTCCCCTTAGAAAGTGTAGACTGAAGTGTTGGCATAGTAGAACATTTTCTATCTCTTTATATGTGGCATATATATATCCCCATATTACTTTGGTCAACCTAATGTTTATTCCTTCATCATTGAAGACAATGTATTCATTTTCCTTTACAAGATGTACAAAATAAAACCTTATTTCTTTGCACAACTGGACATTTTTTTTTTGCCTAAAATATTTTCCTTGATCTGAATAGACCATATAACATCTTCTTCAAAATACTTCATAGAATTTCTGCAACAATAAATGAGGTAATAATTTGTACAGCACAAAATTCAATGGCACAATTATTAGAAGTTTTTATTGTTCTGCTTTCTCAGGGTCACAGAGCTGTACAGGACCATTTTGGCCATTAAGTCCAACCTGCTACTCAGTGCAGGAATCCAAATTAAGGCAAAACTGAAGTTGTTGCTTCAAGACATCAATAAAAGAGAATCCATACCTCGCTCAACCTACTAGGTCTCTATTACCTCTATTATATCATATTTGTGTTTCCATGCTAAGAGGTTAATCTCAGAAGGCGGCAGCAGCTGGGAGAATAACAGCAAAAACCAAAGCTGTAGGTTGGTTACAGAAGGTTGCATCCAACTACTCACCAAAAGTCCAGCTAGATTTGAGGGGATCCTTCTTTTTCAACTTGTTCATCTTATTTTCCATATTTTAAGCATTAATTAGTGTATAGGAAAGGCCATGAACTTTATTAGCCAATTTTCTTTTTGATTTTTCATTGAGTGGATTAACAGGCACCCTCAGAGCAACACTCTTTATTTGAGGTCTTTACTCAAGGTCTTTTTTTAATTTTCAACACCCACAGGATTCAGTTTAAATTAAAACTCACCATGTTTGAGCATTACAGATCAGAATAACACTGAGTGCCAATAAATTATATCCACAATGGAAGTTATATTTTATTTCATTATAGTATCAGTGAACATCCCAGCAAGACCAATAGAGGGTGTAATTTTGCATACCCATTGATGTGAACACAATGATTGCCTCTAAGGATAACTGTGTGTCATTGCAATAATCTAAGAAAAAAATATAACTATGTAAGTACTGCACATATATTGCATTGATTTGCAGTATTGATTTTGGGTTGAAATTTGGAATTATACCCTAAGAAATCTTCAACTTTTTATCAATTTACAGCTGTCATTTGGCAAAGATACATTTATTCACTCCAAATGAAACAGGCCACTGAACCCCACCAAAAAGTTGGGGATTATTTTTATAGGCAGGATTCTTTGTGATGCTTCTACTGTAAATGAAAACAAAATAATATTTTAAAACAGCATGGTGCAAACAAAACTTAGCTTTTTGATATACAATATACCTTTCCTCTTCATTTTGACACAATAATAAAATAACTAGAGATTATGCCTGTCTGGAGAACTACCCCAAGAGTAGAGAGTAATACTGGGTCACCATTTCACAAATAAGTAGTATTTAGGGGGAAAGATGAAAGATGTTTATATGATAGCTGAGATTAGAAAAATCTTATTATTTTGTAATTTTTCTTCTCTTTCTCAACATTGTAAATTGCTATATACTACAGAGATTAGGAATAAGTGGCCCCCAAATTAATGATAATATTAAGAATTTCCCTGCCTCTTTTTTAAATGAGGTGATTTGGAGATGACATTTGTTGTCCTTGTGATTTTTTTGCCATATTTATTCTTTAAAAGTTTGCAACTGATATATCATAACAGAAAATCTCTCAGATAGCAAGAAAGGTATCATGATTGATAGTAATGAGTGGCTGATACTCCAAAAAACTAAGTCACAGTCCCTCTATCTTTTTAAATTTATTTTTTAATTATTAAAAAAGAACAAATAGCAAAAGAATAAAACAGTAAAAAAGAAAAAAAAGCAATACAATAACAGTAACAAAAATCTTTCAGTTCTCAAGCAATTTTCAACCATCAATCCAATCAAACTTTCTTCCACATAAACTACCAGCAATAATTTGAAAAAGGTGATTCTCTGCAAGGGTTAAGGTTAGCATCAACTGGATTGTGTGGATGGGTATCACCAGAATGCTCTCTCCACTGCTACTGGAGACCTTGTCTGACTTTCTACAAAATTTCTTCTTCCACCAGACCATTTAAGAAGCTGTATGTCATGTTTATAGAGCCACTTCCTGCACTTGCAACAGATCAATCCTATGGCCTTTTCTGTGCAACCTCCTGCCATACTAAAGATAAATCTGGTCTTCCACCTTATCCTCCCGGTCGCTCTACAATCATGGTGGGGAGGAGGAACAATAGATGATTAATGCTCATATTGTAGACTCCTGATGTAGGAGGGGCAGCTGGACCATAGAGATAGATAGCACAAGGATACAAAAACTTCTCATTTATTGTAGGATATCTAAGAACGGAAGCCATAAAGGAAGATTTCCAGGAACTGCTATGTATCATATGCAAGTTCTATTTATACTACAATTGATATTTAATTCTTTCTCCCACCTGCTCTATGTAAAAAGCTAGAAGTGAATCTTTTGGTGAAAGCGACAGTTTCAATCTGTTCCTTCTTTTAGTAACCACCAATTCTGGTATCGGTCTGTTTGCTTTTGATTATATGAAAAGTACTTCTTACACACCTCCTTTTTCAAGACCTTTTCTGCCTCTTCTCTCATACTGAGAGGAGCCTGGTCCTTATCTCTTCCCTCACTCCATGCTGACAAGTCCACCATGGAGAGAGTCCAAGAAGAGTCCAGGAAACTTCCACTGATTCATTTTGTGTGTCTGTTGAGCCTATAAAGCTTGTCTTATCTTTCCTTCCCTCATCCAAAGAAATCTGGATGAAACTTAATTTCTCTACCTTCACAAAGAGCTGAAGGGCAAGGAATTTTACATCTCCTTCATAACAGAGACAGCAGGCATGGGATAGGGATTCTAATATCACAACCTCCTGGACAGATGTGCTTTCCAGATCAGAATTCATTTGTCCCAGGGTCAATCCAGGAATGGAGGAGGTGGGAAATTTTGAGGATCAAAGGCATCAAGAAAATAACATTCATTCCAGAAACATGTTAACTCATCACACAAACACACATCCAGAAGTATGTCCTGTAAAAACCAGCTGGAATGGATCAGGTCCAGTGTAAGTAGTTAACTTATCTCCTACGCATTTTTTTTTTCTGTGTAATAAAGCAACTTATCTAGTCATATTGAGTCGGTGAAGCTTCTGCTATTAGCTAGTTAGCGAAGGTGGACTGAGTTTCTGGAGTGAGATAGATTTATTGCCTTGCCTGTAAAAAATCTGGCAATTATTAATAATTGCTAATTACTAATTATAATCTACATTATTTTTTTCCAAACCTGAGGAAGTCTCAACTTTTAGTATTGTTACAATTTCCCTATTAAAATCACGATTATATTTTAACTTCAAAACTATGTCACAGATTTCTCAGTAAAAAAATTAATAAATAAAATAAATAAATAAAAGTAGACTTTTTTAGAATGTTGGTTTAACTGTGAACAAGCAGTATCATGAGGCAAGTTATTCAGTCTCTCCTACTTGGCTCCTTCTCCTCAACTGGATAACACTGGAAGTTTCTTAACAGTGGGGGGAAAAAAACTGTGAGAAGAGTCAAATTCAGTTCCTCAGGACTGGCTAACAGTCTAATACATGCATAATAAAATATGCATTTATTGCAGCTAATCAGCTTGCAGCTGTGCAACGGTTAACTGTGCTTTGCACTATAAAATCTTTCAAGTATTTAACATTACTCAATCATTACACTTTCTAGTCTGTTAATGTGGGCTCTTTCAATATGGTTATTACAGCATGATGACTGCATTTTAGTTTAGGATCTGAACCGGACAGTGCTTTATTGAGAAGCAGTTCACTCTATTCAGTGCATTCTATTAGACACATTAGATTGTGCCATATCTTACTGGCACTCATTATCATATCTGCTGAAAACACTTTGGTCAGCATGAACCTTCAGCTTAACATTAAACAGCAGCATTGTCAGTTGAGAAGTCTGCCAATCTCATATGTCAAAAAGATCTCGTAGTTTGTTTTGGCTTAAAAATATATTTGACTTCCCTAATACATAAAACTATTCTCAAACTATAATACATCTTCATAAATCAGTACAGAATGTTGCAAGTACATACAAAGCAATAAGAGGATTAGGAGCTCACGAAAAAGCTGTCACTTGGTGGCCATCTTGCTCCGCCCCCTACAAAGCAATAACTAAACATCACCTATCCCAGAGTGCTATGTATATAATCAATGAACAAAAGCCCATTACTTTTCACAATTTAACTTCCTGCTCATCAAATATACTAAATCATATATAACACAGTCTTGTAGAATAGTAGCTTGAAGTGCCCCTGCCCAGCTTATATTTATATTGTATACAGCTGAAGGACTGCAAGAAAGTTTGCAATATAGAACTAATGCTAAAATAAAATGATAGTTTTATTAATACAATAAATCTGTGATTCCATTATCTGTAATTTCAAGTATCCATAGTTGCTAAAAAACAAAACAAAACAAAACAAAACAAAAACAAAAAAACCAGAGCATGATAAAACATTTTATGTATCAACAGTATTTGCCTTGCTGTACAGGTAGTCCCTGGGTTAAGAACATCCAATTTACAGATGACCCATAGTTAAGAACAGAGCCTACTGTAGCAAAATTCAAGTTAAATACACAATGGTTTGAGTTAATTACACAATGCTACTTATACAATTATACAATAATACTATTCCAGCTTACATACAAATTCGGCTTAAGGACAGACCTTGGGAATGGAACTCGTTCTTAAATTGGGGGCTACCTGTATTCCCATTTTCTATGCATTTATTAAAGAATCCAGAAGAAAGGAATCACAAGTGATCAGCTGTAGTTTAAAATAAAACAACATACAATTTATTAAGTAAACTTATCAGGCTAGTTCTCTAAATCTATCAGGAACCTTTATCTTCAGTTACACTTATAGCATGGTTCCTTAGAGCTCCAGAGCAGAACCTGGCCTTTATTCTCCACCAGCTTTCCAAAGACAAACACATTCACCTAATAGGGGGTTCTAGTAGGGCTTTGCATACAAAGGGAGAGTTATGGAGTTATGTGTTATGGAGCACACATGGGCAGCATATAGTATCTGTCAGAAATACCTTACAGTTATCACAATTTGGGTGTGCTGATAGAACATCTGACTTTGGCTCAGTTACCAAGGTCACTTTACTGCACTGAACTCATGGCACATTTATGGCATGTGCACAGGAGCAGAACCAAGGCCTCCTATAATGGCACCAGCTTGACCAACACAACATCCTTTGAGTATCTAGGCACAAGTTAAGACTCCTTATTTTCTTTTTTAAGTCATAATTATGCGCCAGGCAACTTCATTTTTAGAGGGGTGAGGGGGATATTCTGATTCTCAATATATGTAGGAAATCAATATAACAAATTGCTTGTTTCTTTGGCAGTGGGTGGACCCAGACAGAAGTCATACTAAGAAAACCCCTTTATAATCAATGAGACTCAGATTATGAGCAGTGAATTTAATGAGTTTATTCTAAATGGGACAAGCTTTGGCCTAGATATTGTTAAATGCATAGGAGGGAAAAATTCAGCCATCTTCCTTAAGCCAATGAAGAATTAAATGTGGCCTGTACATGAATACCATAGAATCAGAGTGCCTCCAAGCAATTTTCTCCTCCATACTGTAGTCATTCTCATATTTTGAGCCCATTTAAATGAGAGTGAGCTATTGGGCAATTTAATTAGGTATGAATCTGGGCATTTTTACATCACTCACACATTCTGTTTAAATTGCACCTTGCCACTTCTTTAGAGTAATTTCTTCAGTGATCATTAGCCATAATACTAAATAAGTTTGAAAAAAAAAATACAGACACTGTGTACTTAGAGATCACCCATGTTCGAATATAAAGGCATTTATAAATATCCAAATTATAACTTATTTTCAAAATATATTCTCTCTCTATATATATATATTCATAAAACAGGAAAATGTTCAGAAAGGGTTTTTGTTATTCTAACAATGCAATTCTATTTAGTTTATGGTGCCAGCCAATTCCACTTTCCTTTGGTGATGTTATCTAGCCAAGTAATGAAACGTCTGCAAGAAAAGCTCAGAGAGCATCAAGAAAGTTAAACCCTGAATTACATATATTCTCTTCTACTGGAATGCAATTCTGTATTTATTTACAATAAAGTAATGTCCTTTTTGTTTAAGAGAGAGCTGACTTATGAGTAAATTCATTCAGAGTAAAACATAAATATGAAATGTCCTACCATGAAACAATGTAGTAAGGAAATGACAACTATAAAAATACATTTTAATTGCTTTAAAGAAACATAAGCAATAACATCTTTACTATATTGGCATTTTCCAACTCTGTTTTCTTTGGCTTATCAAAGCTTAATATTTTGGTAAAGATAATAGCAAAGATAGTCCTGGCCTTGACTGACAATGCATTCATGACAGTCTGTTCTACAACTAACACTGTTGACTCTTTTAAAGCAAATTTAAATAGGATTAAACTATATAGTCCCATTACCACATAAATGCATGACATATAATAAACATCTAGATTAACAGGAATTCAAAGTAGCTCTGCCAAATGAAAAGTGAACATTATTGTTAGTCTATTAATCTTACCTCTTGCTTTCAGGTGCAAACTGCTAGCCTGTAATGCACATAATAATGCATCACTTGGTTGGTTGAATATGAAGATACTCTCAGTAAGGTATCACTCTTTATTATATAAAGTGTTATGTCATATACACAGAATTCTATTGTTATGTTGTGATCAAACTACCTAGTCAGTTTAGAATTTTTGCCTAAACTGAATAGTAAATAAATAAACAAACAAATAACTAGCTTGGCTAGTTCAATCCACAATATCAAAGGTTTTTTTTTAAAGCATTTATCCATTTTTCTTAATCTGTTAACATTATTCTATGAAAGGT
Organism: Python bivittatus; assembly: GCF_059951505.1. Taxonomy (NCBI): domain Eukaryota; kingdom Metazoa; phylum Chordata; class Lepidosauria; order Squamata; family Pythonidae; genus Python; species Python bivittatus. The sequence goes on from NW_028277086.1 coordinate 27,644,342, forward strand.
TACATATAATAAGCACCACATTCATGTTATATGAAGTTATATATAACACAGCTTCTGTGTTTTTTGTTTTAAAGGAAAGTAACTGGAGTAAGTAAAAAATGGTATAGGGAGCCAGCAACAAGGAAGAGGTGGATAATTAATTCCCCTGTGCCGTTTGTATGGTCTCTCTTGGTGTTTTTTGCCCCCACAGTGAAAAAGATATGGGGACCTTAATCTCCATAGAGCTAAAATTGAACAGAGAAGCAGCAACACCATCACTTAGGATTAAACTTGCAAAATCTGGTTTTTACTCACAAAAATAAAGGGGAGGGTGAGAGAAAATTATGTGCAAGAAGACATGCAACTTCACCCTACAAATGTGCAACTTCGCCCTACAGATCCCTAAGGAATTGACATATTCACATACAGAAGACAATGAGAGAAAAGTGCAAATGTTTTCTAAGTGTTCCCTTCTAACTATTATTTGGAGGCATCTAATTCAGACATTACTGTTTGTGTCTCAATTAAGTCAGAGTAATATGAAAATATAGGTCACTTAAAATTCATACATACGTAATTTTACCTGCTAATCCTGTAACAAAGGCAGGACACAATAAAAGAAATATTTTATGTAAGGTTAAAGATATACTGTGGAATTGAATCCAGATTGTTGGTTATATCTTAGTTCTAGTGAAATTAATGGTAATTGCAATGAACTTAAGTACAACTGATGTCAATGAAGGGAATCCTGGAATAACACAGAAAATACTTTACCAAGTCAAAACACTAGTCCATTTAACACACTGTTATTCATATGGAACGACAGCAGCTCTCTATGATTAGACAAAGACATTCCCCAGCCCTCTCTGGAAATGTTGGGGATTGGAGCTGAGAGTTTCTGCACACAATTCTTGTGTTTTAATACTGAGCTAATGCATTTTCCCCAAAATGAGGGTGGGCTGTGGTATTTCAACTCCCATCATTTCTGATGTTTGGAGTTGCACAAGACCCTCTCCCTCTCCAATATATATTTGAATCTCTCTCATATGAAAAGATTTCTCTACCTTTAATCATATTAATGATGGTAAAGGAACAATCTGCTTGAAATACCAATGTATTTCGTGCATTGCTTCAAATTTCTACGAAGAAGGTTTTACATTAATTCATCCATTCAGGAGCTAAACTACTCTTCTTAATAAAATGAATAGAATGGAAAAATAATACTTTGCAAGAAAGCAACAAGTGCTAACATATTATTTTAGTAATTCCCAAACTTGAAGAAATTAAAATAATCTTCCCATTTACGTATAAACGATTCAAAATCCAAACTGAAAAACACTTCTATGTTCAATTCCCCAACGAATCCCTGTACTGTACTCATTATAATAAAATACTTTCCAACACCATGCAATGGAAACAGGGGTGTGTGAGGGGGGATTCCAAAAAAATAAAAAAAAAATGAGGGGCTGTACAGGAAGATAAAAGAAACCCACCTTTCAGACATTCGCAGAAATGCTACAGAATTTTCAAGTAGTACTGAAAAATGAATGAATGAATTGCAGAAGCAGGTATATAGAATCAAGTAACAATTATCCCATGAAGATTCAGATACATTGTTCTAGTTGTTAAACAAAAAGTTACCCCTTAACTAATAAAAGTAATTAATTGTGCTTGCCTAGCCATTTAGAATTTGCTGAGCCTTTACAAGATAAGTTTGATCATTTATTTTAATTGTTGGTAAATGAGTGACTGAGTTACAAAATCACAGACAATTGTGAAAATAATAATGCTTCATAGATACAGTAGATAATCCCACATCAAAGTCCAATTGCTTCAAAGAGATTCAAGAAATTAAATTGTCATTTTAATCTGAAGTAAAACAACAGTATGTCTCTACAAAGTGTAAACTTTCCATCTGAAAACTGGAAACAAAAGTAACTTCTTATACAGGATGGAAATTCTACTTCATCCTTTTAATATTTCTTAAATTAATTTTAAGAAATATTTATCCCACACACATACAAAAAAGTTGGGATAAAATACTATTATTATTTCAAACTATATTACACACAATTCCTTCTTTAGATGAATGACAGATTAAATTGTGAATCAATGTCAGAAATAAGTATAATTCTGCACATAAACTTGTACATCATCTGAGCTCTGGGTTTTTCTCTATGTAAGGCTTTGAAGTACTAGATCTTGCCTGATTCATTATAAGGATTGATCTTCTTAAATTAGATGAAAACTTCTATTTTTTATTCTGATTGATTATTCTTATTATATAGGTTAACTTTGCTAATTACTGATTATTGATTTGATTTCAATATTTAAATTGATACAAGATAATCTTTATACATAGTGTTAATCTAACATCACTTTGAAAATTCCTATTCAGTTTTACACAGCCTGTCTTTTTTTTTTCCTTCCTCCTCCCTCTCTCTCTGATTGTGCTTTTAAGTATCTGTTAAAATAAAATGGAGTAAGTTAAAAATGTCCTCCCAGATGCCTGAGAGGTTCTGTGGGTTTCCAGACAAGGCTTGAGGATTTTCCCAGAAATTTGGAAAGTAGCTCTGGCAGACACCTCACTAGCCTCTGGAATATGAGTGACCAGAGAACTCGTACTGCTTCTCAGTGGCCTCTCCCCCCTGGCAATTCTGGACTTCTTTATTCTCCAGGAACTCCAGGAAGTAAAGTGAGTAAAGAGACACCTGGAACAATGCTGGTGGGAAAAAAAGATGCAACTGTGACTAGATATGAGTTCAAGTTCAAATCTGAGCATATTCTATTCTGATCAGATAAGCAAAATATAACTACTTCTCTGTCCTTATTGCATCTGCAACATTGCAGCTGCACTATTTAGTGTACTAGACTTTAAGGGATAGGCCATAAGAACAAATTAGTGTGAAATGTCATAGGCAGGCTGAGCAATTAGTGGGTAAAGTAGTCAAGTGGACAGAATCTACTGAGAGGTGATATCTTGTGATATTACCTGGGAGGTTTTTGAGCCCATGGATCTCAAGGACATGGACACAGTTCTTTGTGACCTTAACTCCAACACTTGTGGGTTGCACCACTGTCACCTGGTTAATGCAGCCAAGAAACTGGGAGTTGGATTCATGCAATAGTCAACACTTCTCTGAAGGAAGGGGAGATTCCAGGAGTCTTGAAAGAGGCCTTGGCCCACCACTACTCAAGAAATCTAGTACGGATCCAATGGAACTGGACTTCTGTCCAACCTCCAACCTCTCTTCTTAAGGGGAGGTTGTTAAGAAAATGTTGGGACTGCAATTACAGACAACTCTAGAGAACATGGATTACCTGGAATGGCAGTCCAGTTTAAGGCTTGGGCATGGGACAGAAACTACATTGGTCACTCTCATGGATGGCTTGTGGTGGCACTTAGATCAAGAGGGAACTGTCCTTGCCTTCGGAGATTTCTCAGGGCCTTTGATACTGATGATTACTGAAATCTTCTGTAATTTCTGAGACCTGGGAGTGGAAACATCACTTTATGCTAGTTGCACTGTTACCTGAGTGGGTAGGCTCAAACTGTATAGGAGGAAAAGTTGGGCCTATGAGTGTTTTGATATAGAGTCTCCAAGGGCAAAGTCTTTTTCCCTATCCTGTTCTGTATCTATATGAAGCCACTGAGAAAGGTTAACTATCTTCATGATATTCAGTTTTTCACCCTTGTGCTGATGGGAGATGCAGTATGAGTTCTGTACAGTATACAGGATAAACTTGACAGAGAGAGGGATGATCTGTTACCAAGGCAACAAACAGATAAATGTGACTTAAGCCTATATGAAGAGAGAAACTTACAAAAAACATACTCAGATGGGTAAATTCTCAAGAAGATAAAAGAGGGAGGAGGCTAAGTACATTCAGACTGGCAAGATTCTGTTAATATAGCCATTCCAATCAAAGTAGTTTTAGACCTATGTGGCATCTGTTTCTTGATCTGGTCAACCTTGTAGGGCTGACAAGTTCAGACTTGGAGGCTGTCATGGACCGGATGAGGAAAAACATGCTCAAGATTAACCCAAGCAAGACGGGGTAGCTGTTAATTCAGAAGCCCATTACACTAACTTTGACTCTCAATGGCTTGTTCTTCCCCATAAAGAGCAGGATGACAACTTGGAGATCTTTCTGGACTCATGGCTCCCATTGAAGGAACAGGTGGAAGTTGTGGCCAAGAGGGTCTTTGTCCAGCTTCACTTTCTGCTCCAATTGCAGTCTTATCTGGAATAGGATGCTCTAAGATGGTCACCCATCCCCTTGCCATCCTCACTTATATTACTGTAATTTGCTCTTTCATCTAGTCTACAATACAGCAGCCCATATGCTTACCGATCAATCTAGGTGCTGCCACTGTTGTTGCAGGACCAGCATTCATTACTGGTGTGCTTGAGTGCAATCCAAGATGTTGGTCAGACCTTTAAAGCCTTATATGGTTATATGAGAGACTTCTTTTCCCAGATATATTCCACACCTGATCCAGACAGGCATGGAGTGCCCTACTAGTGGTCCAGCAAGACAGGACCAGACAGCAGGCATTCTTTGTGGGAGCTCTCCTTTTATGGAACAGCTTGCTTGAGGCTTTCTAAAAGGTGGGAAAAACTGGCTTTTCCAGATGGCCTTGGAGATTAGCTGTGGAACCACTGTCAATTATATTATGTTAATGAATTAATGAAATTATGTGTTATTGATTATATTTATTGCTGGGTTTTTTTATGATTTAAAAAATACCCCACCAGATTGTGACAGGGATAAATTGCATAAATAAATGTAAAAAAACACATTGAAATAAACAAATAAATATATAAATCAGGTGTGCCAGAAAGCTTGGCAGATCCTTGTTGACATTAGCACTTCTAGGTACTAATAGTTTGAAATTCTAAGTTTTTCCAAATAATATATATTCGTTTGTGTTCCATGTGCGTTTTATTGAACTATTTTTGTAATCAAATATTTAAGTTTAACTATATTCCAGAAAATACAAATGAAAAATCATGCCTGCTTCTGCACTTTTGATCAGGTGAAATGTTTAGTTTAAGCTTTTCTACATTGCTCTTACTACAATGACACCATATTTACTGTCCACCTAGTTGCTGAACTCCTGGGATGCACTGACAAATTTTATGTATTTTATGTTAGCAGACAGAAATGTTACCTTCAAAGGTTAATGACCACATAACAGTCACTGGTTGTCAAGAGTGTTATCCCTTTATTCAATTTTACTTTTTATTGTTTCTATTTTACTCCTTTTCTGTTAAGGACTGAACATATACGCTCTGGATAATGCTGTTCTGAAAATGAAAATTAAATTTTCAATTATCTTTGACTTTAGGGAATACTTTCCAGTTATTTATATAGCATGTAAACTTAACATGATATACTTTTAAAAATTTCTTTATTAAATGCACTGCAAATCAGATCTTTGGAGCAGTAGAACATTTTTTAATTCTACATTTTCTGGGAAGTTCTCTTCACATACTACTGTAAGTAACCAGACTAGAATACAGTCGTATATTGTCATTCTTATTTGTCCCACCTACTTGCAGGATCCACTTGTTTTGCAGTGCGCTCACCTAGTTCTTACAGTAAAGCTTATCAATGCATGATGCAATAAAGTGTTTTGTTTTTCAGCTGATTTGTTGCAAAAGCTAACATTGATTAAGGCTAAGAGGGAGTGACTGGCCCAAGGTCACCCAGGTGGCCACCATGCCTAAGGGAGAATTAGAGCCTGGGCCTCCCCACTCCTTAACCACTACACCATATTAGCTATCTAGGTGCAGTAGTAAGTATCCCTTTGGATGCAGGTATGTAAGTAATGCTAATGAACTTTGGTTTCTGAAATAGATTTTGCCATTTTTTTAGTTACTTCATAGTAATCATTAGACTTGTGTAGAAATGTAGATTTGGAAGGCAAAAAGTGATTTGGCAGATCCTTGTTGACATTTAGCACCTCTAGGTACTAATAGTTTGAAATTCTAAGTTTTTCCAAATAACTTAGATATTGACTTAAATAAATGTCAACAAGGATCTGCCAAACTTTCTGGCACTACTGGCACAAATATAAACCCTGAAGGAACACATCTTTTCCTGGGCATATGCATTTGCCCTTCATCACCCACATGCCAAAAGTTGCATTTAGCACCCATGTGCAGTCTGAAACACATTCCCCCTTTCAAAATGAAATTTCTGCATAGCCCTAGTGTGTGTGTGTGTGTGTGTGCATGTACACACATATAAAGCCTAGATACATAAACACCATTACTAAATATCTGATTTTGCAGACATTAAGGGAACAATTTAGATCATACACATTAAGTAAATGTAATAATTTGGAAAAGGTACTTTTCCAAAGGAGTACATGAGCATGATTAACACAACATCTGTCTGCCATTCTTTAAAACAGTTTCTTTTCTTTTTTTAGAAGCCACATGATCTTGGGAAAATACACCTGTTTTAAACAGTTGCAAACACAAACTTCATTTATGTCCCTGTATGCTCTGAAGCACCTTTTTGGAATCCAATCCAACTTTAATGTGCATCTTTAATGGGTACATCTAAAACTACCCAGTTCCTCAAATAAGTATCATTAATGGATACTGATATTCCAATGTGACCTGCCAATATGTTTTGGTCTAGTTCCAAGTTAATGAATAGATTATATTTATAGTATTTATATTTGTTATATTTTATATATCCTAAAATATAGATTAAAATATATGGAGACAAGGCATTACCATTAAAATCTGGAAACCTCTAATATAAAAAATTACTTCTTTTCCTCATAGATATGCACAAAGAAACCCACCTGCCCAAATCAAAATTAACAATCCCTTGTATTAGTAGTGACATGAAATTCTAACAAATTCCAGTGGTATAACTTAATGCCCTTTTGTACTAAGGATGCAGTTTATGTTTACTTCCTTGTATGTGCATGTTTATTTCAGGGCAAACCTACTTTGTACCACACTAGGAGGGTAAGCTTTACCATTCCAACATCCCGATACAAGTTGCTGACATACAGACATACCCTGACTTAAGTACTTGGAAGAAAATCTCACAATGAAGTATTATTTTCAGACAGGTACGTTGGTGCAAGTTGCAGCAATTATATATAAATTCAAATATAAAGTTGCAATAATAACCAAAAATAACCATTTAATATAAAAGTACTGAGATAGATATATAAATCCATGTAGTGCAATTCCTATTAGTGGTAAAGCTCTTACTAAATGAAGTATACTTGAAAACATATTGTTGATCTTATCCCTCAAGTGGTCAGATTTATTTCCATTTAGAAGGGAAGTCTGACTTCTCAGCAAACACACTCTAGTTATTTATTTGTAATACTGAACAATTGCAGGTTTTTTTAAACAAAAACGCACAAACAGTTTCATGACTTTATAGCTCATGCTCCATTTTTCAACCTGAACATGTTATATGAATTCTGCATCAATTACAACATGCTATTCATTTACATCTGCAAACTTCTCATTTTCTGTATTAAAAAGTAACAAATTTTAATCACAGTTCTGCTACCTTTAAATATTCAAAGTTCTACTTCATTAGTACACATAACTCTGTTCTTAATAACTTTGTTTAAATTCAACTAAAAAAACATGTACACTGAAAAATAAGATAAACATCAAGATTGCATTCTGAAATACACTTGCAAGCCAATCCTAGGCTACACCATACCTAACTTTATATTTGATTTAGTTGTTTCTTAGAAGCGTGTCTCTTTGAAAGATAGAGATTTGTTTCTACATAAAAAGAGTTAGATTCAGGCTGTATCTTTATCTGCCAGACTCTTCTGAACAACTATGTCTTATCAAAACTGCAATGCTGTAACATTTGCCCCAAGTTTTTAAGAAACAAATATATGCACTTTCATTAAATGTATAACATTCCAGTGTACTTTAGTGAATTCCGTTGATATAAAAGCTCTCAGGGTTTTTTGTTTTGTTTTTCTACTTAAAAAGTTACATTTGATACAGTTTTATTTGTACCCATATGGATCAAAAACTTTGTCCAATCAATTCAGTGCCAGAACATACATAGAATATGGCATAAAATCAGGTGTCATTCTATAAAATCAGTGAGGTATGACACCTGCATCACTCTATGCAACAAGAGAATGCAAGTCTGCTTGTTTTAGCATAGCATCTTAAAAATATTATGACTTGAAAGAATTTTATAAATATGATTACTACATATAGTATAGCTATTTGTCATATTTTGACTAATTATTTTAGAAACCTAAGTATTTAAAAATATGTATAATGGACTAACAAAGCCAGCAAAGCATGCAGCCAATATCTTCAATTTCCTGAAAATAATTTGCAAATAAACGAATTCGTACTGAGCTGATATTCTTAATACTTTTGGTATTTATTTAAAATATGTAAAGGATGTGTTACTATATTGATGTACCAGTCATACAGCCTGATTGCAAGCATCTTTATACAGAAAAAGATTTTAACCAGCTCAGTAGGGCTTTCTCTGCCTACTAAGTTTGTATTCTCAATTTTATCTTTCAATTTATTAATGCTGGATCAAGATAAACAAATGGGACTTTCTCCCACTTAAATATCTTTATGTTTGAGAAGTAATGAAGGTAAATGGGATTAAAACTGCAGCCCCCAAATAATTTATTCTCAAGCAGTCTTGTTGGGTCAGTGACATATGAATTACATATTTCCTCAAGTTTGCTACGCAGGTTTATTCCATGAATCTGTGAAAAGCATACAAGCCTCTGCTTTTCTATTATGTTGTCATGCCAGTTTCTGCTTTTCTATCCAACATAATTTACATGTTCTTCTCATGGCCATCAATATTATCAGTTATTGCAGGTAACATGTATAAACTTTTACATCATTATAAATGCACGCACAAAGTATTTCAAATTGTAGACATTTATGAAGTTGTGCAAATCAAATTATTGTGTATATGGTTAAAATTACAAAATGCTACTGGCTGCACACTTGTTCTATTAGACAAACTATGAATTTCCTTTTTTATTATACTAATTCAAACATTACTGCCTTAATGCCACAAAACCTGCAAATATGCAGACTTTAGTGCTCTAATTCTTACCCTATACTTCTTTGCTCAAAAAGGCTATATGATGTGGAGGAACAATATAGTTCACATTCATTTATTAATTGTTCTGTCCCTTCAAACTTCAATACAAAGCATTTGCAGAGTTTCACATGCAAGTTATTCATCTCTGGTCCAATGACTAAGTACTATGGAAAAAGTTATTTTTCATATTTAATGACTGGACAGTAGCATTAACAATTATTAAAACCAAAATTAAAATAAAAATCAACAATTTGCTAACAGTCTTCAGCCTTGTAATTGGAAACAAAGGCAGGAGTCAATAAATTGCTTTACTCTTTACTAAATTAATATAACAAAAAATGAATTTAGGAATAAAGAGAAAAAAGTGTGTGGGGGGTGTATTTGAGGAAAAAATATTTCAAGCTCACAAGGGAACAGGTTTGGGGGAAATGCTGCTGGGTCTGTCGCAGACACCTGTTATTGTACTGATACTGTGGGCAATAACAAAACCCCAACATCTTTCTTCTTACAACAATTAAGTTCTGTCACTGTCAATTTCGTAAGATCATCAGAGTTCCTGTGAGATATATCTCTATTCAGGTAAACTTCCTTCATAGACACAACCCATGCTGTTTCAGTGACCTGCATACAATTAGTAAAATATTTTGCATCCATCTAAACAGCGAAAGACACCTAGTATCATCTCTTTCATCACTTACAGTTCTGCAGATAAAGCGCAAGAGAACTTATCTGAGAGAGAGAAAATATGTATCTCATAATGTAATTTACAAAGAGTGGAAACGCCTACAAGGAGCTGAAGTACCTGCACTGGGGAGATGTTCAGTTGTTCACTTCATCTTCGGTTGACAAGGAAACCAAACGGCACTTCATTCTCCAGGAAAACCTTCCACTGCCATCTTTTGAAAATATATTTATTTGTATATATGTGCATAGCTACCAACATTATGATAATCATAATAAAATTATCTCTGTATAAAAAAATTAAAAAGTGAAATTCTGGAAAGGAAATATTTTTTGGCTCTCTCTCTCTCTCTTTTACTACACAGCATTTTTGGATGGGGAGGAAGAATTTAAAAATGCTCAACAGGACCAAGCTGCAAGAAAAGTTTCACATTATAAAATCAGAAAAAGAAGAAAAACGGTTGATTCCAACCGGTTGTCCAAAAAAAGAAAAAGAAACAAAACAATAATAATAAAAAAAATTAACAAAATTAATATCTTGCTCGGTGGCTTGCACTAGTATTGCAAGATCACAAACTGTTTGTAAACGTTGCTGTAAAATGCATTTTTAAATCCCATATATATACACAAAAACCAAAAAAAGAAAACAGCGTCAAAAATCTCTGCAAAAGAGAGTTAGTTAAGCAACATGCCCACTTCTCATCTCTTTGCTTTCTTTAAAAAAAATGCATAATAATTTACATCGCTTTTTTCTCAGTACAAAACCAGTTGCATGTGTGTATATATAGGTAAATAATGTATATGCATTTACATTGTTGCTGGACTGGCAAGTCTGTTTTTTTCGCCGTTTCTTTGCTCTCTAGATTCCTAGTGACTTCCAGTCCCAGCAACACCTTTTGCTCCCAGTTTAGTAAACCATCGCATGCTAAGAAAAAAAAAACTTGTCATCAGAAAAAGGATCAAATCCATGAAAACAAAGAGGTAAAAATAAAAAAGCAGCAAAAACAAAAAAGGAAGAAGAAAACAGGACAAAAAAAGGAGGACAAGAATTTCAGCGGAAAGGTACTCACCGAGCGGGAGTAAAAGGGAGGAATAAAAACGCGAGTTACTATAAAATACAGTATGGCGGTGGAAGAAGGAATGAAGCGCTTTTTTTTCCCCCTCTTTAGTCTCTGCCTCAGGCAATTGCCACGTGATTCTGAGCCAGGCTGACTCGCAGGCAGGGGGAAGGAGCAGGCGGGGAAGGGGTAAACCCCACCGGAGGAGCCCGACTCGCTCGCAACAGCTCGGCGGCGGCAGCTGGAAGAGTGGCGCCCGTGGCGGCAGCGGCGAAGGAGGCTGGAACCGCTCTAAGCAGCAGCGGCAGCGGCAGCGGCAGACTTTAGCCTCGGCAGCAATGGGTGGCGCTGGCGACAGCAGCAAACAGCAGCAGCCAGACGAGCAGGTGCCCCGCGCGCAGCACTAGACAAATGCGGGCGCGCGCGCGCTCGCTGGAAGAGCAGCCAGGCGGAGGGCGCGCGAAGAGGAGCGGGGAGAGGCGGGGGCGAAAGCCAGCGCGAGGAGGGCGCGAAGTGGCGGGGCGGGCGGTGGGGGGAGAAGAGGAGAGGCCCCTTCCCGCGCTCCCTCACATCGTCGGAGCAGCTGCTCTGTGTGTGTGTGTGTGTGTGTGTGTGCGCGCGCGCACGTGGGGGAGCGGATGGAAGGCACGCATTTCGAGGTGCGGTGGCCGCAAGTTGGTGCTGCTTGCCGTATCTGTGCATCAGCATGTGTGTGTGTGTGTGTGAGAGAGAGAGAGAGATTGGGCAGACGCCGCGATTTCATGGCCATCGCGGATCAAAGTTACTCCTTCCCCTTGCGCTTGGCTGCGGGTGGCGAATTCCGGTACGGCGTTTGGCGTTGCAATGCAAAGGAAAAGGAGTCCTCCTTTGGCACCTGCAGGACTAACGGACTTAGGATGGCAAAAGCTTCGGTCGACCAAAGCGCCCCTTCGCTAGGTGCGGGCTTTCCTGCCTGCGAGACACGAATTCGGCTGCAGTCCAGAAAATCTGCTTCCACAGCGCCTCTGTTACTATTCAGGTGTCCGGGGGTCCCTTTGGGCCGTCAGGATCCTTGCCCGCCCGGACTTCTTCTCTTTCCAAGATTAATTCCGTTTCCCTCTCAGAAGGAAAGGTTTTCTTCCCGTTTTGAAGAAGAAATGGTCTTAGGCGGGATCAGAATTGGAGGTGCTCTGTTACTAGCACCCAGATCTAGCCTCATAGAAGGAAAGCGTTTTCTAAAATGTAGGTGAGATTTAGATTGATCTGCACCGTAGTAAGAATCAACACCCTTTAGTTCATCATGTCTCTCCAGTGAAATGGATACCAAAGAATATTCTAGTCTGTAAATGGCTCCTCTAACTATACAACCCATTAATATTTATAAAATCTAGGGATTCAGACTATTTTCTTTGACAGTTCCACCTTTGTTTTGAGAGTGATCGTCATTTTCAGAGCTGGGAAACTATTGGTGTGGTTGAAAATTCAGATGCATTCCTTTCCTGACTGTCAGTTTTCTTCTCATTAGTGTCCACAAGTTGAAGGTGTTTGGAAATGACATATAAATAATATGTAAAAATTCTGTAACAGGATCTCATTACCTATGTTTCACCAGTCCCGGGGACAAAAACTAGTGCAGTATCTTGAATCTACTAGAAAGTAAATTTCACTTTGAAGTCATTGTGTAACTAAATGTGTACCTGTGCTTAGAGTTAAATTGTAAAACTGTTAAGCTGCAGTTTTAGAGGATTTACCTGAAAGTAAATTCTATTCAGGTTATTAGATCTTTGGTGAATCATAGTGCCAGCTTGCTCGTCTGTTAATTCTACACCCCTCTTTTCTTCATTGATAAACATGCTGCCTCCAGAAGGATGATTATACATGAAACATACCATTAAAATCATTATTCAATAAAATAACAGTGTTACATAATTAGCTTCTATGAAACAAAAAAATCAGTCACTGATGCTGAATAATGGCTGGATTAGTTTGTCTTTATCATATTCTAATGCCTTTTTAGTCCTTATAAAGAGCTCCTTCCTGAGCTCCTCAGGAAAGGAGGTTTATAAATCTAACAAATAAACTGCAGACTTTTATAATTGTATTCATTTATTAAATTTATATCTCACACTTCAGGAGTGTAAGCATTGTACGTAAGTGTTATTGTTTTCCCATCATTTTTTAAATCACAGTTCTCTATAGAGAACTATAGTAAATAATATCAACTTCATCTATACAGTGTATGTTGCCCAATGCTTTCTTTATGAATAAAGTTGAAAATGCATAATAATAAAAATAGTTCTTTTTATTTAAAAAAAGCTTTTATGGCGGGAAGTGGCATGATCAGTCATGTGGCCTAGGAGCGCCATATACCCTTCAGCCAGCACTGACTATATCTTTTCAATATGTTAACAGCTTGAATCAGTGGAAGAATATATCAATTTAAATATTTTAAAATTTATTTTTTTAAAAAAGAAAGAGGCAATGGCATATATTTGCATAAAGGATTGTGTTGTTTTGAAATGCATGTGTTTAAAGAAAATGGTCTTATAACAGTCAAAATCAAGTCAAGTCTCTTTCAAATCAAGCTTGACCCCTAATGACCATTCCAGGTAATTTTTTAATAGCTGTATGGAAGGGATTTGCCAGTGCCTTCTTCTGAGATGTTGTTTTCAACTTCCCAGTTTAGTGTTCTGCACTAATGTTTTTTGAAGGTTCCCAATCCAAGTAGCCACCCAGAGTTGTTGGGATTTGGGAAGAATACACATTTAATAAATAAATAAATAAGATGTATACAGTTTTGAAACTTGGTGAGGGCTGGGCACAATGAAGAATTTAATCTTCAAATCTCTGTTGAGTTGATCGAATTCAGAACTTATGAGAAATTAATTATGAGAAAGTTATGAGATCAAAAATATATCCAACAAAGGATAGTAGTTTGGCTTTTTCATTATTCAAAAGGTAAAGTATACAGTTTAGATTCAGTGCTATGTGTTGGTTCAACATAGATTATAACTCCTAGGTCATAAACTCTTCAATGGCTGGAAAGAATAATATTTTCTTAAGATCAGAAGAAATAAACCTTAATGAGCACTGAACACTGTAATGTCAATGTGATCAAAACCCTTTCTGTAGTCAATGAAGAATGTATCTCTTGTTCCCTGGCCTTTTCTAAAACCAGCTTGAACATCTAAAACTCGTTGGAACATTTCCTTTTCTACGTAAGGTGCTTAACTCTGTTGCATGAGTCTAAACATTATTTTGCTAGGATGTGAAATTGAGGGCATTGTGTGGTAACTTGCACACTCTTCTTTCCTTTCTTTGGTATTGGCAGGTGGACTGCTTCCATTCTATCGTTCTCCAGATTTTCTGGCATACTTTGGCATTTCTGAATATTCTGTGTCATTCATTCATTCATTCATTCATTCATTCATTCATTTATTCATTCAACTTATATCCTCTGCAATCACAGGACTTTGAAGGCCCACAAAGTAAGAATGTACAATGGAGTATAAATGATAGACATAAAACAAAAACCAACACAGTAGATGGCAAAACCCTGCCAGAAAAGCTTTGTTTTCATATGAAGAATATGCTACCAATAAACTGGTTCTAACACTGCACTTTAATCACTGTTCACAGAGAGTTGATAGAATAAGTAACCCCCATTGCTCTCTGTTTTGTTTTGTTTTTTTTCCATCTTAACAACTGGAGATAGATAGATGGATGGATGGATGGATGGATGGATGGATGGATGGATGGATGATTGATAGATTTGGCACTTAATTTATAGCTCTATTATAAAACTTGCATACAATTTCTTAAGAAAAAGAAGATGGCTAATATTGAAAACCAATGTATAAAATCATTACTTGTAGAACACATATGATTTCCTCTCCATAATTATTGCCAAGCATAAAAATAGTGAACAAATACACTAATATTGATTTTCTTTTTTTTATGGCTGTTTGACAAAAAGATTTAAATTTGTGCAAGCCAAATATTATCTATTTATATTTTAATATTGAAAGGAATGCTTTGGCAGGACGTAACATGTTCCAATATTTGCTTTTATTAATATGGTTTTATCTATAGGCTACTATTTCTGTACCACATCATTATTATCATCATCATTACTGGAGATGCACATGTTGGGCTGTATAAATTATTCAACGAAGTTAGTCTGCTTTGCCAGCTATCCTAGTGGAAAACTCTTTTGGATGGATATTTGTGTGTGTGTGTGTGTGTACATGTGATTTTGTATCTGTGTTTGTATGTGTATATGTATGTATATGCATGCCCAGAAGAGGATCTTGCAGCAGCCATGTCAAAAACTTCCACTAAAACAATTTGCACAGTCCTGTGGTCATGGGTTAACCATCATATACACTGAAATAGATTGGTATTGTTATGTTCCATAGCCAATCAGGACTGGTTCTGTGCTGATGGCAAACAAAGTCTGATAAAGGTGATCCTAATGTTTACTTGAAGAGGAAAAACATTTTCAGTTTTTCACAACCATCACTAAAGTTACTGATAGAAGTTTATTTCCAAAGCCACAGAAAAGTCGGCAAGAAGCATTATGTTTTGACCTTGTTTTACTACTTGAATGTCAGCTGCAATTTTTTTAAGCTGATGCTATTGGATGTTTTCTGTTACTGGAAATGAAGAAAATTAATACACCATGTATGTTTGTATATATGTGCACACACACACACAAATATACACGCAGAGAGAACTATTTCAGGTATTTCACCCTCTAAAAAGGCCTTATCAACTAGGGTTCCACAAGAGAACATGATTGAAAAAGCATCTTTTTTTTAATTTTGCACACCACGCAATGCTAGCGCACACATTGTGGGAAGTTTTATGTGCAGCAGTTCAGCTGTTGGCCTGGTGCTTTGCTGTTTTTTGTAAACTTCATAAAACATAAATTGTGCAGGTTAGAAGTCAATTTTACTGTGAAGTTTTTGTATTTTTTGCGATTTTCTCATTTAGTTATTTATTATTCAAAAGAGCATTGATAATTATTATTGGAATATCATATCTATAACTTACTGATCCTGCTAACATCCTGTAGCTGTAGATACAATAATTTTTATGCAGGGGTTCCCTGAGATCAGAAAATTATTTCCAGGGTTCCTCCAGGGTTAAAATTTGAGAAAGTCTGCTTTAAAAGAATGCTGTGCACAAGACTGGACCTAGATGAAAAGCTTATGTGAGGAACCAAAATCTTAAGCGAGGATAATAATAAAAGAAACTAATAAACCAACAGGCATTGGCAGAGCAGTTGGTCAGTAAAAGAAGAAGTGGAGACCCAACTGTGTAATAATTGCAATATAACATTGGTGTCCGTAAATACTTTTCATAGGTTTAATATTAGACTGTATCACATTGTGGGTAAAAATAAGTGGAATAACATATAAAAGCAATGCTATTATTGGTGTCTACTACAGCCCAACTAACTAAGAAGATATGGATGATGCCCAAAAGCAACTTGCAAATCTTTTAAAGAAGCACAAAGTTGCAACGATAAGAGATTTTACCCCAAAAGCTTTTGAAAGCAAATGTTGTCAAGTCATAACTCTTAGAGGAAATTCCTCACTTGCCTTTAGTAATTTTCTCTGGCAGAGACTGGATAAGATCAGGATTTCTTGACTTGATATTAATTAATTAATTAGGAACTCTTAGATAAAAAACTGGAAGTAGGGTCATTGGGGGAAAGTGACCATGTAATACTGTAGTTTTTGATTTTAAAGGAAATGAAAGCTGAGTATGGTTAAGCATGTACCTTAGACTTTAAAATAAGAGGTTTTAATAAACTCAGAGAAATCCCATGGCAGAAGAAGCTAATGAAAGAAGTGCTCAAGATGGAGAAAAAGAAATACTAAAAGCATAGATATAAACAATTTCAGTGAAGAAAAAAATAAAGGATTCTCACAAAATACCCCTCTGGCTCAAGGAAAAGCTGAGTGAACATCTGAAAAGAAAAAAGAACACATAGGAAATGGAAGGTCACAAAGGGAGAGTACAGAAAGGTAGCCCAGAACTGTAGAGCTGGTGTCAAGACAGAAAAAGCTCAGAACGAGTCGAGGTTAGGAAAGGATGCTTACCCAATATAATGGGCTTTTTAAGATGATGTTCAAAATAAGAGGAAAAGAAAAGAGTCACTATACCAGCTGCTCAGTGAAAACAGCAAAATGATAACAGTAAACAGAAAAGACAAAATGACTTAGCTATTGGTATAGTCTTTTCCAACCAAAAGGCTTGTGTTCCACATACTTTTAACAACCACATAGATTTTGTCCAGGATGAAATGTGATATTAAAAATACAGTAAATATATATTTCTATATTTGTTTCAGATAATAAATGCTTACTCTTGAAATGTGTTTATTCCTGGTATACTTCCATATTCAGTAGGGGCATCTGATGAAAGTAGGTTTTATCTTTCAAAGTTTCCACTCAGTATATTGGTTTCTAAAGGAGAATAATAATTTATGTTTGTAGATGGGATGATCAAACCATTCTTTCAAATGTGCCTCCAAAGAATATAAAAAACAGAAGTTAATAAGGAATTTGCACTATTTCTATATTTTGCAATAGACGTGCCTTTATAACACTCTCTGCCTTTCTTTTATGAGCAGAAGAAATGTGCATATCTAATAGAGGAGGAAGGAACACACTGTCCACACTTTTGTGGAAGGGTAGAGATGAAGAAGAGGGCTAAGAAGAAATGTAAAACCAGCAGAAGCAAAGAAAAACTATTCATTGTGTGATGAAAAAAAGAACCAAATATTTCTGTGTCAGAAAGTATAGTTCAAAAGTAATAGAATAAAATATTTGCCAGTTATATTGATGATCACGTCTATGCATCATTTAGGGATATATGCCCTTTTCTCAATTGCTTCAAAATATGTTCTTTGCTAGCCTTCAGATTAGCTTTCAAAATAATTAGCTAGCATCATGCTTAAGCAGAGATCAAAAACAATGAGTTTTAATTATAATTGTGACGAGCTTGAAAGTCAAAGATGTTTGTGTATGAGAGTGGAACAGCTCAACGTGCAATAGGACAATACAACATAAATATTTACAGGGCTTTTGATTAAAGGAAATTTCGGGCACGTTGAACTTAGCTATTTCTCCCCCCTCCCACCTCTGTGAATAAGAAATGATAATTCAAATCAGTATCCCCTTTACAGATGCTGAATCCATGTGAATTGTACAGGAAACATCTAAAACAGATTAATGCCTCTCCAAGTTTTTTTAAAACCAAGAGGTTTTTTATTTAAAATCTGCATGAATGTTTAGATTTTAGGATATTTTTTTCATGGGTGTTTTTCAGAGGAAAGCACTGTGATGAAGTCATCACAAAATAACTGCAGAAAGGTTATAATAGGAACTAGGAATCAAAGATTTCACTTAACAGAGGCGGTAAGTATATTGTACATATGTGTCAATCACAAACATAGAGTCTCTGTATTTGTACTTTATTATTTATGTATTTATCAAATTTATACACTGCCCATATCACTATACAAGTTGACTAGGCAGTTTACACATAAAAATGATAAAAACAATAAAAAATATTTACAAAATACAGGGTTAAAAGATGACGGAAGCGTCATCAAACCACCAACCACCCCCAGTACTGTGAGCCCTCATTAGATCCTCATGCTAGGTGGCAAAGCCAGGTCTTCATGCTTTTCCAGAAAGCCAGGAGAGTGGGGGCCAGTCTCACCTCAGGGGGCAAGATGTTCCACAGGGCGGGGGCAATGGCGGAGAAGGCTTTCCTCGACCCCACCAGTCAGAATTCTTTAGCCAACAGGGTCCACAACATGCCCTTCCTGAAAGACCAGGTGGGATGGGCGGATGAACAGGACAAGATGGTTCCTCAGGTAAGTATTCAAGTATTTAAGAAAGTATTTCCCAGTTTTCAGATGTTGGAAAAATAACAAAGCAGGTATATTGCTAGATGTAAGGACCAAGACATTTTGAAGAGTGAGCCATAAGGGATAGTCGGGAGCTGGGAACCAGAAGTGAGCTGAAGATTGGAAAACAGGATAAGAAGGCAGGACCAAAAAATAAGCTAGACATTAGAACAGAAGAGGGAAACCAGAATGTAAAACAATTGCTAAGAAAGCCTCCACTGTATGAGAAGCTGATGATAGTTATTCTTTCCCAAAGGATCTCTTGGAAGCAGACTCAGTGCAAACCTAGAAGATGCTTTGTGAAGAAAGTGTCACTTACAGTTCAGCAATTAATTGCACAGGGCACTAATCAGCAATTTCTGACAGCTAGCAAGGGTTTAAAGATAGATAAGCTTGTATCACACACTATCAACAGGAAACCAGTATTTGTCAGGTTCCCCAGCTCAAACTTGACAGAAGCTATCCAACCCAGCACAGCTAGATAAGAACCTTGAATGCAGTTGACTGCCCACTCTCAGTATGAAGTGCTGTTCCTTCTTATACCCAGGTCAGTTTTAATGCAGCACTGCTTTTCTCCATCTTTACCACAGCTCAGTGGACTTGTGTTTTGCATTTTTCAAACTTGGTATTGGGTGGCAGGTTGTTGATACAACCAGCATTCCTGCCATGGGAAACTCTAGATCTCAGCAAAACTTGCACAGTGTAGGTATTTAAGACACATGACCTTAAATATTCAAGACAAGCATTCTGAAGATATTTAAGCAATGTTTGACTGAGACTAGGAGAAAAGAAATGGTTCTGAAGATGAATTAGGGGTGGGATCATAGGTAATCAACAGAACAGCAAGAAGGTTGCTATGATAAAAATAAATAAAAAATGCTGTGACAAAAAAAAAACATTTCTGCTAAAAACTGGGAGAAGGACTGTATTTCATGGTGTTGTTTATCACCTTGTACAGTTCTGCTCCCACAACAAGCGGTAACAATAAGTACAAAAAGAACTTACTAAGAGGAACAAAGATAAAATGAAGAATGTTTTTGACAAATCCATTTTACACTAACAAGTATATGACATGTAATTTTCCCTTAGTAAATAATAATTTAATAATTATTATTAAAGTTGTATGACGCCCAACTCTCAATGACTCTGGGTGTAAAATTGGTAATCAATTTGCAGGCAAATTTGATTAAAACAAATATGTGATTTAATTAAATACTATTAATATTAGAGTAATATGGAAAGGTGAATGATGAAAATCAGCTTCAGCTATATTTACTTTATTTATTCTTACTTAATATCTTAATTTATTTGAGATATTTCTTAATTCTTTTCTGTGCTTACCCTGAAAGGGAATAGCATGATGGGTGTGTGTGTGTGTGTGTGTGTGTGTGCACGCGCACATGCCTTTGCACATTGATATGGAAGAAGTATTGAAAATGTTAGAAATTCACTTACTGAAGATCTTAAACTCTGACTGGAGCATACTTTGTGGTATACTTTGTACCTACTGATATCCTGTAAATATGACACTCATTGATAAGAAGATAATATTTCCCACCTTTTGTCAAGATACTGTCATTATTATCACATATAAGGTGGATAATTGTTGATAGGAAAAGCCTGTGCACCATAAAATGAAAATCACAATCTGTAATTTTATGATAAAAATTAAGTTAAAAGCTATTTAGCAGGCAACATTTTACAACCACCAATAAATGAATATTTGAATTTCAATTACCATTTAAGATTCTGTCTCTACCATGAGCAGTGACTATAAATACAAAATAATTTTCATTCTTGTTCGACCTATAGAGTCCTGCTTGGCAAAGACACCAACATAGGGCAAATTCAATATAAGAAGAGGCAGCCTATTTGAGACAATGTCTCTGTTTGAGAGAATGCTTTTTAAATGGGCTCATAAATTGGTCACTGTGGAAATAGCGATGTTAAATTACTGTTTCTCCCTAGAATGGGTGTACTTTGGGTGTAGCCAATCACAACATTCCTATTTTCCAAAAGATGAGCTTGCTTCCTTTTACCTTCTGTAGTTCCCCAATAGCAGTGTTGTCCAAACTTGGCCACTTTAAGATGAGTGGACTTCAACTCCCAGAATTCCCCAGCCAGCATGGCTGGCTGGGGAATTCTGGGAATTGAAGTCCACTCATCTTAAAGTGGCCAAGTTTGGACAACACTGCCCAATAGATTGAGTGCCATCCTATATTATCTTTGTCTTTATTTTCCATGTAGATTGTTAAGCAAAATACTTTTCACCTTTATTTTTAAAGTATGCTTTTTGGGTCATCGTAGGGCTGAAAAGCATTCTTGCAAATAAAGATGAAGATTGGTTCTTTGTTTTGCAGTATGTCAGCTTCCCAGTTACAGTGTTTGTAATTAAAAGAATAGCAAAACATCAACTGGAGTCAAAATCCTGACAGCGAAAGGGAGTTTTCACAGGCTGTTTGATATCTGTTGGAATCTGGTTACCTTCCTCTGCAGTAGCTTCTCAAATAATCTTAAGTATATTCAATAGTCGCTCCAGACTCCATCCATTGGTCTTATGGAAGACATCCTGCTAGATATTCACTCTAGCTCAGAGTGATATTAAAAGGGCACTGAGCTCTTACAAACAAGTGATTCTGAGGGAGAAATCCGAAGCTACTTTGGTGGTGTGCATTTACATATGGCAGATTGCTTAAGGGCAGTAAGGTGCTACTTTGAAAAATATTATTAAGTTAAGGAAAATCTGCATTAGAAATTATGGGTGGGTGCTCATTTATCCTCTGGTATATTTTTGATTCAAGGAATAGACACAAAAATATACTTATTTATAACACAATTTAGTCAATCGTGTTCCTAAGGCAGCTGACCTTTAAAAATAATAACCAGGATCAAAATGGTAACTGAGAACATAAAAATAAAAGGGTGTTGCTTTCACTAAAAACACAAGATCGGGGTTATCTTTCCAGGAAAACATTTCATGTTTGGGCTGGCTGATTTGAAAACACCAGCTGTTTGGAAGTCACACACTTCATTTTAGCAAGATCCTTGCAGGATGCAATTTACCAAAGACTAAGTTGTGGGAAGAAACAATGTGGGATAGATGGTTCTTCAGGAGCCCTAGCCTAAAATTACACCTTGAATTACACCTTGAAACTCATTGGACTTGGTGACGGGGTTTGGAGTTTCTGTTGTTTATGTGGAAAGGGAACTACTGCTACTAGTAGTTTCTTGAACCTTTGCCTAAAAATATGGCTACCCCACATATATTGGAATCTGCAGATGCTGAGAAAGAAGATAACATCTCTCAGAATCACAGCATGTAGCCACCTTCCTGTCCATAATTCACATTTTTAGGAAGCTTTTCAATTATCACCTAATCCCCATTCAAATAACTAGGCCCAAGTAGCTGGTGTCCCATTCTCATTTAAAAACTTTTCCATTAAGTGTTCCATTTTTGTTCAGCTTAGTTTGCCAGTCTGTCTCTTCTCACATTTTGTTTTTGTTTTTTAGTGTGAATGTTACTTTGACTTTTTGTTGCTTTTGAAATTGTTACTGATTTTTTTTTTCCCATTATTTCGTGCCACTTTTTTCTTCTTTGTAAGCTACTCTGCAGCTACTTTTTGGACAGGGGCAGGTAATTGAATAGAAAACATACCAAATGATGACCCCAAAAGGGTTGCAGTTTCTAGGTGGTCTTCAAGGGCAATCCCATGTAGAGCTCATTGCAGTAGTCCACTCATGATATCACAAGGGCATGAGTAACTGTAGCCAGTATCTTCTGCTCCAAGTGGGCAAAGGCTGTCCTGGGCACCGCTTCTACCTGTTGTTCCAGCAGGAGCTGCAAGTCCAGGAGCACCCCCAGGAAAGGGATTAAAAAGTAAAATGTGTTCATTTTGAGGCCAAACTGAGGAAAATATAAAATATCCTGCAGTCCCAAATGGAAGTACACCACCAAGCTGTCTAATCAATAGTTGGGATTAAATAATGCAAAAATTATGCATCCTGTTATTCATGTTCAATGCTTGTAACCCATCTTGGTTATACAGAGAGCAGTGTTTGTAAGACATCAGTATAGTGTTTCTGAACAGTTTTGACCTAAAATAAGCAACTAGAATGACAGGGCTCTAACTTTTGTTATGCCTTTAATTTCAGGAAGCATGGAAAAAACCTATTTTGACTCCAACACTCAAGGTTCAGTGTCACCAGGATAATAACCTTTTTTCACAATTATGTAATCAATAGCAATTTGCATGTTGCTTTTTTACTGTTTTTTTTACTGTTTGTTTTTTACTGTTTGTTTTTTTACTGTCACAGGAAACACTGAGATTTTGACAAGGTTTAATCCCATGTGACTTGTATTTTATTTTTATTTCATTTTGAGGATGTACACTGATTGATAATTGATCATCCAATAATTGTCCTAAAGTAAAGTTGTCTTTTATTGACAGTAAATATATAGATTGTGCTTAATAATTGATGGAAAAAACTGTAGTGAAAACTGTTGCAAAAAGTTAAGTTTGCTTAAGTACATTGATTTCATTGAGCTCAAACATACTAATAGTCAGTTGGGCTTTTAAGTAGTAGGAATATTTATTTGAAGAATGATCTGTTTAAAGCAGGATTAATGAATTTCATAGAATCATAGACTTGGAGGGTCTATCTGTTCTTTTGAAATCCAGTATACAAGTCTGAGTCTTTGCTGTTCCTTCTCACCTTAATATCATAAACTCAAAGATAACATGGACTTTTTCTCCCAATATTCCAGTCACTCATTTCTTCAATCAGTTTTTCCCTGCTATTAAGAATAGTAGACCTCCTTGTTCCATACTATACCCAATGATATATAAAATTGTCAAAAGAGGTCATTTTGTTGGACCTCTGACTCTTGGCAAAGTTAGTTGTCCACCAGATATCAGGATATCTGAAATCTACCATTGTCACTATTGCATATCTCTTTGACAGTTTGGTGATCTGACACAGAAAGTTCTCATTCATATCTCCTGCCTGTTCAGGTGCTCTTTAATGATATATAAGGGCAACACTTTTTTCTTCTCTCCTTTTATTCTTTCTTAAACACTTTCAACAGGATTTCCATGTTCTAATTCATGAACTTCTCTGCAAATATAGGTTTTATTTATGTACAGCATAACACCCCCTCCTCTTCCAATCATTTGTGTCATCCTGCCAGTTCTCAATGATGTTTATGATATCTTATTTGTCCTCCTGTCTTAAGAATTCAGGTCTTCCCTATTTTGAAGTCAAGAAGGAATCCAGGAGAAAAGAAGAATATTTGGTCCAAAACGGTCCAAGAAAATATGAGTTTAAAATATCAAACATACACTATAATAGAACATATTTTCTAGAATTATGCTATAACAAATAATTGGTTTTATACCCCCAGTTGCTTTTTGTAGGCTAAGGCAGTTGCATTTACCTGTTTCCAGCCTGATCCTTCCAGTCTTAATTCAACAGATGTTTGGGGAAAACACCTGCATTTTCCTCAGTTGTTTAAGAAACAGGCAGCCTGCCAGTTGAGAGAAGGGGTGAAAGAAAGAAATTGAAGACATTTCTACCTTCATGACATGAAAGATAAATTGGCTTCAAAATGCAACTAGTCTAGTTGTTGAAATTTCTGTAACATTATCCTTTATGTATTTTTTGTATTTAAAAGATTTATATGGCCGCCCATCTTAAGCAACTCTGGGTGGCTTACAACAATAAAACGAATAACTATAAAACAATCATAAAACAGTAAAACAATAAAACCCTTTGAGTAAATCTTTTACCTTTTCCTTTATCCTTTCAATAAATCTTTTTAAAATCTCCGCGGAAATCTTGCCTTTGACTACAAGGAGCCTAACAATAATTTCTATAACTCTTTGTTCCCATTACAAGGAAAGTTACCTGGCTTTTTGTTTGTAACTTTGACTATGGCAACTGACCTCAGGGAAAAACAATGACAGCTGAATAGGTTGCCAGTGCCTTATTTCAGCACCAAAATCTGGTAGATGGTACAGATCAATCAATTGCTAATGCCATTACTGTGTTTAACCAAACTGCTAATGCTGCAATTTGGTTAAACACAGCAACTAGCTGTGGCTGCCACGGTTGCTAATCCTACTATTCCTAATCCCCTGATCATATTACCTTGCTGTTCAGGCTGGTTTCTGGACAAGTATGATGGGCATTTCCCGTAGATTATGGATAGCTATGTCAATTTTATGCAGAAACTGACAACTGCCTTTAATAACTCTGTTGTAAAGTTACAGATAACATTATGTAAAGTAAGCACACTGTGCAAGAGTATACAGAAGACTTAATTTCATTTAAGAGATGTGGGGTGGAATGAATTAGCGCTGATTGCTCAATTTTAAAAAGGCTAATCTAATGAACTGCAAGATGAGCTAGTTTGCTAGGGCATACTAGATACTTTAGAGAAGTTGCTTCAGCATTGCATGACTATAGATAGAAGAGCTAAGACACAATAGGGATGGGAAAGAGAGGAAATTTTACATCAAATGTCCAGTCCCTGTTTCTTTCTAACACCTTGGACTCTTTCAGAGTTGAACCTATGCAGTTAGACCATCCCTATTCTATCAGCCGCACAGAAACCACACAGAAGCACCCTGGGTTTATGTCTTTATTGCTGCACTTCAGGACAGTTTGCACTTGCCTCTCCTAAATTTTTTCTTCCTGTATCAGCTATGAAATGACATACCTGTGGAATAAAGGGTCACATTGTTATTAAGTGGTTCAACTATCCCAAGCCTGAGAGTTTGGAAATGAGAAAACCTTCCTTTCAAGAACTTAGAAGGGGATCCATCAGGCAACAACCAAACTTAGTAATATGATGCAAGGGATCAGCACTTTATCCTGCTTATTATGTCATGTTCTCAAGCCAGCTCTGATACACACTCTTCTGTGTTATTGGACTCAGGAACAGTGGCTAACTTCATTAACAAGGCAATACCCACTCAGATGAATAAATAGCTAATGCATGTGATGAAAGACATTTCCAGACAAATGTGACTTTAGGGTAATACCTTTCTTGCTATATCAACTGGCTGATAAGTTGCCTCTGGCTGAAGTTGCTTATAAACTTTCAGTGCATTCTTTTTGTAGTATGTCATCCTTTCAGGTTTCTTTTGGATTTCAGTCCCATCACTTACCTGAGACTATCCATCCCTCTCCTGTTCCTGAGGCTTCTAATTTTTTTTTTCAAGAACTATAGCCAGTAATTGTCAAATTATCAAAAAACAATTGGAACTTTCCAAGAATACTTACAAGCATGTTGCTGATCATTGACAGGAAAAGTCTCCTATTGCAATTGGGGATTGTGTTTGGCTTTCTATTAAGATCTTACTCTCCTCATGCCCCTTTCAAGAAATTGGATTTAGAATTTATTCGTCCCTTTATTCAGATCAGCCTTGTCATGAGGAAAATCCTGCTCCAGTAAAATGAGAACCAGGGTAATGGAGATCTGAGTTTGATTTTTTTTATTAAGATACCTATGCAGTAATCACTGGGCCTCAACCAAAGTGAACCTCAAGTTTAGATCAGTGAGAATTGTATAGAAACAGAAAGAAAATGTGCTAATCTATAGTGTGTAATTACTTATATAGTATAGTCCCCAATCTTACCTCACTAAATGAAGCAAATACTTGAACCCAAACCTTGAAGCTGATGCTTGGTTTTGTGTTTCCCTAATCTGCCCCATTGAGAAGGAAGCTGGACATTCTATTTGTTCCTGGCTAAACATTTCAGTTTATAATATGGCCCTGCTTCATGCTTCCCCTAGCTTGGCAGATTTAATCTCGCTTCTTGCCTCAGGGTCAAATATAGTTAATTGTAGCATCAGAAAGCATTCTGCATTCCTTGCTTGTTACTTGTGTTACATGGGTAAATATACTATATTAATATTAAAACAGAAAGGATCAATTTCTTGTTTGCTTTGCTTTGCTGTGCTAGCTGAGAATAAAATTCAAACTTCTAAACCCCACAGCCTGATGGCAATTTACTTGCATCTACCAGCCTCAGTACACCCATTGTTCCATTACTCTCTACTGATTTTGGAATGCTTCCTAGACCCCTTGTGTTCTGCAAACCTCCCTTCTGCATTTTTTTTAGTAGGTGAGGACAAATTCAAGATGGAAGAGATTTTGGATTCCAGATGCAGAATATTTGATTAACTGGAAAGGTGGTTCTGACCCTGAAATGTCCTGGGAATTTGGAGATAATGTTCATGCATCCTGACTTCTGCACCATCTTATTGCAATATGCATTCAAGCCAAAGCCACCCTAAGTATGATTGGTGTATACAAAGTCATTTGAATTCTGAGGAGGATGACAATGAATTGGAATTCAGGGATAAGGGAGGGAAGGGATTGTTGACGCGGTGGCGCAGCGGCTTAATGACGCTGAAAGTTGCTGGCCAGAAATGGTTCGAGTCCAGCCTTCCATTAAACAGGGTGAGCTCCTGTTTCCTCCCCAGTTCCTGTCAACCCAACAGTTCGAAAACTTACGTGAGTAGATAAATGGGGACTCTCACTCCGGTGGGAGGAAAAATGCTGGCGGCGCCTTGCAAAAAAAGGAGTTGGGAGCAGTTGCCGGTAAGCGCGAAAAACCACGCGCGCCCGAAAAGGGCGCGAAGCAACAGAAACCCCGCCTCCTGCGCTCTCCAGCTGGGCTCTGCCCTAGGAAGGAGGCTCTGGGAAACCACTTCCGAAAAACAGTTGCCTTGAAAACTGCAAGGACTCGTCCAAGCAGTCACTGCAGGGTCAGCAATGACTGAGCGCAGACAAAAAAAAAAAAAACCTCCTTTCATTCCGGTCTGTAATTTCTGAACCAGGGGACTGTGAGGAGAGGGGATGCTGCTCTCTGCCTCTGAGTTGAATATCACCTTCTTCCTTCCACTGAGGTGGGAGACACTACTTCCAGCTACCCCTACCATACTCTGATGAGAGGAGTCCTGATTTGGAAGAATAACCTGGGCCATCACATGATCGAAGGGGATTTGTCTGTCTCCAGACCCTTTGGCAGGAATATTGGATGTTATTTAACTTTGGGTCTCAGGAGGGAGAAGAGAGGTATAGACTTTGCAGGCATCAGTAATGCGATGGGAAAAAGACATGAGAGGGGAAGTGATGTAATGAACTGTTTCTGGCCTGGTAAGAATTCAAGAGAGGCTTGGAAAATACATTTGCACATTCCTCACTTGTCTGGAAAATGGGCAAGCAGCCAGGCTTCCGAGGGAAGTAATAACAGATTGAGGACAGCTCCGTTTTTGCAGACCTGACTGCCACGGCAGTTAAGAGGAGCCGACAAAATGTCTGGCTCTTTGGAACCATCTCCAGATAAAGGGAATGTCTGGATCACCCACAAGCACTCCTTAGAGAAGCTCCCTGTGAAGAGATTGCAAATTTGTGATCCCCAGTGGGTTGAGTGCTCTGGGAGTTGTGGGAAACATCGAGCCCAAGCCGCTGTGTAGAGCCTTCAAAATGACACCAGATTTGCTTTCACTTCCTCTTGTAATTACTATCGTAATCTACTTATTTGGGCTTTATTTGGAAATTAAAAACCTTCTGAAAGGCAAGTTGCTGTAAACCAGGAGAACTTCCTTTTATCCTGGAAGAAAGAAGATTTAAGTAAGTCTTAAGATTAAAAAGAAAAACTTTAACTTTTAGAAAACAATGAAAGTGAGCTAAGAATATTGACTGTGGACAGTTAAGGGGCCAGATGGATCTGAAATAATAGTTTCTATGGACTGTTCTGAATTTTATAAAAATATAACTCATGATTTTGGAACTAACTGCAAGAAATTTTATGGTGGGAAAGTCTCCATTCTGAAAAAAGCAAAAGATAAGACTGGGCTTTAAAGGTTAATTAGAGGGAACCAGAGAGCAATTAAAGAGAAAGATACTTGTTAACATAATGGAGGAATATTGTCTTACTACAGAAGAATTTAAGTCTGTTTGGGAACAATGTGTTCAGGACGTATTCCTAAAACTGGATCTAACAGAGGTTTTTGAAGAAGAAAAGATTCCACCGGATAAAACAGAAGCTGATGATGATTTGAATAAGGATTTTAAAATGGACTTTAAAAAATTGCCAGACTATAAAAGAGATATGGAAGATATGAAAAAGATGCTGTGGATGTAAAAATTGATTTAAAAATGCTTGACTACAAGGAAAAATCTTGTAATCTGTAATGGATATACAACCTTCCTGGTTGATCTTTTAACAATTAAAGGGGATAACCATAAATCAGAAGAGTGACTTTGAGAATTATTTTACTTTGGATCCATAGAAGGGAAACACTAAATCTCTGAATTTTTTTCTGAAAACAGACAGGGAGAAAATGATAAGAAATTATTATCTGGGACCTTATTTGAGGAAGTGACTGAAGATTGAGCCTCTTAAAAAGAAGACAAAAGAGTTCAAAGTAGATTTACTGGATCAGGGTTAAACTGTAAAAGTTCTGATTTTGGGTTGTTATTATTGGAATCTTTTTTTTTTCCTGACCAGGTTTGTAAGAAGTTGATTTACAGATGTAAAAGAGATCTATCTGACTTAGTTTAAAATATACATGTTGCTATGATTGATATTCCTTATGCCTATGGGGATAGATCATTTATGTTTTACTTATTAGAAAAAGTTATAAGTTAAAATGCAAAATAGATTTATTTGTCTAAGCTTAAAATACACAGCTTACTATTACTGGTACTCTCAATGCTTTTTCTGAATAAGAATGATTGATGAATATTTTTTTATAACTTGGCTATTGTTTAGGGATGAGAAATGGGAAGAAGAGGGTTTTTTCTGTAATATTAGAGAAGGTGTTAAGTTACTGTAAATGCTTATACCTGTACTTGTTTGGAAAGAGGGGAAAGTCGCTTTTTATATGTCTTTCTCTTTCTTTTTTCTTTTTCTTTCTCCTAATATTTCTGTGTTTCTTTTTTGTTTGTACATCTTTAGTTTCATATTATCTTTTATATATGTAAAACTTCAATGAAAATATTATTAAAAAAGAAAGAAAATGGGCAGGCAGCCCACCAGTTCAGAGAAGGGGCAGTAGAAAGAAATTGAAGAAGTCCCCACCCTAATGAATTGACAGATAAAGAGGGACCTGAAATGGTAACATTCCAGTTGTTGAAATTTCTGTAACATTATCCCTTACCCTTTCAATAAATCTTGTTTAAGAGATAAACAGTAAAAATCATGCTTTTGGCTACCAAGACCCTGACAGCAGTTCAAAAAGACACTTCTAAAAAGAACTAAAATTTCTTTATTACTGTTACAAAAGATAGAGATAAAAATTATGTATTAGTAGCTATTTCATTATAGAATCAGTTGGTGACCATTTCTAAAACATTTGTATAAAGTATATAGTAGTCATGAAAGAAACAAACTAAAGACTGTTATATATAGTAATCTCCCTTCATTTCACCTCCTTTCAGTAGACTTCTTAAGGTACACCAGGCTGAGAGATAGTAACTATCAGGCAGGTAAGGAATAAATTCCATAGCTGGGTGGAGATTTTAACATGGATCTCCCCAACTTCAATCCAGTATCATAACCACTACATTATGTTGGCATATAAATTTCAGTGATCTTATTCTTAAATTTAAAACTACTTACATATTTTTAAAGCAAAATTGAAGGAGACTTAGTATTAAAATAAAAGTGTTGATTATACTGCACAATTTAAACTAAGTGGAGGCAGTTCCACTATAAGCTATGAGAAATGAAATTTTTAAAAAGTTTCTTAAAAAGATAGAAAACATGAGAATAGAGGCAGGTATGCAAAAAAAAATTTTTTTAATGGATCCAATAGATTTTCAAAAATAGCGGTAAGATAATAAGCCGCATAATTGGATCATAGATTTTATTTCAACTTTTCTCAACAATTTGTTTTAGTTCATATATTGGTTGCTAGTGAAATTAAGGTGAATCTCAAAAACTGGGAACTAGGAATGATTTCACAGATAAAAATGTCTAGATATTTAATTTATCAAAATTGTCTTTCCTATATCTTTCTCATCATCTTAGTATTTTAACACTTCAACAATTATCTAATGATTTCACAAAGAACTGAGAATTTCAATCTTTCTTTCTAAAGACAAGTAATTTTCATTTGTTTTATAGAGCACTTCTCAAGAACATTGCAAGCTCCCAGAAATTGAGTTTGCATAAATGATAATCAAAGCCCTCCTGAAATGTGGTTGAATATTCTTTAATTGGCTAAATGTCCTTTAATTGGCTAAATGGTTCTGCTTTTCCTTCGGAGGTTTGGTACAATCTTATGCTTCAAATTAGTTAAACAATAAGAGGATTTACTAATAAAAAGAAGATTGGAGTAAGAATGTAATTCTAAACACTTATCAATGGAAATTCCAAGTGCTGTAGCATTCTTAGGACTGAGCTGTTAAGAGAACCATTATGTTGGATAAATACACATTACTTAGGCATATAGAAAGTTGCCTTATTCTAAATGACATTACTGGACCATTTAGTCCAGTACTGTTGATTGTGGTTGGCAGTGGTCCTCCAACATTTCAGACAAGATATTTCTCCAGCCTTACCTGAGAAGCCTGGGCTCTCTTTGGCATTCACTGTCATGCCCATACTCTACAGCCCTCTCCATTCATTCACTAATAATAGTATCATAGCATATACGAAGAACTTTAAGTTGTTTTGTGAAATGGTATCCACATAGTTTGTGTTATTTTAAAACCCTAACAACAGAAAACTTGTTACAATAAATATCAAATTTAGGACATAAACTGACAAAATATCAGGACATAAACTGAGCCATGATCACCAGAATTGATGACAGCAATCCAGTACCAACTAAATTTAATGGAAATGAATGAGACTTACAAGAAGTTCAATTTTGTTAAACAGAAATATTTTGAAAAAGGTGACAATTCAGATAAATTGTTGGTCTAATTGTTTAGCATAAGGAACAGGACAAAAGAACTATACTCCTATCTGAAATAGAACCAAATGTGTTCCTACAGTGAAAGCGATGAAAAAGCAATTTGTTTAATTTATTATTCCAGATTATATAGTAAACAGATATCTGATTTGGAAAAGACTGAAGAATATCTGAATAAAAAATTCCTCACGAATTTACAGATCAATAAAAGAAGACCTTAATCAACCTATAAATGAATGCAAAACTAAGGAGGCAATTAAAAAAAAAAACCTCGAAATTGAACAAACCTGATGGTATCTCTGCAATATATTATAAGAGTTTTATGGTTAAACCTTCAATTCAAGTAATGAATTAGATTCAGGAATGTGAAGAACTCGGTCATGGAAAGAAGCCTTTATCATTTTGATTTATAAAAAAGAAATAACTCACCCAGAGTCATATAGATCTATTTCTTTACTGAATGCAGATTATAAGCTTTTCACAGCAATAATTGCAAAGAGAATAAATGTTGTTTTGTTTCAACTGAAATGATACACCCTGTTCAGATTGGATTAAAGCGGCACATGAGAGACAGTATTATATATATTTTTAATGTTATCAGCAAGATAAATCAGAAAAGCAAAAAAGTGGCTATGATTTTTATTGATACAGAAAAAGCTTTTGACAATTTGGAATAATCATTTATGCTTGCAGATCTGAGAAAAATAAATTTTGGTTCTAATTTTTTCACATGGATACAGAATATTTGTAAAGAACAAGAAGCCAAGCTAATACAAATTGATTCTCCATTATGATAATGCACTATAATGAATTATTGTCCCCTCTGACCTTCTTTATTCTTATTGGTCTTAGAGCCATTGGCAGTGAAAATATGCCAAGAAAATAAAATTATAAATCAGTATAACTCCTGACCACAAATTGAAATTATATGCTGATGATGTTGTACTCATAGTTACCCAACCAAAAGACTCCCAAATGTATACTTACATTTGGCCTCTTTATATTTTCATATTTCACAGTGTTGCTAACATGTTGCTTTAGAATATAATTACCTTGTTTGTAATTATAAGATTTTTGTAAATTTGAAACATTTAATAATTATGCTAATTTATTTACCTTGTTTGAAAATATTCAAAATAAATGATATTTGCATTTCAATGAATATTTTTCTGCAAAACATAAAATATTTTTCTGCAAAACATAAAACAGCTTTGATATAGATTCTGAAAATTCAGCCATAGAGACAGGAAAATAACCATAAATTATTGTATTCTTGGTAATTTGAGCACTCTGATCTGTTAACAGTTCATGATTTCCCTAATTAAACTTACTTTTCTATAATGACATCTTTCTTGGACTCCATTTTGTTGTGCTATTTTATCTGTACATAAAATAATGGCTAGGACTTTACTAGATTCCTGCATGTAGTATTTTATGTAATTATATATGAAGATCAAGTTTTCACCTGTATAGAATATAATATTTTATACATGAAATATATGTTATATATTTTATATCACATATCAATCATGATCCAGAACAGTACAAATATACTAGTTTTTCCAGTTAAATAAGTGCAAGTGAATGGTGGCTAACCAGGACCTCTTGCTGTGTTCTGCATCAGGAATACAGATCGGCTTTCCTATCAGCAAATGCCTCATAACAGGCAAGCAGAAAAAATGTCAGCATCCATGTGTTTCTGTTCTTGTCTTAATCCCAGAAAATCCTGGTTCATTCAAGTGGGTGGGGGGGGGGGAGAAGAGGGATGCATCAGTCAGCCTAGAAGATCAGATTATTGAACAATGATTAACTAATATGTTATTTCCTCTTGAATTCTACTTGAGCAAATTGAGTCAGCAGAAGAAATATGTACTAAAATGGTTCCTTAGCATTAAATAGCTTCTTGTGTACCAAAGTCATAATATTTAATGGCTTTTCAACCTTGCTATTTTACCCAGATATATAAGCATTGCCGATTTGCTGTTGACTATTTGCACTGCAGAATTAATACGTTGATTTTGATTCAAGTTTTTATGTGATAAATATTGAGACAGTATAGGCTAGTCTGTTTTATATATGCAAAGGTGCATGCGGATCATGCTTCTAGCCTATACATGGCATTAACTAGAAGAAAACAGCAAATAGAAGTACAGAATTTGGTTCATGAAGAAAGGATTTTGATTGACTACAGTTCTATCACCATAAGCAGACAGGCATATATATACGTATCTTTAGATTGATATCAGGTCTACCTTGGCTGGGTTTTGTGATAAGTGCATATATTGACATCCAGAGACAAGGCTGGTTGTCTTCATGTGTTAGGTATCTGAATGTTTGAATAAGCCTACTATCACGCTTAAATTAATATACATTCCTTAATAATGTTCCAAATAATGGGTAACTTCAGTTCCCTATACAACTGGAGATGCAGCCACTAGGAAATAAGTTAAAGGATCTTGGTGCTTATGTTAGGATAGGGGTTAGGAAGGGTGTAAAGCAGGGCTAAAAGTCTGGAGGTCACATGACTCCATTGCTATAAGACAAAACTCAATTCTGCAAATTTCAGCTTATGCTTAAATACATTTATACAAGCCTTCCCCCCCCTCCTTCAAGAGGATTTATACAAGACTTTTTCTCTTGTCAGTATTTTTTTTAGACCAATAAAAAGCAAAATCAGAAGATGAAAAAAACACCTCAAAACCCTGAAAGATAAACTGCTTCCTTAGAAACTCCATGAGTGAGGCAGAGAATTTGTGCAGGAAGAAACTCTAGAGCTTACAGTAGGAAAAAAAAAATACACAAACTCTGAAGAATTACAAATCTAAGAGATCTGCAGTTCTTGCTGGCACTATTGAGCACAGGCAGAGAAGCCAATGCTGTGCAGTAATTTTCAGAAGGAAATAAAAATAACTGCCATAAAAATCAGTGATAGCACCAGTAAAATCCAAGTTGTTGATACAATTGACAGGCTGACAATATACTGTAGGTGCACAAACATAGTCCAAGGATGCAGCACAAATGTATACAAGTGTATTTCTATAGTCTATTTTAAATTACCTTAGATCTTGGGAACGTGAAATAAGGTCTAAACCCATTCTTTATTTTTTTGTAACACTTGTATATAATATAAATGAAAATGATATTGTCATGTCTGACTATAATGAAAAATCAGGCTACCTAACTGCAAATCAAAGGATTCAAAGCACATCAATACCCCTCCTTCCCCAAAACTGAAAAGGATAATTAATCTGTGGAACAGTTAATCTGACATACTGGTGACCCCTAATTTAGATGGCTTTAAAAGGGAATTGGTTAAGTTCATGGAGGACAGGTCTCAAGGGCTATTAGTCTTGAAAACTCAATATTGCCTCTGGGTTGGAAGTACCTGGCTCCAGATACCATATGCAAGGGAACACTGGTAGGAGAAAAGTCTATCTATCTTCTGCCTGCACCCTAGAGGACTGAGACAGATCCTGGAGCGATCCAAAAGCATGGCTCTTGTATTTGTAAGAATGAATGAATGCAGCGCTCTTAAACCCCAGGGTTATCTGTTGTACTTTGTTAATTATTTTAACATAAGATATAATCATTACTCTCAAGGATTACTGAAGAGATTAATTACTAATTAATGACTAATCTCAGCTGATTAGTTTATACCACTTACTCAGCTAATATAGAATTATTCTTTCAACTTGACTGTATCTGATATCTTTCTTCCAAGAAAGTATTCCTGGATATTGTGCCTTCAGGAACAAATAAGTGACAGTCAGAAAGTAATTATAACCATATGATTTAGTTCTTAAGATGGAAACTTTTTTGTAGGGATGTAGACATATTAAACATCCATACATGCAGGCAAAAACTAAAAACAAAATAGACAACTAGTGGTGGTGAATTGATAAAAATAATTAGGTTACTTATATTAACTGCGGGTACATAATCATACTACCTTCTAATTTCTTGTCATTTTTAGAATTGGTGCAGAAAAGCAATTTTTAGTAATGGTCTGAAGATTCATAGTTTATAAGCAAGAAGATCAATTCTAACTTAACAATTTTTTAAAGCAGTATTCAGTACAGCAGTTTAGAATTATTCTATTAACTTTGTTATTGTAACATTCATAGCTTGATACCTGTTTGGATGCTCCTACTATATAGCTTCGTTGGAACCTAAGTGTGAAATAAGATACATTTTGCTTAATTTTGTTGAAGCATTTATTCTTTGCTATTATAGAAACCAAGAATTATTCAATAACTTCCTGGTGAAGCTGACATTGTGTACTCAAATAGAAAATTGAAATAACCCCATGCCAATGTGGATAATTTAAGTTCTGCTTACAAAAATTCAAAAAGCAGACAACAAGATTATTTTTTCCTTCCCAATAAATCTTCCTGTCAATATTTCTACAACTGTCTCCAGGTTTTATATGAATATAAAAGCCTTATGCAAAAAAACAAGATACATTGGTCTTCTTCTGATATACCTTATCAAAAAAGCAAATACCGTAATGTAGAGAATGACAACCTAAAGATATGTTTATTTCCAAAGATTTGAAATATATTTTTGGGATGCTGCTTTTATGGGTACATCATGAGCACTTATGAATAATACAGGGACGTCTGATTGAGCTCTAAAAAAGGTTGTGCTTCTAATTATGTTTAGAACCTGCATAGAAGGACAGTAGAAATCTAAAGTCCAGTTAAGTTTCTGTACAACAGTAATTGCTAGTATTTCAGGAAGCATGCCAAAAATCCAAAGAATTGTATACAGTAGTACAGCAGGAATTCCATTCCCTTTGGGTGAGATTTTATATTCCAGAGTAAATATGGAGTGAAGACTCACCTATTAGAACATTCTTCCTTACTAAATTACTGCATTCTATACCTATTGAAAATATTGGGGTGGAGGTCAGGCTTTTGTCCAGCTCCTTCTGGTACCAATTCTGAGTCTTTGGGGACCAGAATGCCTTGGCAAGAGTGACCCATTCCTTTGCAATTAAACTATTGTAACATGCTTTA
Source organism: Python bivittatus (assembly GCF_059951505.1). Taxonomy (NCBI): domain Eukaryota; kingdom Metazoa; phylum Chordata; class Lepidosauria; order Squamata; family Pythonidae; genus Python; species Python bivittatus. Next base: position 27,681,023 of record NW_028277086.1, read on the forward strand.
CTTGGGCTGCCTTGGAAGATGTCCCAGAAGTTTCAGACAGCCAAATATGGCAACTCATCTGCTAACTGGGGCACTTAGATGCAACAGATTTAGCAATTTAGTACCTACATTGCAGCTGTTGCATTGGCTATTGGTTTGTGTTCCAATCCAGTTCAAAGTGCTGACACTTACAAGACGGTTTGTTCTGCTCAGACCTGGTCCACTTCGTGCAATCTTTAAGAAAAGAATTCTGGAATTTCGCACCCCTTGGGAGGTGAAGGGGTGGGACTCAATTATGTATTTTCTTATTGACTGTCCTTGCCCGTTGGAGCACCCTGACTCCCAAGATATGGAATGCCCCAACCTCCTTTTTTTTTCAAGAAGACCTTAAAACTTCTTTATTCCACAAAGCATTTTGGTGCTGATATATGGGCAGTCTTAATTAGTTAGGTTTCTAATATTTTAAATTCTTGTGTTTTTATTGCATGGGATTGTAAACTCTCTTGAGTCCTTTAGAAAATGGACAGTGAAGAAGCTAGGCAACAAGCATATTGTTGTAAATGTTCAGAAGAATTTTTTAAAAAAATAAAGAGAGGAACATTTATTCATATCAAAGCCATCTGTAATCTGAATTGAAATAGCCCAGATTTAGGAAATCTAGGAGAATAAGCAATTGTGGGTCCAACTATATACATAAAACATTAAAATATCCATAAAACTCATCAGAATTCCTAGGAAACAGAGTATTTTTTAAAAGCAGTCAAAATGTTTCAGAGGTCAACATCACAAACACATATTTTAACACCAACCTTTTATTTATTCCAAGAAGAAATCTTGATACCTGATTCAAAGTGTAGAAGCTAAATATTGAAGAGTGTTACTGCACAATCCCGGGCGTGTTTTTAGAAGTAAAACACTTCAGCTCAACTAGGCTTACTTCCAGGAAAAGCATATATAGGGCTACAGCCTAAAAATAACAATTAATGGCACATTTAGTTAAGAAATGTTGTAATTCTTAATTTCAGTATTACTGTGAGTTTTTAGCAATCAAGCTGGTGTGAACTGTTGATAAATCAGGCCTGTAATCTTCTAACACACTCCCTGAGCCTTGAATCTAAAACCATCTGGACACTATGACAGTGTTCTATTTATTACGTACAAATGCTTGGATACTACTGGTGCATAAACAATAATTAAGCACACAAGGCAGCCATGCATGCCAGATTTGCTAGAATTATCCTTTGAGTATCTGAGATTTTCCATGCCAGTGAGCTTATGGAGGCAGTGGCTGGTGATTAAACATTAATGATTTATGGTGCAAGCAGGATTCATTTACTGCTCACTGAAATATGTTTGACAGCTTTTCTGTGATTTCCCAAGAATTAGTACCTTCATAGCTATTTTTTCCCCAGAGCAGTTTTCTAAATTGCTTTCAGCAAAGGTATGACATAGCAACAATTGCTGATAGGCTCAGTTCTAATGATGCTGTTGATTGATCAGAGCCGTGAACTTTTAAAAGTCCAAAATTGTATTCATATAAAATACATTGGTTGCTCATTCAGCAAGCTGAAATGCCTGGACAGAGATAATGTGTGCGCCCCCACTTTTTATGTTCCATTCCATCTTTAGCCATTCTTCCTGCCAAATGATAACCTGCTTTTTAAAAATATGTGATCCAATCCTTTGAAAGAGATTGTGGACAACCCTTGCCACTGCTTCCCACTGCCCAAAGCTTGCGTAAATTAAAGAGGTAGTGGTGTAGGAGAAATCCTAGGAATCCACACAGACATGGAGCATTTCTCTAAATGCATTACATAAATGAATACATTTGGGCCTAGCATAGAAGGATATTAACATTTTAATTTAAAAGGATACATGACCTTGACAGATTCACTTGCTTACATCTTGAAGATCCAAAGTTAATGAAATAAATATTTCTAGAGCTATTGTTTTCCCTGTAGTCATCCTTGCTATCTCAATAGCTGTCTAGAGGGTAGAGAAACTTTTTGAACAGTTCTCAGATGGGATAGCAGAGATGGGAAAGCCTTTCACAAAGGTTTTGAGGATTTCCATCTCCCGGTATAGGAGGTATCCATAAGGATATTGGTTTGCAAGACAGATGGATTCAGATTGATGGATAAGAGAAAACAAGACTTGAAAAAAAACTCAACAAATAAATAAGAGGAATAAATAACATTAAAGGTTTGTAATTGTAATCGGTTGATTGCAGTATCAGTTTTCTTCATGCCATTTCTGAGGTGAATATGTACTCTTATTCCATTGAAATATGCCAGATAATGCAGTGACAAATGAGAGTGAATTGATACTCTTTTTGCACAGAGTCATAGGCTTCTTTCCTACAGCTGATTTCACAGACAACAAAGAAAGTAAGAGCATATAATTAATTATAAACTAAAATGGAGAAAAAAGGCTTTCCAACCTTTGCAGCTTTCATGATTCAGGACCAATCAGACATTATTTGACGTCATGTACAATTTGAGAAACTAAAAGCAGAAACCCATGCAGAGAAAGGAATAGACATTGCATTTAAGAGAAGATAAAATGAGGATGTTCACGAACAAAAGCTATCAATTATCTGCTCTTGGCAAATGAACAGAAATGACAGTAAAATGCATATCAGTACCAACTGTGATATGAAATGTAAGACTTCACATTTCATTAAAGTTGGAATTGTAATGATATTATACCATATGCAGTTCTGCATTTTCCTCAGCATCTTCAACCTGGTTTGTTTCCTTCCATTATGTTATGTGTTTAATCAAAGCATTACTGGAGTTTTCGATGGTTGGCAAATAAGGTGGCTATTTACAACAAAACCATTTTGTTTGATTTACTAGGCCCCTGTTGAGTGAAAAGCTTTGCTGCCTACAGTACCATTTATATTTCCAAAAGTAGCTAGCAACATAGAACAAAGCTGTTAGTGAAGACATTTAAACAAATAATACTTCTAAAGTTGGATATCGTAGTTTGGGACTATGTTTAATAAAAAGGCAGTAGAGACCCTGGTAGAATTCTTCTAATGCAAGGATTGGGAATCTGTGCCCCATAAAAATTGCTGAACTTCACCTCTGAGCAGCAAGATAGCATAAAAAAAGGCAAGATGATGCTTGTGACTACACAGTTGAGACTCTGCCACTTTGTATATGTGTTGATATCACATGCATGTACAAAGAAATAGGACCCCCATTATGCAGTTGTGACCTCCATCTTCTTTTTTGTCCCTCCCCTGCAGACTCTAGAAGGTCCCAGCACTACTGGCCATGTTCAGCAAAGTATGGAGACCCACGGGTTTTCCATATATACTTTAACAAATAGTAGAATTGAAAAATAGACTTGAAGGAACACTTATAACAACTTTAAACAGGAACATCTTTAGCCCAAAGCATTGCTAAGATCATATATTGAAATAAATGGTTCATATAAAATTTTCCCAATTTTCAGTTTGGTCTTCCTTTAAACTCAGCTAGTCTTCCTTTTCTAAGTACCAGATGCTAGAGTCGTTATTGATGGCAACAGAGTGCTTTATTAAATAAACATTAAAGGGTCCAATGAATGCCAGTGGAAATCTTTCAGTCTTTTATGGTTAAAATGAGTGAAGAGGACATTCCTACAATTGCTTGATTTCAGGAATTATATTCTTGGCTCCATTTATAATCTGAAGCGGTTTGAACTTTGCAATGAAAGAAAAAAAAGGCTGTACCTTTTCTCTCCTTTTAAATGTATGACTCAACTCATGCATTGCTTAGGTACTAGCAGTTATTCTGACCTCAATTCCATGTTGTGAGTTCTGCAGGACACAGATTTGCACACTCTTCTGAAACATCCTAGTAAGTTTTGATATCCCATACAAATGACGATATAAAATTAAAAGGTTCTTTATTAGGATTATGCAAATCCTTTGAAAGAAGTGTTTCCGAACATGCAATTCATTATGTAGTTTGTTAAAGCAGCCATGTCTTTTCTGTCTGTTCATTTGTCCCAATAATATCAATATCAATTATTCATTCTGTTGCCTCATGGTTCCTTGAAGCTATTCTAGTCTTCTCCAACTAATGGCAATTCAGGCTCAGAATTATGGGAGTTAGTCTGACAACTCTGGAGGGTTAAGGAAGCATGGTCAAGCTGTATTGTTGAGAAGGATTGCTTCTAAACCGTCATGGCCACAATTCAAGCTTCTGACCTGCTGGAAGGCCAGAGGAAGCTGACTAGTGGCAACATCTCGTCACCAGATAGGATAGGGACAGAAATAGTTGGCTCATTTTTCTTTGTCTGGAAAGTATTTACAGGGAGGTGGTGGTGGAAGTAAATATATTTTGCCTTTCAGAGGCTGCCTGTCCCCATTTCTACCATTATATTGCTGGGATTGTGAAAGGAAATAATGCTACCCAATTTCAGTAATCTCGCTGCTGAATTTAGTCTACAGAATCTTGGTTTACTGGGAGGTTGCAAATGGACTTCTTAGGTCTGCAGGCAAAAATTGCATATACTGTATATACATGTGTGTGTATATGTATATATGTATATATTTATATTTATATATACACACACACACAATCTTACATCTGCCACATTTTGGAATGGCATTTTAAGTTCATTCTAGATTTTTCAATCTATTATTTCAAGACTACTAGTGGTCAAATGCAAATTTCTGTTTTGAGCTGTGACATTTTTAGGAAGGAGTAATGAAATGGAATGGCATCCCCTATAAATGTCTCTGGAATAAAGGTAAAGGGAGAACTTTATTTTGTACTTTTATAATGCCAGCTATATGGAGATGCTTTAGCTATTAGAAAAATCAATTTCAGAATAACTTTAGGAGGCTTTCATCTGACAGTCAGAAATTCAGTTTTAATGAACAAAGTATAATTCAATAACTTTCCAGTCAGGATTTTGACATTTCTGTATGAAAGGATAACACATAAGAGATACTATAATTATCGGAACACCAACAGAGTGCGATTACTGTCTGCATTCATCCTTTTGACCTGAACAACCATCTATTCAATGCAGAAGAATTTTATGCTGTAAGATAAAGAGCTGAGCTCTTGGGGAAAACAGGTGAGCTACCACCGAAGTTACAGCTTTACAGCATATCCACCATTTTGCTTCACTGTGATGAGAATGACTATTCATCTTATTTTCTTTTTTTGAAGGTCTTAAATAAACCCTTGGATACTCCTGTTCTTTTCTGCACCCATCGTGTTCTAAGAAAAGTTAATGCAAAGAGCACAAAATAGTAATGTGTTGTTATTTTTAAGAGAAAAGGACACATGCAAGGGTGGTGGATCCATACGTGGTTGAAATAGAAATTATGTTCTTCTGTGATATGTTGCAAGCAGTCCAGTCATAAATACATTTTCTTCAAATTATGTCCCACAGTTTTCAATTAATATACTTAAGATTTGGACATAAGCCTACAATTTTAGATACCTATATTTGGAAATAAGTTACTCTGAAATTAGTGGGATGTTCTACCTGGATTGAGGCAGCATGACTATATTTGGATAGTCAACTTCTATGTCAATGGGCTTTTAAGCTTTGGATAGTATGGAAACAGAATAAATCAAGAATCATCTTGACTTTTGAATTGTTCCTGTACTCTGGTGCGACTGAAGAGAATCTTTGGCTATCCTAACTTCACTTAAATGAAGTTTAAGGGAAGAAGGGATGTGCCTTTCTGTTATATTGCCTAAGATGTAGACTTCCCTTGGAGGGGAAGAAAAAAAACCTTGTGCTGTTTTAGTTTTGAGAGGCCTTTGTTGAATTTTCTCTTTGTGGTAAGCCCCTAACAGCACATAAGAAAACTAGATTCTTATTAGCTAGGTTTATTGCAAGTAAAAAAGCAATAGGATACTGAATCTTGGAAACTGGATAAATGTATACTTTTGCCTCTCTTTTCTTATAAGCAAGTATATTAAGGTGAGTCCTCCGTGATACCTTTAACTCTCTTTCTAACTATCCTTTGCTTTAAGGGGAACTAGATGAGATACAAACACAATGTCCATTTGTTCTTGTTGTAATGTTTTATAAATATCCACCGTTGTTTCCAGGCTCAGAGAATTCCAGTACATTCTGGATGATTTGGTTTTATGAGTTGTTGATATGGTTGTAAGACTAATCAATAAAGTTGAAAAGTGTTAAAGTGTTAAAGTGTCTTATGAGTTACTTCTGTACAATTGTTTTTGTGATGTTTTAAATTAATTTCAGTTCTTCATTTTTTAAAAAAAATCCAAATAAGTTACCCATTTTGATTATTTGGCTTGAAGTTGAAAAGCCCAACAGAAATAAGTAAACAGGAATAGAAATAAATAAAAAGGAAGAGTGGAAATGTGAATTATAAATAAGTAGATAAATGAATGCTGTCATCTCACATTTTGTAATAAAATACTTCCGTAAGCATATGTGAACAAATATATGTTTCAATTACAGTATGTCTATTCCTCTCATTATATTTATTTTTATGTTACTTTTTGTTTTGTTTGGGGGCATTGAATCTGTTTTTAATGTGTACACTGCCCAGAGTTAATGTTGAGTTGCGTGGAATTATAAAACTAAATTATAGATTTAAAAAACACCTAGGTCCAGTTTTACTTTTTCTAAAATATAATCCTTCCATTATTTAATAATAATAGGGTTGGTTTATTATATAGAAATGTAATCTTTTTGTATTTTTTTTTATTTTTCCCTAATGAGTTATAGCAGTACTCATTTCATAATCAGCATCCTGATGCAGTTTAAATTTAGTTATTTTTTAAGATTGCATCTGGTGACAGTTGCTTTCCCCGTGGGTCTGTGATTTGAATTTGATTTTAGCATCTTGTGGCTGGCAGGAAATGAAGATAAAGTTAGTGGATATGTGGCTAGGATGGGGGTTGAGCTGTGAGGACGATTCATCTGGTGCCTGAGGGCAAAGGTACTTTTGTTTTTAACTACAATGATGGATTGTTTTGAGCTGCTGAGAGTCACCTTGTGAGATGGGTGCCATATAAGATTTTTTTTCTTTTTTTCTTCTTTCTTCTCCTTTTTCCTGCATGTGCAGGGTCTGCTTTTTTTTCAGGTCAATCAAATGTTGATCCATTGGTTGCAACAGGAATTGACTGACCAGCTTGTTGCCTGAGCCTGACATTGGGAGCTGAGAGAGAGTGACTGGCTTAAAGTCACCCAACCAGCTTTCATGCCTAAGGCCAGACTAGAATTCACAGTCTCCTGGTTTCTAGCCTGGAACTTTAACCACTAGACCAATTGGCTCTCGTGGATGGTCATATAAGTCCTGTAAATGAATGAATGAATGAATGAACAAACAAACAAATAAATAAATAGTGTTTGAAGTGACCCCAAAGAATGATGGTTGGATGGTTTTAACTGGGAACAGCTCACTGGGATGGAGCAACAGAGGAGTTGCCCAGTTGTTAAATATCAGTATTGTGAACTGATTCAGCTGGAACAGTGACAGCAAGTGAGATTGCCAGCTTAGCTACATAAAGTTGGGAAAGTTGTGTCTGGGTGCAATTCAAAATGCTAATAATCACCTATAAAGCTCTCTATGGCTTGTAGCCAAGAAGCCTGCAGGATTGCTTTCTCCCAACAGAATTCACCTGTCCAACTCGTATATCCTGGAAAAAACTGTTGGTGGTCCCCCATTCAGCCAAGTACAGGAACAGAAGCTTGAAGTGCTACTTTCTGAATAGAAATGTCTACTCATGGGAATAACCTCCCCCTAGAAATCAGATCTCCCCCCACTACTGTGACCTATCAGAAGCTTTTAAAATGAAATTATTCAGGAAGGCCTATGGTGAGCATTAGGTTGCTTAATTGAGTTATTTATGATTTTTGTTTTCATGTTTTTAATTTTATTTTAACTACGCCATACATGTTTTGCTTTAAATGTGTAATTACTGTAAACCACCAAGAGTGTGATGATTGTGGCAGATATACATTGAATAAATAAGTTAAAATAAATAAAAAAGTAAAAAGTAACTATTAAAATCCTTGATAACATAAATTTTATCCTCTAAGTGTAATCCTATAAATGACTGCTCCTTAAGCAGCAAATTACTTGAGGCTAATTGCAACAACTTTACATTGTGTGTGTGTTTCCCTTTCTGTACTTCATATGTGTAGCTAAAATGTAAAACAAAATAATTAATTGATTATCTGGTGTGTGAAAAGCCATAGTGTAGAATTCTGTAATGGTATTGATCTGATGACTAGAGACTGCATGCATAATGTAAACTGCAAGGTTACAGAGCAATATAATTTACCTTCCTTTAATAGAAATTTATGATGTATCTGTTCAGAGAGCTTAGAAATAAATGAAGTGATCTCATAAGATAACTAGCACAATGTTTTAGTTCTAACAATCTACTATAAAGATGTAAATGCATCCTGATTCAGTTGTATGTGCAGTAGAGGCAAAATATGCCTAGAATATACAACAGCTAAGTGAGTGCCAGGCTGGGAACATGGGTAGCTATGAGCAAAGTCAATACCATATACTTTATGTTTATACTAAACATGTAGAATTTACTAGTAAATGAATTTTGGACCCCTTCAGTCCTAGTTCAAACTTTGGATCCTTTGAAAGCAGGATGGTAATAGGCCTTTGTCTGCATCAGCAAGGTGTTTGTATTGATTCTTAGCCTGGAATCATTTATACACTTACTTGAGAGTTAGTCCTTTTGCATTCAGTGAGACTTAATACTGAGCAGATAGGTCTCTGACTGATTAGCAAGCTAGTTAGGCGTGGATTGGATGGCATAACAATTAAGTGGATATGTAGCTTCTTTGAAAATCACCTTCAAAGAATTACCATGACTAATTCCTGATTAAACCTGTCTAATGAAAGGGGGGCTACAAGGTCCAGCCCTGGGCCCTGTATTTAACTTGGGTAAAGGGATGAAAGGAATATATTGGAGTAGGCTTTCAAAGCTGGCATGAAAGGAATGCTTATTAGATTCACAGATGGCACAGTTCAAATGATATTGATAAGTCAGAGAAATGGGCTGAAAACAACAGAATGAAACCATTTTTGAAACCCTCCACTGAAGAGACAAATCAAATGCACTGGTATCGGAAAAGACGTAATCTGTCTTAGTACAAAATAATTGTTGGAATAATTGCAAACTGAAATTAGCAGTGTGATTTCTAGCAAAGAAGGCAAATGTAATTTTAGGCTGCGTCAACAGAAATAGTTTCCATGTTGTAGAAAGTAGTAATACCACTTTATCCTGCCTTCCTGTGTTGCCACGTAGTGGCCAGCTAGGAGCCAATTGGTTCTTTAGGATTCAGAGGCAATAGACTCAAACCAGGGTGAAATGCCAAAAAGGATTGTATTGAATAAAGAGAGCTACAGAGAAAGAAATATATACCAATGTATGTCCCTTCTCTCATCAGGATCCTCAAAAATGGTAGGGCTGGAGCAAGCCATTGTGCAACACCTTTTCATCCTGGGACTTCAGATCTATACTAAGGTTCAAATTGTCTGGGACATTTGCCACTTTTTGTACTCTTTTTAAGTCACAGGCAGTATAAGCAATTTTTTTTTTTTTTCCGCACTCAGTCATTACCGACTCTGCGGTGACTGCCTGGACGAGTCCTTGCAGTTTTCAAGGCAAGGTGTTTCGGAAGTGGTTTGCCAGTGCCTCCTTCCTAGAGCAGAGCCCAGCTGGCGAGCACAGGAGGCAGGGTTTCCATTGCTTCGCGCCTCTTTCAGGCGAGCGTGGCTTCCGCGCTACCGGCAACTGCTCCCGACTCCTTTTCCAAGATGCCGCCAGCATTTTTCCTCTCACCGGAGTGAGAGTCCCCATTTATCTACTCACGTAAATTTTCGATCTGCTGGGTTGACAGGAGCTGGGGGGAGGAGGCAGGAGCTCACTCTGCTGCACAAAAGCTGGGCTCAAACCGCTAAAGTGTCGACCATTTCTGGCCAGCAACTTTCAGCATCATTAAGCCGCTGCGCCACTGCGTCCCCCTAATAAGCAACTAACTAATAAGCAATTAACATATGATAATAGCTTGGTAGCACATCTTACCAGTTACATCTCAGACAGCTGACCACTGTCAAGGATATTTTTAAGGAAAACAGAGTCTCCAGCAGACAACACCTGGGAATGGTCCATAGATATCTCTTGTCAATAATTTGGAACTCAGACAGTTGCCCTTTCACTAAATATATTTTTATGGGAAACCTTGTTTTTAGTATGCAGCTACTGTGCCTCCTTCCCTCAGCAGGTATCTCATTAGGGAGAACATGCTGTCTTTTTTATTTTAATCGTTACATGTACAAATACAAATCATAAAAGCGTGGGGTTGGAAGGTATGGCTGTCCAAACCATTTTTGAAAACCTCCACTGATGAAGCACCTGTGACTTCAGGAGGCAGGCTGTTTCACTGCTCAATAGCTTTCACAGTCAGGGAAATCCTCCTTATTTTCAGTTTGGATCTCTCTCTGTAAAGCTTCCACCCACTAGTTGTTGTCTTACCTTTGGGTGCCATGGAGAATACATCCTCACCCTCTGCCCTTGACATTCCTGTCAAGCCTGCTATCATGTCTGTCCTTAGCCTTCTCTTCTTTAGGCTAAACATACCAAGGTCCGTTAAGGGCTCTTTGTGGGATTTAGCCTCCAAGTGACAAGATACTAAGAGCTCAGAGGCTAAATCCCATGAAGAGCACTTAAAGGTATGTTTATCCGGAAGAAGAGAAGGCTAAGGAGACAGTAAGGCTAAGACCCTTACTATCTTTGTGCTCTTTCATCAGCATCCTTTTTGAATTGCGGTTTACAGAACTGATGTACTATTCCAGGTGCAGTCTAACCAGTGAAGCACAGAGCGGTACTATCACTGCTGTGATCTGACACTATATCTCTGTTGATGCAGCACCAAACTGCATTGTCTCTTTTGGCTGTGGCACTCTGCTGGACCATGCTTACTCTGTGATCTATTAGGACACCCAGATCCTTCCTGCAAGTACTACTGCTGAGCCAGGTGCCACCTATCTTGTACCTGTGAATCTGGTTTTCCTGCTTAAGGGCTGAACCTTACATTTCTCACCACTGAAACATATTTCATTGGATAGGGCCCAAGGTTCGAGTCTGTTAAGGTTCTTTGGAACCATGAGCCTGTCTTCTGAAACATTAGCAATTCCCTCCAGCTTTGTATCATCTGCATCTTTGTATCACCCTCCAACTTTTATAAGCATTCCTTCTACTACCTCATCTAAGTCATTTATGTTGTAGAATACTGAACTCAGGACAGAATCCTGAGGTACCCCATGCATATCTTCCTCCATTGGACATAGCCCCATTAAAGACCATATGTTGGCTATGGTTGTTCAGTAAACTGAAATTCTATCTGGTGGTAGGGCCATCCATATTGTTCCAGTTTAAATAAGGTAAATAAAAGGCTCAAAGGTGAGAATGATTAGCAATACAGTGATACAATCACCAGCTTTTCTCTACGCAAGCATGTGGAGGAAGTTACAATGCAAAGCTTACTAATATTGCCTTGGCTGGCTAAGTAACCCTTTCTCCAGAAGTATATCTTATATGCGCAAAGGGAAAAAATGGGTCCACCCACTATTTCCTCACCAATCTTGTACAATGACACTACAGTTGGAAAGACTCCATATCAAGCACTGTGTCCAATTTTGAGTATCAAAATTTAAGAAGAATTCAGAGAAACTGGGATAGAGAAAGATAGCATGGATGGTCAGACTTTAGAAACTAGGTGTTATGAACTGAAGTTGAACGCACTGGAATGTTTTGCCTTGAGAAAATAAGAGTGGGTAGGAAGGAATATAATAATACTCTTCAAATATCCAAGAGGCTCTCATAAAGATTGCAGGTCATGGAACAATGGTTTAAGTTACATAAAGTGTATTTACTATTAGAAAAGAAAAAACCTTGAAGCTTCCCTTTGACTGATTTCAACTGATGGCTAGATATTTACTATTCAGGTATACTTTAATTTGGGTTCCTGCAATGAGTCGGGTGGGTGGACTCACCTAAATAACCCCTTTTAATTCTATGATTCTATGATTTATATTGTATGACAACTCCTACTGTTAACTACTGAGGTCTTTCAATGGTTTTCAGTATAACAAAAAACCAAGGAGAAATTGTCTGTGATTGAACACAATCTGAGCCTACCTGAGGAACTTTTGGCAGTTTTGAAAATGTGAAAAAATATAAAAATCCAATTAAAAACTGGAGAGTTTTCATTTTCAACTGCACCATATGGTATTTTGAGCAACTTAGAAGAAAGAGATTTATTGTGACATATGTTTTATGGCCTGGAGCCTATGTTATCGTATGCAGCTCCTGAAATGAGTCCTAGTGCACAGAAGCATATGCCATAATAAATCTGTTTTTTAATAAGGTGCCACAAGTTGCTTTTTTTGGTAGTTCTTTGTTTTTGTTTTTGTTTTATCAGCAGGCTAACATTTCTTGCTATGTTACAATCAATTCTTAGAACATTCACGTCTGGTTTTTATTCCTAAGGATCACTTTAGAACTATTTTCACTATGAAGAAATTTAACTAAAGGAACAATGGACCAACTAGAGAAAAGTACGCTGTTAGTTTCAGCTCAGCATTCTTTAATGGGATGAAGTAGAGCTTCAAACTTAGGTGAAGCATAGTGATAAGGAAGCCTTGTTTGTTTGGTCCAGACAAGGATGGCTAAATGTCATTTAGGGCATGAGATTTAATAGGATTTTCATAATGATCAATTATATTCCAGTCGGAAACAGGCGAAACATAACAGAGTGAAACAAAAAGTCAAAAGGAGAGAAATAACTTTATTCTTTTTAGGCAACAGCTGAGGTTTCTTTGGAATTGAAATGTAAGAGATACCATGAAAAATAATGCATGGATATATTTCTCTCTCTGAATAGGACTTCTGCAAATTTACCAAGTCGCATTACTTTTTTTTTTTTTTTTTTTCCCCCTGGATTAAACTTCTGTAGATTATCCATTGCCCCTTACCCAATCCAGTATTGCTTCCTTTACCTATACCTGTGTTGGAGTTCAACTCCTCCTTGGAATTAGATTGTAAGGAAAAACAAGATCAAAGCATCGGATTCTCAAAATAATTATTCTAATGTTTTCCATAAAAGGTGCACAGCCAATAAGAGAAAATCTTGAGACATTTCCAATGCAAATAGCTGAGAAGTGAAACAAAAGAGTCCTTGTGTACAACCTTCTAGGTCCATCTTCCTAAGGAGGACTGGCACTATCCTAACACCGTGTCTTCATATCATATTCTAAAGAGATTGCCAAGAAATATAGAGTGAACAATTATAACAAAAGCTGAGAGGGCCAGGCCCTAGAGGGATCTTCTATAATTTAGAGAGAGAACTGAGGCCAGACTAGAAATCAGAGTGGAATGGATCTGAAAATTCAGTCCTTCTCCATTCTGGGTATATGTGTTATTGTTTTTTCCCCAGAGAAACAACATATCCAAACGTCTGTACATTCCTTGACTGAAAGGTATGTCTACTCCTTGACTGCTGCCAGGTGCACTTTCCAGATTTATTTGACTGGTCATTGTTGGAACAAAACGTTGGACTGTATGGCCCATAGATGAAATCCATCGGGGCTCTGTCTTATTCTAAGATGGCTTATTTACAAAAGAGTATCTATAAAGGAGTTCCGAGCATAACAGGAATCAAGGGTTTTGCCAACCCCTAAACTTAAATGTTCATGATACTTCCAAGAAGGGAATTACTTCCAGAATTATAACCTCTAGTTAGCATATTGTGCTGGATGTAGACAATTCTTGTTTGTTTTGTCCTTATGTTGTTGTCTTTGCTGCACTTAGCCTAATGTGATTGATTTATTAGATGTTTATACTTTGTCTTGCAAACTGTTTCTTCATGGTTTGGGAGATGAAAATATCTGTTGCACCTCACTGGCTGTTCAGGGAAGGAATAATTAGGTGTATTGTGTTTAGATGCACCTGTCTTTTCAAACCCCCAAAATATATTCACTTCAACAGCATATAAGTTAACTAGTGAGATTTAGCATGGACTTTTATATTGATCCACTTAATGACTCTGGACTGTGAATATATTAATTAGACTAGCCTGAAGCTAATTATTTTATGGTCTTTGTTTTTTTCCTCATGCTTGAATAGCTACTTGTCACAGTTTTTCAATTTCACAAATTAAACAAATAAAATGTGTAAATATATCTGAAAAAAGTAGGTTACTCTTTCGAGCATGCAGCGATAGAAAAAAACTGAGAATGATAAGTAATATTTTCCTCTTTTCAGTAAAGGAAACTGAACTTTCAGATCTAATTTTAGTGTTCTATTATGGAACACCACCTCTGAATTCAGTTAAACTCTAAGATACTTAAAGTCCACTGTATAAAAATTACTGAGATAGATAACGGTTAATGTAGTTTATAATCCAATATTATCGTCTAATATAATTTCTCAAGTTGCCCTCTGAAATTGTAGATAAGTTGTTAACTTTGGGGAGGTGGAGGTACAACATCAAATCCTTCTCCAGTAACTCCACTAGCCTCCAAGAGCAGTTGTTTCTTAAATTGAAAATATGGAAGGAAGTCCACATAAAAGAGTCTTGAAAACATGAACTCTTCTTTCCCCAGTATGTCTGTAGAGAAATATAGCTATGATAAGCTGAGAAACAGCAATCCTTTGTCCCAACCCCCCAGTATTTTGATTGGAAGCTAGGCAGAACTAAGGCAAGTTCTTTCTTCTACAATAGATTCACAGCTGTTCTAGAAAGGACAATAATTTCTGAACTTTCTCTGACTCCCTGCCAGCTTCTTTGATAAATAGGATCCTACAGTAGTGAGGGGAAGTGAAGGAGAAATTAGAAATTATTGCTGGATATCGCATGCATGCATTCTTGTCTAGAGTTTTGTCAGAAAGAAGAACGATGACATGGGAAAGCCAGGAAGAGCAGCTGAATCATTCTGGGACAAAGAAGATAAGCTGAAACAAATCAGAACACCCTTCAGGAAAAAAAGAACCACTCTTTCTGCGAAAGAAGTAACAAAAGCAGAAGCCATAATTTGAGACAGAGGTGAAACTGCTGTGAAGTGTCCTTCCCTGTCTGGAATCTTCAAGAGAGAGAAACAGAATAGGTGAGAGCCATTAGCAGAAAAAGAGTGTGCTAAAAGCTAAGACTGAAAGGGAAAGCAGGTTAGTGGGATTGAAGAAATTTCTGCAGCACTTCAAGGAAATATTGGCAGAGATTATGAACTCAGTTCACAAAGCTAAGCAAAATGTTGAGAAGTTCTCTAGATAAGTACATAGGCTAATAGGAAACTATGTGGGGTGTGTGTGTTTGTTTGTTTGTTTATTTAAGCAATTTATATGGCTGCTCATCTTATAGTGATGACTCTGGGCAGCATACAAAAAGTTAAAACCAAACAGTAATACTCAACCAATAGTCCACATAAATAAAGTCTGAGATCAAGAAAAAAAAAATTCCTGATTTACCACAAAGAGAAGCAATAAAACTCATCAACTAACCAATTGGCAGAGCTTGTTAACATCCCAGCCCAAATGCCTGTAGGAACAGCCAGGTTTTAAGCACTTATGGAAGACTAACGGAGTGGGGGGCTATCTGAATTTCTGGGGGATATGTTGTTCCACAGGGCAGGTACTGCAACTTGGCAGCATGATTCCCAAGTCCAACAGGATGACATTGCTTAATAGAAGGGGTCTGGAGCATACCCTCCCTCTTAGATCTGATGGAGAGAGCAGAAACAGACAGCAAATCCCTGAAATAGCCTGGCCCTATGTCATGTAAGGCTTTATAGGTAATAAGCAGCACCTTCAATCACACCCAGAAGCCCACTGGGGCCAGTGCAGCTGTGCTACATGAGCATAACATGATACTGCCCATATCAGTGGATTCTGGCCAGCTGCAACTTCCAAATGCTCTTCAAGAGCAACCCTCAGGCAAGACATATTACAGTAGTCCAAAGGAAGGATCAGTAAGGTATGAGTGACTATGAGTAAGTCTCTAGTCCAAACAGGCGCAATTTGGTGCACAAGATGAACCTATACGAAGGCCTCCTAGCCCCACTGCCAGGAGGACTCCCAAAGTGCATACCAAGTCTGAGTCAAGGAGTGCAGCACCACTCAGAGTTCAAGATGGAAAATCTCCATCTTTACAAATTGTTGCTCAGTCTGAAATGATATAACATAATCCATGATTTGCTCAAACCACCACTGCATGTTTGAGGCAAGCATTAAAACTTTACACGAAGCCCCCTTTCCTAACTGAAGTTAACCCATTTATACTAAGTCACCTCGGCTTCCTTTCAACAATGCATTTCTGCTTCTGAAATGGAAGACTTTAATTCTTATTCATTCTAGTTTATATTCCTCAAGATTGTCAGCAGCAGAGCATCTGTTCCTATGAGTGCAAAGCCCATATGTAACCCCCCCTTTTTTTTGGTATACATTCTCTATAGTATTCTGTGAAAGAAAATCTTTCTAGTCATACATTTTATAATGATTATTTCACTTCCTGGGTGGTTAGGTTTTCTTGGCCCGCAGCCTGATGCCTTCCAACTGCCATGTGAAATGTTGCTGGAACTGCCAGGAATTACAGTGCCTGGTGTGTCTTATTATAATAAGACTTTTTTTAAGGAGGAAAAAGACCATCTGTCCCATATTATTTGCTTTCCTTCAGTTAAGCTTAATCCCATCTCTTGGGTTTCCTTCGTATATTCTGCATTAGGTGTGTTCAGAATCAGAACTAGACATATGTGTCATATTCTCACATGCCCTTAGATGTCTAATTTGTTCCCACTTGCATGTTTCAAGGATAAGAAGAGCATAATTGCTACGTGAGCTTGACTACTACTTTTCTCACTTTCTATTTGCATTTGGATATGATTAAAAGCAATAATAACAAAACCACTCTTACCCTGTATGTAAAATCCTTATCTTCCAAATTCATGAATCTTTTCCAGGTGTCTGCAGGATCCAAACATGCTGTTGCTATGCAAGCTTTGTACCTTTTATATGCGTATGTGATGTCATGACACATGTACAAAGGGGTGGTGATTATGTTATTTTAGCACAATGTTGCTTTTGTCATTTGCTCCCCAACTGATCGCCCCATGATGCCTGATTTTTTCTGCTGCACCTCCATCTGGACAAAGAGTGCCTTCACTCAGACTTTCAGATTCAACTATGAACAGGAGTATCAAATTCTAACAAATATTTCTTGAAACAAAAGTCTATGGGGAAGGACAATTGGGAACATATAAATGGCCTTTGTCTTTTTAACAACATTCAAGCCATCTTGTAAAAGGTGCATAAAGAGTGGCTAAATTTATAACAGAACCAAATTTAAACCAAGAACAATTTAAAACAGTCCATTGCTTGAGCATTTAATCATTACAATGCATTTGGTCTCTTCTGAGAAGATAAGCACAGCTGGACAAAAATACATATAGGCCACCCCCCCACCCCACCCCCGATGCCATTCAGTTGTGAATATTTCAATTCCTATTATTCTCAGCAATGGGCATGTTTATTAAGAACTCCACACATCTGGAGGGCATTTAGATTAGGGAAGATAATACAACCACATTAACCATTCTTAACTTTCAATAGCTTTTTTTAATGCCTGGTCTAAGTTTCTCCACATCAGGCGAGTTATATCATAACTGTGGAATACACATTATTGATATTTCTTTGTGACTATTTGGAGGTTTCTTCTTAAGCAGCATGTATCTTATAATAAATGTCCACAAGAGGAAAACTAAATAATCACATAGAATTATGTACTAAGGTGGGGATAGCAATCTTCCTCTTGTTTGTTTGTTTTTTTTGGTCCCCTTATTTCTTTTAGGAACAATTACTAGGTTATTGAGTTAATTCACATGCATACATGTTATGCACAGAAATAATGCAACATCAGGAAAATCTTCCCAAAATGTTTATATGTGGGTCTGAGAAACTTGAAAAAAAGATTGTATAATACTGTTCAGATATTTTCTTCATACCTAAACATATGGAATTGAATTGGATTGGGTCTACTGGCCCCATATTGACATTGGAGTATCCTCTGCCAAGTCAAAGTCAAAGTCATCTTTATTGTCATTGTACTTCTCATACAACGAAATTAAATGCCATCCCAGTGCAGCTTTAAAAATATAAAAACCATAGAATGCATAAAACACATAATACACATAAAACACATAAAACACAACTTTCACATTCCATATTGCACAACCCCTGATGCTGCATTAATACTGCACTATATAGTAGAGTTCAGTATAGTTACAGCTCTAAGATAAAAGCTATTCTTCAGCCTATTTGTCCTTGTTTTCATTATCCTGTACCGTCTGCCAGATGGTAATAGTTCAAAAAAAGAAGGCCCCGGTAGGATGGATCCTTAAGAATGTTTTGAGCCTTCTTAAGGCAGCGGGAACTATAAAGTTCTTCCAAAGAGGGGAGAGGACAACCAATGATCCTCTGGGCAGTGGTGGTAACCCTCAGGAGCGCTTTCCTATCTGCCACTGTGCAGCTAGCAAACCATACACAGGTGCAGTAGGTTAAAATGCTCTCTATAGTACAGCGGTAGAAGGTCACCAGCAGTTTTTCATTCAGTTGTTGTTTCCTGAGAAGTCTCAGGTAGTATAATCTCTGCTGGGCCCTCTTAACCAAGGCTGCAATATGAGCACCCCAGGTCAGGTCCTCCTTTATGGTAACTTAAAACTGGCCACCCGCTCCACTCGGTCTCCATTGATAACCAGGGGCTGGACATCTAATCTATTCCTTCTATAGTCCACTATAAGCTCCTCGGTCTTATTGATATTAAGAGCCAAATTATTGTCTCCGCACCATGAAAGCAGCCGGTCCACCTCATCCCGGTAGGCAGACTCATCTCCTTCAGAGATAAGCCCCACCACTGTTGTATCATCTGCAAATTTAATGATAATATTGCTGAAGTGAGTGGGGGTACAGTCATATGTATAAAGAGTGTAAAGTAAGGGACTCAACATGCAGCCCTGTGGTGAACCAGTGTTGAGAGTAAGAGCTGAGGAGATATAATTGCCTAATCTAACCCTCTGGGAGCGGCCAGACAGGAAGGCCAAAATCCAAGAACAGATTGAATATGGAAGCTCAAGATCCATAAGTTTAGACACCAGTCTATGTGGAAGGATTGTATTGAATACAGAACTAAAGTCTACGAAAAGCATCCTCACATAGGTCCCCCGCTGTTCCAGATGAGTCAGAGCAGTGTGGAGAGTGATGGCTATAGCGTCCTCTGTGGATCTATTAGTTCTATATGCAAACTGATGTTTATCAAATGTATGCGGAAGGCAGGAAATGATGTGCCTGCAGACCAATTTTTCAAAGCACTTCATGATGATAGGTGTGAGTGCCACTGGTCTGTAGTCGCTGAGGTTGTTAATAGGGAACTTCTTTGGCAGCAGAACAATGATGGAAGCCTTCAGACAGGATGGAATGGTGGACTGGGATAAAGACTGATTAAAGATCTTGGTGAAAACCCCAGCCAACTGGTCAGCACAGTCTTTAAGCACTCAGCCAGAGATGCCATCAGGTCCGGCAGCCTTTCTAGGGTCCACAGCCCTCAAAATACTCCTCACCTCGTGCTCCTCCACGGTGAGGTAGGGGCTATATTGGACTAATGGCTGTACTCTAGCTGCCTCTGGTGGCTCCACTTCAAAAGGGGCAAAAAAATGATTCAGCTTCTCTATCAATGAAGCATCCCGGTCAGCAGAAATGACATTATTCGGTCTATAGTTGGTAATTTGTTGAATCCCCTGCCACACCTGCCTCGTGTTGTTGCTATGAAAATGATCCTCAATCTTCCTCTTATAATCTGTCTTGGTCTGCCGAATGCCTCTCTTCAGATTGGCTCTAGCAGCACTGTATTTTGCCTCATCACCAGACCTGAAGGCATTTTTCCTGTCACACAGGAGACGCTGGACTTCCTTAGTCATCCAAGAACAGTGGAAAGCTGTTCCTGTGCAGATGCATGGCTGAAGATGCTCCCCTCCAATGCTTCTCTGAACATGTGGAGATTGGAGTATATATCATCACCTAATAACCCTTAAGATACTTCTGATAGTATTCTATGTCAACCTGAGCATTTATTGTTATTAATGTAATACATTTAAATATAATTCTGTTTCCTAGAGAACTTATTTATTAATAATGTGCTTACATAGCTATGTTACATATGCAGAATGAATACTCCAAACAAAAGCAATTGACTTTCGCAGTATTGATTCCAGGATTTAAAATTAAGCGCTAGTACAGATAGAATTTAGGATTTTTTAAATACTTATTATCTGACACTTATTAGTATAAAGACTCTAGCTGCACATTTAGCAGATAAATACATATCTTTTTGTAATGGATGGCATGAGCCAGGAAGATTCTGGAATGGAAGTTCAAGGTTGTCAGGAGGGGGCGGAGACATTCCAGGGCAAGCGCCTCCTCAGCCCACAACAAGAGTGTGGGAAGAAGAGGATGAGATTGGCCCCTCCCTTGTCTCACAGGTTATACCCACTAGTTCCTATAGCATAGGTTTAGTCTGGTGAGATTTTGTCTATTAGGTGCATGCTAATAAAGAAACTGAATTGTACTGGATTGCCTCATTGCTTTCATGGGCTGAACCTGACACTTTTATATCATTCATTTTTCCTTTTGTATTACTATGGAGACAATGATCAAAGAATAATCCTAATTTATAATACAATAGAATAGAAGTGTTATTAATTAATCTTCATTAATTCCCCAAAGAGCTATAATAATAGAAGTAAATATTTCTTTTATGTATATTGTTCAATAATTAAGGTACAAATTAATTACGCAAATACTGTAATCTCATCATAGCAATTTAATTTAGCAATGATTGTCCTATTTACATGGGTGTTTCACAGGCTCTAGTTCAGCAGGGTAGTCTTGGCAACAAGTAAAAAAAAAAAAACCAGGGTCAGAGAATGAGAAAATATTCCAACTGACAGGTCTATTATAGAGGTTGCAACTGTTAGTGTTGGATTAGAGATGGCGGGCATCTAGCTTCAATTACTCCCATGACTATAGAGGTCCCTGGCTGACTTTGAGCAGTCATTAACTCTCAACCTAACCTACTTAACAGCGCTACCATTAAGGTATGAACAGATCAAAAGATAAAATAATGCTTTAGACCAGGTGTGGACACATATGCCACACCTATTAGTGCCTATTTAAAGAAGATGCATCTTACCTGGGCTCAAATTGTAGTTGTACATCCCAGGAAAATATATACTTGAGTTAATTAACAAAGGAAAATTAACTGCTAATAGCACATTGGTGCCTCCTTAACTGCAACACATTTTATTTGGGATGTCATGGCTACCACGCAAGCCCCAGAATAGAGACAACTTCTTTAAAGAGACACCAACACATACTGTACAACCTATCTGTTTTGACGTGTATTTTTGGTTTTGTATCATTTTGTATCATACAGCATATCCCTAGACATATATGTGGCTCTGATTGCTGTATACAACTGTGGTTAGATCTCTTATAGTTGGCTTCAGTCTTTTCTGCAATACAGAATCTACACTAGCCAAGTCATGTCTGAGAGTCTACTGTCAATTAAACCAATTCTAGAATAAGGAGTTGAGATTCTGAAGAGATTAGATTTATACTTGTATCAGGCTATATACTGCCAGTTCCTTACCTACTTCCTGGGGAAATAATTAAAAAGGCCACGGTTGCTGCCTTTCATTCCTATCCTGTCTCTTCTTCAGCCTCATCTGGCCTGGAAGGAGGGTCAAAACTGAAACAATGATGGAGACAGTGCCCTTTTCACAGTCCTTTCTAGGAATGCATCTCTGTCACGGACATTTGAAGCAATGGCTAATCCACTGATAAATAGGCTGCATGACCCTGGAGGGAGTTTGTTGACTAGAAGATTTACTTTAGTCCCACACAAACTCAGGTCTTTTAGAGGACAAAACTAATTGCTCTGGGTTAATTGCTGAGTCAAATGACTCACTTTTGGAGTTTGTAAAATATTCTTACCCCAACCATGACCTAATTAATAAATTATGCTCATGATACCCAGCTATGCATCTCTACCCCTGGCCCAGCAGGTGATGCTATTGAGGTGCTGTCTGAGTGTATTGAGGGTATAAAGGTCTGGACAGGGATGGATTAATTTTGGGTTCTCCTTGGCAGGACGGAGTGGCTCTGGGTTTATGGCCCTCCAGGGTCTGGTGATTTGTTGTCTTTTACTCTGGTTGGGGTTGCACTTTGGGAGTCCTTCTGGACTCACAGCTCCTGCTTGATGAGCAGGTGACAGGTGGCAGCTTTGGCTAAGGGGGCCTTTGCACAGATCCATCTTATTGCACCCTTTCCTGGACCGGGAGGCCTTGCTTATGGTGACTCACACCTTAATCACCTCCTGGTTGGATTATTGCAATATGCTTTACATGGGGCTGCTCTTGAAGACCTCTCAGAAGTTACAACTGGTCTAGAAGGCAGCAGCACACACAGTATTGGGTGCCCATTTTATACCTTTATTGCACGAGCTGCACTGGCTCCCAGTTTTCTTCTGGTGCAATTCAAGGTGCTGGTTATCACCTATATTAATTAATTAATTAATTAAAGCCCTACATGGCACGAGACCTGATTATTTTGGGGGACTGACTCTCCTAAGAATATCTGCCTGTCCCATTCCCATAGAGTGGGAATGCTGCAGGTACCCTCCCTGAAATCTTGCCATCTAGTGGGACCTCAGAAGTGTGCCTTTTCCGTGGCTGACCCTACCTTGTGGAACACCCTCCCACCAGTGATTCGACAGGCCCTCACCCTTGTACCCTTTCAGAAGGCTGTTAAGACCTGGTTTTTACTGAGGCACTGGGATAGGACTGCATAGGTGGACAGTAACTGAGCCTGCTGTGGGCATCTCAAGAAGATGATTAAGGTGCATGGTTTTTGTTTTATTGTTTTATTGTTGTTACTGTTTATGATTGTTTTATTTATTGGTTATATCGTTGTGAGCTTCCCAGAGTTGTTTAAGATGGCGGCCGTATAAATCTTTGAAATAAATAAATAAAGTGCCATTACTTCTGTTCTAGCCTTTCCACTATAAAAGTGAAAAGGTCTCTCCGACAACCTGGATCTTAGAAGAAGAAAAATACTGCACGGCCCCAGGTCTAGGGTCTAGAGATTGTTCTATACTGTACCATGGTTGAATACTAGACTGGTACTGTGCATTCCAGTCTGCTTTTTATCATATCGCAGGTTATGACACAAAAAAATCTCCCTCCTCCATTCTGGGTGGCTGAGGAAAAGTGAAGTTTTAACAATATTAGGCTATCCCTC
The DNA here is from genome assembly GCF_059951505.1 of Python bivittatus. Classification (NCBI taxonomy): domain Eukaryota; kingdom Metazoa; phylum Chordata; class Lepidosauria; order Squamata; family Pythonidae; genus Python; species Python bivittatus. Next base: position 27,704,368 of record NW_028277086.1, read on the forward strand.
AAGATAGCTCCTTTTTATTGTGTGTGTGTGTATAAGAGAGAGAGAGAGAGAGAGACTACGTATGTGTGAAATCATTCTATTTTTTGAACATAATTTGAAGGAATTCATGAAATACAGCAATTTTCGGTACCATACTCATTTTCTGTGTAGAATCCTATGCATTTTTTAATATTAGCCCAGAGTCTCAAAAAGAATCTAGTCACCAGAATTTTATATTTAACTAAACTACACCACTCCAGCTTGTAGTTATGCTTTAAAAAAATTGTAGTGCTCTAAAGCAAAACTTAAAAACTAGATTTCACCTTTTCTGTATTCATCTAAACAGCTTATTCAGAAGCCTGTAACTATCAATATAGAGCTATGGCAAACTAAATTGCTTAACAAACCCCAAAATCTATCATATTTAAGTATCACTTGTTCTTCATTAGCTGGGGTCTCTGACTTGCTACTTTATATCCTTAAATTAAAATAAACTACTGTGTGATATAATTCAGAAAAAAACCCATGGCAGAGCATCAAAACTAAAGCATGCTTTCATAAAAGGATTAGTTCTATTTTCAAATCACAGAACAGATGTGAAAAAACAAATAATGTATAATGTAGATTTCATTCTGAATTTAAAGCAGAAATTAGCTCTGCAGGTAGAAGATTATTTTGTTAAGCAAGCATAAGATGTATGTATGGATGAATAATAATTTACTTTACGTAGAAGCCACTGGAAACAACATATATCAATAAACCATACTATGCCAGGTGGCTACTATGCCTGAGATAGCATAGATTGTGCTTGTGAATGATCCCTGGAAGAATCAGGACTGGGCAAATGTATCTATCCTATCCTTCCTTGATCTTTGGAAGCCTTCCATACCATCATCCATGGTACCCTTCTGGACTGGCTTAGAGGGTTGGAAGACAAGGGTAGGTTTTCCTTCTGAGGCCAATCTTCTGGGGATGGTAGGGAGCAGCGGTCTAGCCATAAGCCTGTACTTTGCAGGGTGCTACAGAGCTCAATTCTCTCCCCACTGCTATTTAACATCTACATGAAGCTGTAATTATATATCTCTTCCCTGAGTCATCCAAGTGATGTCATTGAGGTACTTTCCCAGCACCTGGAGGCTGTGGGGATCTGGAAGGGGAAGAATAGGCTTAAACTCAACTCTAGCAAATTTGAGTGGTTGTAGTTTTAGGGCCACCTGGTCTGAGATGTTCCATAATTAACTCTGTACTATCGTAGAACAGGTGGCAGCTATGGCCAAGATGCCTTTGTACAAATCCATCTCTACATGGAGCTGTTCTTGAAAAGCATTCAGAAGCTGTACTAGTCCAAAATGCAGAGGCAAATGCAATTTTGGACCCATCATGGTATACTCACATAACACCACTGCTACATGAACTGCACCGGCTCTCAGTAGGCTTTCAGATGCAATTCAGTGTGTTGGTTGTCACTTTTAAAGCCAGACATGGCACAAGGCCACGTTGCTTGTGGGACTGCCTATCTCCAGTGGTTTTGGTTCATCCCACCAGATCTGGCAGGGTAGGCATACCTTGGGTCCCTTCTGTGAAATAATGTCATTTAGTATGTCCCAGGAAGCATGCCTTTCTATAGCAGCACCTGGCCTATGGAACAGCCTCCCCCTGAGATTCAGATGGCCCCAACTCTGCTGGCCTTCTGGAAGGCCTTGAAGACCATGTTTTCCCCATAAGCTCTGAGGCCAGGATGGTAGTGGAGCCCAGTATATATATGTTTTGTTTTATGGTGGATAATTTGTAAGGAGTCTTGGTTATTTCTTTTTAAACTGGTTGTTTACTTATGGTGTTTTATATTGTGGTTTTATCTATGCTGTTGTAGCCACCCAAGGTTATTCAGTTAAGATGGGTGGCCATGTAGATTCAGAAAGTAAGTAAGTAAATAAATAAATAAATGTTGAAAAATATGGAGTCTTCCACTGTTGTATATACATAGTCAATCTTATAGGAAAATGGAGCAAATAAGAAGACCCCAGCACCATTTCTGTGAGGAAAGACTTGAAGCACTCCAACACTGTATGTTTCAATATTACATGTAATTTGTCTATTTCTAGCTGCGAGGTAGTATAATAACTTGACTTGAATTATTATTTATTTATAAATTTTTAATCTGCTTTTCATCAATAAAAAACATAATCTTAAGACTGTAAAATTGGAAATCATCCATCTATGTCTAGCTGGCTGCCTATTTTCATTTCAAGCAATACCAAATAATTTCAAGAGTAGTTTTGGTCCTTGGTCTACTTCAATGCCAGTCTAATCTTTCTATTATCAATAATTTACTAAAATTTTAGAACCTTATATATTTGGTAAGCTAATGAACTAAACTATTTTTTTTTATACCTTGTTGGCCAAAATATTTAACATCTTCTTTATAAATGTAGAGATCTATCCAAAAAATAAAATGCATAGCTTAAGAAATACTAAATATGTTTACAACAGTTGTGGGGAGTAGAAGAGAAAATGTGAACATTTTCATAGAAAAGGTTGATGTTGAAAGTCTCTCATTTTGTTTTCATCTTTGCAGATTTCAAAGGTATTCTTTATAATGTTGCCACCAAGCTTGTTTTGCTTTGAATATTAAAAGTCCACTCTCGCTCACCTTCTTTATCCTGTACTTGGTGAAAATGTTATTTCTACCTTCAAAAACACTTGCAAGTTAGGTGTACCTTTGGTACTTAATTATAATGCAGCAAGAGGTGTGAAAATCACTTTCTCCCTATTTTCCTGAGATAGATGTATCAAGAGAAAGATTTACAACCAAATCTATCTCTTACAAATAGGAACGTTCTTTTCATTTTCTCAACTACGCACTCTAGATCATAGGAACTTAATAAAGGGCAGAGGCCTCATTCTTTGATTTCCACCCAAAGATAACCGTGAAAAGTTTTTAGCAGAGGCAAAGTTCAGTTCAACCAAACAACCAACTGCCTCTGCTATGGAGATAAAGTTCTGTATGATAGTTTCTCATGAAAGACAAATAAAAAGTGAAGTACAGTGGAACCTCGGGTTACGAACGCTTCTGTTCACGAACTTTTTGGGTGACGACCAGCTCCGGCCACAAAATTTTGCCTCCGTTCGCGAATGCCGGATCGGGTTATGAACAGGATACGCGGCCATTTTCCCTCCCGTGACACGGTCCGCGGCCATTTTTCTGCCCCTGACACGTCCGCAGCCATTTTTCTGCCCCTGACACGTGGTCCGCGGCCATTTTCTGCCCCTGACATGTGGTCCGTGGCCATTTTCCGCCCTGACACGTGGTCCGCGCCATTTTTCCGCCCCTGACACATGGTCGTAGGGAGGGGGACTCTCCCTCCAAGCAGTAGCCGCCTCCCTGTCCTCCACGCCAGAACGGATTAACAGTAATTACATTGAACCTTATGGGAAAATTTGCTTCGGGTCGCGACCAATTCGGGTCGCGGCCAGAGTCGCGGAACGAATTAAGTTCGTGAACCGAGGTTCCACTGTATATAAAGCTGGAGGGAGGGGTTTGTATTTTTGTCTTCAATGGTGACAAAGAGAAACTCACTGCTTTTGTAAGAGCTTATTCTTATTTCAGGGCAATGTTAAAAGCTTTCAGTTGCTTTTGGGTGCAGATTTGATCACTATCTCTTTTAGATACATACCTAAGGCTACATACAATTGTGAAGACGGTACTCAGGGAATCAGTTTCCTCAATATTCATGACACAATGTCAGTTTCAGCAGTCATAGAAGGAAGCTAACTGCAGGGTGTGAGCTTGCAATAAAATGCATAGCTTAAGAAATACTAAATATGTTTACAACAGTTGTGGGGAGTATAGGGAGAGCAAACTAGTGTTGGCAGGGGAGACACTGCTTTTTCTTGTTCATCGGGAACATGGGGACAAAGGGGACCGCTTCTGTGACCAGCAGGGATGTACTATGTTGGTTTTTCTCCATGAAGATAACAAGAACTATACATGCTGCAAGTACAAGCTGATTGCCACCCTGGAACAGAAGATGGAAGGGTATAGGCCATAGGGCTTTTCTACACTGTTACACATCAAAGAAGGGAAAAGACAGAACACATGAAGTTCCTTGGAAAAGAAGGAAGGAACGTGAATGCCAGTGGACATAAAGTGGAAGCATGTGAAACAGAGAAGCAAGAGGAATAGGATTTTTTAATGCCAATGGAACTCAGCAATTGATAGGCTGTCAACTCAGCAATTGACATCAGGCTGTCTAGCAGACAATCCATAGCCATCTGAGCCAGTTCCAGCTTTATGGAAAAGAAGAAGATATTCACTCTGCCCCTCTCCTCGGCCAATAGATCAAAGAAACCTAAGAGCTATTTTTGAGGAAAAAGAGGTAGACAATGTTGATGGGCGATTTCCTGCTGAGGGGAACAGAGGCCTCAACATATACATATAATATGAAGTTGCAGGAAGTGTATTGTTTTCCAGTTGCTTGTATCCAGGATGTGATGGAGACACTCTTGATAATTGTCCATCTCTATTGAATCTCCTGCCAGAAGACTTTCTAGAGACTATAAGACCCTGGGCAGGAAGGTAAATGAACTAGGAGCCCAAGTAGTTTTTTCATCAGTCTTTCCAGGTGAGAGTTATGGCATAAGAAGATAGAACAGGATCATGGTATTGAGATGGTGCCATCAAGAAAGGTTTAGATTCCTCAGTTATGGACTATGCTATGTACATGAAGCACTCCTGGCAAGAGAAGGGCTACATCTCCCATTGCAGGATATGTTTGACAGGTACTTTGCCAATCTAATCATGAAAGTGTTAAACTAGAAAAAAAAAGAGGGGAGGGTGGTAAAAGCCCAGAACCAATTATATCACCAAGGGCTGAGGTAAGCAAACTCATTTGATGTGCCCCTATTAAATACAGCCATCTTACTCTCATCTGGCACTACAATCACATGAGCCACCATGCAATGATAAGCAGTAACAACAAAAGAAACAACAAATGCCCTAACAACCCCTATTTATAGGAGATAAATGGAGAGATGCAAGAGTGGAGGGTGACTTAAGAGATGGGTTGGGAATTACAATAGTGAAACCAATAGGATGTACCACTTTATATGAATGTAGAGGAACACACAACCAGGGAGAATTTGAAATTTTAACACAAGTATAACTTTATAGGCATCACTGAAACCTGGTGGGATGACACACATGATTGAACTATAGGTCTGGAAGGCTATGACTTAATCAAAAGGAAACAGAACACAACACCCCTTTGTATATAAAGAAAGCATATGCCTGCACAGAAACTCACAAATGGGGGCATGGAAATCCTGTTGAGAGCATTTGAGTAAAAATAAAAGGAGAGAGAAACAAAAGTGATATCATAATGGGTACTTATTATAGACCACCTGAACAGGCAGAAGATATGGATTAGGGCTTTCTCTGTCAGATAACTAAACTTTCAAAGAGGCGTGCAATAGTGATAATGGGAGAGTTCAGCTTGGCATCTGCTGGTAATTTAACCCTGTCAAAAGTTGGAGATCCAACCAATTGTTGAAATGTCGTGTGACAACTTCATTTGTCAGAAGCTAGAAGGAGGAACAAAAAGGTATGCTATCCTGAACTTAAGCCACACCAAAAGAGAAGAACTGATTGAAGAAATGAAGAAGAATGGAACCTGAAGAAAAAATGACCATGTTATCCTTGAATTCATGACATCAAGGAGATAAGTAATAGAGAAGAGTCATGCTTGTATGCTGGATTTCAGAATAATGTGTTTTGATGAACTCGGATGCACAGTCAGCTCCAATGGCTTGAAATCTTGTGTTGGCCATGGGGTGACCAACTGATTGGGGCACATTTTTACCCAGTGCAAGAGAAAGTCAAATTAGGCACAGAGTAGAGGGAAGGGTTTCACATTTTATTTTTGTACAGAAGGCGCACTCAGGACCAAAATCCAAATCAAGCGTGCAAAGGGGCATTGTCCAAAGGTTTTTATATATTTCAATAAGCAGGTAACATTCATCACAATTCTTATTGGCAAAAAGAAATCCATGGGTGTATTACATCATGTACATGCATACTACAACTATGTACTCCATAATAAGCCATGAGGGGGGCTCATTAGCATCTCATTTTAAAGATGTGTTTTTTACTATTATAATGAGGCAAAGGGAACTATAATTCAACTTTTAACTAGTCACGTATCAAATCAAGCCAGAACAAGCTAGAATGACACAGGAAATCCCTAATACACAAACACAAACAGCTCCCAATACACAAACAACCGACAGAGGCCCACACTTGAAGAAGATAATTGTGCAAAAAAGGATGACAAATCCTGCAGAATGAGATGCTAACTATTCCTACTAGAAACAAAATGGGAGACATCTAAAGAGACCAGTGTGAATACACATAGAGCATTTGTAAAATGCTGAATATGTGCACACACACAAACACACACACACTTATATGAATATAATGTAAAAAGGGGGGTATAAGTAAAGGATGATACAAGGCAGTTGCCAGAAACTGTACGGATTGTGTCAGAGAGTTCTGAATAAGCCAAGGCTTGCAAAAATGCCACCCAAAACAACATTTCAGAAACAAAAGGGAAGATAAAAAGACCTTAGGTCTGTTGTGAAAAGAAAAGGGTGAATTGGTAATGTGATGGTAAGAAGGCAGAACATCCATCTCTCCTCTCATTAGGAAAACAAAGCTCTGGCTGCCACTATTGTGCCACTAGTGCAAAGAGACAGCTGTAGCAGAGATAAGAAAGGAACCCTTAGCCAATTTAAATGAATGTGTCTCCAGGGCTAGATGAGTTACAGTAGGGGTGATTTTAGAACCACTAACTGTAATCTGAGAACTCTTGTCTCACTATCTCAGAGGTCTGGAGGAGAGCAAATGTTGTTCCTCTCATTTTAAAGGGGAAAGACAGGCAGACTGAGGAATTACAGACCTGTCAGCATGACATCTATATATTGGGTAAGATCCTCAAGCTAATTATTAAACAGGATGTTTGAATGCAATAATTAATAGAAGCCAGCAAGTCACAGAGAAGTCATACCAGAATTATCTGAACTTCCTAGTTTAATAAATCAGGGAAATATAGTGGACATAGTATACTTTGATCTAACCAAAGCGTTTGACAAACTCATGAAATTCTCATTAATAAATTGGTAAAATATGGTAATTATATGGATTCATTACTGGCTGAATGACCAATTCCAGAGCATACTTAAAATAGCTACACATCACTGGGAGAATAGTATCATGTGGAATGCTTTTCCAAGCCCTGTGCTATTCAATATTTTTTATTGATGGCCTGGTTGAAGAGGTTGAAAAAATGATTATCAGATTTGCATATGGCACAAAACTAGTGGGAGTTGTTGTTGTTGTTTAGTCGTTAAGTCGTGTCCGACTCTTCGTGACCCCATGAACCATATTGCGCCAGGCCTTCCGGTCCTTCACTGCCTCCCTGAGTTTGCTCAGTTTCATGCTCATTGCTTCAGTGATGCTATCTAACCATCTCATCCTCTGCCGTCCTCTTCTCCTTTTGCCTTCAATCTTTCCCAGCATCAGGGTCTTCTCCAAAGAGATCTCTCTTCGCATTAGGTGACCAAAGTATCTGAGCTTGAGCTTCATTATCGATCCTTCCAATGAGCAATTAGGGTTGACTAGTGGGAGTAGCTAACATTTAAAAGAGCTAGTTTGGTCTAGTGGTTAAGGCCCCAGGCTAGAAAGCAGAAGACTGTGAGTTCTAGTCCCACCTTAGGCAGTCTCTCAGCCCAACTCACCTCAGGGTTGTTGTGGGGGAAACAAGAGGAGGAAGGAGTGTTAGGTATGTTCGCTGCCTTGAGTTATTTATAAAAATAATAAAGGCAGGATAAAAAATGTAAAGAGAGAGAGAGAAGATTCAAAAGTTTTAGATAGCCCTGAACAACAAGCCAAATGAACAGAATCAAATTTAACAGGAAGAAATGTAAATTCCTACATCTGGGGATGAAAAAAAATGAAAGATGCAACTGTAGAATGATGGGAACCTGAGTTGACAGTAGATATGAGAAGGATCTGAGTGTTCCAGTAGATCAAGTTTGAACATTGGCCAATGTCATAATGAAATTTTGGGATATATTCACAGAATTATAGAGTCCAGATCCTTGGAAGTAAGTGGCCCAAGTAATCTGCCTTGTTTAGATCCTGTTGGAATACTAAGTCCAGTTCTGGCCATTGCAGCCAATGAGCAGCATAGACAAACTGAAGCAAATTCTGAGGAAGACAGGATAAGTTCCAGTGGGTTGAAACTGCAAAGACGTAGATTCATGTTAGATAGTAGGAGGAATTTTCTGATGGTAAAGGATGTTAAGGGATTATTTATTTATTTATTTGTTTATTTATTTACCTACCTACCTACTGTACCTACCTACCTGTTATGGCACTGACGCTGCAACAAAGTCTTTGATTCATTGGCTCACATATTTGTCTGTCTATCTACTTAATAAACTTCCTTGACTGTGGGAAGTCTGAGCTACCAGTATATTTTAATAACTGGTGTTTTTTAAGCTTTCCAATGCAGATGGGAAGAAGGGGGGGGGGACCTTAACTCCGAGAAGCCTGAAAAAAGCTTCAGAGCAACAGAAAATTGAGGACTTACTCTTATCCAAGGAACATATTACAGTAAGTGATGATGAATCATTTTCATTAAGTAATCAATTTGAACCACTAATGATGTTAGATTCTTGGGAGGAGGATAATAGAAGCTGCCCTCACCCCTCGATCATAAACTCCATCTTAGCTAAGAGTTTGGAGATAATTAATGTATATGAACAAGTTAATACTTCTAACATTTCAAGAGAGCTTATGGAAAGACATTGCCTCTTCACTGCAGATACAGTGGTTCTGATACTCCAGAATTTACAGTGCTTAATGAGAAAATAGATAAGTTACAACAAATGTTGCAATGAAATCCCCATCAAAATAAAAAGTTGAGACACTAGTCAAGAAGAAAATCATATCTCAGACTGTTGCAGAAAGAGAACTTAAGTCAACAAAAAATGTCAGTACTTCTCTCTCTCAAAACAGTCACACAGGCTCTCCTTTTATTCACATTTTTCAAGCAATCCAAATAATGCTTTCAGTTATAAATAATAAAATTAACAATATAGCTGGCTTTCACACAAGGCTGCTATTCTCTTACTAAACCAACTACTTTATATTTCCATGTCACAAATTGACACGAGGAAGATTGAGTGGCTTCCTAAGAACTTTGATGGACAGAGAATTTTAATTAAATTTAATAGCCCAACTATTCCATTAATGCTAAATAAAGCAAGAGAATATTTGAAGTTTTAAGAAATCTGCCTAAGATGAATGTTCAAGGAACTTCTTGTAAGACTATTATTATCTGAAAGGAAAGCTGGGCATGGGCCCAAAGAAGTTAATTATGAAGCAAACCATAGCAATGTTAAGAGGCCTTGAACAGAGAAAGCAAAGCTACCTGCACCAAACCAACAATCTCCTCATTAGCAGAGATGATGGAAGGAGCCTCAGTGAAAAATGCATTTAATCAACTGCCAAAGAAAGATCAAGCAGGCATTATCCACTAGATGATTTAAAGCTAGATCTATTGGGACTAAACATTTAAGTAGATTCACCTTTCAACATCAAATGGCCTTCAGATACATAATATAAAGGAACAAGTCTATCCATCTAAAATAACTAACTCTGAAGTATCTCAGCCTCCCTCTTCCCAAAAGGAATTTACATCTGTTTTTATAACACAGTTTACCAGTAACTGCAGTGATTTAATTGTGTTTTATAGCAAAGCCTAGGCTGGATTTAAAAAAAAAAAAATGGAACCCTCTGACCCATATTGGCTGGGAATTAGGTGAATGATACCAACTTTTGGAAGTCTGATCTACCGACTTTGTTATAGCCTCAATTTAGTGCAATTAAAGAATAATTTGTTTTTCCAAAGGTGTGATATTTCTGACTCACTATTTGAGAAGCAGTTCCTACTTCACAATAATTGAGGCAACTATTTGAACTGAGGGAATAGAAAGCACTGGAACTAAATGCAACTAGTAGATTAATAACTTCTGATTTACCAAGTACTGTCTCTTTGAGCAAAACTAAGAGACAATATATATCTTTTAGTTATATTTTTAATTGAGTTTTTCATGTTTTTAGAGACATGGGGCAAAAATGAAATACAGTCATGGAATGTCAGAGTAAATGTGTTTTTATGCTAGCAGTGCAAAGAGTCTAATAGGGAGAATCTGATAGATGCATACATAGGGAGGACCCAATATACTGCTGGAAGGTTATATAAATAAAAATAGGCTATTTTGGCCATAGCTAGAAACTAGCAGAAGCTAAAATTTGCTGATTTTTCAATCCTCAGTTCATATGAAGTATTCATTCATTCATTCATTCATTCATTCATTCATTCATTCATTCATTCACTCATCAAATTTATATGGCTGCCCATCTATGAAAAAGTGATTCTGGGCAGTGTACAATAAGTTTAAAAACCAATTAATAAATAAAACAATTATTGTTAAATAAAAATTAAAAAAACAAGCCTAAGAGAGAACAGCAGATGTTACTAACAATGAAGCCACCTCAGATGACATAACCAGGTTTTGAGGGACTTCCAGAAAATCTACAGGGATGGAGTCAGCCTCACTTTGGGGCTGGAGGTGGGAGGATGTTCCATAAAGCAGGCACCATGGCAGAGAAGACCTGCCTCCTGGCATCCGCCAAATAATTTAGCTCCCTAGCCGACAGGACCCATAGCATGCCTCTTCTGCCAGATCTGATAAGATGGGCAGATATAATCGGGGAGAGGTGGTCCCTCAAATAACCTGACCCCATGCCATGTAGGGCTTCATAGGTTATCACCAGCACCCTGAACTAGATCTGGAAGCAAACTGGTAACCAGTGCAGCTCATGGAGCAAAGGTGTAACGCGCGTTGTTCTAGAGACACACATAACATTTTGTACCAGCTGAAGTTTCCGGATATTCTTCAAGGGCAATCCCATGTACAGTGCCTTACAGTAGTCCAGTCAGGAGGTGATGAAGGCACAAGTGACCATGAGCAGAGCCTTCTGATCTGGAAACAGGCGCAACCGGTGTGCAATATGAAGTTGTGCAAAGGCCCACCTAGCCATGATTACCACCTGCACTTTGAGCAGGAGTTGTGAGTCCAGGAGGACCCCCAGATTGTGCACAGGTCTGTTTGGGGCAGTACAACCCCATCCAACACCAAGGATGGCATAGTCCTAGAACCGACAGGCCCCAAAACCCAAAGCCACTCAGTTTTGCCAGGGTTCAGTTGAAGCCTGTTGTTCCCCATCTAGACTCTCACAGCCTCCAAGCACTGAGATAAGACACCACAGCATCACTTAATTTGCCAGGCGCAAAAATGTATAATTGGATATCAGTGTACTGATGATACTTCACCCCGTGGCACCGGATGAGCTCACCCAGTGGCCTCATGTAGATGTTGAATAGGAGCAGAGAGAGCACCAAACCCAGTGGCACGCCCCAAAGTAGGGGCCAAGGGCAGATCTCTCCTCCCAATCACCACTGACTGGAATTGACCGTGGAGAAAGGAGGTGAATCAGCATAACACTTTGCTACTCACCCCCAATCCTCTGAGTCGATCCAGAAGGATACCATGGTCAATGGTATAGAAAGCCTCAGAGAAGTCAAATAGGGCAAGGATGGATGTACAAACCCCATCCCACCCCAGCCAGAGATCATCCAAATGCACAAACAATGCCATTTCCATCCCATACCCAGGTCTGAATCCTGAATGAAAGTATCCATATATCCTTGCCCTTTTAATAAAATTAATCCACTGAATTGCTGCTTTTTAGGGAAAAACAGATAAGGGTACTAAATCCATCCCTCTATATTTCTTACTCTGTTGAACAGCTAATTAATAGACTTCAATGACTGTTTAAAAGGCATTTCAACTTAACAGCTACTGCTAAATTTCTTACTTAATTCTCAGTTTAGGCTATTTATCTCAATATATCTCTTAATTTTAGTTTTATTCCTTCTAATTATAAAGTACATACAAAGTAGCTATTGAAATTTTAGAAGTTCTTCTGATGAGAATATCAGGACTGAATCAGAATAAAGTATAAAAAGGGTGTTTTTCCTTGCTGGAGATCTGCTATATTAGTGATACCGTACAGAAGAAAACTGCATAGGCATAATCTAGCATGCTAAACACATACCTGTTTGCATGTTCAAGTTCAGTTGATCTGATAATGGAGAAATCACAAATATTGCTGCAACATGTAAGAGAAATAAGTCACATGAATCACCCTGACACTAGGGTGATTTGGCTGTAATGGTAGTGTGAAAGTGAAGGCTGATACTTGAATATCATCTGTCTCTGGAGTGTAAGCACAGCGTCAGAAGGAAATAAACATATCCAATACAATATAGTATATTAACCGTGTAGGCTACTTAATTGATTCAAAGGCAAAAACTTTTTTTAACTATGCACAAATATAAGATCATTGCATTTTATTTGTAATTTGTCTTAATGAAAAACACAATCAAGATAAGTTTATCAAATGAATATCCCACTAAATCTTTACATCCCAATAGATAACCTCATGAAAAAGTATTAATTTTTCTCCATCCAATCAAATCTATTAAGTGTTAAGAATATAAAATAGCAATGCGTTTCACAGGGCTTTATGGCTTTTATGATCAAGCATGACAAGTTATTTATAATTCTATTTATACAATTTGTTACAAAGACTTGGAATTATTAAATAATACAGTAAAATTAGCCCTGACAGTTTTCAATTGAATGATACATTTTAAAATCAAATGCAGTTCAGTAAGTATATTCTGGGTCTCTTAATTGTGTGAAATTGACCTTATCTTCTGCATCTGTCATCCTGATCTAATTACAGAACACATATATAGACACAGGGTTCTCCACAGCCCCCTTTCAATATTCATAAAAAGAATATTCTGGAGGGTGATGGCAAAGTAAGCTTTGAATAGTCTCCAATTTTCCTATATTGATGGGAATACCTTATAGCAGGCTTGAAACCACACTTGGGTGAACGTAGTTACACTACTCCACAGGGTTAGCAAATCAGATTGCACAGAACTTGTAAGGGCCATTCAGGGGTGAAAATGAGATGTTTCAAAATTCACTCTCTTCTAAATTGTGTATGAAAATATAACCTTAAATATTATCCATTCCTATGGAGACACTAGATAAAAAGAGGAAAGAAACACACACAAGATTTGCTATGATGGATTTTTGCCTGAATATGGTCCCTTATAAAGGTTATGAGTATTCCAAAGGATGCTATCATTCAGTCCATGCAACAACACAGGCTGAAGCTTTTTCTTACAGTCACCTTAAGCAATTATATGATCATATAAACAATTATATGAACAAGGAAGGAGGTGCGTTGTTAAGAACAACAATTGGCATCCTTTAATCGTACATCAGTCGTCTGAAAGAAAATGGAAATCTTTTAGAAACATTTCAAATATCCTGGCTAGTATCTAGTGCATGCATTAATGAATATTGTATGATAACTGTTTAATGGGCAGTTCACAGTATGTTTCTCATGATTTCCTTTTCAGCAGCTAAACAAGCCAGCTATATGAAAGACAGTGTTCTGCACGGTGAACAAATAGCTCTACATCAGCACACTTGCCAAGTAGTTAGAAAGAGCCAGTGTAGGCTCTAATCAAAATTAGCCCAAGATTGCTTGTACCGGATGGCATGCTTTAAATTAGTGTAGGTTGTTAAAACCAATCAGTTTAGTCACTGCTTCCTGGAATGTTTAATGTTCCAATGTTCTCATTTTCCAATTGCTTGGTCCCTGAACAGACTGTAGTGGGCCCTAGGGGAAATATGGCATTACCTTAATTTGTATGTAAGTTACGATTCTTTAAAACCAACTATCTGATTTAAGATTGACATGCATTTAAGATAAGCACTGTATATAGTGCAGCAACTTCTATAACTCTAGTAGTAAGCGAATAAGTACGATTGACTTAATAAATTGGTTTCTGAGTAGGGAAGAAAATGAAAAAAGAAAAACATTTTGTTTATTTTTTTTCCTGCTATATGTAATATCCAGTTGTTACATAAGTACTTGATTTTAAAATTCTTGCTATTCTTCTATAATTTTTCAACACTCTATTTTTCTTTTTAAAAAGTTTTTAAAAGTTTCTTACTTGGGGAATTTTATGGCAAATAAGAGTACCACGCAAAAGGAAGTCACACATAGTGGTGCACATTAGAGATACCTAGGCACTCATCTTTGAAACAAGATATGTATGTGTATGTACAGCCTTCTTAATGCTAGGTCATGTTACTTTTCAAAAGTGACCTCTTAAATGTTCCTCCTGTTTTTCTATCAAGTTGCAGTATATATTAACTTAATCAAAACAGCTCATCTGCCATGCCCATATTATGTTTTCAGAATACACATTGGATGGGAGAGTTTACTTGTTTCTAAACTTTTCTACTAGTCACTTCAATTTTCATCACAAAAGTCAGATTTTAATTCTCCCATTCTTAATGTTAGAACACAGCTGTTTTATGATATGAATAATATTATTTGTAATATGATGCCAGAAAGCACTGTTTATTAAATCCAGAATAGCTGTTTGTAGAGTTATATTGACAGCTGATTTGCCATTTTAACTTATTTATTTTACAAATCATAACTTGCCATAGGCATCTACTGGGGAGGGGGTAAGGGGAGCAAGGGACTTATACGTGATGTAATATCATTTGTGCAATGATGTCATGATGCACATGACACCATTGTGGCTTGTAATGAATGCCTATGTGTCCTGGTACTAAGCTTTATCTTGCAGCACTTAACTTTATGAATCTCAGCATCACCAACACCAAATGGCTCCATTTAATCCAGTTTTCTCTTAAGAGCTTAAGGTGGCACACATAGGTGTTGATTGCTATTTTGCCTCCTTGGCAACTATGGGATACGACCTGCTGAGAATGACTGTCCTAAAGCCACCCAGTGACTTGCATGATGAAGGGGAAGCTTAAACTTATTCTCCCCAGCCCAACACTCTAACCAGTACATTGCCAGACTCTAAATTAGCTCGCCATTTGTATATAATTGATTTTAACTGAATTTACACTTGGTTTGCAGACTGTGATAATAGGGCTTTTCCAATGACAATAAAAGGAACTCGCGAGTGTTATAAGAGCACCTATAGTTAAGTCACACAAGGCACAACATTGCAAGAATAAGGACAAAAGTAGTGCAAGGAATGTATCTCCCTGCAGCAGGATATAGAATTCCCTGGGGGAAATGATACAGGTTTGAAATGTATAAGATAGCTCTTACAGCCAAAGAATGGTTATTGAAATTAATGGAACTGGCTGAGATGGTGAAATTGACTACTTTGCTTAAAGAAAGGATACTGTCTAGCTTTGTTTCTAATTGGAAATCAGTCTTGGACTTTGCCTGATGCTCAAAAAAAATGCAATTTTGATTTTGGGATTTGATGACTGATTTATTTTATACCTATAGAAATATCTTGTACCAATCATATGTATTGTTGAAATAGATTGATTGTATGACCTTTTCGAATGTTAGACTAAAAATTATTTTTTATTAAGTAAATCTTCAGATATTAGAGTAAGAGGTGAACATATTTTACGTTTATACCTGTACCAAAGAAAGTCGGAAGTTACTTTTCTTTTTCTATGCTTTTTCTTTTCTGATGTTTCCTTTCTTTTTGACTTTTTTGTATTTTAATCTTTCTGAAATTTAATAACATTTATATATAAAAAAGGAAACGTATGAGATAGCTAAATGGTTTCATTAAAGGACTTCATAGAATTTGTAAGTTTGTTCCTTTTGTTTTCTGCAGTTTGAGGATACAGCAGTACGCATATAGGTCAGAATATTTTTGCTATCAGAGAAAAACAGGTTATGTTTTTCTATTTCATTCCCTAATGCAATTGAAATAATGGGCTGTGTGATGTTAAAGAAAATGTCGCCAAACAACAAATGAGTTTTATCTTCTCAGAAGCTAGTTATATTAGCTGAAATCATTCAGGAAGTTGGGTTAAAAAAAAAATAGCAAATGACTCACTATGGAGGAATTAAAGGAAAAATGTGCTATTGTGACATTGGTGCTTTACTGACCATTTTTTCTCTAGGCATTTCATTAGATGGAAGAGTACAGGCTTTCCTTCCTCAAGGAAAAAAAAAATAATGCTATTCCCATGGGTGGGTCAGGAGCTCTTGAACTTACCTTAGCTGCAAACCATCCAAAGATTGTGTGCGAGAAACCCATCTTCCACTGCACAGTCTCCCTGGCTTCTCACACTTTAAATCACAAGACATTATAAGAGAACGCCTTCTCCTGGTCTAGCCACTTCAGGAAATATGGGCAAACAGGGTGACTGAGAAGGGATGGTGGGATATATTAAGAATAAAATGAAATCATTATCTTTTGCCACTTTTCAACTATACAGTCAGTCAAAAAAATGTTAAAGGAACCTTAAAATACTCCAGATTGAGGTATAGAATTTAGCCTAATATTAGATAACATTGTGCAGAATCTTGGCCATGCATATGTCCTGGCCTCATGAACTAGCAGGGCTTACTCATTCAAGGTTATCATAAATCTCTCAAGCTTATCTCAAAGTTGTGAAATCATTCCAAGTTTCGTATCTTCCTAAGGAAATTCATTGGGCAGATAGCATCCAAAGAGAAAGCAAGAGGGAGAGAAGTTCAAAGACAAAATGAATCAAATTTCAAAGAAAGATTATAATGAGCTCTAGTACAGGAATCCATGGAACCCTTCCGGTGATCTTTCTTGTCCCCAGTTGTCCACTAAATACCAGCAGCCTCTAACAGTCCTCACACAAAGCTGACTCTGATTTGGTCTGGCTTCCTTCAGCAGATTAGTTTTGAGCAGCCTTGCTTGATCCAGCTGTTTCCTGCTGAAGCTGAGCAGTCCTATTGCTCTGTCATTTGATTTTGCTCTTCATGTACCATCATTCTTAAAGAAGGGATGAAAGAGGCTTCTACTCTGGGTCAAGTCTGCTGAGTCCAGGCCAGGAACAGCGGGCCTGGTTTTTGACCTGATCCTTTGACCTGATCCCTTCCGCTCCTCCTTTTTCTCTAAAGAGGACTCTGGATATGATAACCAATGACACAAACCATTTGGAAAATAGTGATAATTTTAATTGTAGTTGAGATTATTGACCTCATTAGGGTAAATGTACTTTCTTCCTCTAAGCAAAATCAACTGAGTTTTCTAGGATAAGTTTTGTTGAAAGATATATTGTGTGTTATATTTCAGCTTGAATTTAAATGATCTTTCCTCCTTCAGTGGCAAATAATTGCCTACTCCTGAACTAGGAGAAAAAGTTCCATTATATCCCATGTCAGAGCTGTGGATCAGCCCTTAGAAGATATAATTGTTATCAGAAGTAAGGGCCAGATTATTCAGTTATGGGAGGCTTAATTAATAGGAGTAGAGTGTATACTGAATGGCATTGTATATCTATCTGTAATATAGTTATTCACACATCAAATCAACCACCTTGTTATGCTTAAAATACTGATGGCAGGGGTAGGTCCTTGTTCATGTCTCCTGTTCAGGTGTTCATCTGAAGGGTGAAGGGGTAGAGGACAGGGCGCACATGCTGGTTCTGTTCTCATTTCTTTCCAACCTTTATTCATTCAGGTGGGATGTATGTTGAGCCTCTTCAGACCTACAGCTCAACATGTGGAAACTAGAAAGTGGAGGGAGGAAATCTGGATGTGGAGCCCCATCTTTGACTCTCTACAACCACCATACATTCAGATAAATGCCTGAAGAAGACAATGGTAGGTGATACTGCATGAATCATAAGCTTACACCTTGAAATATTGCCTAGGAAAATTTTGCTGTTATAGCTGTGGAACAAAATTCATTGTTTCATCCTTTATAATTTTTTTGCAGGAGCTATGTCTATTCATATGTGTTTGAATTTATCTGATTTATCTGATGACCTCCTAGCAAGAGCTAGATGTATCATTATGTACTACAGTTTTTTGTTCCAGAAAATGTCAAAGTTTGATTTATCTATCCTGCTTTGCTTTAATTGTTCTAAATTGTTGAATGTGAATAGCCCTTTGTGCTCCTATGAATCATGGAGAAAACTACCAGGACAGATTAGAATAACTTTGTCTGAATTACTTTGGTAATTTCAGTGGAACAAAAGATATGCATGACATGTACATCCAACACAACCTTTCAAAGTAGCGTATCATTAAAAATATGAAATTCAAATAGTGTTAGAATTAATTTTTTTACCAGCATTATAAGCTCCCCGGTAAAAACTAAAAAAAATGAAAGTTATTTTAAATCCTGTGTACAGTTACACTATATAATTGTGAAAATCTGTTGAGCTGTGTCTTCATTAATTTTTCTTTTGATTTAATTCGAAATGTCAGGTGCCTGATCTCAACATGTGTTTCCTTGTAACATATTAACAAATGTCACTAGAATTCATGAGTGATTTCATAACTATAATACAACCTTGGCTGGATCACAGAACTTAAATACTAACGTAATTACTGTATTTCAGTTTGGAGTGATAAATTAGAACTGACAAAGTAGGGGAAAAAATAACAAACTTTGAAATAGAAGCATGTTCCGTCTAATGGATTAATCTTTACACTCACCTGCCACCTCCTGCTTTTGGTAATAATTGAGATGGAGTAAATCCTGAAAATGTAGACGCTATTGCTAAGACTTAGTTGGGTAACAGAATTCAGTTTTATGAGGCTTAATATACTAAAGCAATTTAGAAAATATCCATTAATTTGGATTTTCCCCCCCACGCTTTTAAACCTACGCAGAAAATAAAATAGTTATTTGTTAATATTTTTACTTTTGATATTTGTTGATATTTATCCCAATTTGTTCTCTTTAGAAAGAGGAGAACATAGTTGGGAGCTTATGACCAGAGTGAAAAGAGAAATCTTGCAAGGGAGCTGGAAGTTTTTGATTGGCTATGTTCAAGGAGAGATAGTGGGCTGATTGGCTACTATTTGGGGGGAGGGGCAGATATTTCTTTGCTTAGTGCAAAGTTTGAAGAGGAGAGGCTTATAACTGCAGCTGCTGCATTGGTTAAGTGATGAGCTCATGAGTGGAGATGCATCTTTCAATTAATAGCTCAGTTCCAGGCAGTACTCTAGTAAAAAGAGAGACAATGGGAGGTTTTGGCCAGATAAGGCACATAGGAGTATTAAATTATATATGAATTATTTTCAGTAACATTTCTTTGGGATATGATGAAATAGATTTATAAGGAAATTATTGCCCCAATTTGTTCCTCTCCTCCACTTCTAAAATTTATCACTACATCTATCTCCCATGTTTCACTTAAGATATTAAAGTTCCCCATATCCATATCAATATCAAGGGCTGAAAAATAAATACAATTTACAAGGTATTTTATTACATTCACTTTGATTCTTGTCTGCCCCTTTTTAATTATACTTTCAAACTCAGTTGAAGTTCTTCCTTCTCCTGTTTCACTTTTTAAAAGATATATGTATATGTATATATTTATTTGTTTCATTAGAGGTAGATACCATTTGACTCCAAAGAGACTCTGATTCTATACCTGTCCAAGCAAGAAACAGTAATTTCTTTCAGGGTGGACAAAACAAAGACAAAAGCCCTTTTGTCTCATAGAGTTTTTATCTCTGTAAAAGCCCTGCGAATGAAATAAACATCTTCTATCCATTTTTTCTGAGTCCCTCTCTATACTGAAATCAAGATACAGAAAGGGGGAAAGTTAAGATTGTCTTTTATGTCATATCCAAGCTAGGATTTGAGTATTTTTGTATTAGTATCAACATACAACATAGCAGTGGGGACGTGGTGGCACAGCGGCTTAATGACGCTGAAAGTTGCCGGCCAGAAATGGTCGACGCTTCAGCGGTTCGAGTCCAGCCTTCGTGTTAGCAGGGTGAGCTCCTGTTTCCTCCCCAGTTCCTGTAAACCCAACAGTTCGAAAACTCACGTGAGTAGATAAATGGGTACTCTCACTCGGGTGGGAGGAAAAATGCTGGCAGCGCCTTGCAAAAAAAAAGGAGTTGAGAGCAGTTGCCGGTAAGCGTGAAAAATCGCGCGCACCCGAAAAGGCCACGAAGCAACGGAAACCCCGCCTCCTGCACTCGCCAGCTGGGCTCTGCTCTAGGAAGGAGGCTCTGGCAAACCACTTCCGAAACACCTTGCCTTGAAAACTGCAAAAGGACTCATCCAAGCAGTCACTGCAGAGTCGGTAACGACTGAGCGCAGATTAAAAAAAACAACAACAACATAGCAACATAGCAACAACATAGCAAAAGAACTGACAAAAAAGCTTGGACATCTCACAGAGAGGAGTGAATTTCTATCAGCATCCCACTACAGTGCCTCCAGAAAATCAAAGATGTATAAATAGACGAAGATGAAATTGTGGTCTCATTTGATGTCACAGCCCTCTTTACTATCAACAACATCCTCAAAGGAATAAAATTCTCTAGAGAGGAAGAAAACAACAACACGCTACCCTTCCTGGATATCCACACTTTATCAAAAAGTGCCTGACCACTCAACCTACTACAACACAACCAACACAAGCTATGAAAAGGATAATACTGTCATACATCAGAAATGTCTCAGAAACAACCAACAGATTATTACAACCACATGGCATCTCTGTAGCACAAAGACCACTAAAGCCCTCCAAAACATCTTAAGTAAACCAAAAGACCCAGCAGCCCAAGAAGAAAAAATTCTAGCACTAAAGATGTTACCTAGCTGGGTAACAAAACTTTTGCAAGAAAACAACCAAGCTCAGAGAACCCCAAGGACTCCACAGTATCAATTTTGTTAACAAAATTTGTCTTAAAACCTTCTCTGAATTTATGACTCCTTTCTTATTAATGAGACAAAAGGCACTGGGCATCCTTGTCTTGTACCATAATACAGCTCAGTAGGATTTGAATTCAAATCATATGTTCTTATTATTTTTGTAGTTAGCTGATCTAACAGATCAATTCATCTTTCAAACTTTGGTATTGTTTTAAAGGTTTAAAAAGTCCAGTTAAATTAATCAAATGCCTTCAGTATTTCCAATGCACAAACTTACATTTACTTTTTTATAGAGCATTAAGTAACTTATAAACTACTTCATTTACTCTGTTTAGGAACAAAGTCAACTTCATCCATATGTGTCATATGCAGAATAACAGTTTTAACTTTAATTATAATAGTAGTACCAAATATCTTAACATCTGCATTGGATGGTAAGAATCCACTTTCAAACTGAGAGTTTGGGATTACCATCAATAATGACTCTCTCCATATCTTTGGAAGATAACTCCTTTCCCAATATCTTGACATGTTTGATATGGTGGGGCTATATAAAATTGATAAAACTTTGTGTTGACATCATCAGGCCTTGGCAACTTACAGAATTTCATAGTTTGCATGATGCTTCCTGATGCTTCCATCTCTGTTGGTTATTACATCCCAACTGTATCTCTGCTGATAGCAGTTTCAACCACATTTGTGCCATATGCACTTTCTGTTATTGTTGTTGTTGTTGTTGTTGTTGTCAGTCTTGACTCCTGGCAACTGCCTGGACAAGTCCCTGCAGTTTTCTGGGCAAGATTTCAGAAGTGGTTTGCCGTTACTTGCCTCCTAGGGCTGAGAGAGAGTGACTGGCCCAAGATCACCCAGTTGGCTTCATGCCTAAGGTGGGACTAGAACTCAGGGTCTCTTGGTTTCTAGCCCGAAGCCTTAACTGCTAATTTGGACGTAATATGTACTTCAGTAGAAAAATTAACTAATTCTTTATTTGAACTGAATCTGGCAATTTCACCATTGTCTTTTGGAAGGATGAGTATGTTTTTCTATCTCTTAGGTTTTTGTTTATGAATAAGGCATTTTGAATTTTTGCATTTCATTCATAAAAGCCCTGTTTCAGAATAAAATGAAGTTATAGTCCTATGCATTTCTATTAAATCCCCTTTTCTCCAAATATTGGATGATATTTTGAATCTGTTTCTGTATCCACTATGAACCTGTTTCTATATCCACTATGAAGCATTTTTATTTCCAATTCAATCTCCATTGGATGAATTTGCTAATAAGACAACATTAAATTTCCATTGTGCAATGTGTCCCCCCTGAAACTTATATTTAAGTGATGTATGAGCTGTAATTTTTATTAAACTTACTCTATTTATCTACTCAAGATATTTTTTGCTATAAACCAGCTGAAATATATGATTTATATATGATTTATCTGAGAACACATTATGGACCTGATAATATGTGACACTATAATTATTACCATTTTTTCCCTACAAAAAAAAACTAAATTAACAGTTTCCTAACATTGCTATCTAAAATGTATGCTTTTGGTTGGCCTGTGCTTATATTGATCCAATTCAAATAACCTTCTGAAATAATGTCACCTTCTGAAATATTTATAAGTTTTACAAACAATTGTAAGAAGTTAAATTTATTTGGTGCACAGTTTGAGGCTACAATAGTTAAAGCCCATTCAAAATTTGCTTAACAAACATGAATCTACCTTTTTGTAGAAAAATAAATGGTTAAGAATAGAAAGCAAAGGCTAAAGATAAATGGGTAATTCTCTCAGTAGAGGGAAGTAGGAGACAAAGTCACTTAAGGAGCTATGCCGGGACAAGTGGTTTTTTTTTTTTTTTTTTTAACCTATTTGTAGCTGATCTTGACTTAGGAGTAAGGAGTGAGCTGCCCAATTTGGGAATGTTACCAGAATATTCAGGGTGATGAAAATCAAAAGAACTCCAGAAGGGTCTCCTTAAACTAGGTGCACCAAGTGGCAAATGCAGTTCAATTGAAGTAAGTGTAAAGTGAATTCTAAGTATGCTCTGATGGGGTTTGAGCTTTCTGTAATTATTCAAGGAAAAGACACTGGAGCCATAGTGCATAATTCAATGAAAATGTTGACTTGGTGATAACAGCTGAGAAAAAAAGACAAATTTAATCCTAGGGATCTATTAGAAAAAAGAATGAAAATAAAACTGCCAGTATTGTAACAATCTTATACAAATACTTCTCTGGAATAGTTTGTTCAGTTCTGATTTGCACATTGAAAAAGGACGTAATAAAGCTAGAAAGTGTAGATGAAGGTAGCAAAAATGAACAGGCAGTTTGAACGCTTTTCTTATTAGAAAGGACTAGAATATATGAGACTCTTTCATTTAGACCAGTGTTTTTCAACCTTGGCCACTTGAAGATGTGTGGACTTCAACTCCCGGAATTCCCTAGCCAGCTGGCTGGGGAATTCTGGGAATTGAAGTCCACACATCTTCAAGTGGCCAAGGTTGGGAAACACTGATTTAGACTGAGGGAAAGACACAATTCAGATGTATCAAATTGTGCATGGCATGGAACAAATGGACAGGGAGAATTTTTTTTCCCCCTCAAAACTTCAAGACCCAAAGTTATCCAATGAAGAATTATTCAGTGAAGCTGACTGGAAGGAGATTTAGAGCAGTCAAAAGAAAGTGGAATTCATTACTTGGGTGCTAATGATGAACCTTGGGTGGTCACAATAGATACCAGGGATGAGAAATTTTTTGTGGTGACACTTCATTTCTGTAATACCACCCTCTTTACATGCCTTGATTTTACTTTAGATGGCAAATAAAATGGTTCATCTCACCTAAAAGTTTTGGTTATATTGTTGATGATTTTCTACCTTATGCAGGATGCATGCTTGTTTTGGCTGATTTTTGCACTAAATTATACATTTTAGGTTGGATCTGTTAGATCTAACAGAAGATCAAGGGTAATATTCTCAAATAAAATAATACAAAAACATTTGACTTTCCCAAAGTGACTCTTCAGTACAACTAATGACCAATAATGGCAACATTTTATAATATAGTCACATGATTAAATAACTGTATTTCCTCCTACCTAGCTGTAGGCTCCTTTCTGACCCAGGAATAGCATTATTTTGTTTCATCTATATCTGTTTCTGTGCAATATTTTCTTTCCTCTTCTGAAAACTAACCATTTGTCTGGGGGCTGCAATGGCTAAAATTATGTTGACATGTTTATAGCTTAATTATCCTCTGGGCCATGTATTGCTTCACCAGGTAGAATCATGCAAATTGCTGTCTAGATGATGTAGTATTTACCTTTCCTAACAAATGCAAGAAAAGTTACTGCATGACCAATGAAGGAATAACAAAGAAAACAGCTTTCAAGACAGGAAGCAAATTGCTAGGCAAAAGTTGTAAACTGTAGCCTGATGAATTTTTACAGACTATTAAGTCTGTGGTAATGTTTTATTTATGCATAATTAAATGTGAGTATAAATTGGGGCTTCTGCTATATTATCATCCACACTCACTCATAGTTATAATTTTATGTGTCTTTATTAATATCTTAATGCCAGTGGGATACTAAGTACTTCAATCTAAGAAGTGCTGTGTTAGCAAACAATACATAGGGAGTGCTTACTGATAATTACCTTGATACACTTTCAGTAGGGTTTTCAGCTGCTTAAAAGAAATCTGTGCTCATAACTCATATTTTTTGCATGATATTTTTTATGCTAGCTGGGGGCAGGTTATCAGAAGCAGATGCACCAAGTCTTCTCTAACTGTCCCCCATCAGGAGAGGTGCAGCAGTAGCTAGAGAAGAAGGGACTTTTTCAGTGGTGGCACACTTCCTATGGAATATTCTTCCTAGGGCAGTGTTGTCCAAACTTGGCCACTTTAAGATGAGTGGACTTCAACTCCCAGAATTCCCCAGCCAGCAGAATTCTGGGAGTTGAAGTCCACTCATCTTAAAGTGGCCATGTTTGGACAACACTGTCCTAGGGGTTTTACCTCTTCTCTTCCCTAAGGTCTTTTCCCATGTCTTTAATTCTTAAACAGGTTTTAGGTTGTTATCCAAAAGACAGGTGACTAGAGAGTAATCTCTGCTGAATATTCTGAGTTATTTTTAAGTAAACCTGTGTAGAATTGTGTGGCTAGCAATTTATAGATCCTTGAAATTTTGAAATGTTAAGATCTGTGAAATTATTGCTGTGTGTAGTCCTGATCTGACTTCTTTTCATTGTTGCTTTTACGCTGGATTAAATTTTATGGTTTTCATTCTTATATTTTAATGTTCCTATATTTATTGTAAGCTATAGTAAGAATTTTCATTAGTGAGAAACATATAACTAAATACTATGTCAACAATGTGCAAATAAATATATAAGATTACATTGTGTTTTAAGACTGATGAACATGTAACCTAATTCACATAAACAAGCAGGACTACCTGATCCCTTTAACATGTACTATTGCCAACTCATTGTACAGTTGTGTGCTTACATTTTTCTTACCCAGATGTAGAACTTCAGAATTCTCTCTGTTACATTCCATTCTAATTATTTCAGCCACTGTCCAAACCTTTTGGATACTTTTGTGACCAATCCTTGTATTTACGATAATCACAGCATCCCACGGTCACATGATCGCCATTCGGGTGCTTTGCAACTGGCATGCATTTATGACTATTGCAGTGTCCTGTGGTCTCGTAATCTTCATTCGCGTCCTTCACAACTGGCTTCTGACAAGCAGAGTTAATGGAAAATGTGGAAGTAAAATTGCAAATTGTGGTCACGTCATGTCTCACTTAATGATTGCGGTGATTTGCTTAACCACTGAATGGGAAGTGATGTCGTAAGCATATTGTGGTCACATGATTTTATGTTTAGCAATGGAGTTGCCAATCCCAGTTGTGATTGCTAAGCAAGAACTAAGATTGCTAAGCTATCTGTATTAGCCATTCCTACTTTTGTGTCATCTGTAAACTTCAGAAATAAACTTCATCAACTCCCTCATCCAAGTCATTGATAAAAATGTTGAATAGCACAGGGCCCCATGACAGAATCATGTGGCACTTCCTCAATACTTGCCT
Source organism: Python bivittatus (assembly GCF_059951505.1). NCBI lineage: Eukaryota > Metazoa > Chordata > Lepidosauria > Squamata > Pythonidae > Python > Python bivittatus. The sequence continues at coordinate 27,730,353 of NW_028277086.1, forward strand.
CCAACCTGTAGTAGAAACATAATGAATATTGTTAGAATACAGTCCTTTAGCCAGCTATGAGTCTACCTAATAGCACAATCTAGAAGCTATTTACAAATCTTTATGAAGGAGGCACTCTGTTGAAGGTTTTGCTGAAATCAAGGTGCATTATCTATATGGCATTTTCCTGAACTACTAAGCTAGGGACTCTATTAAAAAAGAAGATAAGATTAATTTGGTCTGATTTATTTATAGAAAACCTATGATGGCTCCTGTTAACTGTAGCCTGCCTATTCAAGTGCTGACAAACATGCTTATCTGTTTGAAGATCTTGCCCAGTATAAAAATATATTCAGAATATTTCTCAGGTAGTTTCACAGATCCTCCTTCTTCTCCCTTTTGAAGATAGTGAACACATTTGTTTTTCAGTCTTCTTGGACTTGGACTCCATTATCACTATTACATGCCTCTTTGAATAACTGGTCATCTGATGTAGAAAGTCCTTGTCTGCACTAAGATACAGAGAATGTAACATTACTTGCTATTAAATAAGCAAAATATATCATTCATTAGTAGAAAAAAAATTGCCTATCTAATTCCATAATAGTAACACAACTTACTATTATCTCCCAGAAAATGCCTTAAATTAATTCCATTTCTTTAATTGACTTTTATCAATCAATACACATTTTGATTAATTAACTATTAAAACTTGTAGCCCTCTTTGTTTTAAAAATGTAAGGCCACATCAGATATTCTGGGCTCACTTACTTTTTGAACCATTATAACAGGACTATAACATTTAGCAAAACTGTTAAATGGAAGGAGAAAAACAATAGTTACAAACACTGTTAAATACAGGTTTCAGTAGTGTGTGATTTTATTTTAGCTGATTTTCTTTCTGCAATAATTTTCCTTCTAATGTGGTAACATTCTAAGTTGGGCCAGGTTTCATATCAATGGGAAATCACTAGTGATTTATTTGGGGTATGGGATTAATGTGGATTGTGAGAGAATGAGAGAGAGAGAGAGAAAAAAGCTGAAATATTAGAATTGAAGCTGTAATTCATTATTTTTTTAAAAATGATGGAATTTTAACTGTCTGACAATTTTGTGTTCTTGTTTTTTTTTTTTTAACAGTTTCTGAAAATATAGTTCAGAGAACATCAGGAAAAGCAGAAATGCTTTCAGAAAGCTTCTTTTAAAAATAGCCATCTTTGTATTTTTTGAAATAATGTGGACAAATTGATTCTATTCACAAGGCCATCAGTTGTAGACAACTTTAGAACAGAACAGCAGAATCAATTTTGAGCCAAGTCTCTGATCTGATGAGAGAAAGGTTTATGTCTGTAGCCAGACGCCATTAAATGTTATGGCCTGGAACACAGAGTATTCTACTGTTTCACAGTGAAAGCTGAAAAAGTATTGAGTGACACAAATGAGTGGAGCCATATCTTCCAATTATACGTTTCTATCTTTTCAGGGAAAATGGAATTTGAAGTTACTAAATGTAGCAAAGACAATTTCTTCATTAATTATTTGTAAAATCAGTTTAAATAGAGCTGTCAAGGAAAGGATTACCTAAAGTCTCAGGAAAAGAGATAATAGAAAACAAACACTTAAGGTCACAGTAAGACAAAATATTTAAATTGCATTATACGTTTAACTCAGAAGGAACAGAGCTGTTTAAAATAATTTTATTTTGTGTTTATAACTGCAATCCTTTAACCTCTTACAGGGGTGTCCACAGAGTGGGATCAAAAACGTCAAGAAAGCAGCCACCACCAAGAATTAAGCTGGGCTCATTTTTATGTGCGTGACACATGTAATGCACATAAAAAGCAGGCAGAGCTTTGATCTGGACACTTAACACATTTTCTTGAGCTAAGTGGGGCTTACTTCCTGGTTGAGATATAAAGCTTTAATCATACTAATTGCAGCAGGAGAGGCCATAGCATGTACATGAAGCGCTATCAGAATCCAGTGGATTACAATGGATACTCTAACTAGCATTATGCCCTCAGTTTCTGTTGCAGGTATTACAATACCTGATAAGGATCCACTTTTATGTGTAGCCTGATGTGGTATATCCTTGACAAAATGATTTTCTTGACCACTTTTCATCCTTTGATGGAAGTCTAGGGGGAAGTTATCCAAGTTTAAATCTAATGTTTATATTCTTAGAGATCCTGGCCAAAGACATTTCCCAAAGTTTTTCAAAACTTTCAAAAGTTTCTCCTCTTCTGTACATTGTATTATATTAATATCTCATTGTGTAGTGGTGTGAGGGGGCAAAATCACCAATCAGAAGTACAGCTGATAATTTAGGGAAAGTAGAGATAAAATCATATAATCTGCTAAAAAAGGGATCTTGTATAAAATATTCTGCTGGAATGTGCCTGTTCTATATTTCTAAGGCTTCCAGGTTATTCCATCCCTTTTACTAATTTGTCTCATTGTTTTTCTACCAGTTCTTTTTATCTGATTCCAAAATGTCTTTCAGAAGAGAAGACAATGTCAGTGTTTTTGCACTAGTTAGTTCCAAGGTGGCCAATGAATGTGTGTCTTTTCATTGTACAATTTTCCATTAATTTTCATCCTTCCTGGTTTTTTATTTCAATTAAATCCAAAGGGAATCCATAATGAGGAACTTCCTACCATTCAGCTTTATATATTTTTTTTAAAAAAAATAGTTTTCCTTTTGTGAAAAAAGGAAAAAAAACTAAAACAAAAAATATCAATAATAATATTGAATTTAAAAAGTAAAACAACCAACAAACCCCACGGTTATATTGGAAAAAAACAATTGGGATAATGATAATAATAATTTTATTTGTGTCTGTGTGTGTGTGTGTGTGAAAATAAGTGTAATCTTGAGAAAAACAGACATTTTATATATCCATATTCATTCGCTATGTCCTCAATAACACTTGTAGAAAGGTGATCTATTATTAAAAAAAAAAAAAACTTTTTAGTTAAGTTATATATGATGACCAAATTTGATTGAATTTCTTCTTCACTGTACATTTAAAAAAAGCTTTATGGTGGTATTGGTAGTGGTGATGATGGTGGTAGTGTGTGTGTTTTTCAGTCAAGGAAATTTCCCTCTTTTAGTACCAACAAGATTCTTTAGTTTTTCACTGTTTTGAAAGAACTGACCTACTAGGTAACAGTAAAAACTGAAGCAATTTCTTGTGCCAGACCATGGAATAATCCAACTTCAAGAAACATAATAAAAGACTGCTGGGTACTTGTTTCAATTTCTTCAAAATTTTCAATAAAAATACTGACTCTGTAGAAGCTTCCAACAATAGGATAACATCTACTCATCTCTTTACATCCTGCCAACATAATCTAGAAGAGCTGAAGTTGATACAGTATAATATTATTAGACTATAATGCTATTTTTCAATGATCTTTATACCCAATTCTTAATGGCTTGCTAAAATACATTTAAAAGGAAATTTGTGCTATAAAGAATTCCAATAAGATTCATCAGGTTCAGTGCCAAAATCATCCCTCCAAGATTTGTTTTGATTTTCAAGAGAACCTACTGTACTTAATATAAGAATTTTATTTAACATTTATAAGATTCCTTATTTAAATGGATGTAGAAATGGTATTTATTAATGCAGCCTGTATGAAGAATTGATTGTCTCATTTCAAACTAGCTGGTAACTAAGTCCATTCCTTTTGCAAAATCTATTCAGAAGCCATAGGGTTTCTGTTTGCAATTAACTGTCTAACTGGATCATCATCAGGTCAAAAGGGCCAGGATGTTGTCAATAATATTAGAAATGAACTAACAGCAAAGGCTAATCATTTTGATGAACAATTTCCAAATTCATAGTATCTGTGTTTCATATAAATTAAATTCATTTTTATATTTTTCCAGTGTTATGTATTGTTTATATTTTATATTTAAAGTGTCAAAAACTGCAGGATTCATAATTTATGCATAATCTCCAATTTATTTATTTCCTGTATTATTTTTTGTTTTTAAATCTTTTCTTCTTTTTAAGACAAGTTGCCAGACTTGTGAAATGCCCTCTGGTAACAGTTTTATAGTCTCCCATATCATATAAGGCTCAAGTTCTACTTGATTATTAACTTGAAAATCATTTTGTAATTCATTTGAAATTATATCAGTAGCCCAAATTGTTGCAGAGTTAAAAGAGAATCATTTTCCATTTAAAACTAGAATGAGATGCAGACATCAGGTTATGAAATTCTAGAAAACTTGAATATAGTTAGAACTGTTATTGTTCCTTTTTACAATTATTGATACATGAATCCAGTCTTAGAATGCTACCTATTATGATATAATATTAGAATGCTGTCTGTTCTTGAATAAGATGTTTGTTTAGTTGGGTAATTAATCTCGATAATGGATTGCTTGTCCTCCAAGCATTAATATTCTGATAAACTTTGAGAAATTGCATTGTTTTGAGGAGGGGTTTTTCATTTTCTTTGGTCTAATGCTCATGAAGAACCCAGTTCCAATCTCCGTCTAATATAACCTCATCTTTTCTAAATTCTTCAAGCTTCTATAAGATATTGCAAAAATAAAAAAAATAAATTTTCACTCATTAGAACTATATATTTATCACAAAGTAAGAGATATACTGCCTGAAATATCTTTAGTAAATATATATTGTCCTTTGGAATTAATTAAATCTGGAAGTTTTCAGATATTACAGTTACTATAAAGTTAGAAGCACTGGAGCTAAAAATTGATCTCTAATTCAGAAATCCTTAAATAAATTTTTATTTTTCAGGAATGATGTGTTTCCTGGAGACAGATAATGCAAGCTTCACTTACAATAAGTGAAGACTCTTGATTGCTTAATTGGATTACCCAAGCCATTATGTTTAATGATACAATTCTCAAATTACTCATCACAGATGCTTGGCTTAATGTCAATTACTTTAAGTGATAGTTTATTCTCTTCATTTGATATGGTTTTCAGAAAAGTATATTTACATCCCTTACAATTAATAATTTTACCATAACTTTTAATAGAACAAAAAGGTAAACTTGCAGGCAAAAAGGAACATTAAAAGAGAGGCCCTACACTGAGAACAGCCTACGGGATCTTAGATTTCAGATTCTATCTCCTTGGCTTAAAAAATAAAGAAGTAAAAACATTTCACAAGCCAAATTTGTCAAGTACTTTGTTTATGTGTGCGTGCGTATGCGTGTGTGTGTTGGTATATGCTTATACCTCCATTCTTTAAAGACCATATCTAGAGATTACTGAATATCATTAATAAAGCCAATAATAAGATAAACCTCTGATAACTTGTCTATTTAAACTGATCATTATCAGTATAACTAATTGTCATTGGCTGAAATAAAAAGCAAACTTATTTTTAGAAGATCACCTTCTGCCCCTGTGGATGTGACAGAGACCAGGTCCAATGTCCTCATTTGCATAATCCTTGCTGAAAAGGAGAAAGTAGAGCTCACTTTAACAAAGGCAGAATGAAATTGGCTAAAGGCAGCAGAGATCCAGCCCTGACCAATTGCTTAAGGCCAATCTAAATGGTCTAAGGCAATCTAATAAGGAAGAGGCAAAAGTGCAGACATTCCACCTCATTTATGGTCACCCATCTAAACTTTGCTTTGATCGTTTTCCAAAACTGCTGCTACCTTTAAAAAGCACAGTTTTTCTTAACAATAGTATAGATCTCCTTACACAATCAAATTTATAGAAGAGAATATATGTAGCTCAGGGTTGAACTGTGGAGTCCTTGAGGTTCTCTGAGCTTGGCTGTTTTCTTGTAGACATTTCATTACCTGGCTAGGTAACACCTTCAACACTGAACAGCTGGGTAATGAAACATCTGCAAGAAAACAACCAAGTTTAGAGAACTCCAAGGACTCCACAAACCTATCTGTTTTTGCCTATATGGTCCCAAGACCCTGACCGAAACCAGAGTTCTAGAATTTCTTCCTCTAGAATTCAAATTCTTATGAAGGACCTTACTTTTCTATTGCTCCTTTTCTTCTGTATGTTGGAATCCCCTGATTGCTGTCCAAATAAAATGTGTTATCTTCCTCCTCAGAGATGTGCTCCATTTTTTGCATTCCATGACGTAATAACACTTATGACTACCTTGATGTTTAAAAGCTAAGGTAATAGATCAGTGTTTCTCAGCTTCAGCAACTTGAAGATGTGTGGACTTCAAGTCGCAGAATTCCCCAGCTGGGAGTTGAAATCCATACATTTTCGAGTTGCTGAGGTTGAGAAATACTGCAATAGATAATGGTTGAAAGGAAATAAAAATCACCTTCAGGGCTTTCGAAGTGTTTACTTTAAGGCATTTTTCAATCTGGAGGGCAATTCTTGGGACCTTTTTCATCCTTCATTCTCTGAGCCTTAACATTCCATACTAGAGCTTGCTTGTATATTTTTCTCTGGTATTTGTCCTTCATTTCCATCTTATCTGAGGATTCATATAAATCAGCTGGATGGTTTAATTATAATTGCTTGAATATATTTGTTGTTGTTGTTTAGTCGTTAAGTCGTGTCCGACTCTTCGTGACCCCATGAACCATATTGCGCCAGGCCTTCCTGTCCTTCACTGCCTCCCTGAGTTTGCTCAGTTTCATGCTCATTGCTTCAGTGATGCTATCTAACCATCTCATCCTCTGCCGTCCTCTTCTCCTTTTGCCTTCAATCTTTCCCAGCATCAGGGTCTTCTCCAAAGAGATCTCTCTTCGCATTAGGTGACCAAAATATCTGAGCTTGAGCTTCATTATCGATCCTTCCAATGAGCAATCAGGGTTGATTTCCTTTAAGATTGACTGGTTTGACCTCCTAGCAGTCCAGGGGACTCTCAAGAGTCTTCTCCAGCACCACAGTTCAAAGGCATCAATTCTTCGGCGCTCGGCCTTTTTTATGGTCCAGCTCTCACAGCCATACATTACTACTGGAAAAACCATAGCTTTGACTATGCGGATCTTTGTCAGCAAGGTGACGTCTCTGCTTTTTAATATGCTATGAATATATTTAAACATGTTATTTAGTGTGCACAATAACTTGAGTGCATCAAATAATGTGATTTATTATGAGTTTAAATGGAAGCCCCAGTTTTAATACATTCCTCTTTTTCAGAATGCTTCTATGTACAATTTGAAGAGTTTCCTGCGCTGAATTCTGTTGAGGTATCAAGGATCTCAAATACAAATTTAGCAAGCGATTTCATCTAAAATGGATGGATGCAGAGCTCTTTTTTAAAAAAAAATGTTAAGTTAAAAAAAATAAAAAATTACATACACAAAAATGAAAAGAAACAAAAAATTAAAAACAGAAAAAAGCAGTAACGAACTTTCCTTTCTTTGTTTAATTTGATGAACAGCCCTTAGTACTTTCATCTTCACTGAAAATGTGTGAAATCTGGCAATTACATCTTTAAGAAAATCACCTTTCTTTACTCATCAGCCAAGTATTTGATGGAACTTTTTCAAAATCCTCCACTTTAATTTCCACAACCAAATTTAATGAGCTGAACCAATTAGTAAGGAGAGAGATTAGATACTTATCCTCATGTTGTAGAAAGTTACATGTTTTATTATAAGCCTCTGACTCTTCCCTACAGAATCAAATATATCTTGTTTTCATCTTAAAAAGTAATGTTGTGTAGTAGTTAGGCTGTTGTACTAATAAGACTTAAGTTAAAATAGAAAAACACTGGGTGACTTTGGGCCATTCTCTTAGCTTAATCTATCTCACAAACATGTTTTTGTGTGAGAATAAAATGAAGGGAAATCTCCATAAACTGTTTTGAGCTTCAGAATGAGAAGTAGGATATAAATCTAACAATTAAACGAAAGGTAAGAAATTATACTTTATTATAGTGATGTCCTGCATATCAAAACAGGCAAAATACTGCCACAGGACTCACCTTGCTGGATAACTGCAGAGTGCTTGAGTTCAAGAAAACTTTACCACTGAATGTCTCCTGCCCTAAAGCAAAATTCTTTGATAAATGTGGATATCTTACACAGATATTAGAGGAAGGCAAGAAGGGTATCAAAAAGATTCAAGTGGATGCTTTTACATCTCTAAGCTTTACACAGCAAATAAATTTAACATCCTAAACATAAATTTGCTCCTGGCTTTCATTTTTCCCAATAAAACTAAAGCATTTTCAAGTCAGATTTGGTTTACTTGGAATTTATACCTTGGTTTTGTTTGCTTATAGGAATGTCAAACTCCATTGCAAAATATATCCCTATTAGTGTAAAAGCATGTAACATGCCAAGTTGTTTTTATTACCTTTCTTTCATGGGTTTTCTAAGAAAATGTTAAAAGATTTGCTTTTAAAATTCTTCCCATGATCAATCAACAGGAGCCAAGAAAAACAATTACAGGAACTGCATTGTAATAACATGGGGGATTTTGGTCCTAGAACATATAACGTAAAAAAAGGCAAAGTCTAGACTTCTATACATTTTGGGGAAATAGGAATGTACATATTCTGACATCATTCAATAATCAAAAGACCTGCTTTGGACAGTTATTAATAGTCCCATATATATTACAAATAGAGATAACGATGTATGTTTGAAACTAGCAAGAAATATAATGGAAAAGGTTTATCTTTCTCGAACTTGCTTATGAAATACATTTTTAAAAGCCTAATAGAAAACTTTAGATTTAATTTGGGATACATATCTCAAAGTAAAGTTTTAAGATCTGTACCTCTTTGACTAAGCTGCATAACAAAAAGCATAAAATATAAATGCATTTATACATTTTGTACAGATAGACATATGATTTGTAACAAATTACATTTAAAATGCATATTGATATAGATTTTTTGACTTTAAAAAATTGCAGGCCAATTCAGAAACAGGAGAGAATGGATTTATGAATGATCACCTGAGGAAAAGATGCAGATGAAAAATAGGATAATCTGTTTATCCTTATTTTTATTGCTACAGAAAAGTCAGTCTCCTGGTTATTCCCTCATTTTAGCTGCCAAATCTATAAATGTTTGTACATGCTTATATCGGTTCAGTAGCAAGAAAGACAAGAAGCTTAAAAAAAAGTCAGAGGAACAGATCTTCTCCTAGAGAAAGAGAGTACCACTGAATCCAATCCACTGTGTTTACCTTATATTTACCAAACAAAATACCAAGTGAAATGTCCTGCTGCTTCCTATCCACAGTCATATTCTTTTCTATGTAATTCTTTAAAAAAACTAGGTAACATAACAATCATGTGATGACAGAATAGTCCAAATATATTTGTATTAATTCAGCTGTTAAATACCAATGTTACTGTGAGAAAGTAACTATATGTTACAAAATTAAAACTGATAGGGGATTTTAGTTGCAATCTTACATATATTCAGCAGTGGGAATTTGTTTTATTTAATGCAGTGGGACCTATTTCTGAGTAGGCCTATATCAATTTCAGTGAGATTAGTACCTTCTATCAATATTTCATTTTGTAAATGCTATGAAAAATCTCTGTAAAGTTTTAACCATTAGGAATAATATGCTTTTCATACTGCATTAGGTTACACAGTGTAGCTGCTATCAGTGATGATTCTGTATTAAACACAACTAGAGGTCTCTTAATGCAACACTTGTTAAGTATGGACCTTGGGAAATCAGTCTTTAATTTGCAGGCATAAGGATGAAGCTCTTCATTTAAAAAGCTCAGACTTGCTTTATAGCATTCTGTCAGACTTTTCTTGCGGCAACCAGGACTGGAAACAAAGAAGTCTCTCAGAGCTCTGATTAATACAATTCATTAGGAAGTTTAAAGTAACCACAGAAGTACTCTACTTTCAGATAGAAATGTGTATGTGGATAAATAGACAAGGTAGACAAATAAAAGCAAGTTAGGAAAAAGAAAAATTCCCTTTCTGAGAAGCATTCCCAGGCAGTGATGATGATGGTGGTGGTGTGTGTGTGTGCGTGTGTGTGTCTTCTGACAGTCCAACATCCTGGCTAAGTGGTTTGTTCACATCAGTACCGCTCACCCAGAGTAGGGTGAGAAATGAAAGAGTGCCTATGTTGGTTGTAGAATTAGAGGACGATTAATGTCTAATTCTAAAGACGTGCTCAGTCAGGCATCTCCCCTCATCCAGAAGTCCTTTCTGATGATGCAGCTAGGAAGGAGATAATATTTATTTGTTTGTTTGTTTGTCATATTTAGATGGCTGCCCATCTCAAATGAAGTGACCCCGGGCAGCATGCAGATAGATCATAAAAACAATTTTAAAAACATACAAAAAGTACAAAAAAATAATATCATGAAAGAGCTAAGAGAGAGTGTCAGATAACGGACTCTGCGCTCTGCTAGTCTTCTGCTTGTCTGTCCTACATAGTAGCTGTTACAGTACTTACAATGTATGTTGTAGATGACTCAAGTTTTTTCTTCTTGAGCTATTGCGTCTTTTGGTTTGCTTAAGATGTTTTGGAGGGCTTTAGTTGGTTTGGGTGATTTGAAAATAATGCTTTTGTTGATACAGTCCAAAATTTCATTTGGATTTTGTGCAACCCTTTTCCAAACTTAATATGAATAAACTAGGGGATCAATTACTATTAAAAGATCTTTTTCACAAATGCTATTACCAAAACAATTGTATATAGTGCATTTTTATTTCTGTTTCAAAATTGAGGACATTTTCAGTTAGTTTGGTTAAATTTGATTGTTAGCATTTCTCCAACTTATTTAGGTTTCTTTGAATTTATTTCCATCTTTTAGGGTAGTAGTTATCTCACCCAACTGGATATCATCTACATACTTTCCTCCTCTTTATCCAAGTAATTATTAAAAATATTGAAGAGAAGAGAATACAGGATAGATTGGTGTGGTGCCCCACTCAGTGCCTCTCTCCAATTTGATAATGGGCTATTAAGAGTAGACTTTGAATTTAATTTTTGAACTTTCTATATAAATTGTCATGCCATAGAGAGCGAGAAAAAAAATCTAGGTTTTGGTAACAGTGATAGAAAATAACATTGTGAGCTTATGGGCTGGGAAAGTGGGGGTGGGGAAGGATCTCAGTGGGTTATTCCTCCCTTAGGCCATGGAGAAGATTTATTACAGAATCCTCTGTGTTTCTTTTTATATCAATCTAAGTAAATTAGAGCGGTAGAAGGTTAGAAATGGTTGGTATTGTTGTGGGGGGGTTGGCCTGGGGAGGGATGAGGAATAGGAGTGATTTATTTGGAAAAAGAACTGTAGTCTCATATGTTACTTTAGAGGCATTTATTAACACAGGGAGTAATTTACATAGCTCTATGTTGGTTGTTCATTTCTTGTATCTCTGTTGAAATCCTTTCTATGTAAGTAGAAAATTGTTACAGAGTTAAGATAATCAACAAGTAATCAGTGTATAGTTATCTCTTTAAATGTTAGAAGCTTGTAGGGCCTTCTTAAACGTGCAAGAATTATTAAGTATGCAAAATCTTTTAATCCATGCATAGGTGTGCTGCAAGATACATAAGCACTAGATATACTGAACAATAAATACTTTGGTAAACATTTTTCTTTTTTTCTTTTTTTTTGCATCTGGCTCCAGTAAATCAAGAGGAGTAGTTATTTTGTTCAAAGGTAATGCAAATTATATCTGAAAATATCTTAAAAGATAGAGATGGGTGATTCATTTTTATAAAGGAGAAGACAGATCACAAAATCATAACTCTGGCTTCAATATAAGCTCCCAATCAGAACCAGACTGGATTTGTACAAAAGGTTACGAAATATATACATTTGCAACAGAAAAAATAGTTTTGGGAAGTGACTTTAACATTGTACAGTAAAGGATCTACAGGAACTAACCTACTCCTTTTAAAAAATAAAAAATAACCTGGAATTTTTAAGAAATTTCAGAATGTAATGCACAGATGTGATCTTACAGACATTTGGGAAATTATGAACTTTTTAATAAATGGATTTACTTTTCTATTTATATATAATTCAATAATAGATTATATTTGGGCATCTAAAGCTTTTAAAAATATTTTGCCATGAGGGGAGATTACAACTTTACCTGTTACCTCAAATACCTGTGCTTTTAAAATAGATAATAAAACCAAATTTATTTATAATTGGCATATATTCTCTGCACTGCTTTGTAGCAAAGCAACAGATCAAAATTTAAGATTGCCCCCCCACCAAAAGTAACATAACATAACATAAACTTCTAAAATAACAAGGTGATACCATGAAAGCAGTCATAAGAGAGGAATACATAAATCAGAGGAGTAGGATAAAAAAAGATTGTCACAAATTATAAATGTATTACATTCAGATATTAAAATTACTGATGGAATATAATAGAACTGGATAACCTCATATTCATAAACAGAAAGTAAAAGGAGAAAACATGATGTCTTAGAGATGGATAAGATCTCTACTCACCTGTTATTTTTAAAGCAGAAGTACTATAACTTTGATAACAAAAACTGAAGAATCTTGGCAAATAAGCTAAAGAAAGCGAAAGATAGACTTAGTGGCAGCCTGAGTTTTGTTATACTTAATCACTTTAATAACAAAAGTCAGGTTGCCACTAAGAGAATTGATAATAGTAAAGAATTAACCAAAGTTTTTAAACAATTATATAGATCAGTGGATCCAACATTCTGTAAAATTAATCAATATTTAAATTTTCCAGAATTATTTCCAGAAGATATTCAATATATGGACTTTCCTGTCTCTAATTTAAATATTATAGACTCTTTCAAAGCATTAAGACTGGGAATTCTCCAGAGCCATATGGACTGACATAAGATGTTTATAAAGGATTTAAAGATGATATTATAGCTTAATTTTCATTACTTTGTAATACTTCACACCATGGAGGTTTTCTCCCCAGTTCCTGGAAAGGTTCCAAGATGTAATTCCTAAGATGGTCAAGGACACTACAGAAGCTAACATCTTATTGACTCATTTCACTTCTTAATGTAGATATAAATTATATACAAAAATATTGGCAAACAGTTTTGAATCACCTGTAAATATGATTATTCATTTAGATTAATCTGGTTTTATTCCTCAAAGAAATATATTTACTCCTATAAGTAGAATGGAAACTACTATACATTTTCCAGGGCTAATATGATTCCTTCAGCTACATGTTTGTTTGATATATTTAAGACATTTAACTGTTTGGAAGGGATCTTTATAAAGCAGGTATTAATGAAATTTAAAATTGGGCCCTACTTTCTCAATATGATTGAACAGATCTGTACTCCCACTAAACCACATATAAGCTTTAACAATTATAATTCAGATCCTATTTTTATTTTGAAAGTCATTAAACTAAAATTAAATATAAAGACTAAACTAATAAACCAAACGAATGACAACAGGAAAAACAACCAGCTTTAGAATTGACACTGAAGATATTACAGTGGTGGATAGCTTCTGCCTTTTAGGATCAACCATCAACAGTAAAGGAACAACCAGTCAGGAAATACACTGCAGACTAGCACTTGGTAGAACAGGCATGCAGTCCTTGGAAAAGATATTCAAATGCCATGATGTGTCTATACCTACAAAGATCAGAAATGTGCAAGACATGGTGTTCCCTATGCCACACTATGGAAGTGAAAGTTGGACTTTGAAGAAGCAAGATAGAAAGAACATTGATGGCTTTGAAATTTTGGTGTTGGAGATGTCTCCTGAGAATACTGTGAACACCTAACAAACAAACAAATGGATCATCAAACAAGTCAACCCAGAGTTCTTGCATGAGGCACAAATCATGAGGGTCAAATTATTCTACTTTGGACATATTAAGCAAAGGCTCTGGAGAAGGCTCTAATATTGGGAAAGGTAGAAAGAAAGAGAAGAGGATGACCAGCTCAAAGGTAGATAGACTCAGTTACAGTGCCGATGGGGGCACCATTAGAAGAGCTAAAAGACCAGGTTACAGACAGATTATTATGGAGAAAATCTATCCATGTGGTTGCTAAGAGTTGACAATGACTTTATAATAATATTTATGTTTTAATTTTAGAGTATTTTTGTAATTATTAGTTTTTTTATGGTTTTATTGTATGTTGCCCAGAGTCACATATCTGTGAGATGGGTGGCATATAAATATGATAAATAAATAAATAAACAACCTGATGGCACGTAATCAGTCAAACAAGAATGCCCACTGTCACCTCTTTTACTCTAGCAATTGCATTGTTTACCAATACTCAAATTCAAACGATTAAATTTGGGGATAACTCATATCTGCTAAGCTTATTTGCAGATAACATGGTATTTACAGTGGCAAACTATATTTTTGCACCCAAATATATTGAGGAACTTGATGAATTTGCAGAGGTATAGGGCCTAACAGTGAATTTTCAAAAATCACATTTGACATTTTTCTGTATTCCCCCCACAACTCAGAAAGATGTACCTAATGTTGAAAGAATTCCAGTTACATACAAATCCTTGAAATACATAGGAATCAACATTACCAAGAATATTAACAAATAAGTTAATAAAAATTTTAACCAAAACTGAAAAAAAAAGAAAAGAAATGAAAAGCTAGACTTAAATGACATTTGAATAGTTTAGGCTGCATGGTGGCTCTTAAAATGAAGGTCCTTAATTTCTTACTCCATTTCCTCCTATTGGAAATTCTAGATAAAATGTTAATCATATGGCAGAAGAAGATTGAAGGCTTTTGCTTCAAGTCTAAGAAATCAAGAATCAATAAGAGAGTTTTATATTGGCTTGGGGGTCCCAATTTTAAAAATTTATTGTCAAGCAGCACAATGATTCCATTTATATTAAAAGATCTAACTAAGCAGTAGACTTACATAGAGGTATATCAGAGCCCAATAATTTTCTAAATTATATCCTCTTTCAGCCCAGTATTTTTTCAAAAAGAAGCAAAATTAATGTCTTTATCAGTGGTTCATATCTGAGAAAAAAAGGTATCCAGTACTGATAAATGCTCCTGTTTAGCACTTCTAAGTACCTTTTTGAATAGAGAATCAATATGGATGAACTCAATTAAAAAGTATCAAGAATTATAACTTCTATAGGATAAATTACTTTTATAGTAATACCAGGCCACATAAGAAATATGAGATTCAACAATGACAGGAACAGTTAACCTTGTTCTTCTGGCACCAGCTTAACATTGTATTTTGTAAGAGTGAGAAACTCTTATCCATATACTATCTTCAATAAATTAACATTGAATTGTTTGGAGCAACCAAAAGGAATAAAGTCAATGATAATTGTTATTGCAAAGTGAGAAATAAGATCCCTTTATTGGTCTAAAAGATGCTTGGATACTGGTTTAGGCAAACCAACAGTTGAATCAAAATGGCAATCACTATAGCAATTAGGAGAGTCCTTTTTGCCTCTGTCCAAGAGCTGCAGTGAAGGTGTTACATTGCTAGCACTAATACACACTATATGTGTGTGTGTATATATATGCGTGTGTGTGTGTGTGCCACATTCATTCTTCAAATTATCCCTTTTGTTTACAGCCTGCCAACTTTTTGAAGAATGAGTGTGCTATGTGATGATCATGTGATAAAGTAGCATCTTTTGGGTTGAAGAAAATCAGTGAAATTAGTATTATTGCAAATCAAAGAACTGAATGCTTTCCTGAGCTAGGGCTATTACTTTTATTTATATGAACCAATGTTACACTTAAAAATAAGCTCCCCACAAAATGTTTGTAAGAGAGCACAACTTATTTTTTCTTAGGCAAGCAGAAAGAACAGGTACATAGGCATATGTAAATATGCTGCCAAAATATACATTAGTTATAGTTTTTAATGGGAAAAATAAAACATGCACACAAATAAATATGCATTTATTTTCCTAGCAGGAACTTTCCTCTGTGGATGCAGAAAATATCTAGGGAGGGCTGCAGAGGAACTACCAAATCTTCAATGGGCTGCAGCTGCATTAAGAGCAGATGTAGAGAGGTGTTTTGCTGAAAAGTTGAAGTGGCTCAGCAGATTGGTTGCACAAATGTAATAGAAATATACAGAATGAACATGATCCATTCATTTTGTTGGCAGTGGTAAGAAATACAACTGTCTTGGCTTCATTTAGACATGAATAGGAATAAAGGTACAAAGTACAGTTGAACAGCTTAAAGGCAAACAAATGATAAATGTAGTGTATGTAAGTTGTAAGTGCAATAGTTCATCTTAAACTAAACACACTGTTAAATAAAAGCAAGCTTCAGGATGCCTAGCATAAGAGGGATTATGGATTTATTGCTGAAATACTGTATCCAATATTTTTTAGTTGTATATGCAGCTGTAGAAAAGGAAGAAAACATAATGTTCTGCTTTACTGGCAGAGAAATAGAACATAAATCAAAGTAGTAGCTATTGCTCTTTGGTTCAAATTCATGTTCAGAGTTTCATATAAAACCATTTAGAATAATATATGAAGAATAAAGAAGTGAAAGCAAGAATAACCTCAGAGACATTGATCGTATCCAATTAGTGTCTGTCTTTGTACGTGGACAGCCTCCATCAATGAAAGAGGGAAGAAGTGACGTTGATGATCCTCACCTCTTGCATCCACCATGTTTGCTCCAAACACCATGTATATTCAACAAAGGGGTAGTGGTGGGATAATACCTAAAGTAATATTAAAAGCTTGCATCAGAGAAAATCAAGGAAATAGATGTATCTGTGATGGAATGGAATTATGAAGGCCAGACTCAGGGAGAAAAACGTTTCCTTTCATCTCCTGAGGCATGAGGGAAAGATAAGAGGATGAGACTGGCACCTCCCTGAGGAATTCACAATGTTGTGGCTGGCATTACTTGGGAGCTGGGGTTTCAGTCTGGGAAGATTGATGTCAGGCCTAGCCCAAGGAACTCCAAGAGACCATGTAAATTCAGTCCAGCAATGTTCATTAGCTACAACCTCTAGCAAGAATCTTCCCAGACTGAAACCCCAGCTCCCAAGTAATGCCAGCCACAACATTGTGAATTCCTCAGGGAGGTGCCAGTCTCATCCTCTTATCTTTCCCTCACGCCTCAGGAGATGAAAGGAAATGTTTTTCTCCCTGAGTCTGGCCTTCATAATTCCATTCCATCACAGTGTCAGAACAAAAGCAGGATAATTTGCATTTAAGAAAAGTACCTAAGTTATGAAACAATAATACTTACAAACAGTGGTATAAATTTAGTGAAGGCAGGGGATACAGGTGGCTTGGGGCCCACAGTCACACAGAGACCCACTGAGGCTTCCCCTTGCTCTCTACTCTTTGTATCATGTTGTCTAGAAACCTGACTGCATGATGAGGGCTACTATATGTTAGCCCTTCGAGGTAGTCCAGACAAGGAGCACAACAATACTAGCTCTATCTTCATTGTAAGGTAATATTAACAGACTCTTGCAAGTGTGAAAGTATTTCTCCCCTCATTTCCTTTTACTCTACAGGAAACTAGGGAGAGTACCTTCTGAAGCACTTCCCACGTCCCTCTGTTTCTGTGGGCTGAGACACCTTTTGCATGACAGTTGTCTAGTCTGTGGCTTTTCGTCCTGTCTCCCAAGGTCATTCCCACATACCATTACACTATATCTGGATTGGAAAAATCCAAATGACCACTAAGTGGTACCAATGAATGAGAGTTTTCTGAACTTACTGGCTGCAGTGTCTGGTGATTGTCTAGAGTTTCACAGACTGTGGTTGTCTGGAGTTTTGCAGCCCAGAGATGGTAGTTCAAGCACCATGCTGGAGCAAGAGCCTTACTGGAAGAGCAGTGTGGAAGGAAGGAGGAAGCAAATGAGGGAGGAGCCACTACCGCTGCTGCCAACTCCTTGTCTGCTGCTGAGTTTGCCATCAGCTCAGCAGCTGCAGCAAGTACTGGAAATAGAGCACTGAGATGACTGCTGGCCACTCTCTCTTCTCTGTGTCTCTTCTTTTCTTAGGCTGCAAAACTCTGACTGACCACTAGGTGGCAGCAAAGGGAGATCTTCTGAGAGGAGAGATTAACTGCTGTGAGAATGCATAGCTATATTCTGGATGAAAGAGGTAACTAGAGGAAGAAACAGCTGTGTGATTACCTCATGGCATGGGCCCAGGTTATCTGAGGAACCACCTCAACCCGGTCACATCAGCCCTTCCCACCTGGCCCAGCATTTCAACTGACGGGGTCTAGGAGGAGAGCCTTTTCTGCCGTTGCCCCCGCCCTGTGGAATATCTTGCCCCCTGAGGTGAGGCTGGCCCCCACTCTTCTGGCCTTCCGGAAGAGTCTTAAGACTTGGCTCTGCTGACTGGCTTGCAGATCTAATGGGGGCTCCCAACACTGAGGGTGGCTGGTGCCTTGAGGATGCCCTCTCCATCTTTTAACTTTGTTTGAATTCTTTTTAATGTGCTGTGGAGCTTTTAAATCTTTTTATCTTTTTTATTTGTGAGCCGCCTAGAGTCACTGATAGTGAGATGGGTGGCATATAAATTTGATTATGAATTTGATTTATAAATAAATAAATAAATAAATAAATATTACCTTTAGTCTACAATCCCTGACAACTTCTGATCCCCAACTCCCACCCCCTTGGGACGTCATAGGCTTTCCTCTGCCTTACTGATTCGTTATGAATATTTCCCAGTGACTGAAGAAAATAGATTGTTTTTTTCAAAAGTCTCTTTCACTGCTGTGCTGCAATCACCTGATTTACTTGTGAATTATTTATAAATTAAATCACATTTCTTATTGTATTTCTGTCACCTAGCTTAGATAATATTTACCCATGATATAGTGCTTTTTGACTGTTTAAGAACTTCCCATTTATTATGGGAATAATTTTTCCAATATCCCCATGAATTAGGTAAAAATTAATATACCCACATAGCAATAGCCAGATGTGCCTATGTTTTTACATGTGTGGGCTGGTGTGGGATATAATAGCTCGCCCATACCTTCTAATGCATTGCTGTGACAAAATGTGATCCAGTAACATCTCTGCTATATCTAAGTTGTTTCCCATTTGATAGGGTTCAGTCAGACCAAATGAGAAAATTCTGAACAATATGGGGGGGGGGGGAACATCATCATACGGCCTACAGTTCAATGCACAGACATTCTATGGAATTTAATAGAGCGATAGGCACATTTATTTATTAAATTTATACCCCACCTTTCCTTTCAGAGCTCAAGGCAATGTACCAAACACCCTCCCCTCCTATTTTTCCCTACAGCCACCACCCTGTGAGGCAGGTTGTACAAAAAAGAGTGACCAAAGACATTCAGTAACAGAATCTAACAGTATCTCAGTATAACAGTAATACAGTGGTACCTCTACTTACAAACTTAATCCATTCCGTGACTCTGATCGGAAGTCGAGTTGGTCGCAAGTCGCAGTAAATTTTCCCATAAGGTTCAATGTAATTACCGTTAATCCATTCCGGCGTCCGCGGACCACACGTCAGGGGCGGAAAAACGGCCGCTGACCACGCGGCAGGGCGGAAAAATGGCCACAGACCACGTGTCAGGGGCGGAAAAATGGCCGTGGACCACGGTCAGGGGCAGAAAATGGCCGCGGACCACGTGGAACGGGCGGAAAAATTGCCGTGGACCACGTGGAACAGGCGGAAAATGGCCGCAGACCACGTGGAACGAGCGGAAAATGGCCGCGGATCTGGTTCGTAAGTCGAGGTGAGTTCGTAAGTAGAGGTAAATTTTTGGGGCCGGAGCTGATCGTATCTCGAAAAATTCGTAAGTAGGGGCGTTCGTAAGTAGAGGTACCACTGTACATTCATGGAAAGCTTACAAGAAGCAGATCACACAGTTTAAAGATGGGCCTTTACTTACCAAAGGAGAAAAAAGTATATCCACCTGTAAAGAACAAGTGAAGCAGCCTCATTAGTTAATTAAAGCATTCATTCTGCACTGCTCCCTAATTTAGAGGACCCTTCATCAGCAGAAGCGGCAGCAGCAGGGGTGGGGCAAGGGGCTCAGACTGAAGGAGGTGTCTGGTAATGCAAGTGCCGCTCCTTTTCTATGTGCATTATGACATCACAAGGGTGCCCCAAAGCGATAGAGCTTGCAGTGTGACACTGTGTCCCTGCTTTCATCATTCTGCTGAAAGCAGCAGGACCCCGCAGATGCTGCTGTCCTTAAAGTAGCTTGCAAGTATCAAAAAACTTGTCTTGAATAAACCTAAAGCCACATTTAATGTGGATATTTGCTTACTGCTGGTACGTCATAATCTTCCATGGGTGTGCTATTGCCTTTTACTTGTTTATTTTAATTGAAACAAACTTGGGACGAGTTGCAACTATCAGCTGCAATCTTTTTTAATGAACTGCAGAAGCAGGGCTACCAGATTTAGGCTGCAAAACTCCATATGACCATTAGAGGGCAACATGCAGATCTTGAAAATTCCAGCTCTTTACTGTCATTTAGTGATTGGTAAGATCTTTGCACCTAGATGTGCCTGCCCTTCCCACTTGTCTGTTTTACGCTGGGCTGCAACTGCATAGCACTTTATATCAAAGCCATTTGATTTTGCAGATCTTTCTTTCAGTCAGCTTAATGAGCTCTTAAACAAATAAAGGAAAATATTGGCTTTCTGCAAACCTCCAGCTGCTTGGCCTGTGACATGAGAAATATAGGGCAAGGCACTGGGTAATAGATCTCTGCTAATTTGAAATGAGAGGTGGTGCAGAATTTCAGTAGCTCTCAATAATTCTATTTTTCTAATTTTAATTAGGTCCTTTGCAGTTACTTGTTCTTTGATTTGGGCTCATTGATCAATGCATTTTGTTTTAATGGGTTTCATAATAATAAAACTTGGCATTAATCTAGACCTTTACATTTTCAAAGTGCTGTACAAACATTCCAGTAATTAACTCACATGAACCCTATGAGGTAGGAATTGTAGCTGATTTGCTGTGATCTAGTGCCAACAGGACCAAGGCGTGCAAGTTTGAAGGAACTGAGTCACAGAGGCAGCTGAACTATAACATCATATTCCCTGTCCAAACTCAAAGCATACCATTCTATGCAGCTTCCTGCAGTTCCTCTGGCAGTATGAAGCGCATAATAGACAAAGAGATGGGTCTAACTGAAGTCTTAACAAGTTTAAAGTTAAAGCCTTCCAACTTCTGAAGCTTGGATGTTATGTTTGTGTCAGAAAGATTTTTTTTTTAGGCCACAGCATTGCACAATTGTTAGTTTAAGGCCTGTTATTTCCACAGTGAGACCCAGTGTCACATGGTGGTTAAGGTACTAGACTTGGAGTGGAGAAACCCAGGTTCTACTCCTCCTTTAGGTTCAGAAGCTGGCTGGGTTGACATGTTCTTGCTATCAATGGAGGCGAATATGTCACAGCACTCTTCACGTCCATAAACCCAGAACTAGCGAAAGAATCCGTATCAGCTGTACTATACAACACACCCGACTTAACCAAATACACCCAGATTGAAATACCCAGAATCATGGACCTCATCAACCTCTGCCTCACTACCTATTTTCAATTCAATGGACAAATATACCAACAAATCAGAGGCACACCCATGGGATCACCACTGTCAGGACTCATTGCAGAGATTGTAATGCAACGCCTAGAAGCTATAGCACTGCCACACATACAGCCTAAAATATGGATCCGGTATGTAGATGACACATTTGTTATAATAAAAAAAAAACAACTAGAGAAGACACATGAAACCATTAATAACATCTTTAAAGGAATAAAATTCATCAGAGAAGAAGAAAACAACACACTACCCTTCCTGGATATCCTCATCAGCAAACAACAGGAAATTAGAAACCCAAGTCTATTGGAAGACAACCCACACCAATCAAGTACTCCACTACCAAAGCAACAACCCGACCTCCCACAAGAGGAGCTGTGTAAGAACATTATTCAAGCGAGCTCAAACGCATTGCAGCAACCCAGAACAGCAGAAAAAGGAAAAGTATACAACATCTTCCAACAAAATGGATACCCATGTAATTTTATCAAAAAGTGCCTGATCACTCAACCTACTACAACACAACCTACACAAGCCATGAAAAGGATCACACTGCCATACATCAGAAACATCTCAGAAACCACCAACAGATTATTACAACCATGTGGCATCTCTGTAGCACACAAACCAACAAAATCACTCCAAAATATCCTAAGTAAACCAAAAGACCCAGTTGCCCAAGAAGAAAAAACAGGAGTCATCTATAACATATAGTGTAAGGACTGTAACAAACACTATGTAGGAGAGACAGGCAGAAGACTAGCAGAGCGCATCCATGAGCACCAACTAGCAGTCAGAAGACATGATGAAAATTCCTTAATTGCACAACACATGGACAGACTCAACCACAGTTTTAACTGGGAAACCGTCAGCATTTTAGACCAAGCCAAATCCAAACATGCAAGAGAATTCTTGGAAGTTTGGTATTCAGACAAGGCAGCAATGAACAGACACATAGAGATAAACAGCATCTACATACTATTCAAAAGAGACAAAAGACCAGAAGATCGCCTCACCAGCATTCAATCACCAGCAATCATCTCCAGCAATCATCACCCAGATTAGCAAAGGTCACCACCAGGCACACAATCAAGCAGTCAACATATGCTAATCAATGAACTATCAGAAGAGCAAAACAGAACCCCCACCCCCACCATCACTGGCAAAGCAGGCCACAGCAGATAAATAGAGAGCAAACCTCATCCCATTTTAGCACTGAAGATGTTACCTAGCCGGGTAATGAAATGTTTGCAAGAAAAGAACCAAGCTCAGAGAACCCCAAGGACTCCACATGTCCTTGCTATGCTGACATGTCTTAAAATATAGGCAGACAGGATATGGGTATTAAAGGTAAAGTTCCTTTCAAGTTGAGCTTGACTCCTGATGACTTGATGGATGCATCCATGTAGATTTTCTGGCAGCAATATGAAGTGGATGGTTAGTGCCTTCAGGGATACTACTAGGTCTAGCCTACATTTATGGGACTTCCTGATAGAGTCCCATTTGTACCCTGAGGAAATTTGCCATAAGACGTTGTCACATGAATGTCAGGCAGTGATTTTGATGCCATTTAGGATTAAACATGGGCTTGGATTATCAGGATAGGGAAATTCCGGGTTGAATGGAGCAAGTTATTAAATCATCCTGGCCCAAAGAATGAGTGGCCATTACAGCATTTACTGGTGCAAGATGAATGATCATGTCTTCTAAACGGTGATGTAAATGACCAATGGTGTTGGATCATGTACAGTAGACTTAATATGTTTAAAACTTAAATGATGGGATGCTGAAACTCAAGGCGTGGATTCTAGAGTTGAGAACCAAGTCTGTGCAGCTCCCTTTGGCAAATAACCCGGATCTCCCCTGCCACACAAAAGAGGTAAGGATTTGCCTCTTATTTAAATGTATGTGTAGTCTTGTAATTATCCAAACTGGGTGGAAAGGGTTTCCTTTGTAGCTTGTTACACTATGCAGTTACTAAATGCGCCTGAACTAAGTTCTAAGCCACACAAAGAAAACCAGGCTCTTATGTGGATTATTAGGGTATTATATTCTTTTTGTTCAATTGTCTCTCTAGCCATTGTTATAGCATTCAGGGCTCATTCTTAGCAGCCTCCAACCATCTACTCTGTTTGGCTTTCTGGGGCAAAATGGTCCTTTTAGCCATGGTGAGATGTCAACTGACATAAAAAACATGTCTATTCTATGTAAAATAATTCAGCATAATACAAGTATAAATCATAGAACTGTGGAAGGGATCATTTAGACCATCAGGTCCAACCCACAGCTTAGTGCATTAACACAAATTAAAGTATCCCAGACGGATGCTTCTGTAAGGGTAGTTCGGTGCTGATAACATACATTCATTATTCTGTATTATGCACTCTAGAACAAAAAGTACAGGTCTTGACCATCTATGTGAGAATCTTTCTAGAATTCTATACTATACCCTCTCATATTTTTCTCAAAACTAACCATACCCAATTGGTTTAAACTCTGTTCATATAACCAAGGTTTTGGTCTCCTGATCATTCTCATTGTCTTTGAATCCTTCATAAAATGTGGTGTCCAGACTGGACATGTTATACTCAGTAATGCTTAGTTAAAACAGAATTACATGGAACAATTACTTTCTGTGATTTGAAAATAATGCTTTTGTTGATTCAGTCCAAAATTTCATTTGGCTTTTGTGCAGCCCTTTGCAAACTTAATATGAGTAAACTAGGGGATGAATTACTATTTCAAGATCTCTTTGACAAATACTATTATCAGAACATGAACTTCCAATCATATATTGTATATTCTTTTTCTGTTTCAAATTTGAGGACATTTGCAATTGGTTTGGTTAAATTTGATTGTTACTTCCAGCCCATTTCTCCAACTTATCTAGATGATTTTGAATTTATTTCCATATTCTATGGTATTAGCTATCTCACCCAATTGTGTATCATCTACAGTTGGTTAGCATTCCCTCTGCCTCTTCATCCAAGTCATTACTAAAAGGATTAAAGAGAAGAGGATCCAGGACAGATCCATGTGGCACCTCAATGACTCTTTCCTATTTCATAATAAACCATTGATGAGTAGTCTTTAAACACAATTTTTGGGCTTTCTTCGTAAATTGATAACCATTCAACCCACATTTAATTAAACATCCCAAGGATAGTTACATGCTATTATTAAACATCCCAAGGATAATCACATGCTATTAATAACTAACAACTATCCACTGGTTGAGAGGAGTGTATTATTTGATTCTTAAACTCTTTATGGTATATATGGATGATGATTATACTTTGCACTTGTTTTAATATTTAATTTAATTAAATTCTATACCATGGTAGATCCAGTTTCTATTAGCCTATTTTGTATACTTTTTAATCTAAGAATATATAAAATATATGCAATAGAATAATTGCTCAGATGAACTGAGCTGTGAAATTTAAACTTGTGCATAGAGTACAATATATGCATTAATAATAATTAATTGTGCTATGTCAGTTTTTATGAGTTTATGCCAATTCTAGTGGTAGCACTTAGTTGACATTGACTTATCTTACTTAAAACTGAAGAGGATCAAACTTAGTTATACTTTGATGGGAGTCCACTAGGGCTATAGGCTACATTAGAAACTTGGGGAAAAAAATCAACTTCCAAATGCTTCTGTGTTGTTTCCAAAATAGCTACATGGATACGTTAATGTAGTCAGCAGCAATCAGTTTCAATACAATGTTATGGTTACAGAGTGGTAGTCTTGCTATAAGTTCAGTTATAAAGTGGTCAGTGGTTTGCACTAGTGTCTTGTCTATCAGTGTAAAATCATGTCTCTAGTGGTTTGAAGTCTTTCTGTCTTCCCATACTTCAATTAAATCTCAGGAAAAACAACACAATATTGTCCTCCCATGAGCTTTTACATATCAAGTTCAGGATGCCAAGTTTCAGAACGATTTGTAATGGAAGAAGAGGAAGAGAAGAAAAAGAAGTAGAAAACAGCACTTTTGCATTTTGCAGAAGGTGTTTTGTTTTGTTTTGTTTTTTGGTAGACACAAACATACTAGCAAAACAAGATATAGTAGAAAAAATAAGTTGGTTCTGCCAGGAAGAAAATGTGAAGGGTTTCTGCACAGTGTTAATTGAACTTATTTAGTCTATCTATAGCCTATGTCTTTTTTTAAAAAAAGAATCAATTTTCATACTTAATAAAATGAGAAATACAAACATGCCTAATATAATCTTAATCCAATAAGAGCTAATTTACATTTATGGGAACTATCCCCAAGATGAAAGTGAAGAGGGTAGTCTTAACCATTCAGGAAAATCCAATTCATATCAAGTGTCCTATGAGTGGAATAAGCCACTAACTCAGGGAATTATCAGGTTTTATACCTTGCATATATTTAGTGCAGACTGATCCCTTTTGAAATCTCATATTTTAGTCTACTTGCAAAGTTATAACTGTTTTCATGATTAATAAAGTCAAAGAAAGTGATAGGAACATACATTTATTTTCCTCTGAAATCACAAAGTCCAGAGTAGTCTTAGAAAGCCTTGTTCCAATTCAGTGTTTGAAAGTTTTACAGAGTAAGAGGGGGGAGGGGAGGAGGCAAAGAAGATACAATCATCTCTTTATTTGCTTTATTACATAAAGTGAGAATAATCCTGCTGATATTACATATAATATTATATATAAAATACAAAAAATTTACACGGAAGATCAAATCATATCGCAGCGCAAGGATCAATTGATGACAATGTAATGGCTTAGCTTCCCCAGCATTGTGAGTACAACATTAAATATACTGCAAGAACTGATGACTTATGAAAAGAATTCATGGTGAACTTCTTTAAGGAAATAATAAATCAGAAAGATATTGTGCACTGCAGAGATTTATGCATTCCCCTCCCCGCTGCCCGCTTGATCATAGCATTTTTTCTATTTCTGGTTGTTGGGTAAAATCGATTAGCCTCTAAAAAAACCAAATGACCCTTTTTCCAATTATGCCCCCTAAGGGATGGGAATAAGGATTATAGGAATAAATTATTCAGGCACACACAACCAAGAGAATTGAGAATATGTATATATGACTGTTCCTTATTTGCATCCCTGTAGTTATGTCACTTGTAATAGCAAAAAGAAACACTGCTTTGCTCAAGGGTGCAAATCTAGTTTTTGTCCAGGTCCTGATCTCCCTTGATTGCCTACTGAATTCATATGCAAGCAGTTATTAGCTCAAGTTTCCCATAAGAGAAGCTAAGAGGCTAAATTTCTTAGGCTGCATCATTTCAAGTTCAGACTGTAAATGGCTGAATGCTTCTTCAAATAAAAGAAATAATAATTGCCTGCACAGAGGATTAAAGCAGCATCTTTCTCTTTTTTATAATTACACACAGACCAGCAATAATCACCAGCCATCCAGATCACCAATTTCTTTAACAATGTGGAAATGATCATGATGTACAGTAGCATGGTTCCAGAAGCACTGCTGGAAAAACCCTGGTGGGCACCATAGTCATTACTAGCAGTATGGAATGATTCTGTGTTATAATACAGAATTCCACATCAGAACATGTCATGACATAGCACTATGTTCCAACAATGCCCAAGGGCAGAACATAGTGGTCTCCTTGAAGCGGCCAGCAAAAACATTTTAAAATACTTTCCTCTAACTTTATTGGTAAATCTCTCCCCCCATGATTTGAAATAGGTTTGTTTGCTTGCTTTGGCACATTACTAGGCAACTTGTATTAAGACTGCTCTAGAACAATCCGAACAATTCATGCAGTGTGCAAATCAGCACCCATTTTTATCTAAGCATCTAACAATACACAGAACGAAAGTATTGGGAAGATGGTGGAGTGAAAACTCAAAGCATCTAAAAATTTTCCACTTAACTCCTCCCTCCATACGCAGACACACATAAAAAAAGAATAGGTTGAATATTTGACCTTGTGCAGTCTAATAATGTAAACAGTCATGTGACTAAGCATGCTTCCTGTGCCCCATATCAGCAAAAGCATTGCACAGCCCTTCTCTAAGAGAGGAGCATAACCCATATTTAGAAATAAACTTCACAGTACATGTCAAACAAAAACTGAAGAAAAAAGTGTAACACCTCTGCTTCGCAAGCTGCACTAGTTACCTGCTTGCTTCCAGGTGCGATTCAACGTGCTGGTTGTTGCCTATAAAGCCCTACATGGCATAGGTCCTGGTTACTTGAGGGACTGCCTGTCTCCCATAACATCTGCCCGGCAGGTTGGCACAGTCTGGGTTCTTTCAATTAAACAATGTCATCTATCGGGACCCCAGAAGTGCACCTTCTCTGTAGCAGCACTGGCTCTCTGGAATGAGGTTCCCCCTGAAATTTGGATGTCCCCCATTCTGCTGTTGTTTACAAGAGCCATGAAGACCTGGCTTTTCATCATGTTTCCCATCTTTTATCTTTATCTTTTATTGATTTTATTGTAATTTCTTTGATTGTTGTGAGCTGCCCAAAGTCATTGAGAGATGGGTGGCATACAAGTGTAATAAATTATTATTGTTGTTGTTAGTAGTAGTAGTAGTAGTAGTAGTAGTACTATAACATGAATTGCCTAATTCTAAAGGTATACCTTATAGAAAGAAACATTCCAAAGAGGATAAATCTGATCATACAGTTCATACTAGGCCATTTAACAGTGCAGAGGGGGTAATCATATGTTTAAAGACAATTCAGAGTAAAAAAAAAAAATCATTTGTTTTCTTAATCAGTTTCACAACAGGAAAGCTTCTAATCTGGCATTTAAGACTATAATTAGATTTTGTTTTAAAGATTTTCATAGAAATACAACTTTATATAATTAATAAAGCATGCAATCCTTCTGAATCATTATGAATATGATAGTGTTTAACTAAATGGTGGAATACTATGTAATTGTAGTGCATTGTTTCAGTGGCCTTTCATAGGATTTTTCAAGATAAAAGGATGGAGAAATAATGGGGTCACACCAACATAGTTTTCTTGGGGTTGAGGAAAGCCTGCAAACACCAATCTCTATGCATATAGATTCCCAGGAAGATGAAATCTCAGTCATGCAGAGAGCTAAATAGTATATGTAATGATTATATTATTAGACTGAAGTTGGGAAGGTCTAGTTTTTCTCAGGATCAGAGACCAGAGGGCAACCACATGATCCCACAGCTACTTTGAAAAGTTGCAGGCAGTGGGGGCTACATTGCTTTCCTGTCCATTTTGAAGCATCATTTTGGAATGAAACCCAAAGTGCTGATTACTTCATATACCACTGAATGGAAACTTATTATCATGATGTTCTAATATGCTTTTTTATTGCTGGAAATTTTATCCATTACTCAAGTGTGCTAAGTATGCATATAAAGCTGAGGCTGCCTCTTCTGTTCATGGAAAAGCAATGTCTTTATGGACTGGGAACCTCTCCTTACTCCAGGACTCACATAACCCGAAGGGTTAGCTCTGAGAATCCTTCTGAATAGCAGTTTCTACATGATCCAGTGACAGATTATACCTTTTTCTTAAATATGATCATTAAGAGATGCTTTCCCATGAACAAAAGAGGCAGCCGCAGCTTTATACACATACTTAGCATACTTGAGTAACGGATGAAATTTCCAGCAATGAAAAAGCATATTAGAACATCATGATAATAAGTTTCCATGCATTGTTAAAATTTGGGCATCACTTTCCCTTTTGGGCTTATGGGTATACTTGTAACATTTGAGAGGGCCAAAAGGTTTTAATAGTAATAGTAGCTGCCATAGCTTGCCTAGTTTCATACATTTTATTTGATATCAAAAACCTCTCTGTGTGCATGCAATAGTTACTCAAATGCATATAGATAGATATTATACCCAGAAAGTCAGAAATATACAGGTTTAAAAAAACCCTCAACACTTTGAGCACACAATTGCCTTTGCAGCCAGCTTGATTGACAATGCACACTTTGAAAAGGCTTCAGCTGAAACACCCTGAGATCCTTAACAAGTCTGTTCATTCTTTCCTAATAGCTGTGGGATGTGTCTGTTTTCTCCTGCTTTGGCTGGTTGAGAGATATCCATTCAAGTATAAAAACCTAAACTGAATAATATTAAAAGGCAAACCTGGCCTTTTCTAGTTGTGTGCCTTTTCATCCTTCTTTTGAAATGGTTTAGTGTGACACCTTGGGAGGGGGAACTCTTGTAACCACCATGGCTTCATGTTGTTGCCTTTCCCCTCCAGTCTCACTTGACCTTTGCAAAAAGAATTGTGAAGCTGGCAGACAGTTAAGTACCCCTGTCCACATCTGCCAGGCCTACCAATGGCAACACAGTTCCCACTTATTAAATATTGGCCTTCTTCTGGCTCAGAGAGCTTTGCCACATCTTAATTAGAATTGGGTTGCATTACATAATCATTTTCAACATTTATTCAAAATGTGGGAGGGAGTATTTCCTCCCAGAAAAATCTGCTGCAAAAGAATGGCATGACAATACAAAACTGGGCTGAAACAATTGACAGCATCATCTTAAATTATCAATTATTGGTTTGGGAGCAGCTTTCCTAAATATCATTTATGTTGTACTAGAAAATCATAGAAAGATTAAGGCTAGAGTTTTGCATACCATGGTAAGCCTTTTTTTTTTTTTTTAGTTTGTGGAATATGGCTGGAATTCCATATCATAACAAGCTTTGTACCATGATTTTCAAACCACAATGTCTGGTTCACACAACACCCTAGACTAACACCACACAAAGCACCCTATAGTTTAGTGGGATATATAAACCTTGTCGAAAGATTCTAAACCAAAGCAAGTCAGGTATCTTCCTGATGTGGATACTCTACTTTTCACGTTCTTTTTTTTCTCCTGAGAAAAGTTTATTGCTTTTTAGATTATAATTATAGATTCTAGTATATAGATTCCTTTCTCTACTGAGAAAAGTTTATTGCTTTTAAGATTAAAAATATAGATTCCAAATACCCAAAGAAAGCATGCTCATACAATAGTATAAACTGAACATCATAAACAATTAGACATGTAATATGCATGGGACCATAATAACATACTTTATACATTGGTCATAGTAGTGTATATAGATTTTCCTTTTTAATTCCAGTTCCTATTCATAGAACCATAGAATTGGAAGGGGCCACTGCTCCATGTAGGAATCAGATTAAAGTATCATTGACATACTTTCAATCTTGTTAAAATATGGTACCTAGAAACAGAGACATACTGGAGTAGGCAGTGGACATCTTATTAAATAGTTCAAAAATATTTGCTACCGATGTACCAAGTCTTGTTTTTGATGACTGAATAGAGTTTCTCTACCTTTGATCTTGTGATGTCCATGTATAGTGTTGTCTTTTAGGTTGTTGAAAAAAGGTATTTGCTATTAACATTGAATTTTCTTGGCAGAACTCTATTAATCTGCATCCTGACAATTGTGGATGTCAGTGAAATTCATGAAAATGATAAGACTTTTCAAGTTTTATGTTTCTTCTGGCATTCCTAAATCTCATCTCCATTTAACAGAGTGGACAGAAACATACTGTTATGCACAGACTTGTTTGCTTATTTTAACATTCATTCTTCACAACTGGCCACATATTTCTACCAGCATTTGCACATCTTAAAATTTTCCATCCATTTCCCCATCTTTAATTCTGTGTGATGTACATTCTATCAAGGTCCACAAATTCATCTACTTGCTGCAGTGTTTTGTCATTTTCTCTACATTAATTTTCAGATTCATACTCTCATGGCATCATACAATCTAGCTATTCAGCGCAAATCATCTGGCTTCTCAGTCAACAATACAGCATCCCAGCCAAGACTCCTGTAGTATTACCTAAAGCATTTGTTATATGTTTATCCATAAATACCTTAAAGAACCAAGGAGACATCACACACTGTTGTCTTCCTCTTTGCTCAATTTTGAACTGTTCACTAAGCATTCCATTTACCTTCATGTATGCTTTATTTCCATTATGTATCACTCCAGTGGTCTGCTGATAAATGTAGAATGAATGAGTGCCTCTGCCAGCTTCATTGCCACCACCACGTTGTGCCACCATCCACCAAACAGCTGACTGGTGTGCTACGTGTTGAGGCTCTGCTCTGCTCTCAACTGGCTCACAAAATGCCAGAAAATTTAAAAATTGGCTCCAGCACACCAGTGAATCACTCCTATCCCCTTCCACACCAGCCTTCAACTTCATGTTCACACAGAATATTCCATAATTCAAGTCTGCTCGCTTTGTCATGTGTTTTCTCTAAATCAATAAATAATAAACTTACTTTCTCAGTTTCATACCTTTCTCAGTCAACCGCTGCTGAGCAACTATCTGGTCTACACTCTTTCTTCCTGATACACAGTGATACTGTACTTCCTGTTGTCAGCTCTTGTACCCTTCAAACAGAATTCTGCCGAATACCTTTCCAGGTATGCTTAAGGAACTAATTCCCCTGTGGTTTTTGCATTCATTCTTGTGACTTGTCCGTTTGTGTAGGGGGACAAAAACAGCATTCTTCCAATTTCCAAGCACAGTCACGCTCTTCTTTCACATACTAAACAAGCTTTGCAGTCACTTTATTTATACTATATCTCTATCAAAAGTTCAAGAATATTTTTAAAGTGGGCATTTCTGGGATATTTCAAACATGGACTAAAGAAATGGAATTTCTGATAAACCCCCATCAATGGCTTCATGTCCTTTAAAATGTTAAAATGGTATCTATAGATTTGAGATTAAGGTTGATTCATGAAAAAATTGTGTTTAGGGTGTATTGGACTCCCCAGAGAATTTGAAAGGATGGACATCAGTTTTTTTATGATGGAGGTGTCAAAAATTTGAGAGCTCACTAACCCATATGATATGGTCATGTGATCATTTAGTTTTTGGGGTGATAGTGTATTAAAGTATATAAACAGGTTAATGGGAAAATCTTTAAATGTTAAAGTTGTTAATGTAATGTTGAATTATATACCAAAGTTTTAGAATTTGACTGTTTATCAGAAATTAGGGTTGTATTAAGCACAGGGGGTGGGGTATGGCTAGAAGAATTATATTAAGAAATTGGGAAAGTGATATTATCCAGATGTCAAGGAATTGTTGTTGGAAAGGTGTGATTTATCAGTTTTGCAAAAGGCAGTTGTAAAGTGCTAATTGTAAGGAACATATTGACTTCTACCACTCATCCTGGCTTTGATTAATTGAGGCTTTCAAATAATGTTCTTAGAAGATACAGAAGGAATAGACTAGATTACCATCCTTAGTTTTCACACCACATGACACATTCCCTACTAACAGTACTAACAATACCAGTCAATTTGGGCACACTTTGGCCATTACACACAAGTGCAACCAAAGCAAGGTTTCCTCCAAGCATGTTCATGCTATTTAATAAAAGCTAGGATCTCTAATCTGCTTCACAAGCCATCAAACCATTACCTGCATCCCATCAGTTAGGAAGCACCTACAGTATGCTTTCATATACACAGGATACAAAAAAGAAGTATCTGAACAACTTCCTTAAATAATTGTATTCCATCTGTGTCATACATTTTATACAATGCATTAACATTTAGAATAGGAATTCTGATATACATACAAACATTACATAATGGAGGCATTTATTATGATAATAATAACCTAGAGCTTTTTGGACAGATTTTGGTTTTTTCATAAAACTTTTATTATAATATATAGAAAGTACAATTAAAATACGAAACAGAGAGTATGGCAAAGAAAGGCAATAGAACTAAAAGAAAAAAGAAAAAAATTAAAATAGTGAGAATAGATAGAAAGATGAAACAGAAAGTGACTTCCGACTGTCTCCAATGCAGATATAGATACAAATTAAAACAAAGTTAGTCTCTTATCACTAATTAATCCAAATTCACATTATTTCTATCAACACAAACCATCTAATCATTAAAACCCACAATCAAAGCCTCATTTTTTTCCCACAAAAGCACGTAATCTAAGAAGGGTTGCCATGACAAGACAAATTTAGAAGCAGTATTATCTCTTATTAACGCTGTTAATTTCACCATTTGAGCCAAGTCCATTAATGTAATGATCTATTCTTCCACTGTAGGTATTTGTGGATCCTTCCATCTTTGTGCATATAACAGTCTTGCAGCTGTGATCATATACAAAAGCAAAGTTCCGTGTTGTTTCTCCAGTCCTTTCTCTATCAAACCCAATAAAAACAGTTCTGATTTTTTTTGAATGCTCACTTTAAGAATCTTTTGAATAGCAATACATATCTGATCCCAATTTTTTAGTCCTTTTCACAGGTCAACCAAAGATGATAAAAGGTTCCTTCACCCTGCAAACATTTCCAACAAACATTTGTTACACCAGCATACATTTTTGATAGGAGTTAAGTACCAACGATACATCATTTTATAAATTTTTTCTTTTAAATTATAATTCAACATAAATTTCAAACCTTTGTTCCACATATTTTCCCATTGTTCCAACATAATATTGTATCCAAAATTTTTAGCCCATTTGATCATACATTCCTTGACTTGTTCATCTTCTAGTTCATCTGTAACAACATCTTATACATTTTAGCAATAATCCTGTAGTATCAAAACTAAGTCATCAGCAAAAGCCCTCAGTTTAAAAACCTCTTGTTTGATCTTTAAGCCCTTTATTTGTTTGTCCCTTCTAATATCTCTGTTAAAAACTTCAAGAACCAAGATAAAGAGCAAAGGTGATAAAGGGCAACCTTGTCTTGTTCCTTTTTATATATGACATGGTTCAGTTAATTCTTCATTCATAATAATACTAGCTTTTTGAGGCCTGTAAATTGACTTTATTCCCTGTATAAAATGTTGTCCAAACTCCATGCTTTCCAAAACTTTAAACATAAACACCCAATTCAAATTGTCAAAAGCTTTCTCTGCATCCAAAAAAATAAAAGCCGTCTGACATTCATTATGAATGTTCTATAATATCCAGCACAACTCTGACATTATCTTTTAATTGTCTTTTAGGCATAAATCCACATTGATCATGATGAATAAATTCCTGTAATATTTTTTTTTAACCTTTCTGCCAACACTGAAGCAAATATTTTATAATCATTACTCAACAATGAAATTGGTGTAAAATTCTTAATTAGGAGAGGATCCTGTCCTTTAGGTAAAAGTGCAATGTTGGCTTCCTTCCATGAATCTGGCATTGCCTCACCCAGCAAAATAGAGTTCATCAATCTTTTAAAAGGTAAAAGAATCTCATCTTCAAAACATTTATAATATATTGCAGGTAATCCATCAGGTCCTGGTGCTTTTTCCAATTTAGTTCTCTTTATAACTTCAGCTATTTCAAAAGTAGTTATAGGACTGTCCAATATTGATTTCTGTGACTGTGAAAGTTTTGGTAAATTTTGCTTGTTCAAATATTCATCAACTGTTTCCAAAGAGCTTTCTTGTTTTTTATATAAATTCGAAAAGAGGTTATGAAATGCTTTTTTCATCTTTTCATTATCCAATAGTTCCACATTTCCTTCTTGAATTTTAAAAATCATTTTCTTCTCTCTCTCTTTCCTTAATTTGTATGCTAGCCATCTTCCTGGTTTATTAGCAAATTCAAAATGTCTTTGTTTAGCATATCTTAATTTCATTTCAATTTCTTTCACCATCAACATTGAAACTTGTTGGTATAGTAACTTAAGTTGGTAAACAATATTATCAGATGGTTTTTTCTGCAACTCCTTCTCCTTTAACTTAATCTGACCCAAAACCATTTGTAATTTTGGTTGAGATTTTTTCTTAAGATTACAATTATGGTAAATAAAATTTCCCCTCATAACCACTTTACTAGTATCCCACACTGTTTTTAAGTCTATATCTTTATCTAAATTAATCTCAAAAAAGTCCTTTAGTTTCCTTTTACAGTCCTCCGCAACCTTTTCTTTCTGCAAAATAGATTCCTTTAATCTCTACCTAAAGGACCTAGAAATTTTTTTAATTATCATACTTACAGGATTATGATCAGAAAGTCTTTGGTAAAATATCCACTGTAGAAATTTTATTTACCAAGTCTGTTGAAACCCATACCATATCAATTCTTGGAAAAGATTTTTGTCTCTCTGAATAAAAAGTAGTCTTTTGCCAATCCATTTTTATATCTCCTTGAATCCACCAATGCCAAATTATCCATTAAATAAAAAAAATACTTTGGTAATTTTCCTTGCTTAGTTTTAATTTGCTTTCCAGATGTTCTATCAATCAATGGTGAAGCAACTCCATTCCAACCTCCCATCAGACACCAACTTTGGTACAAGAAAGATGACAATTCATTTAAAAGTTGCATTAAAAATTTGTTCTTATCATTGTTTGGAGCATATATTCCCACAACAATCATTTTAAGTCCATATATCTCCACTTCAACTGCTACATATCTACCATGGTCATCTATTAACAACAAATATGGTTTCAAGTAATTTTTAACATATAATACAAGTCCATTTATCTTCTTTGAATTAGCTGAAACAAATTCTTGTCCCAAATTCTTATTTATCAAATACTTTATATCTATCTTCTCTATATGTGTTTCTTGTAAGTAAATTACATCATATTTCAATTTGTTCAAATAGTGAAAAACTTTTTTTCTTTTCTGTGGAGCATTTGCCCCATTTATATTCCATGTAAGACACTTCAAAGTCATCTTTATGCAGATAATTCACCACAGTCTTTGGAAATGACAGCCATCTCTTCCCCATATGTAACAACATCCATTTGCTTAATTCCAGATGTGTCCTGTTCCAAGTTAGTTCCAAATCTAGCTAAAAATTCCTCAGCCTTAGGGATCGAAGTTAATTTAAATCTTTGTTGATGATAGGAGAAACTTATCCCTTCCAGTTTTTCCCAATGAAAGGGGATTTTATTCTTTTTCAAAACATTTGTCAAGAAGGCATATTCTTTTCTCTTCCTTAAAATCCTTACTGGTATTTCTTTGACCATTATATCCACATTTTCGATATTAAGTTTAGAATCAAAATGTGCTTGCAAAATTGTCCCTTGTTTTTCTCCTAGAAAACTGTACCAACACTTCTCTTGGCTTACCATGTGCAATTGCGTATTTAGAATTTATACAGAAAGTTTTTTCTATCTCATCCGACATTTTATCTTCTCCCCAATCAATTAGTACTACCAAAGCATGTGTCTTGGACATATTTTGTAAAGAAGATTGGAAATGGTATTTTATCCTGCATTTGATATTTAACACATTTTATATTTAGACTTGTTTGTATGTTATTGCAGTCCTTTGTGTGTGTTTTATTTTATATTGCACAATATCAGAAATATTGGTAAATTCAATTCTTGTAAAGTGCACTTTAGAAACCCATGCAAGCTAATGGATCATAGAATATAATTAACATTTCTTGAGTCAGTAATAGCCATGTCTTGCTGAAATAATCAGTGCTGGCTAAACGCAACAATCATTTCCTTGCATAAATTTACATACAAATAGGGAAAAAAGACCCTGACTATAAAAGTCCTAAATTAGACTTACATATTCTTCTTAATTTTAATTTATGGAAAAGTTCAT
Source organism: Python bivittatus (assembly GCF_059951505.1). Classification (NCBI taxonomy): domain Eukaryota; kingdom Metazoa; phylum Chordata; class Lepidosauria; order Squamata; family Pythonidae; genus Python; species Python bivittatus. The sequence continues at coordinate 27,767,339 of NW_028277086.1, forward strand.
TATTTTGTATTTATTTGCTTCGGAGAAATTAAAGTGACCTAGATAAACGCTTGTCTTGATTGTCTAATTTGATTTTCAGTAGCTTTCCCTTGGGCCTCAAAGTGGGTCTTACCTGATGGCTCACCTACCACAACTCTTCTTGCCCTAGCCATAGTCCTTCCTGGATAAATAAACAGTTTTCTGCCCAGTGTCCCAATACACAGAGATCCATCTTCATTATCTGCTATATCACATCTTTATCTATAGTGAAACATAACTTTTGGTTCCTTCTGATAGAAATAATATTACAAATACTTCTGACAGCAATATTCTTTTATTGTTCTTTCTTGTAATTTTCAGAAAAAAGATTTGCTGAATGAAGAAACTTCCTATAGATGTGAATACCAATAACTTTATGATCTGTTAAAGAACTTGGCATTTATATAAGCCAGACATCCATCTTGAAATTTGCTGTGTTGAATTCCAGCTGTCATATACCTATTAGACAATGACTGAAACAAGTTTAATTCTGTATTTATGCTGTTTTTAATGAAAGGATTGTATATACATGTTTTAAATGAACATATCTATGGGATAGATACAATGAATTTTATATACTTTAGAGAATACATGTTGTATCTTGGGCATGTAAATGCATTTAAAACATTTCAATATTGCAGTTCTATTAAAATACATAGAAGTTTCCAATAACTAATTAAACATAATTGGATAATAATACAAGGCAAATGATAAGCAATCACAGCATAACTAAAAAGATAATACTTATACCAGCCTTTCACACCTACTGCCTTTCAAAGCTTTATGCTAACATATCTGGAAGGCATCAAACTGGAAAGCTGTTCTAGTACGCAGAAGATACCAGTAGAGCCACAGTTGAATATCCTGAAGGAAGCACGGAATGAATGAAGCTGCCCAATAAAAGGTTATTCCCCCAATGCCACCTGCCTCCTTGAACATGGCACTTTGAGAAGAGCTGCTGGACGTCTCTAATGAAGATTTTCATATTTAAGCAGCTATATGTGGAAGATAACATAGTGTTTATTTGTTAAACATCTTTCTACCAAGTGATGCTCAAGATAGTCACTAACAGATAGCCTTCAGAAAACAAGATTAATGAAAGTGTTAAAAACAGTTGATCAAATTGCAACACATGTTGTAGCAAGAAAAGCCATTCATTCATTCATTCATACATACATACATACAATTTAAGGCCACTCAACTCCAGATGGAGAAGTTATCAAGAACAGTGCTAAAAGAGCCTTCCATAGTAATGATCTCTTCATATTGAGGACATCATTAAGAAGGCTCTATCTTGGGTTCAAATATTAGTAGGATAAAAGATGGGCTTCTTTAATATGTTTGAGAACCCAAGCAGATTTGTTTGAGAGAATATAGTCTTTCAGTCACACTGCTCCTTATCTAGTAACATACACTGGGCTGGCTATGTGGTCTTTTTAACCAAGCAAAAATATCAAAACACATAAAATTTCCCAGAAGATTAATTGATCTCTTTCAAATTACTTTTATTTCTTTCTGTTAAGTTCCACTTTCCCATTCATAGAGTGCTCAAAATGGTTTATGGTGTAGACCTTTACTTTTACTACTCCCAAATAGTAAAATAGTCCCCTGCAATCTTTCTTCCTTCCTTCCTTCCTTCCTTCCTTCCTTCCTTCCTTCCTTCCTTCCTTCCTTCCTTCCTTCCTTCCTTCCTTCCTTTCTTTCTGCATTGCATTTATATATCAACCTATAAAGCAAAAACTAAATCCAATTCCAAGCCCTCAATATTGTGATTAATAAAAATTAAGCTATAAATATGGGTAAAGAGTTGAAATATGTCTGCCTTCATTTTTTTTTCCCCTCCCTGACTAGAGATTACATCGGAGTGGAATGAAAACTGTTATCCAGATTGACTTCTTACAGGTTTCAAGCTTTCATTCCTTTGAACAACTCATCCAATAATACAATTGCCAACACTGGGATTTTCATAAATATATTCAGTTTTGACATAAACATAGTGCACTGTGCCTAAGTGTGAAAACAAAATATGAAAGCTCAGGATAGCAGGGAGAACTAAAGGGCAAATTGCTATTCCTCTGCAGCTCAAAATGGTGTTCAGGTAGGTAACTTGGAACACAGAATATAAGAAACAGCTTTTTAGAAATCCGGAAACAAAAAATTACTGATTTCTTGGTGGATGTATTCTGATATGCACACATCAGAAAGCCCCCATTATTACTGAGTGATTTTCTGTGGAAAATAATCCATCTCTTTTTTATACTCTGGTAATCATCACAAAAATAAATGTTACCAGTTTCAGTCCTTACAGAAAAATGTCCTAGCAGGTAAGTCAGCACAAACACAATTTGTTTTGTTCAGCTGCTCAGACTTTTTGATCTGATTGCACAGCTGTGAAAGTGTATGGAAAGAGAAAGCCTACTTAGAGGGGAAGGGAAGGGAAGGGAGGGGAAGGGAAGGGAAGGGAAGGGAAGGGAAGGGAAGGGAAGGAAAGGAAAGGAAAGGAAAGGAAAGGAAAGGAAAGGAAAGGAAAGGAAAGGAAAGGAAAGGAAAGGAAAGGAAAGGAAAGGAAAGGAAAGGAAAGGAAAGGAAAGGAAATGCTCAGAGAATTGTACCCACAAAGAAAAAAAAAAGCACATAAGAAAGAAGCATTTTTAAGGCACTGGAAATGCAGTTCAGTTGCTCTGTGACACAAATAAAGAAAAATCTGTATTGCTTGCAGCAGTGAATCTTCTGAAGCTCCTTGTTAGTGCTGGGTAGAGAAATTCACCAGCTTTTTTCCTCTTATCAATTCTCATTTAATTTGGTGAAACAAAATATGCTTCAGAAATTATTTCAAAGGAGAAGAGAATTTTGTTTGGAGTGTGGTGTTCTTGCATTTGGTTACAAGGTGGTCATGGTATGTATGTGTGTGTGTGTGTGTGAGTGAATATCTGGTCCTTTGTTTCACAATCATTTCTAAAGCCAGGCTGTAGGCCTTCTCGCTTCCTAGGTTTCAGTGCAATCCCCAAAGAAAAAAATAAGAAACATTTTTTCATTAGTGGCACCTAGCACCTCTAAAGGTGAATCTTCATCCCCAAAAGAAGCAGGAGAAATTGTCTCCTCAATTTCTGGGCCCATAAATTTGGCAGAGAATTTGGAAAGGCCATTTGTGCCCAGCTCTGCTCATGAACATCACTATCTGAGTTCCTCACTATGTGAATAGGATCCAGGTCAAGCAGCATATATAATCTAATTTAAAGATAACAATGTTTTCTTTTAATATCCTTCCTTATTCTATCCCAAGCATATGAGCTTTGGATCTTGTCACCACAGCTAGCAGAGTTGCTTGACAATATATACTGTAATTTCTTATTCAAATAAACCAAGTCTTCAGTCTTTAAAAGCAGAGGCATTAAGGGGCTACAGCAGACATCATCTTCAACTGAATAGGTTGGAAGAAATGTGTAAATTGGTTAGATTTTAGTAACTCTCTGTGTTCCTCTAAGAATTCATCTTGCACCTGTCTTGTTGCTGGTGTAAAGATGATTAAAGCTTGCATGTCTCATCTATTATATTTCTCATTAAGGAGCATTCACAGAACATTAGATTATCTATACATGAAATGCCATAGTAATTGTTCTTTTTTTCCCTTTTTTACAAAAAATTCAAACATTAATTAAATTATGCAAGAAAATATAGGAAGGCCAAAGTCATAGACTAATAAAGTTTTGAAGTAAGCATTTATGAATTTAAGTGGAGAATACCCTTAATATGAGGTCTGAGATCAAATGTAAATATCTCTAAGCACCTTGGGGAAAAGGAAAAGAGGAGAATGGGTTTTATCTGCTTCCTTCTTTCACTGCCCCTGTTTTTCCTAGTCGCAGCTTCACTGCTGGGCTACACATGTGTATCCTCAGAGGCACTTATTGTATGCAGGCCAGATATAACTATCCTATTTCCACTGATTCAGAGACCCATCACACTGGCAAATGTTGAAAGTTGTCTGGAAATTATGTGGGGAAGGAATTAGTTAAGGCATTGGGCTAAGGTACCACCATCAGAGAATGTTGAACTGGCAACATGCCAACATGAACTGGCATCAGACCACAAATGAACGTTTCAGTTCACTCTCAGGGAACCTCACTTTTCATCAGTAATAGTTTGCTGAAGTGAGCAGTGGGAACTTGCTCCTTCTTCACTGTTGGAGCTCAACTATAGGGAGTTCTGAGAAGAACAACAATATTTATCTTATAATCTTGAGAAGATTATTGTTATATTATTTTTCATTCTCCATCATTAAATTTGTTTTAATACATTGCTTATCAATACATCATGGCAAAATATACTAGACTGTACAATTTATTTATTTAAAACAAAATCTTCTAAAAGTATTTCCCTAGAGCCTATAATGTCAGTTATAATCCAGCTGTGTAATTTAAATACAGTATAATAGTTAAGCAAAACCTGGTCTGTAATGAATACAACTTTTCTACTTTGCAATAGTAAATACCTGAACATTTGCATTTATATATTTATAAATCAGATTTATAAGACTCCCAATGGCTCTGGGTGATGTGTGAGTTAAATATACATTTATAACTGGAGAATAATACACTCAGCATGTTAACAGAATTCCCACAGAAGGCACATACTTCCCTAACCCCACACCTGGGGAAACAGCCAAGACCTATTTCAAGAATGGTATAGTTAGGGCAACCTGAACCTCTAGTAGGATGCCATTCCAGATAGCAGATGCTATGACAGATGACCCTGTTTGAAGGATGGGATCTGGAGGTTGTCCACCCTATCAGATCTTACTGAAACAATGGGAAAAAAGCAGTCCCTCAAATAGCCAGGCCTTATGCCACGAAGAACTTTGTAGATCACAACCAGCACCTTGAATTGTACATGGAGACTTACTGATAACCAGCAGAGCTAATATAGTACAGATGTTACATTGACATATCAAGGTGTCACTTGCCTGTACCATTGCATTCTGGACCAGCTACAGCTTCTGACTGGCCTTCAAGGACAGCCTCATTTTGACTGCATTGTAATAGTTCACATGTGAGGTGACTAGGCAGGAGTGCTTGAGAATGCAATCACAGCCCAGGAAAGCACAGAATTGGCACACCAGATGAATCTGTAAAAAGTTCCCCAGCCACAGCTGCCACCTGTCTTTGAACTCAAGTTGTGAGTCCAGGAAGACCCCCAAATTGTGCACTAGTTTTGTCCAGGGGAGTGTTTCTCACTCAGAATTAAAGATGGAAAGTCCATGATAGTAGGAGAACCAAAAACAAACAGCTACTTAGTCTTGTCAAGGGTTGAGTTTAAGCCTGTTCCTCCCCATCCAGACTCCAATAGCCTTAGGGCACTGGGACAAAATTTCAACAGCATCACTTGGTCAGTATGGGATTACATATTGATGATACCTGACCTCACCCAGTGGCATTGTCTCTAGCACGTGTTCATTTGCTCAAATATGCAAATGAGCTTTATTTTATCTTACTATTAGAATTTGTCAACACATCATTTATATCCTACTAGCTTTTTAAATTTAGTGCTCATAGAAGTTATGCCCTGTGCTCATATATGGCATACCTTTCCTAGACATCTCTAAACAGAATCACAAGGGCCTTGAAATAAATAACTTACCTAACTGGATCAAATATTTATAGCAGCCTTCTCCAGACTGGGATGCTAACAGTATTTCAAGACATGATGGGAAGCACATCAGACTGATGAATCCAGATGTGAATATACATCATTTTAATACTTTAATATTGTCCATGGATGATTTTATAAATTAGAGATTTCATTTCCTGTTTGTGTTTGAGTTAAGTTAGGTGACTAAAATCCATTGCCATACATAGATTTATACTGACATTTAGCAGAAGTTGTATTACAGCTTGCCATACATTCTTGATGTATTTATCATTCACTGACTAAAGTAGTTTAGTCATTATTGGATGATTGGACATACACTTTCCAGTAATACTTCTCCTCCACATTTGCTTTCTGGGAAATAACTAGCAGGTATTTAGTATATACATCCCTCAAAGTCTTTAAATTATTGGTAGTTTATTGCAGGCTTATGCTAAATATTCTTATCGTTAATTCTTTGGCATACTGTTCTAGTTGTGTATTTTTTGGTTGGATCCAGACAATTTTCCAAAACATGATTTTGTATATATATATGTACGTACATATGTATACATGTGTGTCTGTCTGTCTGTCCATCCGTCCATCTCTCTCTCTCTCTCTCTCTCTCTATCCTGGGTTCTTACCTTCTGGTTTCCTATAGCATTGCTTCCATACGGAAGCTATTTTGGCTGTTATATTCCTTATTTGCAGCACTACATAATATACAGCAACAGCACATTTAAATGTGGCATAGAGTTTTATTGGGTCATATGATGTCATTACCTGCTCTAAGAAAAAAGAAACAGTGTGGTGCATAAAAGGAACCAATCAGGTGTGGGCTGTTTAAGCTCAGCCTTGGATGAGTTCATTTTTAGTGGGTCTGAAATTCTGTAAAGTGACAGACAGAATCACTTGGCTCATAGATCACTGATGGAGCTGCAGGAAGATAGTTCAGATGCATGCATTAAAGCGAGCAAGCGAGCGAGAGAGAGGCTAAAAACTAAAATAATGGAAGCTGTGCACTAGTTTTCAAATGAACATGGAAATAAAACAATTGATATTTCTGCTGTGCATATACATAATAAGATTTTCTGGTAAAAGAGATACAGGTAAACAAAGCTCTCTCAGCCCTTTAGATTCACAGTTGTATAAATATGGCTAGCAACTCCTGAAACACCTGTAATGCAATCTAAATTTTTGCCTTCTCATGCATTCCTGCAGATTAATGGCTAATTATATTATAGTGGTAGTTACAGGATCTGAAAAATAATCTAAATTTCAGCCAGAATGCTATCATCTTAAAAGGGATTTCATATAATTTACTTTTACTGCAAATCCATTGCACACAAACTGCTAATAACATACCTGAAATTGCTGTTTAGTTTCCCAGTGAAAGAAGCTTTTTGTTTGTTTTGCTGCCATATTCTCAAGTGCTTTCAATTTCTTTTGAACTTATTTGGGTAACAGTTCCCTCTTATTTTATTAGTTCATTTTGGTGAAGGAGCCACTATTGTTGTTTTTCTTCTGTTATGCATCTCTCCACATTCAGCTGCCAGTTTCACTTTCCTAGTCACAGTCTGAAGAAGGCCCCTTGGATGGATGTCCCCTATGATGTCCTTCCCGGGGAATTAACTGAAACATAGAAAGTGATGGAGGCTGCAGGGGAAATGACTGTACAATGAAAGGCAGGCATTCACACATATCTTTTGGTCATCTTGTAAACTAAGATAAAGGCAAAACCATGTATCCCTTGTCCTCTGAAAATGTTACCTGGTAGTGTTTCTCCTATGAATGAATGAATGAATGAATGAATGAATGAATGAATGAATGAATGAATGAATGAAAATTATTTCCCATAAACCTAATTGAAAATAGCCAGCACAAGTCTACTAATTGCAAAATATTCCTAATAGTGAGTAGGAATTTAGAAATGGAAATTCTAGGTTTCCTACATCTGTCCCTGAATAATTTTAGATTTGGATGAATGTATCTCTCAGGTTCAGTTTAAAGTTTTTTCTCAGAAGTTTTCCTTTCCAAGCTTTTCAGGGGAATAGCAGATACTGAGATCCCAGCCCCTACTCCAAGCATGAACAGCTTTGCACGGTGACTGAGAAACGTAGAACAACTTTGCATTCATTATGGAAGGGTAGCATGAAAATAGATGGTATCAAATTGAAACTGTTCTGAGCTCATTTCATTCACTTTCTCAAGGTCTGCCATGTCATTAGATATCTCACAAGAAATCAGCTGTCACAAAGCATCACTTTAAATAAGTCTCTGCTTTCTAAAATGCATGTCATTATATATATCATTTGTCTGGAATTTCTACAATTCCAGATGAAATTGTACTGAGCTCAGGATCAAATAGTCCATACTGAATAATGATTTTCCTGCTCATCTATTTAACCCTAATGGGAGCTTTTCACCAGTTGCTCCAGTATTGTCCTCTAGAATACTTTTGAAGACTAAGTATAGTCATTTGTTTATTGGTTATAACAATTTCCTCCAAATATATACATGTTAAAACCCACCAATTGTATCTAAACTAACATTCTGGATTATGGACAATGAAATGTGGAGTCCTTGGTGTTCTCTGAGCTTAGTTGTTTGCTTGCAGATGTTTCATTACCCAACTAGGTAACATCATCAGTGCTAGTAAGTGTGGGGTTTGCTCCCTGTTTATATACAGTAGCTTTCCCTGCCAGTGTTGGTGGGTGTGTGGTTTTCTCCATGGTAGTACCTTGATTAGGGTATTGTTTTCTGCTTGATTGTTTGACTGGTATTAATCCCTGTTTATCTGGGTGTTGGCTGCTGGAGGGGATGTGTTCTGGTCTTGTTGTTTCCTTCTTAGCTTTTTGTTGTCTCTTTGAATGGTGTCTATTGATGGTTGATTTGTCTGAATGCCAAGCTTCCAGGAATTCCCTAGTGTTTTTGGATTTGGCTTGGATGCTCACAGTTTCCCATTTGAGCCCATGTGTTGTGAGATTAAGGAGTTCTCATTATGTCTTCTGACTGCTAGTTGATGTTCACAGATGTGCTCTGCTAGTCTTCTGCCTGTCTGTCCTTTATAATGGTTGTTACAGTCCTTACACTGTATGTTGTAGATGACTCCTGTTTTTTCTTCTTGGGCTACTGGGTCTTTTGGTTCACTTAAGATGTTTTGGAGGGCTTTAGTTGGTTTGTGTGCTATGTTGGTGCCATGTGGTTGTAATAGTCTGTTGGTTGTTTCTGAGATGTTTTTGATGTATGGTAGTGTTACCCTTTTCATAGCTTGTGTTAGTTGTGCTGTAGTGGGTTGATGGTCAGGCATTTTTTTTAATATATAATTTTTTATTAAAGATTTTAAAAATAAAATAAAAACTAATACAAACTAATATAAAGCAAGAAAAAAGAAAAGAAAGAAATCAAAGAGAAAGCTAAAAGTGCAAGAAAGAAAAAAGTGGTCAGGCACTTTTTGATAAAGTTGTGTGGGTATCCATTTTTTTGGAATATGTTATATAGGCAGTCTGTTTCCTTTTTCTGGTGTTCTGGGTTGCTGTAGTGTATTTGTACTCATCTGAATAATATTCTTACACAGCTCCTTTTTCTAATTTCTAACAGCACGCTACCTTTCCTGGATATCCTCATCAGCAGAGGAAACAACAGCAAATTAGAAATGCAAGTCTATTGAAAAACAACCCACGCTAACCAAGTGCTCCATTACCAAAGTAACAACCCAACCTCCCACAAGAGGAGCTATGTAAGAACATTATTCAGATAAGTATAAATATTTGGTATTATTGCTATTATTAAACCAGAGTTGAAACCAGAGTTAAGAGGAGCTTAAATCAACGTACTGAAGTGAAATAGAGTTTTATTATCTGACTGCCTTAAGTCCTCTTACCAGGTTTTTCTGCCAGCATCTGTGTTTCAGTTAGGATTTTTAATGCTGTTTCTTTGCAGTAGCCACAGAATGATATTAAAATCATTTAAGAATATCAGTCTTCTATTTACAATGGTCTCCAATAATTTCAGACCACTTCTTATTGAAGATTCTGTGACAACCCAACTACTGGAAAATATAATCAAGAATCTGGTGAAATCTGTCACTGACATTTTTTCAATGGCTTAACAAAGAGAAGGGATACATTGCTTATAGAAATGCAAGGTATATTGATTGGGGAGAAGAATAAAACCAAAAGACTAATTTAAAACTAATATCAGGACAAAAAGAGATATTAAAGAACATATTCATCTTGCTAATATTCTAATTTTCTTTAATTAAGTTAAACCTTTTAATTTACTTTAAGTTAATAAGCCATAGTACTGTATTTGTGACTTAAATAACACATACAGTGAATATTAAATAAGCTGTTAAACACCAAGATGGTTTATCTCAAAAAGGGTAAGGAACACACATGAACTTCCTTATGTATGAAGCAAATAACATTGAAAACATATGGAAATTCCCCACTGAAAACATGCATATCAAAAAGATTATTGATATATTTATCTTGTTTCATTTTTACTCCTGTATGCTAGACAAGATATTCAGAGCAGCTTACTGTCACATTATATAGTTGAGCAGAGTGTGGATATGGATGCAATTTACTGTTGAAATTAATATAGTATGAATGGATGACACAATCCAAATGCACATTCACATTTAGATATTATTCATGCATTACTTGCAGTATATGTGCAATCATATATTGCTACTAGTGCTGGGCAAAGAGTGAGTGTTTTGCAAACCATGTTAACACAGGCAGAGCACCCATCCTCGAAGCAGTAAAGCAGATATATATTTGAGAAGGTTCATCTGCTGCTCTGAAGGCTGTCCTCAACTATATATATATATGTATGTATGTATGTATGTATGCGCAAGTATTTTACTGGTGCTTCAAGTGGAAGTGTTGTATGTGCATAAGCACCCACAGACAACTGGGGACAGCCTTCAAAGCAAACATTTAAGCTTTCCAAAGAATGTGTCTTTAATATTTAATATTTTACATTTTGGAAAAAAAACAAACAAACCCTTTTGAATGCTTTGCAATAGCCCCAGTAGATAACTGTATCTTGTTACAGTTTTGTTTGTTACTATAAAACTGTATGTTATTAAACACTGTTGCACTTAAAGGGCATCTCCATACTGCACTGTTACCTGTTCCTGGCCTCTGCTCATGCTGGCCTGATTCTAAATCAGAGTTTCTCAACTTTAGCAACTTTAAGATGTGTGGACTTCAACTCCCAGGATCCCCCAGCCAGCATAGCTGGCTGAGGAATCCTGGGAGTTGAAGTCCATGCATCTTAAAGCTGTCAAGGTTGAAAAACACTGTTCTAAACCAGCTTAATAAAACCCTGTCAAATTTTACAGACTTTGGCAATAACTTCCAAAGTATTTTGTCCATACTGCAGGTTACCACATTCTCTTACTGGAAAATTCCTCTGCTGCATTTCCCTCCCAACTTTCTGCTCCAGGAAAGCAGTAGCATTTAATTCTATGGATTGGCTATATCCATATGTATTTTTTTAAAATATATTTTTATTAGTTTTTTAACAAACAATATTAGGTAGCTACATTAATGTAAATCCAAGATACATATAGAGAAAAAAAGTTAAAAAAAGAAAAAGTATAGAAAATATAAGAGAGATCTATTGCAATATGAAAAAAGAGACAGGTACTGTACATGTGAAAATTTGCCATACAGGTAGTCCCCAGTTTAAGAACAAGTTCCATTCCCAAGGTCTGTCCTTAAACTGAATTTGTATGTAATCCAGAATGGTACTGTTGTATAATACTGTAGTATTATACAACTACACAAGTAGCATTGTGTAATTAACTTGAACCATTGTGTATTTAATTTGAATCATTGTGTATTTAACTCAAAGTTTGCTACAAGAGGCTTCATTCTTAACTATGGGTCATCCTTAAACTGGGCATTCTTAACCCAGGGACTACCTGTATATATAAAGAATACTAGATTATAATTTATTGCTATTGAGATAAACCATAAAATCCATCCAAATTTGATAGAATTGTGGTTCCTGCCTCTGATGTCTCATTAATTTAACTTTGTGATTTTTTTTTATAATGTAGCATTCAAGGAGGGCTTGTTAATCCACAACTCAATTGTTATCTAGAGTTTTCCAATGTTGCGCAATTATTATTTTGGCTGCTAAGATTAAATAATACATTCTTTATTTTTAAGCTTATGGTTTGGTCCTATAAATAAATGCAGTAAGCCTAGCTCTGGGAGCATTTAATTCTTTGATTAGTGATAGTACTTATCTCCCCAAAGATTTTATGCCAAGAAGGTATAATTTTATTGCATGACCACCACAAATGAAAAAATGACCCTTTTGTTTGACAACCTCTTCAACATTTGGAAGAATAATTTTGATATACATGTACCAATCTAACAGGAGTCAAGTGCCAGTGATGCATAATCTTCTACTGCAGTTCTTGAATTGAAGCTGAAGTGAATCCACCCGGTTTCCATAACTTCTGCCAATTTGTCTCCTGTATGGGATTACCAAGATCTCTATCCCAAGCTTCTTTTAAACCACATGGTGAATCTCCTATTTCTGATTGCAATAACAATATATACGTTTTTGAAATTGTTCCTTTTAGTTGTTCTAAATAATGAAGTATTAAGTTCTTGAAAATGATATAGGGCTGTGTTGTTGAAGCTCTAATATTTCTATCGCCCAAGAGAGATTTTAGTTGATACCAAAAGAGCTTATCACCTATTCATTGCTCAATGGTAGCTTATCACCTATTCGTTGCTCAATCTGATCTTTATTGAGAGCTTCCCTATTACTATAAAAATCTTTTAGTCTATAAAGATTATATGCTCTCAAAGATTTCATTTTAGCAAACCATAATAATTATCCTTTGATATATGTTATTAAAGGGGTTAGAGAGGAAGTATCCTTTATCAAAACTGTGTATTTACTCTTCCAGATTTGAAGCATTATTTTAATAAAAACATTTTCAATCTGTTTTATTTTAGAAAAATATTTTGGGTGAAGAAAACCATTGATTTATAAAATTATCTGGCTCTAACAGTTTTGACTTGAATCCATTGTTTAGAAGAGTCTTCCAAAATAAATGGAATCATGTGTTCTAACTGTGCTGCTTGAGAGTATATTAACAAATTTGACATGCCCCAGCCTCCCTGTTTCTGAGTTCTACATAAAATCATTTTATTCACTTTCATTTGTTGTGCTTGAAAGCAAAAGCTTTTTTTTTTTTTTTTTGCCAATGTCTTAAAGTCTGTTCTGGAATTACCACTGGGAGGCATTGAAATGAAAAGTTAAGCTGTGCCAGAATTTTCATTTTTACTACTGCAATTCGCTCTAAAATATTGGAATGTTTTAAAGCCTAATTTTTCATTTCCTTGTTTAATTTCTTCCATGTTGGTACAAAATTATTACTAAAGATTTTATTAATATTTTTAGTAATAGTGATGCCTAAATATTTTAAAGATTTATATACTATTGGAAACCCTAAAACTGTGGAAATTTCCTTTTGAAATTTTTGGGATGTATGAAAAAACATCAGATGTGATTTATGAAAATTAACTGACAGTCCTGACCCTTCTGCAAATTCCTCTAACTCCTTCTTAATACAGCTAGCTGAATGAGAAGTGTTTGAGAAAGTCATATCATCTGCAAATAGATTTAAAAGATATGTCTTATTTCCCATTTTTATTCCATTAATCTAATTATTGGATCTAAACGCTAGTGCCAATGCTTCTATAGCTAGATTAAATAGTAAAAGTGATAAAGGACAACCTTGCTTGATACCTATTAAAATCATGATGGGATCTGAATCATAACTATTAAAGTTATCTTTAGTTATTTTTTAAGTGAAGGGCTTTAGTTGGTCCATAAATATGTTCAATCGTCTTATAAAAGCTAGCCACAAATTTAAATTTAGTTAATCTTTGTTTTAAAAACTCCAGAGAATCAAAGACTTTAAATATAACTAAAGAACATATGGCTAAAGAAAATTTATTAATTTTACTAATTTGTATAATATTTAATAATTTCCTGATGGAGTAGATAGTATTTCAGTTTGGAATAAAGCCAGACTGAGCCATATGAATAATTTTACCTATAATCACTTTTAATCAGTTAGCTAACAGTTTAGTGTACAGTTTATAATCTGCATTGAGAAATGAGATTGGCCTATAAAATGCCAAATCCTGTGAATTTTTACCCAATTCAAGGATCAAAATTTTCTTAGGCAGTTTCCAAGATTCTGGTAAAGGTTCCCCTTGGTGCAAAGTATTGCATAATAATAAAAATTCAGGTATTAAGTTCTCTCTAAATTCTTTTAAAAATTCCTCTGACAATCTATCAGGGCCAGGAGATTTTCCACTTTGAATAGTATTAAAGACTTCAGTGATTTCTAAAATAGAAAAAGGAGATTCCATAAATTGTATATCTTCTGGAGCCAATACTGGGAATGTCAATCTATTTAAATACTGATTAATTTTTGTGTTTGATTATTTGAGGAATATGATTGTTGAAAAAAAAAGTTGGAATTGTTCAGTTATACCTTTAGTTTTGCTCACGATTTGACCATTGCTATTTTTAATTGCACTAATTAAATTAAATTAAATTGCTTTTTTCAATTTGTTTGTCAATATTCTAGAATTTTTATTATCATGTTCATAGTATCTTGGCAAAAATAATCTGAGAGAAGATTTTTATCTGTCTACAAATCATACTTCTTTTATTTACTATCTGTTCATAAATATTATCTAATCTGGTTCTATTATAGTTTGCTAATAAATTGTTAATTTCTGAATAAAGCCGACTTGCCTTTTGTGCTGATGTTTTTTTAATCACACTCATCTAGTTTATACACCCTCCACTTAATACTGCCTTCACAGCATCCCATCTTGTTCTTACTGATGTTTCATTTGTATGATTTTCTTGAAAAATGTTTCTCAAAGTTTGAGTTTGCTTTGCTGCTACATTGCATAGCACTATAGGATTAAAACACCAATGATAAGGAAATGGAATTATTATTTTTAATATGAGAGTAATAATCACTGGAGTGTGTGTGATATAAATATCGGTACAATTTCAACTAGCTGCAGAAAAATTGAAAAAGTTTTAGATATCCATATACAATATAGTCTATCCTAGAATGAGATTTAAATATATGTGCTTTTGTTGCAGAGTTCATAATTGTCCATGTATCTGTGAGTCCAAGACTATGCATTAAATTTTGAAATTTCTTGTGCATTCCAATCTGAGGTTTTAAGGCATCAATATTGAAGCCCCTCTTATTATAAAATTACCTGTATTACTTTTTTTTACGGTTTATAATCTTTTGTAACTAGCCAATCTGACCCTAATTAGGAAAATAAATAGATGTTAGAGTTAATGTTTAAATTTATGCCAGCTTTGAAAAGAATAGCTACTCCCGTTGATTTATTAAATAACTGTGCAAAAAATTGTTTACCAAGATACCTATCATTCAACCTATTTGTTGTATATGTTTCCCTAACATAACCACATGAGGTTGAAATGATTTGACACAATTAACAGTCCTTTTCCTTTTAATAGGATCTCCCAGACCTCTAACATTTAAAGAAATAATTTTACACTGTTCTCCCATTACCGACAGTACATTTTTAGAACATCTCTGTCTAATTTCTCTATGCAGTTAAGATTAATTTGCATCCAGAATTTTATTGAAAGCTTATTGCTCACAAAATCTATCAATAAGTTGCCTGATATTATGTATAGCCTGTATAACATTAGTGTTTTTTTGCCTGCATTAATACCCACCTCCCCTTCTCCCTCCCCTTTTGAAAAATCACCCTCCTCCCTTGTCTCGCCCCCCACCCCATCCCACACACTGTACCCCCCACCTCCATATCCAACTTCCCTACCCTCCAATTTCACTTAGACTGATAGAGAAAAAATTCACAGAGGATTGGGGATGGGGTGACCTACTGAGATTCCTTCTCCCCCTCACCAGCGAATAAACTCCCAAATTTAATTACAATCGTTCCTTAGCCATAGTTTTACCTACATTATTATTTTATTCAATTCTTTACTCTAATTTATTTAACTCCCTCCTTTTTCCCCTTCCTCTAAGCCTAAAAATTCAAAAAAAGCAGTACAGTGAATATATTCTTTACTCTGCAGCTCCGTATAGCATTCTTATCTAATCTTCAGCTTGTGGTTGAGCCTGCTTTCCACAGTTCCAAGGACAAGTCATAAATTTCTTCCTTCATCCTTTGTTAGAGAGCTCTGCCAACAAGTTGTGCATCTCAGTCAAAGTAGAAATAACTTTTCGTCCTTGTGACATAAAAACAATTAACCTGAAAGGGAATCCTCACTTGTATTGAATCTGATTCTGCATAAGTTCTTCTGTCAGTGATTTGAATTCCTTTCTTCGCTGCAATGTACCTATGCTGATTCTTGGAAGAATATTCTCTCACCATCCCATTTGATCTCCTCCAGTTCATATGATTTTCTTACAATTTTATCTTTCATACTTGAATTTACAAATCTGACCAAAATGTCTCTAGGCTTCTGTGTGTTCCTGGGAGACTAAACCCAGTGAGCATGTTCAATATCTTTAGCGTTAAGTTCAAATCAAAGCTCAGGTCATTAATTTTAGAGATGAGATAAGTAGTCCGATTGGTTGCTCCAGTTTCCTCTGACACTCCTTTGATCCTTAAGTTATTTCTCCTGCTACAATCCTGTACATCTGCCAACTCAATCTTTATTTCAGAAATACTCTTCTGAGCCTTGCCTATCTCTAAAGTATTGTTTGTAGCCACATCATAAGCTTTGCTACATGATACCTGAGCTATATCTGCTATTTGCTGTGAAATTTCCTTAAATTGTTTATTCATTTGCTCAGACATACCTGCCCTTCAGTTACTCACACAGCATGTTTATCCCATTCTGTCTTCAATTCTTTTTTAAGCTGTTTTATTAATTGTCCGATCACCTCTATTTCAGATGTCTGTCAGTGTCTGTGGGCAGTGCTTTCTTCCTCCATTGCTTCTTCTTCATTGCTGGGAAGGGGTACCTCCTCAGCCTCCTTCAGGTCTTCCAAATAAGCTTTGACCCCCTTTCCTTTGTGCAGAGGCTTCTTCCTTAACATCCTGCTTAAATTGTTTTACTATTTGATAAGATATTTAATAAGGTAAACTAGCTATATTAGAGAAAATATCTAGATCAAGGGAAGAGCTGAGAGCTCAGCACACCATCCTCATCAGTGGCTAGCCACCCCCCCCCCTTATATCTATATGTATATGGGCTTATTGTGTGTGTATATGAGTACACACATGAGCATATACAAAATTAAATTGAATGAATATATGGAAAGTTAATGAAACAAAATGCATATACAAAGCACAACAACCAACTTTAAAATTAAAAAAAAAAAATTCTTACTCTTCCGTGGCCTCTAATATGTAAAAGTGCTACTCTTATTATCAGTAGTCCTGCAATAACACAGTGGTTGTAATATTTCCCTAGCATACAGAATGTTGCTGGTTTGAAAATTAGCAGAATTTTTTTAAAAACTATTATTTTTATTTCCTTTTGGCTGTATTTGTTGATGTAATTTATTATTGATTTCTGTTTGGTCACTGATCATTTTGTTACAATTTTCCATTAATATTTGAGTTTTGCTTGTTATATATTAAATAAATGACTGACAGCAGACCTGGTGATGAATGGTTACTTCAAGAAAGGCAGAGAGTTGTTTAAGATCATCAATCTCTTTAATGCAGCTTTTCACCAGACTATCCTAACAAAATATTGAAACAGCAGGAACCTGCTGTTTCCTACTGAACACTCTCCGATTTGGTTGTTGTTAGCTTGTAAAATAATTCTATGGTGATGTTGCCATATCAATTCTTGGAGTGAGAAAAAAAAGGCAGTTGCCTCATTCAGTTCCCCACAAAAGGACAATCTGATCCAGACTGTGGCATTTCCAAACTCTTTGGTGACAGGACACTGTTACCACAAATAGAAATCCTTGAAATATATGCAGAGCTGTATATATTGTAGCTGCCAAAGTATAAAAAGGAGTTTCTTCATTTCATGCACAGAAGTAAAATGGAATGGTAGATCAGTCTTATTTCTGGGTGATCAGTGGGACAGAAAGGTTCACCGCAAATGAGGGAAGCAGGCAGATAATGGGATTAAATTAGGAAGTAGGTACATCCTGTTGGGTTTTCCAAGACTTGGTCTCCATTTATCACTGGTTGCCTGACAGAGCTGCTCTGTTTAATGGGAGGGTCAAAAGCAGTGTGATTAGCCCTCCTCTTCCAGTGACAGTAAAGAAATGTGGGGGTTTTTGGGTATTAAAAGAAGGATTCAAAGAAATAAAGTAGAGGAAGGAGTAAGACATCATCTTGTATGAAAAGTTTCCGGCTAACATTAGGATGTCATTAACAGTGAATATAGTTAATGTGTAGCCAATTTAAGCCTGTAACTAAATTGTTCAGATCTACCATGTAAACTGTGAGATAAAGCCTAATTTTGGAAATCAAATTAGTTACAGCAATTTAATTCATCTTATTTAATTTTCACTCGGCTTGACTATCAAATTCAGCAAAGAATGTTTTCCTTTGGAAGTGATTAAATACATTTAATTACTAAATAAATATATTTTTTGTTTATTCAGCCAGTCATTTGTTCATTCTTAGGCACCTTTCAAGGTTGTGTTTTACCCAAAGTGCGTTACAATACAGAAAAAAACATTTTATCTGGCTAAAATAAATGTAATTTTAAATATTTGAGAGAATTAATTATCAAGATAATTATACAATTAAAAACCAGGCACAGTCTACTTTTTTTTTAAAATAGCCACTTGAATTCCATAGGAAGGGGTCATCACCAAAAAAATGTTTCTTACTTTATTTTTTAAATTTTTGGTGAAACTATCTATCTGTCTGTCTGTCTGTCTGTCTGTCTTTCTGTCTACCCATCTATCAAATTTATATAGCTCCCCATCTCACACAAAGCAACTCTGTCAAATATAACAAACAAAATATAATGAACAGAAAATCATCATCACTATCATACAGTGATTATGCAGTAAAAATACATAATAGTGATTTAAGTGAAAAGAAAAAAGAAAAATAGACTCATAGAATATTAATACAGAACTAGTTCAGTTCTTCAACATATTATTAAATCTAGACCAGTGTTTCTCAACCTTGGCAGCCTGAAGATGTGTGGACTTCAACTCCCAGAATTCCCCAGCCAGGAGGCTGATCTAGATCCACTAGACACATAATTCCATCTTCTCATTTTTACAACACAAAGACATTTCAGAAATGGATGAGGAACCCTTCTTTTTAACCTACTCTTTAACATCAAGAATGTAAATTTATTTACACCTACCCAGAATCCCAAGCCTCAATAGAGCTAGAATTCTTTTCGAAATGTCCAAGTCGATATTTTTGGAGTATAATTCAACATCATATTAACTGCTGTAGTTCCTCCGATAGTTATGTTAACATATGCAATAACCTGAAGCCAAGAAACAGCCATGGATGCACATGATCAAATCATTTGAGTCAGGCAGCCTTTAAATGACTTACAATCCCAAGACAAGGAATCTGATTTCCAACTATTTTTAAATATTCTTTGATGAGTCTAGTAAGCACGGAACAATATTTTCTGATGTTTGTCTTCATCCTAGGATCATAAGAAGTTTATTCCACATTTCTTAAACTTGGATGCAATGCTTTTTCAAAACTGGATATTCCAGTTCCTCATTCCATATATCACATATATTACCAGTATTAATATTCATCCTGTTTTTTTAGTTTAATATAAATGGTTTTACTTCAAATGCAGAATCTCTTAAACATCCAAGTTGTTCTGAGTAGCTCTGAAACTGCTAAAGTATTCAGGCTATATTGTTTTATTAATGCATGTTTTGATTGTAAATTCTCCCAAGCAGATGATTCTGGTAAGTTATATTC
This sequence comes from Python bivittatus, assembly GCF_059951505.1. NCBI lineage: Eukaryota > Metazoa > Chordata > Lepidosauria > Squamata > Pythonidae > Python > Python bivittatus. The sequence goes on from NW_028277086.1 coordinate 27,786,943, forward strand.
AAAACATATAGCCTCTCAAAATACTATAAATAACCTTTATAATCAGTTGATTCAAGATATTAATCCCTTGCTCAGCCCAAGACTTCTAATAAGGCTTCCCTGCTATCTTCAAATTGGGGTTATTCCACAATGCCAATTTTTCATGTGATTCTGGGTCAAAATTTACCTGTTTTCCTATTAATGTCCAAATATGTCTAATGGCTTAAAAGGCTGGGAAAGACAGCCCTTATTTTCTATAAATTGATCCTAGGACTTGCCAATGCTTCAAAGGAATCACACATTGGTTCCTTAAATTAGCCCAAAAAGGATGATATTCAAAGAAATTCTCATTCCACAGAAATATGGCCCTTAAGATAAAAGCCAAGAGATTAAATGTCTTACTGATCTTACTAAGGGAGAAGTATGTTAGAGCCTTTGAAGATTATTTTAAATCATGGGAGTTTATACAGACCACCCCTAACTGAGAGTGCTTCACGGAAGCTCTCAAAAAATGGTTTCTAGGGAAGAGCTTGCTCATTCACAAAATAGCTGCCACAATGTGTGTGGAAAATTACAAACTGGTTGCTTCCCAGAAGCAATCCAGAGAAAAGTAATTTGTCTGATTTTAGCTAGAAATCACAGATGGAATTTGAATCCAAACATAAGGCCATTTTAGTGAACATCACTTTTTTTTGCTCCAGCACCTGTTTCACAGAAAACTAGCTGAGCTGATGAGGCCTAAGCATTACCAAACCAAATGCTTTTGGTTATTCAAGCATTTGGATCTTATTTATCCTCATCTATTATAAATTTGCAAGCATCTTTATGGAATTTAGAAATTTCACAGCGTGCCTAGGAAAATTTCAAATTCCTTTCATTTCTAGTTCTACAGCATAACCTTTTAACATGATCGATAGTACAGTCAATAAACACCGGATACTGATATTTGGGTCTGCGTATAGTTTTGTTAGGATCACTTAACAATAGTATAATGGACTGGATGTTGGGCTTGGCAACTGGGTTGTAGGGGGAAATCCCTTTCAGCTATGAAATTCCTGGAGAATCATAGACTAGTCAATAGCATTCAGATTCAATGGTTTGCTCTAAGAATTCAAGAAGAAAGTATTTGTTGTTGCTTTTTGGAGGAAAGGCAGGACAAAATGTAAGTAATAACATATATTTTTCTATAAGTATCACTGTCCTGGCATTAGACTCAATTAGGATTCTTTAAAAAATCATGTCATCTGAGTCAACATGTGAAAGAAGCAGAAATAAGAATTAGGGATTATCTTGCCTTAGCAAACAAAATATGAAGGAATTAGGATGTTTCCTTTTTAAATTAAGAGGTCTCCATCATATTATTTATCAGCAAAAGTGCTCATATTATTTATCAGCAAAAGTATGGAAAGATGGCTGCCTACACCATCTTTGGTGCAGTGTAATTAATCAGACTCTGCTTGCTTGTTTATTTTTAGTATGTTCTATTATTTTTTAAAAAATTCTGTGTTGGCAGTTTCGTACTGCTTCTGCAGTATAAGATTACTGCCATAATTTATTGTACCCTTGCCTGAGCCTAGGACATGCAACTCCAAAATAAGATGAAATCGTAGTGTTATTGGGAGGAGATACAAGGTTTTTATCTTAACATAAAATCCTGGGTCCTGGCACATTGCGGGTCTGCCTGACACTTGCTTATTCTTTAGATTATTTTATGCCATTGTCATATGCAGAAGACAACCTCATTTGGTGGTACTAGATGGAGATGTAGTGTATAAAGTATTTGATCTCTGTGAATTCCAGTGAGGGTGCAAACTGTTCAAAACCAATATTGCAAGACAAAGCCACTCTATTAAAAAGGTATAAAAAGGAGTTTCAGCTGGGAAAGGGCAGGAGATAAAGGAACATCTTTAAAAGACCTCTAAAACTTGCCAGAATTGGGGCCTGGCATCCTGAAGGCAGTAAGAAATTCTACAAAATAGATACCAAATCAGAGAAGGTTTACCTGTATGGCTATCTACAATATATGGTATGGAAAGCAGAATATCCCTTCAAAATTGTAGATGTCAACTCAGGGTTTTTCAAACTGTGTTCCACAGAAGCCTGGGGTTCTGCAAGAACTGGACAGGGTTCCATGAGAGGCTAACAGTGAAAAAAAGGTTCAGTCAAAACCAGCCAGAGATATTCATCACAATTTTCTTATGATACAGTGGAAAGGGTGGGGTTTGTCCACTGTCATTCAGAAGCCCAGGTTTCCAAGGGTCGTTTGTGCTCCTGACAACTCATCACTTTGCCTCTTATTACAGACTGTGGGGTTTTTTTAAACAGATTTCACACCCTGAAAAGGTTTGAAAACCCCTGGTTTAGGTAGCTGATGTAATTGGAAAGTAAGGCAGCAAACAAGGTGACCACTGCAAGAGGAATAAACTCTGCATCCCTTGATTTGTTACAAAGACAGCAGATAACAGAACATTCAACTACCTGACTTGTTGGCTGAGTAAAAAAGATGAGTTCATTGCATATGGAGGCACTATGTTGTGGAAAGCTGGCTACTGAGAAATACCATGTTTGGGGGGCGGGGGTTGTTTCTGTTTTGTGCCTTTGAGTTAGTCTTGACTCCTGGCAACTGTCTGGACTAGTCCCTGCAGTTTTCTTGGCAAGATTTTCAAAAGTAGCTTGTCCTTGCCTTCTTCTGAAGGGCTGAGAGAGAGTGACTGGCCCAAGGTCACCCAGCTGGCTTTGTGCCTAAGGCGGAACTACAACTCATGGTTTCCGGGTTTCTAACCTAGGGCCTTAACCACTACAGCAAACTGGCTCTCAGTACAATGTACATTAATGAGTACAATTTTTAATTTTGCTATTTCAAGTAAATGAACAATATGATACCCTATTTCTCAGAGGGAAATTAAAATTGCTTGCCCACATTCAATATTATTTTAAAAATCTATACAGGTACATGGTTGCAATTTATTGAAGACAGCTGAAAGTTTCTCCCTACACCACCCTAAAAAATTATATTTCTACTGATAATCATTTCTTAAATCATAGAATGATACATAGAAGGATCTAGCTCTCCAAAAGAGGGTTACAACTTGAAGAGAACTGGGAATGCTTCTTATTAATTTTTTAAAAAAGCATCCATTTTCAAAGAAACGGATTTAGAAATAAATGTTTCCTTTGTAGTCAAATATGAAATAAATACATACTGTATTAGCAAGCTGTGAAGGGTGGGAGCAGTGTGAAAACAAATGAACAGTAGAAGTGAAAGTGATGTAGAATGAAACAAAAAAGGCAGAAAAGAGAAATGGTCACATATTGGCATGGGAAATATTAATGAGAAATAAGAAAATAGATCTGTAAGAAATTGAAATACAGCATTTGTAAAATGCCACGTGATGCCCACGGGACAGAGAAACAGAGATCAGAACACTTCTCTGTTACCTAGGTTTTATAAGGCTAATGAATCCTGTGACCTATAAAAATTAATACTTATTTGGTGATACTGAAAATATCTAGATTTGATGAAGAATTACAAAATGGCAGAGAGTACATATTCCCAAAGAAACGATGAGACATCAAGGGATTGACAAATTTGTCAATAACAACTTTTTAAGTGGTATTCACAAGTGTATGAACTATTAGGGTTAATTTCAGTGTCTGCTATATCATTTTTTGGGTAGTCCTTTGTTGAAGTGACAAACTAGACATGAATCCCAAACTCACACAGACATAAATTTCAAGGAAATATTACCCAATTCAGACATTTATTTGACTATGATTGCAGCAAGTGAAAATAAATTTGGAAGCTGGACCCTTTTCTTCCTTGTCTTTTAGAATCACCAGGGTCAAACCCAGTTCCTCTTTTTGCTAAATCCTATCCAAACTAAATTGATAGGTCCCCAGACAAAGCCCCCATACAATCCCATCTAAGACAAAGAATAGATGCCTCCTCACCAGCTCACAGTAGAGGGCAGCCCTAATAAGGGACTTGCAACATAACAAGGAGCTGAGAAACCCCAACCTTCCATCATTCATCAGGCTCGTCATCTCAACATTCAGTCTCCCTAAACAAGGGTTCCTCAACCTTGGCAACTTTAAGATGGGTGGACTTCAACTCCCAGAATTCCCCAGCCCTTGCTGGCTGGGGAATTCTGGAAGTTGAAGTCCACCCGTCTAAAAGTTGCCAAGGTTGAGGAACCCTTCCTTAAACGATAGACTCCCCCAGCTGTGTTGCCCTCTTGAAAAGGTTGCTTTGCCTAACAAGGGAAATAACCCCAGGCACAGCAACAAGGACCTCCCCAAAAGTAGCCAGCAAATCAGATCCCTAGGATTTCCCACCTTGTAGTTCAAAGATCTATACAAATCTTTGCTTTCTCATTGTTCAGGGTCCGTCTTTCTTGTAGAGCAGGCAACCAACAATCATTGCAATAAACATGGTTCTTCTCCTCAGCGTTGTGCTCTATACTTCTGAATTTTCCATCCCAGATAGTATGCTTGCATGATTGAGGATCCTGACTTTAGTGCAAGTAAGTAAATCTAGTCATGCATGCTTTTGTATCTATTAGTTGAAGTCTTTCAGTGACACAAAGTAGTGCTACTTAGAAAGTTCTTTAACTATATTTTTAAAAAGCATACATTTCAGGGTTTTCATAATAATCTAACTAGATTTTCCAATCTCCTCCCCCTCCACCCCCTAACACTGAACTGCAACTACCATAGCAATTGAGGAAGTCTGAGGTTAGCAGAGTGTCATGAGGATGGCAGGTGATTCTGAAATAATGCATACTAGATTTACAGCTTTTCCGATTACTGAATTCTGTGTAGGTGGAAACATTTCCAAACAAAGTATTAGGCTGTAACTATGTGCCATTCTTAGTTTCTAAGGAATTCTTGCGTCTCTAGGGGATCAAGAAGCATTCTCAGAAAAACTGTAGATATGAATGCTTTCACTTTGCTCTGCAACCCATTTATTTATTTTTAATTAAAAGAAGCTGGGGAAAAAAATAGTTGGGGCACAGAGCCTGATAGGCAACAAGGGAGGTGCACCTTGCACATAGGTGTCTGTTGCTGGCATTTTTTTTTTTTTTTAATGTAAGAGCTCCTGAAATATTGCCCTACCTCTGATGAGTTTTTAACAAGTGTTGCAAGATTCTAGTGGGAAATCTTCAAAGGCTTGAAGGGAGATTCAGAGAGCTATGTAAGATACCACCCTGTGAGCCAAACTTAGGCCATAACATCTGTTGCCAGATTGATTGGCCCACCTGTCTAGATAGCCTGGAAGTTGAATCCTGAATCTAGTAATCATATTGAAGTCACCCATCAGTTTGGCTCTTTTATGCATGATACAGTTTCATAACCTACACACTTTGCTCTGTCATGTTTTTGTGTAAAGGGTTAGTAAATATTAAGCAGTAAGAACTTTCAAAATCAAACGGTTTAACAAATGGTGTGATATCTATCCTGGGATTAATAATGCTTAGTATGTAGAATTTATTGTCCTCCAATATATCAGAAGTGTTTCAAAGTGCAATTTTACAAATAATTTAGCCACAAAGATGCCATTGTATTCATTGTAACTGTCACAAACTACCTAATTAACAGGAAAAGTATAAACAGAGATGTATCCTATAAACTTGCTAAATATTGTAAGTAGGACCCTCAAACATATCTTGGACATGGATAAAAATGGATAATAAGCATTTCTGTTTGCAATGAACTCTTGCAATACATTCTTTTTATCTAATGACAAATATTAAAGCAAAACTTCAGTAAATAAATATTAATAGCTGGTTTTGCTCCAAGAGTTGTTTGTTTCATCCTCTCATTAGCATAATGAAAGGGATGAAAGCACTTGTTCTTCTATTTTAAGGTTACCTACAAGCAAAATAGTTTTTGTTTTATTTGGAGGAGAAGCATATTAAAGCTGGATGGAAGGGGTCATGTAAAATGTTCAATATCAGTGTCATGTTCAAGAAGTTAATTGATTTAGGTATTGTAAAAATCACTAATATACAAAGGTTTTTAATGTCCACAATTTACATTTGTGTCCGTAGTTTTGTACTCAACTTTTTCTATTTAGCATGTAGCCAGATAGGAGTATAACTTTTCACCAGGCATTGTTTAAAGCAGGGTTCCTCAACCTTGGCCACTTGAAGATGTGTGGACTTCAACTCCCAGAATTCCCTAGCCAGCCATGCTGGTTGGGAAATTCTGGGAGTTGAAGTTCACACATCTTCAAGTGGTCAAGGTTGAGGAACACTGGTTTAAAGACTTAGGGCTATCAGATATAGGGCAAAAGTCCAGACAGCCACTAGATGGCAGCAAATTGATACAGAAAACTTTTAACTCCTCCAGTCTAAAAACCCTACTCTAATCTATATGGTGTGCTTGGTCTTGGCTTAGTACATTGTGTGAAAGCAGCCATTGCAGATTAATAGTTAGGCAATTAGGGTTTATTTAATAAATCATAGTTAAACATTAATGTGAAATCTGGACACATTAAAAGTAATTTCCAGTGTATGAAAATTTAACTGCAACAAATCTGTGTATCAGTATTTACTTGTCAGTATTTACCTGACAGGAAGACAATTTACAGCTATCTGTGAAATAGGCAAAACTACTGTAATAGGAAAACAAACATTCAAAACAGTTCACACAACAGCTCCTGACATGTATTACTAACATGAGGAAAGAAAAGGAGGCTAAATCAACAAATACATTTCTTTAACACTACACTCTGAAATATAAAGGAAATTCTTAGAGAATTTGGTGGAAGGACATACTGACCTTGTTCAAATGTATGAAAGAAAGTCAATTATTTTCTTTCATTAATATTTGGTAAAACTGATTCTTAGAAACACATCATGAATTCTGTGAGTTTAGGAATGAATTTACCACCTCTCCTGGCTATGAAAGTATCTCTAGAAAGGCAGCATAGTTCAACGGTTAAGCACTGACATGCGTCTGATGAAGTAAGCTGTAGTTCATGAATGCTTATGCCTTTTAATAATTTTTTTTAACCTGAAAAGATGCTACCAGACTTGTCATTTTGGCCACCACATATTAAAAGAGTTCTCTCCTACAATGCTTACAGTGAGAAGCAACTTTTAATCAGGCCCAAGCAATTTTGGACTGTGAAGCTAAATTTGGGCTACCAAAATCCATACACCTATTAGAGGGCAGCAAAGAGATACAGATCTTTGCAGCCCAGTTCTGGTAGCTGTAGCTAGATTATAAGAACACTGGAGTATTCAAGGGGAAAAAAAGTTGTTTATTTTAGTAGTCATCAGAGTAAAGATTTGAGCAAATAGTTTAACTGCAACAAGTTACACAAGGCTGAGATCTGCAGACCCAAACTAGTGCTTGGTAACCTGTAAATAGTCTGAGCAAACAGAGAGAAAGAGAATTTAAGCAGATATAGAACTAGCCAAAAATTGAGCCAGCAGCACTAAGAAATAAAGTGCTGCTAAACACTGCTCCCTGAGTACCTTATTGGTTCTAGTTCTCCCAGGATTTTCTAGGCTTTTGGTGTTTCAAAGCCATCATCTGAAATCTGCTTTGCCCCGGTCCTTGCTTCATGTAGCAGCCTCCAGCTGAGGACAACAATAAGACCCCTTCTGTCCACCTGAATCCCACTCCCTGCCTCTCATTGGAGAGCACAATAGCTGTATTTTGAGAATAATTGTCCAATAGGACTCTCAAAAATAAGATTTCTCTTAATGCTACATATAAATGTAATTGTACAGTATATGACAGCTTCCTCTGGTCACAACTGCTGAAATCATTTTTTTTCTAAGTCCAATTAGATGCCATGTCTGTTACTGGCAGTACATGCTGGCTATTCCATCAATTGTGCTTTGGAAAAATCAGCTTGGAAACCAGCAAGGAGATTAGAATGTATAAACCATGAAGTATATTATTTTATCAAGAGGTGAAGTTTCAGGGTCCTTGTTTCTCCATTTTTCCAACGCCAGGCCCAGTCTTCTTTGTTTTCTGTTCTTCCACTATTTTCCAGATAAAATGACAACGTATTTAAAAACTTGATTTTTAAAATATGTACGAACATGCTTCATTTTGATTTCCTAAGATGAACATAGAATTGAGGATCCTGAATAAGCCCACCCCAACTAGTATATTAATTATATATCTATAATCTTAATCATGCACTTCACAGGACTATGACTGCTTCCCCAATTTTGTGATTGGGAGCATGGCGAGTTTGTGCCATAATAAAACTGTCAATCATTTTATTCTTTTCATTAGTTGAAATGAGCAGGATCATGTTGCAATTTAGAAGGAGAGGAAAAATATGAATATCATTACTGAGCTGATGATTGTCCAATTTTTATCACTAGTCTGTGGCAGTAACAGTTTTATTATTGCAGCATTATCTAAAACTAATAACCAAAGGTAAAATTAAAAGGTTAAAAAGTGAGGAAATCAAAATTAGGCAAAATAGGCAGTCCCAAATTCTGTAGATAGGACCAGTCTTAAGATATAGTTCATGTTTCAGAAATGAATCTGATTGAACTGGGATTTATTCTCAGGTATGCTCAGTTAAAGTCAGTCGTGCCAGCTACCAAATAGATTTCAAAATGCACTAAAAGCTACAAGGACACAGATAAATCATGCCTCTTTCCTTCTGAAACATAAACAACAGCAGGTCTTACAGTACTAAGAGAATACATGGGTGTCAACAACAAAAATAAAGAAAATGTCCTTAAATTAGCAACGCATCACATTAATTTTAGATTGGACGTGCACAAAATCTAAATAGAACTCATATGGGGTAGTATAACCTTGTGATTGGAATAATCAAAATGTTTATACCAAACCATCACATTTTACATATTTACAATCCACTGTACGCTCCTTTTCATGGATGGCTCAAGTTTGATATTCTCTAGACAGAGTTAAGTAAGTTATAGGACCCATATACTGCCTGTACAGAAGGCAAGATGGGTAAATGAAAGTGGCTATACCAAATACTGTTGCCCCTTATAGAATCCCTTCTACAAATGTTCTGCTTTGGAATATTTTAAGAACGGTTTCTTTATCAATAATTATTGTCATATCTCTGTGCTGTTTCATGCTCTAAAAGCCTCTGACAGATCTTGCAGCTGCAATAAATAACAATCAGAATATGCAGCTAAATATATTCACCTTCCATTCACATGGTTTAACTAAGAGCATACTCCTTGCATACTAATACTGCATTAATATCAGATAGGCATCACAAATCACAACTTTTCCATTTGTTATTCTATCCTAATTGAAGAAAAAAATCTATTTTTGAATTAGCATTCAATGTTATTTTTCTCATTTGATCTTATCCAAAGCTTTCTTCTACATTTGCTTAAATATATTTAGTTCAGTTTGCTGATATATAAAATCTGGAATCACGTTTTGATGAGAACAGTATCCTTAAAGTTTGTATAAGTTTCTTTTCGATCTTTTGCGGTGTTCTGCAAAATTTACTAATATAGGTCATAATGAGATTAACTATTAATCATGCTTATTTATTTCCTTTTCATTGATTGACTGATTAAACATAGTTGCAAATAACTTCCCATTATTACAATTCTCAAATGATTTATAATCGATTAAAATACCAAATGCAAACATTCGTTAAAATTATATCATACAGTATAAATATAGTATATTCAGTTTTTAAAATTCAGGAGCATTGACTCTTCAGCACGTCATGTTCTATGGACCACAAATGGGCAGTGTGGTGTAGATACAGAGTTAAGGATGTATTTCCTCTAAATAAACCTGCTTTCTGTTAATAGTTTTAAAAACTGCCTTCACTCATCTTTGCTCAGGTTAAATTCTCGCCCTCATGCATATATACTTGCACACAGAATACTTCAATTGCCCCGTCCCCTGCTACAAAAAAAGTTTTATAAAAAGTCTATAAAGGATTTCTGTTGTTTCTAGATCATTCTTTCTTACCAAATTTTTATTTTATTTATTCTCACATCAAGCTAATGAAAGAAATCAGATAAAGGACATTACCCTAAAGAAGACCCTTGACAGAAATCATGCTAAAAAGGGTTTAAGAACTTGAAAACACCATGTTTTCCTGTTCAGTAGTCTAATAAATGATTCTCTTCCCTCTCCATGAATCAGTTTAAACATCTGGAAAACCTGTAGGTGTTATACTATCATCAGGAATTTAGATACATCTTTTTGCAATGTAGATACTTTTCTCTACAAGATGCGTGTGGAGGTTGAGTCATGGCAACTGGACTTCTTCTCTTTTGGTTTGATACATTTCGCTGCTTGTCCAAGCAGCTTCTTCACTCTAGTTCTACTTCTACTTCAGTTGCCATGTCTAGACTGAAGAAACTGCTTGGACAAGCAGCAAAACATATCAAACCAAAAGAAAAGAAGTCCAGTTGCCATGATTCAACCTCCAGATAATTCCACCTGGATGACTGAGAATCTTCATCAACCTACAAGATATATGTTTAGTCCCAATATACTTTTCCCCTTTGCTAGGATTTAGGCAACCTACATTGGTAGGCAACTTGTGTGCACTATAACTAAGAATGGCACTGATCTATAAGCTGCAGCATTTGTGAAGGAAGGAAGGAATTAATAGAAACTTTCAGAAATGGCTAATGGAAGAATGAGAGCACTTTCTCAAGAACTGTTATGAGAAACTGGTGCCATCTGAAATGATCAAGAATATCTTTTGAGGATGTTATCCTTTTAGCTAGAGGATAATTGTATCCCAAACTATCTTCTCTATCCTGCATCATCTTTACTTTGGGTAGCTTCCAAAATGTGAAGACACAAGTATGGTTGATGATTTGACTGAGTACCATTTCATATTAAACTTTAGCCATGGTCCATATTTTGTACCAGTTGATTCATGATACATACTGTAGAGAAAGGGAGAGTAAGAATAAAGTAGAGTTGTGTGTGATTTGGAGGATAACATCCCTTAAATAGTTGTGTACTTCTTCTATGCAGGCTGCCCTCTGTGCCATGGAGGAAGCCGCTATGTAAATGAGGGCTCTTTAAGGTAAAAGGAAACCTTTTTATATAATTAATTCCAGATCTGCTATTTTGCATGTTATATATGGGCAACCACAAACCACAAATAGAAAAGAACATAAAATACAATTACTTCAACTTCTGGTTTGAGTTAATTATAAAAAAAAAAACCCTAGTATAAATGCTACAGTCATGTAATTGGCTGCTGAAACATCTTGTTTCTTTTTTTATTAGTCCCAACTTTTGGAAATAGCACCTTAATTGTGTTTTCTTGCTTGTATTCCCCCAGGGATGGTATATTATTGCAATCTTTGTAACAAAAGTTTTGCAGACAGAAAGCTTCATTAAATGTTTGTAGGCAGGAGAGGAAAATTATTTTTTCACATCTTGAAAAATAGAAACAAACTATTAAAATACCATTTTCTCACTGTCTTTGACTAGAGTAGCTTCAGTTTGTCTTATGATAACACATATAAGTAAAGAATTACTGACCTTTCTAAGCTGATTTTCAAAGTCAGGAATTTTCTTTAACATTTGTACTAACTCCAAAATGAATTTTTGATCCATGTGTAATAGAACTTCAAATCCTATACTCAAGACTGTAAAGTCTTTAGCACTCAGCTGGGAATCATGCATATAGATGGCACTGCCAACTTTCACCTCTTTCAAATCAACTATTGCCTACCCTGAGCTTAGTGCTATATTTTGTTTTGTGAAATGACTCCAGATCATGTTATATCATCCGTCGATATTAGTGTTTGTTCCTGCAAAAACAACTATTAGTTCCTCACCTTTCTTTGGGAATCTGGAAAATTTACAGTAAAGTAATGTGTCCTGGCATGTAAGAGGCCATATTCTACCCTACTTATTTTGTGTAGATGACACACAAGGCTTAAGTTCATTGCTATGAAACCATCACAATTCAAGCTGCTTGCTTTGTCTGGGGATATACATATTGGATTGAACAGAACTAGGAAATGGCAAGATGTTAACATTATGTAGACTAAATGCAGGAATAGATTCCTCCTCTCATTCATTCCTTTTTTGTAAACACCATGGATGTCATGGATGCCAGAGACTAACCACAGAACTGTCAGATAATTAATAGAGATATAATTAGGAGTACAGTGGCATATAAAGTTACTTTATACTTAGTTTGGCTGTTGGTCCATCTAGCAAAGAACTGTTGAATGTAGGAGAAATGTGATGAATCTCTATGAGTAAAAAGTTTAAGGGCTGGTGTACCTACATAGTGTAGTTTATATTATTAGTTTAAGATATCAGTTAACATTACTAAGAAAAAGAAGTGTCATAACTGTATGCGTAAATATCAAAACCAATAAATGCATGCAATATTTGGACAATGGGTTGGTACAATAAGGAACTGTTGTAAATAGTTGACAGTAAGTCAGTAACTTGAGGTTGATAAGGAATATATGCCCCTCCTATTTCAAATCCAGAATACTGTTTCTTTGACATCTTCTCCTTTACAGCAAAGTTCTGACCTTTCTTTTCTCATGCTCATTCACTGTTGACCGCTGCATTTTTACACTCTCCACATTCCCAGTCTGAGAATCTTTTGCCACAAACTAAATCCATACTGCTACATGTCGTTACAGGTTTGTAATATATTCAACAAACTAAAATAATCATGACCTTCAAAGCTCTCTCTTAACATAAAAATATGAACAAATTGGCTGTGCTCCACTAATTCCATTGTTTTCATTTTGTATACAGTGCAAACTAGTTAATAATAACTAGTTCGGAATAACTACAAAATTAAAGTAATTAATTAAATGAATAATGCCATAATAGAAATTTTGTTTGCAGAATTTCATAACATTATTCAAAGAAATAATGGAACACGACAGCTTCCAGGTTTTCAGGTAAAGGATTAGAACCTAAAACTTTATACCATACATTGCAAAGTTCAGCTTAATCTCCCATTATCAATATTAATTTTGTTGTATCTTGGTAATTGTGTACTGGGGAAAACACTAGAATTTGCAAATGTAAGTAGAGAAATTAATTAAATTAGATGCTATGAAAAGAGGCTGCACTAGTGGAAATAAAGGTAAGATAATATGTTATTGTCACAAAGCAACATTTTGTCTTGTCAATATTACTATGTTTTCCATTATGACTGTGACAATTTAACAAAGCACCATTTGTGCAAAATAGAAGGAAAATCAGATTATGTAAGAAATCAGACAAATACTAAGTGATCAACAATACACCAATATCTATTCTTTTTTTTTTTTTAATGTGGCCCAGCGGATTTATAACAGATTTATAAGCTTTTACAAGCCTGGTCAATGGGGTCAACAAGGCAACTTACAAACTCATTTTTTTTAAAAAATAAAAATTTAAAGGCACAAACCAGAAAGTAAAAGAGAGTAAAAAAAATGGCATTCCTCTTAAGAGGAGCATCACAACATTGCATTGCAGGCTCCCCATGCCTACCCCTTGTGTATGTGCTTCATCATTCTGACAAAATGGTTAGATTCTGGAGATGCATTTGGTGCAATACACCTCCTGCTTGAATCTTTTGGATAAGATAGAACATTAATAAAGCACACTATGTTGTTACAGCAACTAAGACTAAATGTAATAATGAAGCAACAAGGGAAAACAAGAATCAAGCAATTAAGCCAATCCCCCTATGCAAAGCGATTTAATGCATTTGTTTTAAGCCCAATAATTTAATATTCCTAGAACAAATCCACTGAAAGAGGAAAATAGGAAAGAAAATAAATGCCCACATGCCTAGGCTACCCATTGAAATTGCTTCTTGTTTATCTTAGTGGAAATTGTTGTTAAGTGCTCTTAGTATAGCATAACACATGATTAGCAGGGATGATGGCTTAAACCACCATACTGCAAGATGTCAAAACAGACACATAACAGGTAAGCAACAAAATCATGGCTTCCAGTCTGACAGTTCTTCATTGTTTAATGTTTCAAGGTGCCTTTGACCTAAAGGAGAACAATTTAATTGTACAGTCTATCGACTAGAGCTAACACTTGAATGCAACAAGGAAATCAGAAGTCTGTGAGTGGTAAATTTAAAACAAACTCAGACAACCCCTTCCCCCCATCACTCCAGTCTGTCGGAAGAAAAAAATGTTTTATGGAAGGTTAAATCATATGTTTATTTATTGATGCACATCTGAGATTGGAATCCCTTGTTAGTGCTACGTCAAGAATTTTAACATGAGGTGTTGTTGTTTTTTTTAATGACTATATGAGCAATTTGGAAGAGTTGAAGTGATAATTTTGATAATGCTGTACTTTTAGCTGCTGAAAAACAGATCAGCCAAGTTCAGGTGTGTGTGTATGTTTTAGTAATTTCCTGTGACAGTTTTTTCTTAGTTTTTTCTTTAATTTTAAGCTTTTAAAAATAAAAACATGAAACAAACTAATACCTGATTTTGTTTAAAACTACATGATTTCATGATCTTTAAAGATCTTCATTGCATCACAAGATGCAGTGGTGGCTACTGAAGTAGATGGCTTAGGAAAGGGCTTAGTCACAGTAATGGGGTTTAAACCTATCAATGGCTACAGAATACCTTCCAATAATACAGCTGGGGAATATATGTATATATGTGCTTGTCTGTGTGTGTGTGTGTGACTGTACATGTATAAGTGTTTCTGTCAAGGATAGCATGCCCTCAGGTCAATAGATTGGGACCTGCTTACTCATGGTAGATGGGGCCGCTCTGTGTGACAAACCTGGATTCCTTGCAAAACACTTGTAAAAAGTAGGTTGAATGGCCACAAGAAATTCAGTTGAGGGCAGCAATTGGTTTTTATTGTTTTCTGTAAATGGAATTTGTTATGCAATCTCAGACATCTATTATTTGGATTGTTGATTTTGTTGTTGTTGGTTTTAATCCTTGTAGTCATTGCCATGGAATGGGCAGCTATATAAATTGAATGGATGGATGGATGGATGGATGGATGGATGGATGGATGGATGTGCCTGTAGGGCTATGGGTTTCCCACCTGTACTAAAGGTCCTTATCCAGTTCCTTTTAAAAAAGCAATATAATTTGCAATCAAGATGAAGAACTACATTAGGGAAGCTCACAAAACCCTCTATCTTTTAAAAGGCTATTAGTTTTTCTAGCTCAGTATTGTCTCCAGTCACTTGGCAGCACCTCACCTGAATTTCCAACAAGAGGTTTATCCTAAACGGCCTGGAAATGTCACTTTTGTAGGCAAAGCATGTGCTCCACCATTGAGCTATGACCCTTCCTATAAGCTATGTACACTTATTAGTCGTCCTGATACATGACACAGATCTTCAGCATCCCCTCCCCCCTGCAATGTTGAGAGGTGCAAAATTAAAGAGGAGGAAGCACATACACGTGGAGATATGGAAGACGTTAACTTGGTCCTTTGGAGAAAACAGAAATAACTGTGGTTGTGATAAAAGGAAGATTTATGCACACTCTTATGCTGCTATAAAAAAAGAAAAGATTACCATGCTTGTGCTGCAAGAATCCAGGACCAGAACAAGGCATAGAATAACAATAATGATGATCAAAATCTAAGATCGGCATAAAGCACACTTCAAAGGATTATACAGTAGGCAGTATCTTTATCTGAAGTGCTACTAGATCCTGAGAATGGAGATAGATAAAAAGGGCTGTCATTTTGATTGAATCAATATTTGTTGACAATGCTATATTCTGTTTGCTGCATCAAGCTAATCACTGTAAAAGCAGACTCCATGGAAGTTGGGCCAGTAGGAATATTCTTTATGTAAGGGATGGACAATATTTGAGGTGCTGGGCCACAACTTATTCTCCTGACCTTCTGGAGGGCTGCAGGAGGTTATCCAGTGATCCTCTGTCACAGGAAAGTCCAGGGATGAATTGTTCAGCATAATTTTTTTTTTTTTAATTTGCAGGGGGTTAAGTTAAAAATAGAAGCAATAGCATTCTGGGTGACAAACTGCTCCCTTCTCTCTCCTTACTCTGGAAAATCCCAACATGTACCAAAGTCACAGATGCAAAATCTGGTCATTTTGGCAATGCACTGTGGGAGTTCTAGAGGGGGAAAAATACTGCTCATGTGGCAGGAGTTGCTCACATCTGTATATGTATTAGTTTATAACTTCAATTCCAGACTTGTGTTTACAGGTATTGCCTGCCAGCCAGCAAATTGCATTAAAATCATGATTCTTTTTTGTTGCTATTTTTGTTAGTTAATTATTTTCATTGGTGATGGAACACACACATTTCAAAATCTTCAGAACCAACTAAATTAACCAATAAACCTGTTCCCGGTTTCTTCAAAATTATGTAGAAACTAGGATCTTTGATTTGTTGCCAAACAAACTAGAAATTAGGAGCCGAAAACAAATTCTGTCTTCAGATTCTATCAAGAGGGAGAGAGAGAATATACAAAAAATAACAAAAATAGAAATAAACAATGCAATGATAGCAAGAGAAATTGTATATAAGTGATTGTCATGCATAGAGATGCACACATGCACACACACACTGTGATGGAATGGAATTATGAAGGCCAGGGGAGATAAGCATTTTCTTAGCTCACCAAAAGAGCATGGGAACCACAAAAGGATGAGGCTGGCACCTCCCTGAGGAATTCACGGTGTTGTGGCTGCCTGGCTTGGGAGCTGGGGTTTGAGTCTGGGAAGATTGATGTTGGGTTTAGCCCAAAGAACTCCAAGAGACAGTGCAAGATCAGTTCAGCTATGTTTATTAGCTACAACCTCTAGCAAGAATCTTCCCAGACTCAAACCCCAGCTCCCAAGCCAGGCAGCCACAACACCGTGAATTCCTCAGGGAGGTGCCAGCCTCATCCTCTTGTGGTTCCCACGCTCTTTCGGTGAGCTAAGAAAATGCTTATCTCCCTGAGCCTGGCCTTCATAATTCCATTCCATCACACACACATATATATTTAACTTAACAGTTTCAGTAAAAGATAACCATATTTAATTGTAATATCCCATGCTTAATCTACATCTACAGGCAACTTGTTCATAAGTTGCAGGTAAGATCAAGTCTTCAGTCTACTAGGTAATTGGGAAAATAAATTTACCTTTCCGAAGAACTAATAATTTTGTAGTAATAAGGGCAGAGAAGCCTTATCTCTTCTAGCTCCCAATTTGCACATAGTACGTATGTATTCAAAAGAATGTATACATACAAAATTAATAAATTTTGCACAGTTAGGAGGCAGTTCTTGGCCACTAGGTCCATATCTGGTGTTTGGGATCTAGCTTCATTTTTCAGCTCAAGTTCTAACTTGCCCTCCATCTGTAATTTGCAATTTATCTTCCAAAATTGTCAACTCCTTACTCTCCTAATCTAGCAAGGTGTGATTGTTGGTGGAGTAGGCAATTGACTGGTCTTGTAAATTGTCGTTATTGTTACTATTGAGATATAGCAGATTCTCAGTTGTCAGCTGGCTAGGACTTGAGATGCTCTTTGATGATCTAGGGCTTGTCTTTTGGTGCTTCTTTATTTTTGTTTTGCCTGAAAGTTTAGTTCAGGGTTTCAGGCAAAAAAAGGTTGGTAGGTGAGAATCTTTCCAGTAGTCACTCAAAGCAGCAGAGAGTTCAGGTGGACAAGAATAAGAGGCAAGGGGAGAAAAGATTTCAAAATTTAAAAAAATAAACAAAAGATAAACTGCATAAGGCAGTTTAAATATAGTGATTAAAAGTGAAAAGAGAATAAAATGAAGATGATAAAACAAGTAAAATAGTTAAAAGCTTAAATGCTTAAGAGCTTAAGAGCTTAAGATCAGAGTTGCTCATCCTTCCTTATCCTGGTCCTCCAGGTGCATATAGAGTGTGGTTTTTGGTGTTAAGGTGAAGACATTTTCTAGTTGTTTAGGCAAATGGGGGATCTCCAGTTCCTTATTCCATTCATTCTTTAAAATTTGCATGTCAAGTTGATTTATTGATAATAAACATTTATAAAGACTGGTTGTGGGCTTTTTCATTCTGAAGAATTTAATGATCCCTTTTAATAACTTAGGCATCTCTGTGGCTGAAAATGTCACTGATCCAAATGGTGATGTCAATAATTGTTGTATTTGTAAATACTACCAAAAATGGTACTTATCTTTTAACATAGGAAATGATAACAATTCATTGTTATCACTTATTAGTTGATCTAATGTAAAAATCCCAACATCCATCCAATTTTTCCATAAAACTGATTTTCAAATTGACATAATAGCAATAGGAGATATAGAAAATCTATTATATTCTGAACCCCAGATGGTCTAATTAACTCAGGTTGTTATGTACAAATATTCCAACAGGGTCCAGAAAGGAGAATTTACATTAAGTGAAGATGCTCAGAATTAGATACTCATCAAAATGTATGCAAAATATGCATAGTGGATATCTGTTACTTAAAATTTGGAAAACCAAACCCACCATCTTTAATTGACAATTGCATCTTTTTCAAAGATAACTTGGGAATTGAAGAACCCCATAGAAATCTATGAAACAGTGTACTGAGTTGTTGAAAACATTTTCCAGATATGTTTATAGGAATTCCATGCAAAATATAAAGGAAAGGTGGCCTTTGAAGTAGGGCAATCAAAGCTAAACTTTTAGAGAGCTAGACTGTAAAAAGGCAGACAGCCACTAGATGCAAAGAGATAAAGAAAAGCCATCTGGATTTTTGCAACTTAGATGTGGTAGCCCTCTTAAAAGAAAAAGTTTGGCCCTGTTATATTTCAAAAGTTCCATACTTTGGATATGTCCGCACTGGTAGCTCTTGTATTTAAGAGCTCGTTTTGCTCTCCTGTGATGAAGTAACATGGTTGTATGCGTATCCAAGGCAAACCATTCAATATCACAGTCATGCAAGTCTATGCCCCAACCACTGATGCTGAAGAAGCTGAAGTTGACCGCTTCTATGAAGACCTACAACACCTTCTAGAACTAGCACCAAAAAAAGATGTCCTTTTCATCATAGGGGATTGGAATGCTAAAGTAGGAAGTCAAGGAGTAATCGGAATAACAGGCAAATTTGGCCTTGGAGTACAAAATGAAGCAGGGCAAAGGCTAATAGAGTTCTGTCAAGAGAACAAGCTAGTCATAGCAAACACTCTTTTCCAACAACACAAGAGACGACTCTACACATGGACATCACCAGATGGTCAATACCGAAACCAGATTGATTATATACTTTGCAGCCAAAGATGGAGAAGCTCTATACAGACAGCAAAAACAAGACCAGGAGCTGACTGTGGCTCAGATCATGAGCTTCTTACTGCAAAATTTAGGCTTAAATTGAAGAATGTAGGAAAACCACTAGACCACTCAGGTATGACTTAGATCATATTCCTTGTGAGTACACAGTGAAGGTGATGAATAGATTTAGAGGATTAGATTTGGTAGACAGAGTGCCTGAAGAACTATGGACGGAGGTCCGTAACATTGTACAGGAGGCAGCAACTAAAACCATCCCAAAGAAAAGAAATGCAAGAAAGCAAAATGGCTGTCTGATGAGGCTTTACAAATAGCTGTGGAAAGAAGGAATGCGAAAAGCAAGGGTGAAAGGGATAGATATAAGCAACTGAATGCAGATTTCCAGAGAATAGCCAGGAGAGATAAGAAGGCCTTCTTAAATGAACAATGCAAAGAAATTGAGGAAAACAATAGAATGGGGAAGACTAGAGATCTCTTCAAGAAAATTGGAGATATGAAAGGAACATTTAGTGCAAAGATGGGCATGATAAAGGACAAAAAAGGCAGGGACCTAACAGAAGCAGAAGAGATTAAGAAGAGGTGGCAAGAATACACAGAAGAACTATACAAGAAAGATCTTAATGTCCCTGATGTCCACGCTGGTGTGATCACTGACCTTGAGCCAGACATCCTAGAGAGTGAAGTCAAGTGGGCCTTAGGAAGCATTGCTAACAACAAAACTAGTGGAGATGACAGGATTCCAGCTGAGTTATTTAAAATACTAAAAGATGATGGTGTTAAAGTGCTGCACTCAATATGCCAGCAAGTTTGGAAAACGCAACAGTGGCCACGGGATTGGAAAAGGTCAGTTTACGTTCCAATTCCAAAGAAGGGCAACGCCAAAGAATGCTCAAACTATCGCACAATTGCACTCATTTCACATGCTAGCAAGGTTATGCTCAAAATCCTACAAGCTAGGCTTCAGCAATATATGAACCGAGAACTACCGGATGTACAAGCTGGGTTTCGAAGAGGCAGAGGAACTAGAGATCAAATCGCCAACATTCGCTGGATCATGGAGAAAGCACGAGAGTTCCAGAAAAATATCTACTTCTGCTTCATTGACTATGCAAAAGCCTTTGATTGTGTGGATCACAACAAACTGTGGCAAATTCTTAAAGAGATGGGAATACCAGACCACCTTACCTGTCTCCTGAGAAATCTGTATGCGGGCCAAGAAGCAACAGTTAGAACCGGTCATGGAACAACCGATTGGTTCAAAATAGGGAAAGGTGTACGACAAGGCTGTATACTGTCACCCTGCTTATTTAACCTATATGCAGAGTACATCATGAGAAATGCCAGGCTGGAAGAATCACAAGCCGGAATTAAGATTGCAGGGAGAATCATCAACAACCTCAGATATGCGGACGATACCACCCTAATGGCAGAAAGTGAAGAAGAACTAAAGAGCCTCTTGATGAGGGTGAAAGAGGAGAGTGCAAAAGCTGGCTTGAAACTCAACATTAAAAAAACTAAGATCATGGCATCTGGACCCATCAATTCCTGGCAAATAGAAGGGGTAGAAATGGAAGCAGTAACAGACTTCATTTATTTGGGCTCCAAGATCACCGCAGACGGAGACTGCAGCCATGAAATTAAAAGACGCTTGCTCCTTGGGAGGAAAGCTATGGCAAGCCTAGATAGCATATTAAAAAGCAGAGACGTCACCTTGCCGACAAAGATCCGCATAGTCAAAGCTATGGTTTTTCCAGTAGTAATGTATGGCTGTGAGAGCTGGACCATAAAAAGGCCGAGTGCCGAAGAATTGATGCCTTTGAACTGTGGTGCTGGAGAAGACTCTTGAGAGTCCCCTGGACTGCTAGGAGGTCAAACCAGTCAATCTTAAAGGAAATCAACCCTGATTGCTCATTGGAAGGATCGATAATGAAGCTCAAGCTCAGATATTTTGGCCACCTAATGCGAAGAGAGATCTCTTTGGAGAAGACCCTGATGCTGGGAAAGATTGAAGGCAAAAGGAGAAGAGGACGACAGAGGATGAGATGGTTAGATAGCATCACTGAAGCAATGAGCATGAAACTGAGCAAACTCAGGGAGGCAGTGAAGGACAGGAAGGCCTGGCGCAATATGGTTCATGGGGTCACGAAGAGTCGGACACGACTTAACGACTAAACAACAACAACAATGAGTCTTTGCTCCTTTGCTTGATGGATTACTTTCCTGGGTTCTGAGTTCTATCATGGACAATTTTTCTTGAGCCCTTGTTATTCATCCTTATTACTTAGCCTGCTAATATGGACAATACTTAATGCTTGTCTGCTGTACAGGCTTCTAACAGCAGCCTGACTACAATTTCATCTCTATTCTGTTAAGTATTTTGTTGCTTTTATCCTTATACGTGCTCACAGTTCTATTGTCACAGGTTCTCTGAGTCCAGCATCTTAGCCTATTGAGCCCTGAAGACTTGCATGATAGGAGCTGCTGCTCAGAAGTAAATAATTATAGTGCCCTTCATTCCCTTGATGCTACTGGATTTACTATTAAATTGCCTATGGAGGGAAAAGTAGGACTTATCTCTTAAGGAAAAAATAGAATTGCCAAAACTAAATTTAAATCCTGCTGATATAGTGTTTATTAGGAAAAGAACTGTGTAAGCAGGAGATTGAGAAAGAGTTCTAGTGATAAAGGATTTTAGTGGAACTTTCAGAGGCTTCTGTTGTATTTTTTTTCCTATCAGTGGTCCTCTCATAATGCATGTTTTGTTTTTCTTATAGCTGTGGAAAGCAGGAATTATAATTCTTAAGGCATAAAGGCATAAAAATAGGAGCATAGTAGGAAATGATATTTGATATCGCTCTTCATTGGTTGTGTTGATGGCATAATATTAAAATCAACCTCCCCTGTTGGATTCCTTCATCTCCTATATAATTCATTCTAAATTAAACCACTGCCAAGTCTCCAATAAGTGTGGGGAGGAGAGAATCTAAGAGGCCATTTTTTTCCTTCCTCATGAGATATCCAATAAGTAAAATGTTTGACTTTATTACTTGCATTAGCAAAATAATAACCATGCAGATCTATAGGCAGTATTACCTGGGTACTTTAAACAAAAGTAAGCTATTGAACTTAATGGAATTATTCTCCCAGAATCCTGCAGGGAGACTGCTTAGATCTAGAAGTTTGTACCCAACAGACCGAGCTGTTCCTTAAAGGTGCAGGACATTCCAAAATCACAGCACAGATTAAAACAAACCAAGTCTCCCCACTTCCGCACCATGGAGAAAGTTATAGTTGCAGATGCTTTTGTAAAAGTCTCATGTAGCAGTTTGTTTCACTTTACTCTTGGATGCCCAAACTCCTCCATCTTGGTCAGTCTGAATCCAGTCTTCTTCTTTTGGCTCTGTAAGCCATATTTCCCCAAGCAGAATTCTCTGGGCGATTCCCTTATTGGAGAAACTTCCCAGCCTCTGTATTCATGTTGACTGAGCTGCCAAGCAGTCTGAATCCCTTGCAGCCTCCAAGCTGCCCCTCCCCTCTATGGTGTCTATTATTGGTGTCATAGCAGAATACGGTGTTGTTGGGAAGAAAGCCTTATGCTTTCTCCCTTTTACTTCTTATTCACAAGTCGTCTTTCTCTCCATTAATTTGAAAGCTTTGTTCCATATTCTATGTCCCCAGGTTGCATCCTACTAGATTAATCACTTTCTTTTTCCTTCTTGTGGCCATTGCTCCCCCTGTGGATGTGTGCCAGTGCGTAATGGTATGTGGGAGTGACCTTGGGAGACAGAGGGAAGAGCCACAGCCAGGGGAACAGTCAGACAAGAAGCAGCTGAGCCCACAAAAGGAATGTGGTATGGCAAACTTTCAGACTTGCAAGATTGATGTCAGCTAACAAGGTAGTCCAGACAGGAAATAGGATCAGATGAACTAATTTTACTTTATTGTAAGGTTACATTAACATAACCTTGCAATTCTGAAAGTATATTTCTTCTTCTTCACCTTGTAACAAGTTGCAGCCAGTAAATGCATTACTAGTTCTAGACCACTGCAGAGCATGATTTGCTTTTAAATTTGTGATATACCAGTCTTCATCTTAAAAAATATCAGTTATTTTAAGCCCTGTAGTAAAAAATATGGCAGATGGTTCTAGTAGTCCATCCAAATCTCCAGCAAGGTACCAAAACTAAGATGATCACAATCACCCTATGAGGATTTAAGTCAGAAATGGATGCAAAATACTTATGGGCTAAATATGGCTTAGAGGAGTTTCCCCCTAAGAATGCAAGGGTTTTACAGGTGAACCTCTTTACCAACATTCTTGTTCAGGATCAAAGATAAGTGCTTTTCCTACCTCCACAAGTGTGGAAACACCTTCACTCTTCACATAATATCAGTGGAGGCTGTTTTACAGTCCAGCATGTGTGTGTGTGTGTTTTAAAGAGATACTGTTTGGGCCAAAAAAAGAGTAACGCATTATTTATCCTTTGAAAAATCTCTACCAATCTTCAGTCAAGATTTAAATTATCCTCTCTTGACATTGATGAAGATGGTTTTAGAGCCTAATTGTGGGACAGAGAGCCATCCCCTCTCTAACATTGCACATCCCTCTTCCAGACTACAATTCAGCTTTAAAAACCCTTTATTGATATCAGTCAAATCTCTGATTGCTATGGGAAGGGACAATTCAATATCCTTTAAATCAAAATGCTATACTTGTGATCATAATAGCTGGATGAAAATGGATCCAGAGAAGAATGGATCCAGAGAAGAATGGAAACGCTCCTATGAGCCACAAGGTCAACTTGCAGCTAAGCTATATTTTGGCCCTATTTTTATTTCTCTTGTATTCTGCTGTCTCCAGGTATTGCAATGTCCACTATCCAGATTTTTTTGTCTGTCTTATCAACAATGATTAAGTGTGGGGTGTTGTGTGGCAGATGCTTGTCTGTGTGAATTCTAAGGTCCCAGAGCACTTTAGCTTCTTTATTTTCTATTACTTTTTGTTGTTGTTATTCCATGCCCCTCCATTGCATATGCCAGCAAAATTAAAAACAGTCCACTTAAAAGTCTGGGAGTTGATTACAGGCTTGAATTCAACCCAAAATAATAAGATACAATACTGTAAAAATTAACCTGACCAGGAAAATATATTGCTCACCAAATTATTTCTCTCTCTTTTTAAAGGTTTTGATATAACCTTTAAACTATACCATATACTTTACTTCTCTCTCTTTTGTTTTGTTTTGAAATATGTAGCAACCATAATGTCACTTTAATGTGATATGACATGTAATGTTTTTATAAAATACCATGATCAAGTTGCATTTTTCTATCAGGTTTCATATTAAATGTGACACTTTTATTTCAAATGCTTTTTTTTTTTTTTTAAATCCTCATATGGACTTCATTTCTTCCTTGTCTGCTGTACACCAAATGAAATATCCATTAAAAAAAAAAGCCCCAAAGCTAAGCTTTAAGACATCTGTGCAGGCTGATGTTCATTCGTAGCAAGGAAGTAGTATCCGTAGGATGATTTCTCCCTTACTCTGTCACTACTTTAATTCTTAGGTCTGAGCCCTCAGAGGGAGGCTTTGAAATGAAGTACCAGAAAGTTCAGAAAAACAACTTACAGCCCAACTTTCAGCCCTAAAATTATGCTGAAATTCATCTTCCACTTTTCTGAATGTTTTCACTCTCTTTGTAGGAGGCTTTTGTTTTTCTACTTTTTCTCAGGATGCTTTAGAATTCCTTTAGGTGGCATTTGAATTTATGTTACAAGGTGGCTGAGATGAGAGGAAAATTTTTCCTATCATTTTTGTTATGTTTTTCCTTTCTCTTGATCTGAAAGAGGCCAGTGGGAGGAGGTCCTTCATCATATATTCCCTTGGAGAAATTTCCTCGGAAAGCTGAGGAAACTGCAGCCCACTAGAGAGATGATTTTATAATAAGAAAAACACAGCACTGCACTCATAAGAATTGCATCATTTTTTTTCTTTTCCTTTGAAAAGCAGAAGCTCTTTTTCTCCAAACTAAAAAAAGAATGCTAGTAGAAAAAAGAAAGGGGACATTTGAGCATAGAGATAATTCTTCAACAATTTATAATGACTACTAGCATAAAGACATAACTTTCAAGTGGCATAAGTTAAACTCACGAGGATAGACTTGTGGATGTCTGTTGGCCAAGCCATGGCAGCTGAATGCTTAGAGATCTCAGTCACCAAATCTCTGTTGACTATAGGAGGGTGCTTGAGCCATTATCTCTTGCCTGGCTTATGGTGTTGGCACAGTAATGACTAGAAATAAGAGGCTACATTAAAAGGTCATTTGGATTGCTCCAGCAAGGAAGTTCCTAGATCCAGGAATCCATGTATCACTATTAAATAAGTGGTAGGATTGGAAGAGAAATTTTGCATAGGTCCCAGCATGACTAAGACAATATATTTCTGTTGGAGTAAGGTTAAGTCACCATGCAAAGCTTGTTTCCAGTTCTGCTGCTTTAAGCAGCCTGTTGCTGCATGAAAAGTCTGATTTTCCACTGATTTTCCAGTGGTTCCAAAAACCACTGTGATCACTGTAATGATGGGATGAACACATGTCTGAAGGCAACCATTGGTGGCCAATGTAAATAGCAGGACTTTCAGATAGATGGACCTTTTTGTTCAATTTCTCAGGGCTTATTTTATGTTCTTACATGAGGCTTCTTCTTTTATTTCTCTGCCATTCTTTTTCCTTCTCTTTAAAAGATTACTGAATTGGTCTTTACAACCAGCCAGAAGAAGCAGAAGATAGAAAATGCCTCTAGGTACTCACTTCAGCTTTTGAAACATGTTCAGTAAGAAGGGTGTACTTGGCTGACATTGTACTTAGAAAAGTTTAGCCTAGAAGTAATATTCATAATTGTAATAAATCTTTGAAAACAAGCAGAGCTGTAGAGCCAGGCTTAACACTTGCACAGATTTCAGCAGAGGATAATAAGCATCTCTTTGGGGCTTTCTCATATCAGTAATGCTGAAAAATTCCTTGCTCCCCTTTCAATTACCAAGAGATTAAGAAAGCCTTCATTAAGTGCCAGATTTCAACTCCTTCAGGTAGATAAGATGTGATCAGTTCAGCATCAGTTGTGCTGAGTCCTCAAAAAGAAGGGAACACAGAACTAAGAGCATTAATTTTCTTTAAAGATGTACTTGAAAGCAATGTTGCTTTAAGCAGGAGTGCCAATTCAGCTGAAAAACTGCAGCCAGACTTAATTTTAAAGGGAAATAAGAAATCAATTTCTTGTAAATTGTTATTTATAGTCATTTAAAGGCTTATGCCACAGTCATCCTGCCATTGTTCTTTTAGAATTCATGGTCCAACCCAGTTAGATTACAGTGTTAGCTGTTCACTAACCTAGTTTGACTGCAGTATTAAGATTTAGATACCCAAATTTTTAACATACTCTGTGTTAAGAGATAAATATCATCTCTCAGATGTAACTCAATGGCAATATTTACAGTAAAAACATTTGTTAACCACATTGTTTGGACCAGCAGCATTTTCAGCTTTTCAGACACCTGAGATACTGAACAATTTGTTAAATCCTTTAAAACTAAAAAAACCCTATATTAGTTTGTATCGATATTTGTTATCAATACATCAGTTTGATATGCAGATGTTAAGGCATGAGTGGAATAAAAAATTAGAGGATTCTATATTGCCTAGACAATGGGAGACTGTCTTAACTTCTACAGCAAGAGTGTCAGTGGACCTTAAACTACGACTTATACAACAAAAAATAATATTTAGTATTGGACTCCACTACGTCTGTATACAAAAGGATGATCAAAAACAGCATTTTGTTGGAGATGTAATAAAGATAATGCCTCTTTAAAACCCATGTATTTACAATGACCTATACTTACTAAATTTTGGGAGAAATCAGTGGACTGTATAAATGACTGTGTGACAAAAATTAAAATTTTCAGAGGATAATATTCTTTTGAATTACATACCTATTACATGGAAATTGACAAATGGACAGTGTAAATGGATTCTCTGTGCCCTTACTATGTCCAAAAGACTGTTCCTGGAGCACTGGAAAAATAAATGTATGGCCCCCTTCGCTCAATGGATTGAAGACCTGACTATTCTTGCCACCTATGAGCGGATTGCCTATATATGTAGACTTTGTATGGACAAATATAATGAAATATGGGACTCATTTATACAAAATACAGTAGGTGAAAAAAATGATAGTCTTATAAATCTATTAGAAATATATATGTACTTGAATAATATTTACACCAGATAAGCATATATAGAATTGTAATTGTTTATTGTTATAATGACATATTAACACTTTTTTCTCTTTATCGTATTGTATTGTTAAAGCACTTTTTATGTGTCCCCCCCCCCTTTTTGTATTTAAAAATAAAATAAATTATTTTTAAAAAGATTTAGATATCCAATGGTGGAGGCATTAGAGGCAATGGAACTGAATTAGCTGAAAATCAAGTACCGGGGTTGAACTGACTATGGAATTGGTTTTTACTGTACCTGTCTTAACCTTCAATGTCAATGAATGTTAAATGGAAATATAAGGAAAATGATTCTGCTTGTTCTTTCAAATGCTTTCAGACTTTATCCTTGTCTCTGTGGTTGGCTGAGGCATTATGCTGGGCTGCAACATTTAAGGAAAGTGAGCAGTGCTCAAACTGGAAAGGTTGATAATATCTCCTTTCGTGAAAGTTCTGTAAAACAAACCGTTCTGCTGCTTTGCTTTTATAAGATTAGTTGAGTTTTATGGAAACCCTGAAGACATCTTTGTTGAAAGTCACTTTTTGGAGATCCTTACTGAATGATAGGGTCGAGGGAAATTATGTACGCATTCCTTTGTGTAATTCTTTACAATCGAAAATAGTGCATTTTAGTCAACTCAGACTGGTTCTGAATTTTGGTTTTGGACACGTAGCCAAATGAGGCAGGGATTAACAGAACGTTCTACCAAATAATCTTGTTTTCCTC
The DNA here is from genome assembly GCF_059951505.1 of Python bivittatus. NCBI lineage: Eukaryota > Metazoa > Chordata > Lepidosauria > Squamata > Pythonidae > Python > Python bivittatus. The sequence goes on from NW_028277086.1 coordinate 27,815,132, forward strand.
CCAACCCAGACTAATTTCTCCCATAACCAAGCCTTGCCAGAGCAAAGGAGGCAGAGTTATTGATTTCAAAGAAAATATTTTGATCATAATGTCCCCTTCCAAACCTTTTAAATTATGCTTATTTTTATTTCTGCAAAAACAAAGGAAATCCTCTGAGTTGTAAAACTCTAACATTTTTGTTTTAATATTATTTATTTTTGATTGCAACATATACAAAATGTAATTTTTCTGTTTTTATTCAAGGCCAGTTGAATAAACTGTGTATACTTAGAACAGCAATATCATTTGAAGGATGCTATAATCAACACATTTAATTTAATTGTTCCTTTTTCCCAAAAAGGATAGGAATGTAAATTAAAATGAAGTTAATTTATGAAGTATAGTATTTAGAAAAAAATGTTCTTAGAATTGGGAAAGGATTCTAAATTTTCCTGTTTACACTTTCAGCAAGTCTCTCTGTGTGCATGTACATACTGTATATATATGTATATATGCATACATACATGTATATATACATACATATACATATAGACACATACACAAATTTGATCTAAAGGAACTAATTCTTCTTAGCAACTACACAAGTTGCTAAGAGTTACCATTTTAAATATGCCTCAATAGGTGGAACAGCTAGTAGGCCCTGGGTGATCTTAGAAACAAAGCAGGTTTGGTCATGGTTAGTACATGAATGAGTGACAATGTAAGTTTTCCAGATCTGTTGGCTGGAAATATTAATAAATACATAACCAACATATCATAGAAAATGGAAATGTGTCAGCCCTTCATGGTAGTCCAGACAAGAAGCACAACAATGAATACTAGCTCTATCTTTATTGTAAGATTATAGAATCTTGCAAGTCTAAAAGTATTTCTCCCCTCCTCCCCTTTTACTCTCCAGAAAACTAGGGAAGGTCCCTTCTGAAATGCTTCCCACACCCTCCCTCTTTCTGTGGACTGAGATATCTTTTATGTGCTGCTTTTATGTGCTGCTTATGTGGCTCTTCCTCCTGTCTCCCAAGACATTCTTACATACAAAATGGTAAACTCCTTGCATAATAGTGACAAGAAAACTACACGGATGCTAGCTTTGGCAACACATGTACTGAAACTGGAAAAATACAAAGAAGGTTAGCATGGCCCCGGCATAAGGATAACATGCAAATTCATGACATTTTGGGGGGGAATGGGGAATTATATGTGGGTGTTTTTGTTCTCACCTGCCCTGCCTGCCTGCCTGCCTGCCTGCCTGCCTGCCTGCCTTCCTTCCTTCCTTCCTTCCTTCCTTCCTTCCTTCCTTCCTTCCTTCCTTCCTTCCTTCCTTCCTTCCATATTATGTTTTAAGAGTTGTTTATATTGGTATTTTTATTTTTAAATTTTATTCACTATGAGCCACTGTGGTAAGAAAGGGGCCATATAAATCCAAATAAATAAATAAGATGCAATCACCAGGAATTAAATTTGTCTTATACAAAATAATGTATATCAGTGCTCATTGGATAGTATGGATTCAGGTTTTCCAATTAGTCTGTTGTATCATGTGACCCTCGCTGTTTCTTAAAGGTAATGATGCATGTTAATTTCTCATGTTGTTCTGTACCTCCAGAACTGTATGTTTCCTATCTCCTCCTCCATATACAGTAGAAGCCATGATGACATCATGTGCTTCATGATGACATTGTGAAAATTATGCATCATGAGAGCAGGACACAAAAGACATACAGGATGTAATTCACATCATTTGCATGACGATATCATATACACATGTCACTTGCCCTCATCCCCAACAGAAGTCCATGTCCTTGGCTATTTATGTAGGAAACCTTTCTAGTTACTGCTAGAACAAATCTCATGATTAAGAAATCAAGAAGTCAATTTTATTTTCCTGCCCATTGCCATCTGTTAGTTGATCCCAATATTTAGTCCAGTAGCTGATTGTGATGTGAGTCATAAACCTAGTGAATAGTCTTATTTCAGACTATTCAGTTGGTTTTCTGCAATATATTGATGTGTTTGAATGGTATGTTTTCTCTTAGATGATGGTTGTAATTATATATTGTTTTCCTTTTAACTTGTGAAGCCCCCTGGAATAATTTTGAAATTGGGCAACCTAGAAATTCAAAAACAAGCAAGCAAACAAAATATTGTCTATGGGATGGAGTTTGAAAACGGCCCAGTAGTAGAGTAGTTGAGACTGTTACTGGAGTATAGACAGTTTGGCTATATTACACCAGAGCTTAGATGGATCACTGGTTTTGATCCATTTCTAAGTATAATTTAATGGATTAGTTGTAAACTTTAACCAATAAATGGTTTGAGAGGTGAAATATCACTTACTTTCAACATGTCCATATCATGACACAGAGAAGCAGTAAAGCATTATCTTCAAGTGTCCCATTGATTTGATTTGATTTGATTTGGAGGCCACCTGATTCCAAAATGAATCTGGGCAGATTACAGTTTGAAAACAGAAAAAAAAAACCAATAAAGAAGAATCATAAAGAAAATGGGCAACAATATCCCACTGAAAAACAAACAAACAAATTAACAAAAAACACTGGAAGGGCTTCACACTCACCTTATCTCGAAGCCCAGGAGAACCTCCATGTTTTTAAAGACCTCTGTGATGTATTGGGGTAGGAGCCACACAACGTTCTAGGGGGATATCATTCAAATGAAGCACAGCAAGTAAGAACTGGGGAAAGGGCTTCATTAATGATCTCTCTGTTCTGGAGGCCTTTCCTTAGGGAAGCTTATTTGGCAGCTTTGTAGTCTTTTTTGTGCTAAATCAAAGTATTTTGATTTCCCCAGACTTAAATTTCACTTTTGAATTCACTAATATCAGGACTGTTCTAAATTTTGACTGCGCTCTGAGACTAGGTCCGACTGGTTTATGTACCTTTGTGACTAAATTCACAATGACATACTATGCCATGGATTAGGTTACTGTATCACTTCAATCTGTATTAATTTATTATGGTTAACTCTGCTCCTGCAACACTAGGAATTCTGTGATATTATTCATAATTCATGGTTATTTTGTTTTTAGCATTTTATTATCATTGGGCAATGCATCAATGCTAAGCAGGTGTTTGCCAAGTTATAACTTGAATGGATGCTGCTTGAGTTCCAGGGTGCAAAGGTGGGATAAATGTTTGAACTGTCTTTTGAAGACTAAATGATTTAGACAAAACAGTCTGTGTATAAAACTGTTCATATGTCCATAAGGAGAACAATTCTCTCTATTCAGACTTTTCTTCTTCCTTGGCTTGCCCTGTCCATTTTCATAATATAACAGCTCCCAGATATAGGATTAAAGAAAGGTTGGCACTGACTGTGTATCATATAAAATAACAAATGTTATATTACATTCTCTATCAAACTCCCACCCTGGAATTGGGAATATTAGAAGTGACTTTCTCAGCAACTAAGGCAATCTACTGGAGTGCTAATGTAAAGAAGCTTGTTATAATTACTGACTTCATTATCACTCAGACATAACAAATGCAGTCAAAGGAAATGGGGAACTTACAACATTTTAAGGTGTAAGTCTTGTTAGCACCTTACTGTTCAATTATGTTACATGCTCAGGATGAAAAGCCTTAGGCTCAGTTCAGGATCATGAAAATAAAGTTGTCTCACTTGAGCACTTCAAATTTACAATTAGAATCAGATGCTTTGCACTGCCTAGGGACTAGAGGATTATCTATAATTCCTTTGACCTCATCTAGCCAATGTTATCCACAAAAGAAGAGAATGCTACTAATGAGTTATGATAATTCAGTGTTATATTCTGTTATGGTGTCCTATCTTTGGCTAGTGAAATAGGAATGCAGCTTTGAGATAAATTTCTGAAATTATAATCAGTTATAATGATTATGATCAATTATAATATGAAATTATAACCAATCAATCAATAAACTGGTCACCTTAACAGGCTTCCTTGAGATCTTTAGAAATATAAGCCTAATCTTGGCTTTAGCACCAGACTACTCCTGACTGGGTACTACCAATGAACGTGAAATATCCCAGTTGGCAAGGTGGCTGTGTATCTCCACTTATGTGTACTTATGTAGTGCTAAACGATGATGTGCTTAATCATGCACAAATGAGTAAGCCATGATTGGTTAGATTCATATAGTGTTTTATATCAAAAACTATAGTTTTCAAACTGTAACGGCTATGTTCAGAAAAAAATGATTTTCAAGGAAGTGTCAGGAAAGTTCACATTTTACATGCAATCTTTACAAAGTACATAGTAGCAAACAAAAGGTTTTGGAATTCTTCCATGCACAATTGCACAGATTTTAGACATTCCTGGTCAAATTGTATGTTTCAAAGCAACCCTAAGTGAAGAGAAGCTGATAAAATCTCTACATGGTACAAAGTAAATTTAAATGTATATTTAATATTTACATGCAGTTGTTGACAGATTCACAATAAGAAAGCAATATGACAGATGTTTAACCATAGTTTATTTAATAGTTTATTTGATGTGTCTGGGTTGATGCAACAAACTAAGTTAAAACCAAACAAACCACAGTATCACTGAGCATACATAGCATCTATACCTGTACTTTCTTTTTCAGCATGTTGTGTGAACATGGCCACTGAGAAGCTTATTGCCTCCAAAACTAGATATAAAATATGGCCATCAAATGGGCAATTAACAGCCTAATCACTGTGGATTTGCCTGATCCCTTTTAGAATTATTCAAGTGGGTGATCATGACTATATCATCACCTTTTGTAGAAACAAATTCCTTCTTTCCTTCCTTCTGAATCTTCCACTACATAAGTACCATGGAAAGATAGAGACTACCATATCCAAACGGCAAAAATCCAGATGACCACTGGAAGGACAGATAATTAGACTTCTGAATTGCTTTGCTTCCATTTGCCAGCTGTCCAGATATTTGCAGCCAGATATAGCAGTCCCATTGGGATATAATTCCTGCCACCATTTTGTAAAAAAATAATGTCAGAAGAAACTTTCAAAACAGCAAAGAGTAAGGAAAACTGAAGGTATTATGCTCACCTCCTCTTACTTTTTACCTACCCAGCTAATGACAAACAATACATTCCTCTTTAGATGGCCTTTATCACTCTTTTATTTGACCCAAGAACTGCACATATTCATCCATATAATCCAGGACAGTATGTTAAATACAAATAAATAGAAACAATATTTATTCTAGCTGTGAGAGTTTTTGGCTAACAGTAGGTGATTTAAAAAGAAAAGAATAAAAAGAGATTATTGGTTCATCAGATGTTCCCAATCAAATTCTTGTTTCTTCAAGTCACCACTAGTAATTTACCTTTTCTCTACTGAGTACGTGGCAAATTTGTAGGCATATATACTGTTTTATTTTGAATCTGTAAATGACTAAACATAAATAATAAGTATGGATTCAAATTTGCATAAAGACATCATGTTGAATGTAAAGGTTATGAGCTTCTGTTCACTTAGGGTTTTATTGAAAATACAATTTAACCAGGGGTGCCAAAACTTTTACATGCAACTGTAAAATGAGAAAAGGCTTAGCAAAATCAACCTTAACATAATTATTGTACTCGTCATTCTGAAAGGTTCGAATATATGTTAATTGCCTCTGGGTGTTTTACCATTAGCATTTCATAACTAAATGTGGAGAATTAAATATTTATACCTGCCAGAAAGTGCTGCTCTGATAGTTTAAACCCAAGAGTTCTCTTCTCTCTGCTCTTTCCAATGGGGTCCTGAAAGGTTTAGCCAGAGGCTGGCTTTGTTTTGGTTTGGTTTGGGATTTTTTGCTATTTCAAATCTTTATGCTCTCTTTAACAAGACTCTTGAGCAGCCAAAGTGAACAAGGTCAACATGGTGGGGAGAGGGCAAATGTATCTCTATCTTCATTCTTTCCTATTTGACTCAGCCTTCCTAATCATAAGCTAGCTGTTTTTCAAAAGCCAGTTTCCCTGTTACAGTGTTATTATTAAGGCATTAAGGCAATGGTTTGTACATAGTATGAAAAGAAGAGAGAGATTTAGAACCATTAGAAGTTGAGTTTGGAGTTAGGCCCTAGAGCCAAACTGAAAATTCTGCTCAATGTAATCTGTACTGGTATATGGGACTCAGTGCCATATAAATGGAAAGAATTCAGTCCTGCTCTGCAAATCATTCATACGCATATCAAATCAGAAATAAACTCCACTGAGTTCACTGGGAATCTTCCCAAGTACAGGACTTTTAATCTAAATGTATTAAATGCCCATTTTTGCTTGAAGTTATGAGATACATGCAGAACGTTTTGTCTGCAACTTCAGCAGCCTTTATTTAACTTAACTCTGCTAACAAAAAATGGGCATTTAATACATTTAGATTAAAAGTCCCATAACTGCATGTCTTTAGAATAATAAGTAGATTTTCATACATTACAAATTACCCTTGGAAGGAGCAGAATGTGTATTACATCATATAACAGATAGAAATAACTTAAAATATAAGAAAACCATCAGAATTCTAGAAATGGATTTTGATCTAACGCTGCCAAACCATAAAAAAATATTCTATAACATCCTGGAGCAGTTAACATGACAATTAATATTAAACGTGAACCACCTTTCACATTTCACATTTGTATAAAGAAATGCTATTACTTCTTTGTTACCAAACTGGGCATATTTGGAAATCTAACTTCTCATTTTTTATAATAATTTAAACACTGACCCTATCTAAAACATAGCAATATATTTCACTGATATTAATAATGTACTTATCAAGTCCATTTACTCACATACCAGTTGATCATTTGAATCAGGACACCAAGGAGCCCAGTTCTCAGAATTAAAGGACTTTCTTGTTATAACAGATTACATCCACACTGAGAGAGTGAGAAAGAGAGACAGAAGGAAAGACAGAGGTTATCCATTTTGCAAATTTCACTGATCTCTTTTATATGTGTATATAATTTTTATTGAAGATTTTAATTGCAGTAATAAAAAATAATACACACTAAACTCAGAGAAAGAAAAGAAAGTAAAAAGGGAGAATAAAAGGTACAAAGAAAGAAAAAGGAAAGAAAAAGGAAAGAATGAAATAAAGAAAAAGGAAAATAGTTTATTTATTTATTGATCAAATTTATATAGCTGCCTATCTCACAAGAAATAATTCTGGGCGGCATACATCAATCAAATAAAAACAATAATTATATAAATACAATCATTATAAAATATAAAACAATCATTATTAAAAATTAAAATATTAAAAAGTAAAATATACAAAACAGAGGCATGGAGAGAGTGAATATATCAATAGTGGAGCCATCTTAAGATGTTATTGCTTCCCTGGGACCCCTAAGCCTGGTGACATAACCAGGTCTTGAGGGACTTCTGGAACATTAACAGGGATGGAGCTAACCTGACATGGGGGGGGGGGGAGATTGTTCCCTAAGGCTGGTGCCACAGTGGAGAAGGTCTGCCTCCTGGGACCCACCAAATGTAAGTACCTGGCAGAAAGTACTTGCAGCATGCCTTCTCTGCCAGATCTAATGGGACTGGCTGATGTAATTGGGGAGTGGTGGTCTTGAAGATAACCTGGTCCCATGACATGAAAGACATTAAAGGTTAAAACTAGCACCTTGAATTGGACCTGGAAGCCAACTGGCAGCTAATGCAGCTCGCAGAGCAGGGGTGTAACATGTGCTGTTCTCTGAGCACATATAACTGCCCACGCCATTGCATTCTGTACCAGTTGAAGCTTCTGGATTCTCTTCAAAGGCAGCCCCATATAGAGCACATTACAGCAGTCCAATCTGGAGGTGACTAGGGTATGAGTGACTGTAAAGAAGTGATTTCTAATCCTCATCACAGGAAGTATAAAAAAGTATACAAATCCCCTACAGTATAAGACTACAAAAAGATATCTCTTCTTCCTATAACCCAACCCTTATCTATAAGTAAACCCATAAGACATTAACTTTTTAATCCTGACTGATGGATATGGCAGAAAATGATAAACTGACTTGCCTATTAAAAGAAAACTCAAACAACTACTCCCTTAAAGAATGGAAACCATTGATGGACTATTTGCAAAATGCAGGTGGGGTGAAGCTACATGAGGATTTGAAGATTAGATTATAAATGTAATGGGATATGTTTAGACAAAGAATTATTCCTATTTAATGTATTAAAAACTAGCACTTATGATAGCCTTATTATTTCTAAGACCAGAGATAGATTGGAAGTTCTCTATTTTTCATATCTTTTCTTTTTTTACTTTACCTCACTTTTTCTTTTCCTTTTCTTTATATTTTGCATTTCAAATTTTCCTTTTCATTTCTAACTTTTAAATATGTATTTTTAAAATCTCAATAAAATATTATATAAAAAAAAACTTTTCAATCCTGGGGTCAGCAAAAAGTGCATAAAGATTTGCCAGAATTTCATTAAAATGTGCCTTATTTTAACCTTGATCAAATAAACCAACTTTATATTCCTTCCTTTTACCTCTGAAAATCTTAATCTTTAATTCATTCAAATATTGTCGTAGGATTTGATTTCTCTTCAATTCTTGTTTGTCCCATTGCATAGGCTTCTTCTTTTGTAAATCCAGTGAGAAGACATTATCCATGTCATTCTCTTGCTTTATCATTTGCATTTCCCTTTTAATTATTAAGACATCAGCCAATTTCTTTTGCATATCCAGTAAAAAGTCCTTATCTGGGACATTCTCTTGTCTCCTGTCACTTTATTTCGGCTTTAAATATAAATACCTTCTCTATCTTGTAATCCACACTTTTTTTTAATCTAATATTTCCAATACCATTATTTCTTCATCAAGCAAGATTTGTTTTACACCTGTCATTCCTTCATTAACATCCCTTAAACATAATCTATCCATAGAAGTGGAAATCGTTACTAATACTGTTAATATTTTGGCTACCATTTTCTGGGCCCATTCTTCGAAGATCTCCTTTAATATTTCAAATGTTATGATGTTTTGTTTCACTTTGTAAATCCCAATCCTAATCAAAAACAATGGCAGTTTTTTTTGTTTTTGCCTGGAATCTTTAGTGTCCTCTAGTGTCCAGTTTAAATCATAAGGTTTCTAATCTTGTTTATGACTTACAGTAGACAAAATAATTCTGGTTAATGGAAAGCTGTTTATTTTATATAGTTAGTTCCAAAATCTTATAGTAAAAGTTTCAATATTCCAAATTTATCTGGACCCTTAATTTGTTTATAGCTTTCTTGGTTCAAAATCTTATTTAGCTTTTTGCCATTTAGTTCAAATTCTTTAAGTTCTTAAACTTAGAGTTAATTTTTCTTTTGTTCAGAAATGAAGATAGAGTCACACAAAAAGCTTAGTGATGAAACGTGGCATCTTGGAAACCCTCTAAGCAGCCAGAAATTGAAGCCAGGTGACTTTTAAAACTTATCATTCTGAAGATCTCTAATAGCTTTAAGATGGTTAGATAAACAATTTACTATAGTGATTAGAAGCAAGGCTAGCAAACTTAGTGTCCTTTAAAAGGCTCCATCATGGCTTGATGATTGATCCCTTCATCTCCCAGCACTCAATCCCATAAGAGGCGGCTATGTGTGGGTCTCAGACTAATGTGTGGATCAGGATTTATTTCTGCACCAGCCAAGTCTGCGTAAGATAGTAAGCCAGAACTGATGAAAATTCTGGCTTATCAACAATGACTGCATGTATGCTTGTGCACTTTCCAGTTGGTCTTGCTTTGCACCTCCTGTCAAGAATGTAATGGGCTTAAAAAGCTTAGTGACGAAACCTGGCATCTTGGAAACCCTCTAAGCAGCCAGAAATTGAAGCCAGGTTCATGGTTGGCTTCCATATCTTGGCTTGTTAGAAGACAAAGAAAGAATTGCTCATTACTGGTAAGTCAGGATTACCTACAATTCCAGCTTTTTGGGCAGCTATATTCATACAAAAATGGGAAGTTGAAATTAGTTGAAATTTTGATTTTGGTCAATAATAGTATAAAATAATAAAATGGAAGAATACTTACTTAAAATAGGTATTGGGACAGTTTTCTGTCTTAACAGTAACCTACAGATACATTAAATGACTTAAAATAGATTAATATATAAAGGGGTTGGACTTACTGTATAAATAAGCACTAGTTGAAAAACTGAGAAGAGATTGATTTGCCAATATTTTATTTCATCCATGTCCATTCAACTATCAGCAGAAGGAAGATTGTAAAATTTTGCTAATTTTGAAAACATACACATACATATAGTTACAGATATCAATCCTATTTATTGATTGAATACATGTACATCAGGCTTTTGATACATGATGTTTAAGATGTCTATCTGCACAAGGATGGTTTTTTTTAATGGCATGATTATGACATATGTGATATGGGTATAATTGTATATTTTTGAGCATGCTCCTTCTACTTAAAAAAAAAAATCTGATTGTTGCAAGATTTCATGAAATGTTGAATCCTAAACTATATGAAAAACCAAATTTGCTGCTTATAAATGTGCACAATTACTGCTTGTTCCACATGATAGCAACAAATGCTACAGGCTGGTATGCTTAGCCAATTTATACTGATAAATTAAGATCTGCTGGCGTATGTAAGAGAAGTGCAGGAAAGCTATCTTTTTAATCACAGGAGTTATATAACCACTAATGTATAGGTTTATATTAAGGGTTATTTAATATCAGATATGTCTTTCATTATTCTGCTCATGAAATATAATGAAATTCTAGACATTAATGTGATTCTAGATATCTTTACCAGGTTACATGTTCCAGAGAATGTCAGGTTTTTTTTTCTTCTAACATGGAAAGAATTCCACTGTGTTGACTCTGTTTCCAAAATCTCAGAACCTAGTGCACTTTTAAGCATACGGTATTTTGGACAGTTCTTTTCTTATTAAGCTTCTCTATTATTCAACTAATCTATTGTTCCAAAAAGGAAAAGAACAAAAATAAAGGTCAGGTACCTTTCACTGAACAACATTTGTTTGGATGAATCAGAAGTTTCGACTGAATAAATGTTTCCTAATTGGAAATCCTTCACCTCCACACTTCGTTTTTTTCATTTCAATGTATCTGTGCAGGTGAGGACATAAATAATCCATTACCTTGAACAGCAGATTTGAGAAAGACAATTGTAGGATAGATAGGCTGATACTCCAATTTGTGTTGTGTTGTGCTGTGTGGCTGGGTGGGTGTAGATAGAAAGATTAAAATTATTACAATAAAATATTAGATAGAAATATGTAGGTTAATTTAAACAATAGAACAATATTTATACTTCTAATGCATTTTGAGGCTGCATATGTAGATCCAGTAGACAAAACCTAGCCACAATGATCTCCTAGGAGATTGCTAATATGGTTTGTCTATTCTTCCAAGTTCTTTTTAAAAGGAACTACTGTATATGAATTGGTCAAAATACTGATTAGAATAAGACATTAAAATAATACATGTCCCATAGATTTTACCTCTTTCAGCACATATAGAGATCTTATTTCCCAGATCTGTTCATCCATTCCTTTGAGCTTCATACTGTCTCTGCAGATGAAGTGTGCGCACAGAATAAATCAGAAAAGAAAAGAAAAGAAAAGAAAAGAAAAGAAAAGAAAAGAAAATTATATTCAGCTTACATTTTGGACATCTGAATTAGTATATTTATTACCTTCATGCTGTTTGAAGTTAGGGTAAAATACTTTTACCAATTCATTTATCATTCATTAGATTACTTTGTTACTGTTTCAGTAAAGTGAGGCAGATGATCAAACTCTTTTGCTAATTGATATATCAGCTATCATTAGTGATAACAAAGAATTCAAAAACTACAAAACATCTGAGATAAAATATAATGGTTGCATGTATACTTAAAATATTTTGACAGTTTTCTTAAAGAAAAGATAACTTGAATACCATGAAGGTTTACTTTTGATATAATTATTCCCATTTTTAAAATTTAACGATCTACAAAAGTTTTGAATACTCATAGTTATAAATACTGACACTGTGTGTAAATCTTTGTGCAAAGAAGTACCCTTTTAATGCATAAAGATGAAGGAAAAGACCAAGAATAATGTTTAACCCATTTTATCCTCTGCTATTAATCATTGTAAGGAATAGACAGTGCACTTTAAATGGGCCATATATAAAGAATAAAATGTTTGAAGGTATTGGATTAATCTATTAGATCACCAAATTAATGTGAGACTGGAACAATGCTTCAGCATCTAACGATCATCAAAACTATAAATCTAATGTATTGTTTTCATCTTTTGATGTGCCAATGTTAGTATTTCCAGAGATCATGCAGAGTCATCATGTTTATTTGAAGTAGATTAAAATTGTGGCTGCTTTAATGTTTTGAAAAGTGGTCTTTTGCTCATGTCAACATACTTTATGAAGTGCCTTTTTCAAATGCTCCTCACAGCTTTACTGGCATGCATAAATTCAGGCTATATGTTAGCTGTCTACAGCACTATAGCACTAAGCTATAGGCAGCTATTTTATGTACAAATAAGAAATAAGTGGAAATTTTAAGATGGCCAAAGTGAAATTGAGAAATTGGGAAAATGCTGAAAATATACAAAATAACACATGCAAATAACAACAGCAAGGACCAAAATGTTAGGCAAAAGCTAAGAGAAGCCTATCATTATGAATGAGAAGCCATTTGAAATGTAAACTATTGTGGAAAGCTGCTGAAATGAACACTATTTAGAAATATGCCAACCAATTAAAGGCAAGCAAAAGGAATATATCAGAATAAGAAAGCCTTAATGGATGTAGTATGAATGGCCTTGTTAACAAGATGCCATCCTAAAAAGTGGGCAAAATATCACAATGGAATGAAAAATAAGCAATATTCCACTGTTTTAGCATATTGTGGGAGAAGGCAACAGTGATGCTCAAGCTGGCAGAGTTCTCATAAAAGTAATAATTTGTTTCAGGTAACCAGTACAGCCATAACAGCATCTTTGTAGCTGTAATGGTGTAAGAGTACAAAAAAGACAGGTAAACAACAGCTTTTGGATCTGGCCAACATAAGGGAATATAATCTTGAGGCAGCTGGGCATAGCAAGGATCCCACTTTCTCCTTCTTCTAAAGTCATCTAAGTATGAATAAGGAACATAACTACAGTAATAAATCTATCTCAAATTATCTCTGCAACATCAGTATTGCACTTATATTAAGTAATAATTTGTATTAAACCATCTTCCCAACATCTTATAACAATAAAATCAAGCTGTATTATATTTTAACATTGTGGCGTGCACAAAATCCATTTCTATTAATCCTAAAGTAGGGGAACAACCGTGTTGTGTGGGAGCAAGATTAGTTAAATAAAGGAGTGTGCCTTCCCTAAGTGAATAACATAGGAAATTAATTGCATGGGAAGAATGTTTCTGCTGAGGTAAATATTAGCTGACCAACTTCAGAAATCACAGAGCAGGAGTGGGAAATTGCACATAGCTCCTTGAATTCCAGCCACATGAGACTATGCACCAAGAAAGTTTGACTAGAGAATGCCAGATTTTCAGTGGGAGAGGGAGCTGTTTCTTGCTTTTGCAAATTAAGGTAGAAAAGGAAATAGGAAGTTGCTGTGGGCAATCATTTCCACTAATCTGCCCCAAATTGCAGTGCACCATTTTGGCCCTGAAACTTGGAGGGCCAAAAGATTTAGGGCTTAAGGATTGTGGGTTTAAAGGCTTTACGGGCAGGAATGAAAGCCGTTTCCTCCAAAGCACATGAAAACACCTCCCACCCAACATCAACTTTGTCATTCTAGTGATATCATCACATTACCAGATAGCCATCTTCAGCCCTTTGAAGGTCAAGACACAGAGATTTCTGGCACCTAATCCTTCAAACATTGTCTATTTCTGCCACAGAAGAGCCAAAAATGTCATCTTTTTTCCTTTGCTTTATTCTGAAGAGCTTCCTCAGCTTCTATCTGCATTTCAGGGTTAGCTATTGTTAGTGCCAGTGGAGTTAGTTCCAATTTCCCAACAATTGAAGTACGTAGGATTGGAGGGTGGATATTTGTTGAGGCAACAAAAAGAAGAGAAGTCGTTCCATTCTTCTTTGCTACATCTCACTTCCTGTGAACCAGCTTCTGGGGTGATCAAGTTTGTGATCTGAAATATGGCACCTTTCAGTAATTCCAGTGTTACTCAGGGAGATCAGGGAGATGAGGGGACAGTCTGCCCAGCCCCAAATATTTCAGTACCAGGAAATCAAAGGTTCTGATACTAGTTGGCCCTTTTATAAGTCTAGGTTTTGTTTTGTTTTTTAATTAGCCAGTTTCATGTAATTGAGTAATAGGCCAGATCCTGTTTATGGTCCAGAGGTTCTCCACTTCAGATTCTGAACAATGAAAACTTTCTTTGCAACTTGTAATTAACAACAGATTAAATGTGTTTGTATATTAATAATGGCACTATGAAACATGAAGAACACCTGCATATTTGCCCTTCTACTTCCCAGCTGGTATTTTGCACTAATAGTAGGATAATGGCAGTATGTATATTCACCATTTTTCCCTGAATTACATGATTCTTATCCTCCCATTTAGGAACAGAACATTACTGTAACAACAGATAAGAGCTGTTAAATTTAAAGATGTCATGCTAACTAATTTAATTGTGGCCGGGTTAAAAAGAAAAAAAAAATCAAAGGGTCATATTTATGATTAATAAATCTCATCTAATTATACATTGACAGAACTTGAATTATATTTTTGTCTTTTTTCATAGCAAAGCTGTAGGAATAGCCAAACTAACAGCACTAAATGGATTTCATGATAAAGATTTGTAGCTATTAGGTCAAATCTGACTTATTAGTGCATTAATTTTCCAATTTTTTTTCCAGAGGTTTTTAAATAGCTCAAGTAATACTATTCTTGAGTCATTTATGTCCTTTGGCAAATAAGACTCATGGAACAAAATTACTCTACTTGCTGGAAAAAAGAAATACACATAAAAAGGCATTAGTTTCCAGGTTATTTTATTTAAAAAGAGAATGTGAGATTTCAGAAGGAAGACTTTATATCTAGCCCAGGGGTAGTCTCTGTGATTACTAAAAGAACATAGGAAGATCAGTCTAATAAACTGAAAACCAGTTTATTAATGTTTTGTTTACTGTACTACTGTACAGTAGTACAGTAAAAGTCACTACAGTACTTTTGAAATAAAATTATGACTCGGCCAATTGCTAAAAGAATTTTTTGGCTGATAAAATGGACATTCCAAGGTTCACGATACTCCAAGCTCTGCCTTTTTAGTGCCAGTTCACATCTGTTTGCTGTTTGGTCAGGTTCAATAACAGTGCTTGGCTGCACCGAAGGATAATGAAATCTCCTCTTGGGGAAGAATTCATGGTTTCTTGATCTGGGGCATAGTTTCTTAAATATGAAAAATAGCAGCTAAGTATTCTTAAAACTGGATAACTAAGAAATGCATTTTTTCAGCAATTTTATTGCACCATAAAAGTAACACTTTCGTTCATCCAATAGACTTGTCCCTAGTGGCAGTTTTATCCCAATAGCTATATTATATGAACCAACTGAATAACTTTTTCCAAGTAATGGAAGAATTATTTTAGTAGCAATAGTTAAAAGTTTTACTGGTGAAGCACCATTCTATATCAGAGAAATAATCCTGTACATTGCTTGTTAGTAAGAGTATCTAGGTGGGAGAACTGTGTTATTTTGTTGATAGTGGTGGTGGTGGCTCTCTACAGCTTTGAAAATAGCCTCTCCAGCCCTTCAGTGGTCCTTCCCTAGCCAATACATTCTGGGAAATGCCATGGAGCAACAAACAAATATTTTAAATTTTAAAATGTAATGATGGAACATAGAATTTTTTAAGTCAACTCAAAACATTGATAAATAAGTAGCACTTTAAACACCTGCAGTCATGAACATTTCACTGGAACTCTCCTCCCCTCCTTTTTTTGCGGGGGGGGGGGAGAATGCAAAAAAAAGTTTGCCCTTTTTATGATTATTCTCATGAAATTGGTGCAGCTTCTGTTAATCAGAAAGATAGAAAGTTCATATCAGATCTTGGTATAAATGCACTCAGCATCCTTTCTCAATCTTTTCCATCATATTCAGGTAAAGCAATGAAGAATCTGGCCCAATATAGTGAACTCAGTCCTGATAGGATGGTGGTTCTATGCTCAAAGTATTAAAATTAAAAATAAACACACCACTGAAGAGGAATAATAATAACCAGGCAACTACAGGCCAATTACCCACTTGCCCACAACTTTCAGATTGCTAAGTGGTGTAGTAGCTGATGCAGTCCAACAGCACCTAGTTGAAAACAAGCTCTTTCCATCTGAGCAGAAAGGAAAATGCCCAAACAGCAGAAGGACAAAAGATCAGCTCCTAACTGACAAGATGATTTTGGAAAACTGTAAGAGAAGGAAAACCAACTTGAATGTAGCTTGGATTGATTAAAAGAAGGCATTTGACTCCCTGCCACATGACTGGATAATCAAGCGCCTAGAAATAACAGGAGTCAATAGAAACATCAGAAGCGTTGTGCAAAGATCAGTGGCACAATGGAAGACACAGTTGCTGGTCAATGGTGATAGACTGGAAGAGGTTAACATCAAGAGAGGAATCTTTCAAGGAGACTCATTATCATCACTACTGTTTGTCTTTGCATTGATTCCTCTGTCAGCAATACTGAACAAGTCAGGCCAGGGCTATCAAACATCAAAAATATCAGCCAGGCTATCCCACCTCCTTTACATGGATGATCTGAAGCTGTATGGAAAAACACCACCTGAAATGGAATTGCTGCTCAACACTGTCCAAATATACAACTAAGATATTGCAATGGAGTTTGGACTGGACAAATGTGCCACCCTTACCATCAACAGGGAAAAATAGTGAAAACTGAAGGAATCAAGATGCCCTGTAGAAATAACATCAAGAATCTGGATGAATAAGATCACTACAAATACCTGGGCATCCTTCAGGCTGACACATCAAGTGCACTGAAGTCAAGAGCAAGGTTAGTAGTGAATACATCAGAAGAGTGAAGAAAATATTAAAGTCCAAACTCAGTGGTGGACATACGATCAAGGCAATTAACATCTGGGCAATTTCAGTCATTAGATATACAGCTGGAATAGTGGACTGGACTCAAGCTGAACTAAAAGCCCTTCATCCACACAGTGACATTGACAGACTCTACTTACCTACTACTTAGGTGGGCATGGAATGCTGCAAGTACACCAGGCAGTTGAAGAAGGAAAAAGGGCATTGGAAGAATATCTGAAGGACAGTGAAGAAGATGCACTGAAATAGTACACCATGAAGGCTTACTGAATACCAAAGAAACCAAACTGGCCTATAAGAAAGACCAAAAGAAGAATGGAAAAGAGACATGGCAAAGCAAAGTATTATATGGCCAGTATACAAAAATACTAGCAGGAAAAGCAGATAACAACAAGACCTGGCAATGGCTAACAGCAGGACAGCTGAAAAAAGAGACAGAGGAGCTAATTCTGGCTGCACAAGACCAAGCCTTAAGAACAAATGCATATAAATCCAGAATTGAGAAGACAGCAACAGACAAGAAATGCCACCTCTGCAAAGAAGCTGAAGAAACAGTGGACTACCTAGTTGGCTGCTGCAAGAAGATCACACAGACTGAGTACAAACAACAGCATGACAAAGTAGTAACAATGATGCATTGGAATATCTACAAAAATGCCACTTGCCTGCAAGCAAGAACTGGTGGGACCACAAAATAGACAAAGTAATAGAAAACGAAGAAGCTAAAGTGCTCTGGAACTTTAGAATTCACACAGACAAGCACCACACAACACCCCAGACTTAACAATTGTTGATAAGAAAAACAAAAAATCTGGATAGTGGACACTGCAATACCTGGAGACAGCAGAATAGAAGAGAAAGAACTGGAGAAAAATCACAAAATATAAAGACCTGCAAATAGAAGTAGAACGATTATGGCAAAAGAAAGCAAAGATAGCAGCAATGGTAATAGGCACCTTCGGTGCGATAGCAGAACATCTGGAGCACCACTTGAAGACCATCAGTCAATTGCAAAAGGCAGCTTTACATGGAACAGCTTATATCCTGTGACAATACTTTTAACACCATCAAACAACAACATCTTCCTATCCCAGATCCTTGGGAAGGACTCAATAGGTGGATAAAAATGCCAAAACCAGTCTAAACATCTGGCTAACTGTGTGACCAACCATAATATTAATAATAAATGATACAAGGAGAATCCTCTCAGAGAGAAGAGGACTTGTTTCCCAATTTATGTTACAGAACCAGAAATACAGGATGTTCATACGTTCCCCTTAGCCACCTCATAATTAAAAATCCTTTGTATTTTGTATACATTATCCATGGAAATTTATCCACATTCTTCAGCTGCTTTGGAAAAAAAAATCATGCTAAAAACAAATTGGAATAGCTAAAAACATAGAAATTTCAGTGCATAAGATAACTCCTCCTTGTCTCTAGGTTTCTTCTTTCTGGGAAAGGTTTTGGAGAAGGTGATATGGAATGAGCTACAGAGGATCCTAGATGGAGATTATCTAGATCCCTCCCAGTTAGGATTCAAGGCCAGACATCACACCAAAACAACATTGGTCATTTTGGTAAATGATATTTGTTGGGACCTGGAAGGTGGGAGAGTCCCCCTCCTTTCCTTTTAGATTTCTTGCTGCGGTCATTCTGTAGGATACTTACGATACCTGTGTCCAGACCAGTGGATGGCCTCTTCTAGTAACTTCATATAGTTGTTAAATAGCAGTGGAGACAAAGCTGAACCCTGTGGCACCCACAATAGCACAACCTTGATTGCTCTTCCCCCACTAATACTGGCTAGAATCACCCACTGAATTGTTAACCCTGTAAGGTTTGCCTCTAGGATATCTTAGAGACCAGTGTTTCTCAATCTCAGCAACTTTAAGATGTGTGGACTTCAACTGTCTAAATTCCCCAGCCAGCATGTTAGAGACATTGCCCCCTCCATATGGAATCTGCCTGCAGGAAGTGGATGCTTAAGGTACTATCCCTGTCAGAATTCAAGGGCCTGAAGTCAGTCCTTGATGATGGACTATACACTCTGGAATACCTTGTTGCTGGAGGCTTGTCTGTTACCTTCCTTATTAATTTTTGGAGGAGCTGTGAAGATTGTTTTATTTAAACAGGTGTCTGGAATTTGATTTGTCTGTCCTGTTTGATTTGTGCACTGTTTATATCAGATTTTACGGTGACAAGCACGGCTGCTTTTTTCGGGATTCCTTTATGCCTTTGAATCGGTCGTCTTATTATGTTTTTAAATCATATTATTGCAAACCACTCAAAGTCTTGGGAGGTAAACTGTATATAAATTTGTGAAGATGTGTACATAGTTATTGTCTGAAAACCTGAATACTGCTTAGGACAATCCACAATTCTGCATGGCCATTCAGAGTGAGGGAAACATAATTTCAAATGGATTAGATGCCACCAAACAGATCTATAGTCTTAAAAAAAGCCTTTTCCTTGCTAAACTATTACATTTGCCCTCCTCAGTTTGGGAACTGCTTTTATATTCTTATATATCTGAACCTATGTATTTAGGCTATGAACTTTAAATGTCAGTATACTCTGTTCATTTTGTTTCATGTCTTTCAGAGAACTCTAATTAGATTGTAGTGAGTTATCTCAGTTGTTCCTTTTCCAAGTGTTGGGAAATTCTCAAAGTCTGAGAACTCTAATTATGTCTATAAAATGACATCTATTAGATTTTGTGTTCTCTTTGCTTTTTCAATCAACTGCCATAAAAAGGTAATTGATAATCTTGGGGAAAAACACCAACCTTCAGTTTTAGTATAGCACAGACCAAATACAATATAGTTTTTCAATATATTAGACTGACACATACTGAAGTCTAATATATTGCCACTTTAAACCCCATTCTATTGCCACTTTAAGCCCCAGTTGTCAAGATGCTGTTTGAGGTTTACAGAATTAACCAATATAAACTCTATAAAATTATATAAATGCATTATAATATATGTAAGCTCAAAAAAATTAGTTTTCCTGAATCTAGTTTAGCCCCTAAGATACATCAAATTAAATGTTTGGCATGATTCTTTTCTGTCTTTTCATCCATCCTACAAGCAATTGAGAGCCCTTTAAGTGGCCTCTAGCTAGTTAGGGGGACAGTTTCCTTGAACAGGGTGAAAAAAATCCACATCATTGAGGTTTTATTCTAAGGTAAGCTATTTTAGTTAGTTCACAGAACTATCATGTCCACTCTTCCCTTCTTCCAACACTCTATGTCATATTGTTCATGAGGAAGTCAGTGATCCTTCAGAAAGAATTTCTAGATGGAGACATCAGTGATGATGGAGATGGGAAGGAAAGAATGAAATTTTTTTTCTATCCTGTTTTTCTATCCATTTACATAGCATAACATTCTCTAGATATACTGTGGTGGTACAGAGCTAATAACAATTTATTTAGATAAAATGGCTCGATTTAATGTCTGAAGGGCTGTGAGCTTATTGATTAATTGATATCATGCTATCTAGCAGAATTAGAATGTATTATCTCACAGAACCTTTATATTATCTATTTAAAGAATTAATAGTAGAGGGCCCCTAGATAGAGCTCCCAAAGGATTCTTTTAACTAAACATACAGTACTGAGTAGCTGTTTCAAGGTATGTAAGGAAAAGAGAAGAATTAAGATTTCTATAGTGGCAGATAGCAGTACCTAGCTGATCTCAGTTAAGCTAAGCAAGGATGTAAAATCATATTGAATTCCCATTACTGAAGAAGGTGGTAGGCTCCTCTTTCATGGCTGTGTTCAAGGAGTTGGAGAACTAGCTGTTGGTGATACTTTAAGTTGGATATCTGCTTATATTGCTTATATCTGTGTTTATGGTTTGTACATGGCAATATTTAGAATTAATAAAATACTCACTATTTAATTATTCTTCCTTTGAGAGAGAGAATAGACTCCCCAAAGTGATAGGCTTATACAGTAAGCCCTCGATAAGGTTGACTAGCTTGGCTGCAGCAGACTAAGTGAACTTTGACAAATTTACAAAGAAAAATATTTTTTCAAGTTCAGTATGTTAGAATATTTATTGAAGCCAAAATTTATTGAAGCCCAACATGTTTTGGAATGTGAAGTCTCTCTTGATGGTCATTGATAACTGGTAAGAATAAATTTTCGGATTCTGTAATGACTGAACCATGAAGTTCACTTTTACATATTCTGATGGCCTTGGAGAATTTTGCTTTCCAGAATACATTGAGGTTAACTGATTCCCTTCTGCTCACGTATTGCATTTATAGCTTTTCTTTAGTTTATGTTGTTTTAAGATATAATTTGGTCCGAATAAACAAGATCAATTTTTGGGTTAATGGTTTTCTTTGAACTTTTCATCTCAGCTGCTTATATTGCTGAAGAGGCAAACAGTTTACTATACAGCTTGACTCACCAACTGGGAAAGTAGCTATAATAGTAGCTTTAATAAAACCTGATTCCCCTCCTCTGCAGCCCCAAGTCTTCCTCTTCCATATCTTTTAGGAGTGCATCGACTACAGAGAAATCTGCAGGTGCATCCGTTTTTTGAATATAAAATTCATCCATACTATTCAGTTGCCCTGTTGTAAGAACACTTGGGCAATCATTTTTGAACAGCAGGA
Organism: Python bivittatus; assembly: GCF_059951505.1. Taxonomy (NCBI): domain Eukaryota; kingdom Metazoa; phylum Chordata; class Lepidosauria; order Squamata; family Pythonidae; genus Python; species Python bivittatus. The sequence continues at coordinate 27,836,820 of NW_028277086.1, forward strand.
ATAGACAGCATCATTTTTTACTTACCCCAGTACAAATGTGACTTCCAGGTGTGTTTTTCTGCTGTAGTTTTGAAGTATTTTTCCCCCTTCTTGGTCCATTTTGTACTATGTGCCTTATTTCATAACAGACTAACCTCAGCAGTTCATTGGCTACTTTGCAGAGGCAGAAATGGTCTCCAGTGTCTACTTTTACCAGAAGTACTATAATAACACAATGTTTATAACACTTGTTTGTAAATAGAAGGTTGCTGGTTGGAAACCTGGCAGAAACATTTTTAATTACTTTTTTTTCCTGAGTTACCTACTTTTCCTTGGGCTTGTTCTAACGTTTATTTTAATAAGTCCAGAGTACACCATTTCATCATTTTTCCAGTCACTTGAGGTAGAATAGTAGGTCAGGAAAAGAAGACATTAGAGTCCAATGGAGGGGAAAAAGAAAAAAAGAAAAATTAAGAAACTACTTAATCTCACATCACACACCACATCACACATGGACAGACTCAAACATAGTTTCAACTGGAAAACCATCCTAAACAGGGATTAACACCAGGCAAACCATCAAGCAGAAAACTCTACTCTAATCAAGGAACTACCAAGGAGAAAACCACATTTCCACCAACACTGGCAGGGCAAGCCACTGCATATAAACAGGCAGCAAACCCCACACTCACTAGCACTGATAATGTTACCTAGTTGGGTAATGAAACATCTGCAAGCAAACCACCAAGCTCAGGGAGCACCAAGGACTTCACACTGCATTCTTTTATACTTGTTCATAGAGTTTCTGGTTTCCATCCATTGATTATGACCAAGGCTCAAGGCTTTTTTTAAAAAAAAAAATAAGATTTTTTTTTATTTTACAAATGCTTGTTGTACCTGCATGTACAGGTTAAAATTAAAAAATTAAAATTAAAATTAAAGCATTTTGATGCTTTAACTAGTGTATATATAAATTCAATTTAATTTGCATGTATGTGTATATATAATGTGTGTTTGTGCATGTATATAACATGTATCCATGCTGTATACACATATACAGATACCACACAGAGAGACACAGAAGTGTCTGTCTGTCTATCTATCTGTCTGTCTATGTAGCAGGACTTGACCACAGAAAAGAAAGTGATTAGCCATTCCATTCCGAGAAGAGAAAGGTAGCACAGCACAGCAGCAGAGCTGTTTTCCAGTGGAAGGACATGATAGCCTGTTATCTGGATTGAATCTCTTGCAAACTATTGCCACACTGTCTCAGTCCAGATGGGATTTTCTTAAGCTGGCTTAGATTCAGGCTGGCGTGAACATGGCACAGAAGCAACTTAAGGGCTCAACGTGGAATGCCCATAGACCACATCACTTAATCTGATTGCTTTAAGTTTCTTTCCTACTTTGTTTTAAACCATTAAACACACACACACACACTTTTAAAACCACCAGAATATAAGCAGAAAGCATCCAATATCATTTGGCCCCAACCCGTGAACACATGCATAGAAACAATGTACATTCCTGACATGGATCAGTAGGTGTATTCTTGGAAAAAGGCATTTTACATAGAATTCCCAGTCATGCTGACAGAGAAGTCTGTATGTTAAAGTTCATCGTTTTGGAGGCTTTCAGTTAGTGGAGGCGTATACTAAAGATGATCAGTTTTGGATGGAAAGCAGTTCTGTATTAGCCTCCTTTTTTCTTTCTGCTTGAATACAAACAAGGAAGGAGTAATCTATATTCAAACACCTTATCAGAGAGCCAACTGGCTGTTTGACTATGACAGCACTGAAATCTTTTGGGCAGGGTTCTTTGTGCCACTCTGCCTATGCAAAAGCCCAAATAATTTTATACCAATTAAGCTGCAATGGATAAGGCTCCAACTAAAATGAATTTGGGTCCCATAGAATTTACTAGAGCATGTTATCATGGTTATGTTATGACCTATTTGTTTCGACTGGAAATAATTTCAGCTTATACAGCATTGATCATGGATCATACTGATAAGTTACTCAGTGTAAAAAAGAAACTTGATCTTGAGAAGGTACTTGATTTAAAATGTCACCAAAAATCCCTTTCTAAATAATAGTTCCACTCATATTCTACCATTATGAAAACTATAGGAATATTAACCTCTGTGTAGTCCACCTCAGTCCATCTGAGATCATCACATCAGTTTTTGCATCTAGCAGCTGGAAGATCAACCTCCCAGGTTTTTTATGCCTCCTATACTTTGTGAGGGAGATGTCCACAAGATAACTTCTTTATGCATTGTGAAATCTTCCTCTGTTGTTGTGCTTGACTTTTTATCACATGACCACAGATATAAGCTTGTACTGAACTGAAACAAGACAAGAAATTAGGGCTTATCATGTTTAAAAAATTGTTATCATTAATTTCATAAGTGTCTTAAGCTCTGAACCATTAATGCATGACCTTTGCATCCAATAGGCCATATTCAGGTTCTCATTTAGTAGACTGGAATTATACTTAAAAATGTTTGGGGTGAGGATTAAAAAAAATACTTATTTTTAATTTAATTAATATCTCATTAAGTTAATCAGCCAGTATAGCTACTTATCATAAATTTAATAATTTTTCCCTTCTGTCTCATTAAACCTTTACTGAGTGGGGCCATATTCAAGGCTTGAAGGTGTTGAAGACAGCGCTGGGATGTGGCCACAGATGTGTATCCCTATTTAAAAATATGCCTATAAAATGATTCCTGAAGCCAAATTAATTTATATTTTCTGCATGCTTACATGGGTTATGTACTGTGAGGAATAGTGCTGATATATGCCTCTTTACTCTGTGAAGATTTGTTGTCATAGCTATTGATCTTTTTTGATACATTAGAGAATTGAGATCATTTTCAGTCTACTGAAATTGATCCAGAATGTGAAATAGGTTCCTTGTCTTTATTCTCATAAGTGGACAAATCTGGTGGTGTTCTGGAGTGTTACAGATATCGCAAATATCTTTAGTAGATCTTTGATTAGAGAAAGATACATTAGCAATTTTACCTACTTTAGCAGCAGTTAGTCATCTGGCACTGTTCTTTCTCACTGTAAATCCAGACCTTTTTAATGTATTAAAAGAAATAAACCTTCTTTTTTTTAAACCAGTCTTCAGGGGATTTTGCTGTCATCAGCCATGAATTAAGTATTCATGTGCTACACAGCTGAAATGGCTGCTTTTTCATTTTGTAACTGAAAATAATAGAATACCATAACATCCTGGGAAAACTAATTATAAGAGCTTAAGTTATTGCAAGAAAAAAAAATCCTGCCAAAATATCTGACCAGAGATAATATAGTCTAGACTGAAACATATATTATAAGAATGAATATTGGGACCATTCTGGCTTGTTTTTGTAATGTCCATTCTTATGGGCACAGATGTCTTACCCACCTGTCCTGGCCATGGTCCTAATCTGCATCCTTAACTTTGCCTAACATTTAGAAAGAAAGGGGAACAACAACATCCAACATTTAGAAAGAAAGGGGAACAACACCACCCAAGTGTACAAGGGGCAATCACAGACTAAGCGTCACTCCTGCCTCAGCCCACAGCCAGTACACAAAATTGTTGTTTTCCTAGGTGAGATCTAGCTCAGATGCTGTGCTAGAAGCATGCATCAGATCTAGCTCTGTACATAGTACCTATGTCCACAACATTCAGCTACATTCTCATTGAGGAAAGAAGACACAAAATGTGAAATGCCCAAATGCCAGGAATGGCAATGTCCTTCTATTTCCTAATGGTGCTGAGTTTTTTTTTTTAAATGCTTGGATGTTCAAGGCAGACATCATCCTCTGAACACTATTACTGTGGCAATGTGAGAACTGAAGCACAAGGGAGAGCGAGTGATGGAAGTGAAGGATTGCTCTTTCCCCTTTTTGTTTCACTGTCCTGAGGTTGCATGACAACCCAACTTTATTCATCAACATCTGATTTGGCTTGCTGCAGCTGATAGAGATGTGCACCTGTCTTGCATCCTGTTCTTTGTAATATCTACATGATCAGAGGATGTGAAGCTCAGTGGCATTAGTAGGATGATACTATTCAATTATATCATTCCTAATTCTTCAGTCCCATCAAGCCAATGGAATCCCCCTGCCCGGGAAGATAGTACTTGAAATCCAGTCCAACAACATAAGGGCGCAGTATTTGATGCTTGTTTTTTTTAAAAAAAAGATGTAATTATATACCCTTGAATGAATACACCTATAGCTTGAGGTACTTCTCAGTTTGTTAGAGCATTCCCCAGTGGTTGCTGTGGCCAGCAATCCCTGTTTTCATTTTCACTTGTTCTGCACCTACTGTAATTTTTTGTGCAGTTCACATGGAAGTGAAAAAAGAGAAAATAATGCTACAACATGTCAGCATCAGAGCTTGAAGCTGGTCTTCTTGGAGCCAAATTGCTTTTACATCTACGTTTTTTTTCCCATTTCACAGAGACTGCAGTTTTCTATTTAGAAGACTCAATTAGCTGCTGATAACCTCATGAAATTCCTATTAAGTTATCTTGTCATCAGAATGTTCTTGTCCATTTGCATTTGGTACACAGGGAAAAAAAAATGTTGTTTCTTCTTTAGTCAAAGACAGATGGTTGTGTGTGCCAGCATTCAAGATAATTAAAATAAAGTCTACTCTGCAGCACATAACCTGCCATTTCTCTTCTTAGTATAAAAATTAGGCAGCTATGTTTTGGAAATCAGTTACATGGATTCTCTACTGATCCTTCCTTGTGCCTAGAAAGAATGATAAATGAATGTATATATAAACACTTGGCATCTGGAATTGTTACATGCTATGGTTATTAATTTAACTGTACCCAGTGATCCTATAATGCATAGGTTTTATTAAATAGAATGTGATCTGCCAATATTTGTAGCCAATGACAGGCTTCTTATTCATTAATATCATGATCTTAATCTAGAATGCTAAATGAGCAGTTGAAGTACTAGCAAAATTCTTGAGGCATTTCCTAGAGTTGTTCGAATAGAGTAAAACAGATCAAACATAAACATTAACAAGCAATCAAATAAAGAATAAGTGATTTTGACATGTGATCAGATGCAAAGGCACATTTTGGGCACACCTAATTTTTTTTTTTTTTTTTTTGCATCCAATGGAAGTATCTAAAATTGATGTAGAAATGTAGGAAAAATTAGTATCTTTATTATTCAAAAGCATAACATAGCAACCAGACAATGAACACTAATCTTGATGTTATTTTTCATCCAATTACTTTGTGTGTTTATTACATCTGCTTTTGCATAAAGCATCTTTGCTTAAATAATGAATCATTCTGGTATCGCTCTTTTTACAACACTTCACTCCTAGAATGTATCTGTTCAGAAGGCAACTGACCCTTGGCGGCCAAAAGGATATGCTTGGTTCACAGGAAGCATAAGATAAGGGAATCTGATTTCTGCAGATATGTTTGCACTGTTCTAGACCCTTAAGCTTCTTGAAGTTGTCTGTCAACTTCTTTGACACAGCTATATTCCATACAAGAGCGAACTATCTAGGCAATAATAGTCAAACAGCAACCTTCCTTGTAGCTTTTTTGTTGCTATCTCCATCTGAGATGCATATAAGGAAATATTGATGAAGTGTTTATCCACTAAAACAATATTGCTTTCCATAAACACTGAAAAGAGAATTAAATCAGACAAAATTTAATAACTTTGTGCTATTTCGACAATTTCGGAGACTATTACTGCAAAATTGAAATAGTAGATTTCCTTATTATAGTATTATTGGTGAACCACCTTAAATATTGATTCAAATCACAGATTCCTTCTCCTCCACCACCACCACCACCTCCTCCTCCTGTAAAAGCCCTGTTAGTTGATTCATGGAAATTCTGGAGGGAAATATGCTAAGTGACTGTGCATTTTGAAATAAAAATAGTAAGCACTGATAAGTTGACATGCTCATTTATTGGCTGTCTCAGATGAGCAATAATTAGCCAAAAGTGCTCTTTGCAAGCTCTAGACTCTCAAGTATATAGACAAAATCATTCTGAAAGCATCTGAAATTTGCAGCTGGCGAAGACAATGTGAAAAAAAAAAAGGGCCCACTTGTTTAATGTCATCCTTTTCTCACCTCTACTCTCTCTGTAATATTAAAAGTTATCAAGAGTTCACTCCTAACCAAAGTTATATGAATGGCAGCAAATCTCTAAATTTTGCCTTATTTTCTTTACATAGAAAGTCCCTGTGTCTAAACACAAATGGGGGGGGGGGTCTTCATTTTTAGCAGAAATTTGTCACGTAAAACAGAAACCCAGGACAACTCTAACTGTGCCTTTCTACCCTTAGAGTAATAAAATTACTCTGATTTGTTGAAAAGGTGACCCTGAACCACCCAGTCCAAAAAAAGTTTAGATAGGGAAAAAAATGCCACCTTAAATTTCAGTGAATCTAAGACGAGTCTCTGACAAATTACATGAATGAAAAAAACTAATCTTCCTTTCAGATAAATAGTGTAGTAGCTTGACTCTTTGGATCCCACTGCATATCAGTCAGTAAATGAATATGAATTTAACACAAAACAATTCAGTGTACAGATTTCCTTTACTGAAGAAATAATATAACATTATTTCATTTATATAATTCTAATTCAGCAAACACTGGCTGCTCTAAGCATTCTGTTTGGCACAAAATAGTTAAAGTTTATTCTTATTAGCTTCTGAATTTATTTATCTAAATGAGTAGAGCAGAGGAAAGTTACCATGGTAACCAAAGAAGTTGGGAACAATTTTATTTCTTCTTAATTGCTGCATATTTGTATACAAACAATGTAACCATATCTTTTCGTTTCAGCCAGAGACTTTGAAGTTGCAAGAATAACTTGACTTTGAATCCTTTACCAAGAGAGAATTTAACCATAAAAAAGAATATATGAGAAAAAAGAGCAAGATTACTGTAAAACTCCACAAAAGAAAGCAGCTTTTAAGACATGAAAACATTTTCTAATTGGAAATGTTATGATGGTATATCACATGTTAATGATTCTATCAACTGTATCCCAGAAATGCAGTCCTGGAATTTTCATTGTGGATTAGACCAGATTCAGAAGCCACTTTCTGCAGAATGGGATGATTTGTTAGGCACGGTTGTTCCTGGCTTCTGGTCAACCAAAACGTATCAGATTATTGGATGACAAAGGGATCAAAATCATTCTTGTTATTTCAAAGTGGAGAGATAAAATCTCACAAAACCTGAGATTATATAAAATTTTCAAGATTTTAGAGAAAAATGTGATTTGGTGAAGTTCTTTTCACCCTTGTTACACTGACCACTGTTCTAGATGGGTTTGGACAGTCATAGCTCAGAGGCAGTTATCTTGGGCCTGAAAAAACCCACCAGTGTGGGGGTGTCTTTAAAAAGAAAAAACAGTGTAAAAAGAATGGAGCTTCTCATTAAATGGTCCTAAGACACCCACATCCTGCAGCCACAAGTCTTTCACTCAAGACAGTTCTGTCCCATGTGTTTTTCTTTGCCTAAACCTGCATAGAAGATATGGGTGCTTGCTTCAATAAAGCAAGTGATGGGCTACAAAGACATACAGGGATCTGGTTAATGGGAGTCTCCTAGAACATACAAACAACAAGGTGTGGTGCTGGGAAAAGTATGGTGAGGTCCCATCATTGCTTCTCTGCAAATATGGGTTCTTGGTCTCTCTTTTTCTGATGGTAAGGCACTTTTTCCCTTAAGCTGCTTATTTGTGTTTGTGTGTGTGTATGTACACACACACACAAACATACATACACACACACACACACATAATATTAAATCCTACTGAATGAAAAGTAAGATTGATTTGGTGAGTTTTAAAATGTTATCTGTTTAAAATGTTAGGCAAAACAAGTCATTTTTTTTTCCCAGACAAGGAAAAAAACTTTTTCTAAAGAACTTGAACAGGTTGATCAAGTTCTTAACTTAATTGTAAGTTATGCTTCAGCCCCAGCCAGGATTTGGACGGATAGATAGATAGATAGATAGATAGATAGATAGATAGATAGATAGATAGATAGATAGATAGACACACACACACACACACACACACACACACATACACATACACATACACATACACATACACATACACATACACATACATATACATATACATATAGGTTTGGCTTAGGGTGAAACTGTTTTCATAGCCCCAAATACCGTTTGAGCTCCAGTTCCTAATGTTTAGTTTAGAATCATTTCTTTATGGACTGAGAGACAGATGGAGCACATACTGAGTGAAACAAAAATAAATAAATAGAAATAAATCAACTGAACAAAACATGTCCCTGTTTCTGATTAATACAGTATATGTGGGCTGATGTGTGATTAGGCCCAGCACTCACGAAATACATACTTTATATGATGATATAGTTTTACAGTTCTTTTTAGAGGAATATTTTATTATGTAATGTTCATTTATCTGATTTCATAGTTGTTTTAATCCTGTTTATGCATCGTAGGATTGAAAGCCATTCAGTGTCAGTTAATGATTGATATGGATGTGTAAAATCCTCCTTCCTTCCTTCCTTCCTTCCTTCCTTCCTTCCTTCCTTCCTTCCTTCCTTCCTTCCTTCCTTCCTTCCTTCCTTCCTTCCTTCCTCCCCCTCCCTCCCCCTACCTCTCCCTCTCTTTTTCCTGGCACCATCAGACCATGGCCTAAATGTGTACCTAATGGATGCACCTAAGTTTAGATATAGTACTGTAGGTAATCAAGCTCAAGCTCAGATACTTTGGTCACCTAATGCGAAGAGAGATCTCTTTGGAGAAGACCCTGATGCTGGGAAAGATTGAAGGCAAAAGGAGAAGAGGACGGCAGAGGATGAGATAGTTAGATAGCATCACTGAAGCAATGAGCATGAAACTGAGCAAACTCAGGGAGGCAGTGAAGGACAGGAAGGCCTGGTGCAATATGGTTCATGGGGTCACGAAGAGTCGGACACGACTTAACGACTAAACAACAAGGTATATCCTGAGAATGGACTTTCCGCAGTCACAACTCTTAGGTCACACTTCACATTTAACCCAATGATAGTTTTATTTGGTCTCAAAATGAGTTGTTTTCCTCTTAGCTCTCTTCAGACAGTCTCTTCCTAGCATATACAGCAGTATTTCTACTACTGCTGCTACTACTACTATATAGCAGTAATTCAGTACAATAAGGGAAGAATAATATATGCAGAACAAAATAATGATAATTTTGGAATCCAAGTAAAGTAATAAAAGTTATATTAAGGCCCCAAAGGCCTACTCATTTTCTGTCACATTTTGTATATAATACTAGTTCTAGTGTCATGTTGGCCACCATTTCAGTGCCAGAACGACTGTGAGGAATTCAGAAGAAGGTTCTATGGCTTGATGGGGCTCAAAGTGCCTGACCACTGAAATCTGACCAGCTATTCAAAGATGAGAGATATTTGTCATACACAGGAATGCAGCCAGATTCTTAATGACATCACTTAAAGACAATGACATCACTGAAGCACTTTGGCAGCTGGAAGCAGATGATACTTTATTGATTACAAAGAAATATGATGATGAGAGCAAGTTTGCACTTAATCAGCTACTAAAAACTTCAATTCAGCAGTGAGACAGACTACTTGCAAGCATGCACAGTATCTTTCCATGTTGGAAAACCAGAATTTTCCCAGTAAAACCTGCTAATATATTTATTAGCAGCTAGACAATAATATATTTTATTGCCAGCTAGCAGAAGGTTGCAAAATGTCTATTAACATTAGTCAAACAGCAACTATACAGAGTACAAAAAAAAGATAAGAAATAAATGGATAGGAAGGAATCATCTACTAAGATCCCATTATTCCCACAACAACTAAAAATAAATACATGCAGCATAGAAAGAAAAGATAGCAATGAATATTGAGTGGGAGCCAATGGTTCTTAAGCCAGATATGGTAATTATGTGAACACAGAACCATCACTCAGCTTCAAGGCCACCAACTGTGCCAAGGGTCTGTTTATTTGCAGGCATGATAGGAGAAATAAATGAATTCAAACCAGTTATAAGTCATTTGCACCATCTCAGTTGCAATGGGTGATCAACTGTTTGTAAGCCTTCATTCTTGTCACCAGAAAATATTTTTATCTAGCCAAACTCTGCCTGTGACACTTCTGCTACTCTACCAGTGGAGCTCAGCTAGCCAAGAAGTAAGATCTGTGATTTATTGCCGATTCCTGGTCAGGGAAACCTGACAGTAGCCTTGAAGGAGATGGGAGAGAAAATGAAGGAAACAGAGAAGGAAATAAAAACCAAACCAGCCAAGCAACGTCAGTTCCCACAACACTATTGTCTGCAGATCAGTGGAGAGTTGACCAAAACAAAAAACCAAAAAAAATATTTTCCTGCCAAAATGTGCAAATTTATTCACATGCTGAAAGCATAGAATTTAAGTTTAAAAAAAAAAAAAAAGCAAGTAGAAATTGTTGCTGTTGTTTTAAGAAATGTATATGAGTAAAAGACTTTTTGGAGTGGTTCACTTTTGAATGTGAGTATGAAATCCCTGTACACTCAGTTATATTTTGTGCTGCTGTGTTAGAACTACCACCCCCTTTTTCTAACAGGATTTTCTTTTTAGCAGCTACTTTGAGCCAAGTTCAGCCAAGTTCTCTCCAAGCTGAGAACAGCTATACCCAGGGCTGGCTCTAGGCTAAGTCAGAGTAGGCACTGGGCTAGGGGTACCAACTTTTGGGGGGGCAAAAGACTTGAAAAGACTTCTGAAAAACACAATAAAAAAACCAAAAGCAGTAACGATACATTCTGTGAGCTAGCGCACCTACTTGAGGGTTAAATATAATTTTACAGAATTGTTGCCGCATGACAACCATCAGCGCTGATGTCATTATAATTACTTACTATGTAAATGGGGTGAAAATTTCCAAGAAAAGAAAAAAAAAATTGTCCAGGGCTGAAAATCATAGTGTAAAGCTCAAAAACTCAAAGAAAAAAGAAACAAGAAGGCACCGTTTTGAAATTCCTAACAAAATTGAAAGATGACCAAGCCATAGGGGGCACCAGAATATGGCTTTGCCTAGGACGCCAAAATGTCTAGAGCCAGCCCTGGCTATACCTGTAACATTTGGTTTATGGTCGAACAGTTTTGATTATATTTTTTATAAGAACTTGTCAAGTAAAAAAGAAGATGATTTTTTAAAAAATTGAATCTTGGAGAAACTGTTTTGAGGGTTCTTTGCTTTCCAAGGACTGGGTACGCCTCAGCATAGCAAATCCGTACCGAATTATTTTATTTATTGCAGCACACATCTTCCCCAACAACAGACTACTACTCTCCACCATCTAGGATTTGCAAAGTGATGTTGCCATGTAAATATGTCTTTAATACTCAGTCCTTTAATACTTAATTCAAACAAAAGTCTATGAGTCTGTAAGGTGGCACACAACCTTTGCCTCCTTCCAAACATTCTACTCTAGTTGGAATGAGGAGCTGCTTCAGTGTGCTTGTTCTTCTTCTAGTTGCTACTCAACTCCAGGAAAAGCTCCAAGCTCCAGGCAGGACTCCCACCTGGATATGCTGCTCACCATAACTTGTGGTCCTGAAAGTTGAATGATAGTCCTCTTGCCTGCTTGTAATAGCTGCCAATCTTCACATGTTGCCTCCGCTTCCCTGTCTGTATGCCATAAGCTTATCACCTTTCCTCCTACACACACCTCCCCACTCTGTCTTAGCATTTGCTTTTGTAAACTTAGAGCCTGGGTGAGGTGAGGTTTTTGGTTCTACAGGGTTGGTATTTGGCATGGGCTGGTAAAATACTCCAGTCTTGTTCAGGCTGATAGTCAGGCCAAAGAACATAGCAGCATCTGAGAATTTGTTCAGCATCAGTTGTAGATCATTGTCTTTGTGCACCAGAAGCACACAGTCAGCAGCAAAGAGGGTTTCTTGAATGACTGTACGGAGGCACTTTGTCTGTGTTTCAGGTGGCAAAGGTCAAAGAGAGAGCTGTCCAGTTGGTACCTGATGTACACTCCCTCCTTCAGACCCTGACAGCATGTGACAACATACAAGTGAAGAACAGATTTGACAGGACTTCAGTTAACACACAACCCTGTTTTAACCCATTGGAAATGTCAAATGCAGCTGATGTATCACTGTTGTAAAGGACCTGTCCTGTTGTACTGTCATGGAGTAGCTGAATCAACTTTACAAATTTTGTCAGGCATCCATAACGTCTCAGGATGGCCCACAGAGCCTCCCTGTTTACAGTGTCAAATGCCTTTGTTAGGTCAATGAAGGCAGAGTAGAGGCTTGTTCTACTCAATGCCCTTCTCCTGGATTTGCCTCATGGCAAATATCATGTCTGCTGTACTCTGTTCTGGCTGAAAGCCACACTGCACCTCTGGGAGGTTCCTCCCAAGATGGTGACAAGTCTGTTCAGGAGAATCCAGGCAAAGGTCTTGATAAAGGGAGATAGGCAGCTAATAAATTGAGTAAATAAATAAATAAATACCCCTGTAATTTTTGCAGTCTGACTTGCTTCCCTTATTTTTATAGAGAGCTATGATGAGGGCATTGCAGAAGTCATCAGGCATCTCCTCTGTGCACCAAATGTCTTCCAAGATGTCTTGGAATGCCAGTAAGGCATTTGGGTCTAGTGCTTTGTATCTCTCAGCAGGAATGTAGTCCTGCCCTGTTGCTTTATTTGAGTTCATCTGTGAGATTGCTTTCTTGATCTCATCAGTACAGAGAGGCAGGTCTACAGCATCCAAGACTGGCAGCTGAGGAATCTGCTGTAAGGCATCAAGATCCATTGTGGCCCATTGAGTAGGTTGGAAAAGTGTTCAGCCTAGTGGTTTTTTAGTCCTTCCTGGTCTTTGATAAGGCTTGACCCATCAGATGACAGCAAGGGGGAGCATCCTGATTTAGAAAGACCAGAAACTGACTTTATGGCACTGAAGAGCTCCCTGGTGGCATGCAGGTCTGCATAGCATTCCACCTGCTCAGCCTTTCTCTGCCACCACTCATCTTGCATTTCTCGCAATTCTGCCTGTATTTTGGACTGTAGGTGTTTAAAATTGTCTTTCTTTGAGACAGATGATGGATCATTCTGCCAGTCAAGGCCTTGTTCTTCACCTGAAGGGCTGCTGAAATGGTGTCATGGTTTTCATCAAACCAGTCTTGATGCACCCAGGATTTCAATCCAAGTACAGTTGTTGCAGCCTGCATGATGACATCTTTAAACTGCATCCACTTTTCAGAACAGGTTCCTACAAGCAGTAAATTGCCAGAGAGTTTTTCATTAAGTACATCTTGGAAATGTTGGACTTGGCCTGGGTCTTGCAGTCTGCCAATGTTGAATGACTTTCTGACAGTCCTTGGTTGCTTACAATGTACAGGGGCTATGTGCACATTGAGGTCCGACTGGACCCACCTGTGATCTGTCCAGCACTCAGCACCTCACATGGCTCAGGTGATGGTGATGTCTTTCAGGTCACACTGATGTACTATGACATAGTCAAGTAGGTGCCAGTGTTTGGACCTGGATGCATTTAGGTATTTTTCTATTTGTTTGCAAGTCTTAATGTTAGTGATGCACAGGTTGTGCTTGGTACATTTGCTCAGAAGCAGCAGGCCATTATTATTTAGTTTTCCTACTCCATGTTTCCCAAGGACTCCATTCCAGTTGTTGCTGTCTGTCCCCATCCTAGTGTTGAAGTCACCCAGAATGATGAGTTTGTCATTGGTGGGGGTTGTCTGAACATCTAGTCCAGGTCCTAGTAGAAAGCTTCCTTGTCTTTGTCTGGACTCATGAGAGTTGGTGCATAGGCACTGACAGTGGTGATATACACTGGGACTTGCTGAAAGGAAAGCGGAACTTCATAATATGTTCATTTATTCCAGTGGGTAGAGTAGAGATGTTCTTCAGCAGAGCAGTTTTGATTGGAAAACCTACTCTGTGAGTCCTGTTATCAGTCTGTGGTTTCCCTTTCGAAAAGAATGTATATCCACTTGCTGGTTCCTGTAATGAACCCTTATCTGCTAGCCTGGTCTGACTGAGTGCAGCAATATCAATGCTATAATGGTGAAGTTCAGCTGCTATGAGTGCTGTTCGTCTTTCAAGCCTTGACACCTTGTCTTTATCCAGCAAGATGAGGATGTTCCAGGCTCTAAAAAATAAGTTTTCTTTGATTTGTTTATTTATTTATTTATTTGTTTGTTTATCCTATTTATATAGCCATCTAACACAAAGTGACTCTTTATGTTTTTCTTGATGTTCAACCACTAAGGAGATGATCTGCCAGCCATAGTTAGCTAGCCAGTTGTTGTGGGGCAGGCAACATTTAGAGTACCTTTTCTAACCCCCTCCCTCATGTGAGGGTGGGCAGTACTACCCTAGATAGGACTGCCCAGTCACCCTGGATGCTGTGGGACATCTCTGCTGCCCTAGGTACTGAGACAAATGACCACTGGTCCAAGGGCTGCCTATGTGCAGGTTTGTGACTACAACTGCCAGTAGTCATCTCTACCTGTTGCTTCACCTCTCCCATGTCACCGCTGGGCTCAGCGAATTAGGTTTGGGCTGAGATGAATTGCAGATGAATTGTAGATGAAGATGAATTGCACAACAGAAACCTGTGCATGATGGAGTTTTAAATGAAGCAGCCATTGCACAGGGGCAGTCCCACTCTCTTGGCAGAAGAGACCTTAATCCAGTGTCACAAACAGCCATTATGGCTGGAGACCTCTTCTGCTGCAGTGGATGACCAGGATATCTAAGTGTCTTGTCATGCTCTTAATGCTCCACAACACTGGCTGGGCCTGCCTTCTTGACCACTGGACCCTCAGTCTCCTTTGCTCAATCTGCCAGGGCCAGACTCCACAAGCTGAGATAGGCAAATGCCCTATTTCACCAAGAGTCAATTTTGAAGACCCGTCAGCTACCCTCACTTGGATTGGCCTGTTTGCTGAGACAGTTTACTGGGGTGTGGCTGCTGTGTGTGTTACAGCTATTTGGAGCCACAGTTGAGAGCTGAGCACCAGGCGGGGACCAAAGGTGAACCCTAAAAAGGGCATGGCAAACTAAGTAACAGACCATTATTTCCTGCTTTCATAGCTTGCTAACAAGGTCTATAGTTCCCATCATGCTCCATTGTTCCATTGAACTTGCTTGCTGTCTTCATCACAAAATCAGCTAAAATCTGATACAGAGAGTTAGACCAGGGCTTTTGACACTTGGCAACTTTAAGATGTGTGGACTTCAACTCCCAGAATTCCCCAGCCAGCCAGCTTGGGGAATTCTGGGAGTTGAAGTCCACATATATTAAAGTTGCCAAATTTGAAAAACACTGAGTTGGACTGACTGAAACTTGTGGTTCAGGCATGCTCGACTCTGTTGGCTACAACCACTGAGACTATGCCCATTAATAAAGTCAATCAAGCTGTCCTGGAATCCTCCACTGTAGAAGTAGGATGAGCATAAAATTTTTGCAGCAACTTTTCTTGCCTAGTGAGAAGCAAATGAATCCAGCTTCCAAGACAGCTGTAATAGTTTGATGACAGTTAAACTGTTCATCTTTAAATGTTACTTAAAATACATTTATAAAAAATTAACTATATATATAAAAAAATTCCCCTCTCACCTCTATGGGTGGTATGTGTCTTCCTCAATCTCAGCCTGGATTTTGAGGGTTCTGCGCAGTATCTTAGCTGTTCCTAGCACTGCACCCTTCTGGACAGAGAGCTCGGATGTTGTTCCTGGGATCTGTTGGAGCCATCCTCCCAACAGATATATATATATAAACCTACTGATCTTATTTAGATGGTCAAATCATTTTAAAATGCTATGGGAATGTTCCAAATCACTCATAATAGTTTCATGACTTCTCCAGAAAATTGCAGATTTGCTAAAAGTTTTGGGTTTCTGTTGCATTATATCTTTCTACAGGAAAGGGAAGAATCTCAAGGCTTAGTCTGTGTCACCATGCTAATTTATGCAAATAGAAAACAACTGGTGGTGTAAGACAAGTAGCATCAAATATTGGCATTTTGCTTTTTTTTTAAAGCCCTCTAGGCACAGATTTAAAAAAATGGCTTCTACTTTTAATCTGTCACACAAACAAAAACCCAAGCGAGACCTTACTTCCTGATGTTTGAAATAGCCAATTATAGCAATTATAATCAATTCAAGATTGGCAGACTTCCAAGGAGTTGCTGTCATATCAAATAGAACCAAATTTTTGAAAAATTAGAAAAAATGTCTTGGAAAATATTGAGCCAAATGATTATGATTTTCTTTTTTGTTATCACGTCTCAGAAAGACTATAGCATATAGATAGTATAACTTTAATTGAGATATAATTTATTCAGTTTTGTGCAGATGATCAATATTGATGACATTTATGCATTTTTTTTTTTGTAATGCTGAAATTTTATACCCAAACTAGACAACCTGTGATCCGCTGGGTCATTGTTTCAGAGATATTTCCTTATCTAAACAGAGAAACAGAATGACCAAGGGCAAAAAAGCAGTGGGAGTGGGAGTGACTTATGACTTGCTGCCAGCTTCCCCACTGACTTTGCTTGTGGGAAGCTGGCAGGGAGAACCAGAAATCTTCCTTCCTTCCTTCCTTCCTTCCTTCCTTCCTTCCTTCCTTCCTTCCTTCCTTCCTTCCTTCCTTCCTTCCTTCCTTCCTCCCTCCCTCCCTCCCTCCCTTGCTCCCGCCTGCTTCCCTTGCTCCCTCTCTCCCCTTCTTTCCTTCTTTCCTTCCCTCCCTCCCTTCCTCCCACATATAATATAAGCTCGCACTGTTTGCCCTCCCTTATGACCCTCAGGAGAGCCCAGTGAAGCCTCCTTCTCCTCAGCTGACCTGCAGAACTACAGTGGTACCTCGGGTTACGAACTTAATTCATTCATGACTCTGGTTGCACCCCGAATTGGTCACAACCCGAAGCAAATTTCCCCATAAGGTTCAATGTAATTACTGTTAATCTGTTCTGGCGTGGAGGACAGGGAGGCGGCTATTGCTTGGAGGGAGAGTCCCCCTCCCTACGACCACGTGTCAGGGCTGGAAAATGGCCACGGACCACGTGTCAGGGGCGGAAAAATGGCCGCGGACCACGTGTCAGGGGCGGAAAAATGGCTGCGGACCACGTGTCAGGGGCGGAAAATGGTCGCGGACCACGTCATGGGAGGGAAAATGGCCGTGTATCCTGTTCGTACCCCGAGGCGGAATTTGCAAACCGAAGCAAAATTTTGCGGCTGGAGCTGGTCGTAACCCGAAAAGTTAGTTAACAGAAGCATTCGTAACCCAAGGTTCCACTGTATTTGCCATTTTGCTGGGGGGAGGTGGAACAAAGGGAGTTGCAGACCATGAAAACTGCATCCCTGCTACTCATTCTGGCATGTCCCCAAGGGACCCCTCCCTTGAGGAAGGAAGAGGGCTCACCCATCGACCACTGGAACCCCCCAGCCAGCCCTACCTTGCCAGCAGACATCTGAGTTGCTCCCTTGTCCTTCCCTCAATGCCCACCACTGTTGAGAGATTTCAAATTTCTGCCTCGTTTCCAAAGCAGCCAATTGCCACTTGTCCATCAGGCCTTGCCACCAGCCAATAGGGTGCAGGGGACAGAGGGAGGCAGGGAGGTTAGGGATATGCCCATGATGATCACATGACCTGGGCTGACCATGGCAGTGCAGCAGTGCTGAAGTGGCCACAAATTTCCCAAATTTCAATGCCACAGGAGTAATGGGTCCCAGATTTTGGATGCATTCTGTAAGTTAGCCCATTTGAGGTTCCTTGGTTCAAATATTGTTGTCTTATGACTCACTGTTTCACCCAGTTGAAGGTTACAGACATGAGAGTTTTAGTAGTATGTAGATACTACCAGGCTTCAATATTTCTCTTATGGGAAAATAATATTCTTTTTATGCTTATTGAATTTCATCTTATTTGGAGGGAATTTCTTATTTTATTTGCTCTTTATTAACTGGTACTGGAGTTTAAATAAATTGAAATGAGATACTTAAACACATCTGTCTCTGAGGATAATCTGTATTTCAGAATCTGGATGATTTGCTGTTTAATAGTTCTGTTCCACTCATGTGCTCACAAATACTAGATTAAACAACAGTTCATGCTCCCTATGTAGGGACAAGATTAATAAGTAGTAGTTCTCTAACAGTAGATGACCTCTTTTTTTCTTTAATATTTTCAGTTCATCTAATACATTTTCTTGTAATCCTGAGAACAAATATCTAAGTGCAATATCTTCAATGAGAATTATTTCATTTCAAATGGAGAGGTTTGAAGCAGGTCTTGAAACAAGCACTGCAAACTATAATGTTCACTGAGGAAAAGATTTAGTTTTGGGACTTGATCTAGTAGATCAGAAAGCAGTCCAATTTGAATGGGATCAATTTCAAGGGCCCCGTATTGATTCAAGTTTAATCCAAAATAAGGTTCAGGAACCCTTGTCTTTGTAGGTCTGTGTTCTCCTTGTAGAGTCAGGTACACAGTATGTGTAATATTGGCATGAAATTGAACCAACCATATTCTTTTTGGCAGTAAGCCAACATATCGCTTTGATGAGTCATATCTCATCTCTTTGATGAGTCTTGTCAGATTCTATATACATAATTTCATTCAGTTAATAAGAGGTCAAATGACAGTGGTAATAGAGCCTGGTGCCAGCGTGATGAGGTTTTCATTGGCTTCAGAGGAATCCTTAGGGAGACCATCATTCTGTTTTTATAAAATATATTTTATGATAATATCATATGATATGACAAAATCAATGAATTTGCCTTCCCTGCCTTGTTCATTACTGTTTGGAGGATGTGGAAAGGCATATTTCAACCACTCAGTAACTAATAGCAAGCCCATTTCATGGTGACAGTAGAAGGAAAGTGATCTTCTTACAGTCTATCTTCCCATTCAGACTGCTTGATTAGTTTGCTTTCCCTTCATTTGGCAGGGTTTCACTTCCAGTCCCAGCTACTACTTTCATTATTTTAACTGAAGGAAAGGAGCCTGATGCTTGGAGAAGTCTAAATAATTTAAAAATGTAGAATAATGTTATGCTCATACTGCATTCCAGTAGAAGAGAACCCATGTAGCTCAGGGTTGAACTGTAGAGTCCTTGGGGTTCTCTGAGCTTGGTTGTTTGCTTGCAGATGTTTCATTACCCAACTAGGTAACATCATCAGTGCTAATGAGTGTGGGCTTTGCTCCCTGTTTATATACAGTATCTTGCCCTGCCAGAGTTGGTGGGGGAGTGGTTTTCTCCTTGGTAGTTCCTTGATTAGGGCATAGTTTTCTGCTTGATTGTTTGCCTGGTGTTAGTCCCTGTTTAGGATGCTCACAGTTTCCCAGTTGAAACTACTTAATCCCATACCACACATGGACAGACTCAACCATAGTGATCTAGTCTGCTCTAGCGTGGCTTTTCTGTGCTGAAATCCATCATGCAATTTACTGAAAAAGATGCCTGTTTTGTTTCCGTGTTGTGAAGTACTGTAAGTTTTAGTGAGGTTCTACTACTAATTTTAGTGTCATGAAATGGTTAAAAAATGCACCTGGTTTTTATTTGTTTGTTTTTTCCCAGGGGACAGACCTTTCCCACAGTCCTACCAGACTTTCTGACTTGAATTGCAATCCTGATTACCAGTGGCCTATTTTAAATTAAATTTTCTTGAGGAAGACTTCACAACACTTAAATTCCTCCTTTATAAATTCTTTTCCCCCAATGCATTGCAGCATTTTCTTTTGTTTTCTTCAAGCAAGTTGGTGTTTTCTCTTAGCCTGATACACAATTTATTAAAGTTACCTGGATTAGTTCCATGGTTTTTAATAAAGTTGTGGGCCTTTTTGCTCATTTAATAAAAAGCAGGCTTAACTCTCATCGCAGAGGTGAACGTTGAGGAGGAATATATGGGTTAAACATGATGAATGAATGGGTAAATGATTGAATGTGTGTGTGTATCACTTCATGGAGCAATTGGGTCTTTGGTATAATTTCTCACCCATACTAGCTATCCCTGTGAAAGTATCAGGAATTAATTTGTTTTTCTATTTGTGGCATTTAAGATAGCATTCTTAGAATTATAGAATTATGTATCTGTCGGGCAGAGTGATAATCACAAACACTCCTGTTTGTGCAGAGCGCAGCAAAAACTCCAGGAAAATATTAGCCATGAAAGCAAACACAATGCAATGTAAATTTCTTGTTTCCCAAAGAAATCCAGTCAGAAAATATATACTAACTGGTGTTTATTGATAAAAATGCAAAAATCCATAAAATGCAAATATACAAAATATAAAGAAAAACACATCTTCCCATGTAATGTAGCATCCAAGACTTATGAGCAACACAAGCTTAACAAAATCTCTAGCTACAAACTCTTAGAGAAGAGGTACACTACTTGGTACTTTGTTACAACTACGTAGCCCATAAAACCTACATAGTGGCTAACACTAAAACAACTAACAACTACTCAGAGAGGCTTCACATTTTTCTCTCCTTGTATTATAGCTCTATGCCACCCCCACTGGGTAACTAGCATATACAGTGGTACCTCGGGTTACGAATTTAATCCGTTCCGTGACTCTGGTCGCAACCCGATTTGTTCGTAACCCGAAGCAAAATTTCCCATAAGGTTCAATGTAATTACCGTTAATCCGTTCTGGCGTCCGCGGACCACGCGTTAAGGGTGGAAAAACGGCTGCGGACCACGCGGCAGGGCAGAAAAACGGCCGCGGACTGCGCGGCAGGGCGGAAAAACGGCCGCGGGCCACGTGGCACGGGCGGAAAAACGGCTGCGGACCGTGCAGCAGGGCGGAAAAATGGCCGCGGACCACGTGTCACGGGCGGAAAAATGGCCACAGACCACGTGGCATGGGCGGAAAATGGCTGCGGACCACGTGTCATGGTGGAAAATGGCCGCGGATCCGGTTCGTACCCCGAGGTGGAGTTCGCAAACCAAGGTAAATTTTTGCAGCCAGAGCTGGTCGTAACCCGAAAAGTTCGTAAGCGGAGGCGTTCGTAACCCGAGGTACCACTGTACACGCCAATAGGTGGCAGTAAATAGCACAATACACAACACACAATAACAGGTGTTTTTCACATGATCTCTGTAGCCAAAATATTATTTGTTATTGTTGTAAAGATAACGGGATGAATCCTTTCCCATGAGAATGAAAATCCTGACAGTATCTTAAGTAATTACTATATTAATACAGAGGAAACATTTACAGTTTTATGTAGATCACTAGAACAGTTCAATATGAAACAATTAAAATCCACAGACTATACAATATATACTAACATACTCTTAGTTTACTAAATAAAGGAATGCTAACCTCAGAATCCTGTCTTTCTACTTTTAATGCATTGCTATTCAAAGTTTATAAACATGCACTTAATTTTGGTCAGTGTTTTATGCAGAATGTATATGGTTTTCTAAATAGAAAAGTATTTTTCAAAAATGTAACTATCTAAGGACTCCTTCAAAATAAAAGGTAGTTTCTCATATGCCTACTTAAAAATTTTTTAAAAAGCTCTGCATAATACCAGATTTGAATTGCAAATCTCATTTGTATACAAGATTGTTAAATTCTTCCTAGGAGATGTCAATTTCTTTGTTTCATGTTAATTACTTCTAAGACAAAGGAAGCAATATTTATACAATACAAAAGCCATTCTTTGATTTCCAGAGATGATTCTAGGAAAAGAAAGAGAAAGAAAGAAAGAAAGAAAGAAAGAAAGAAAGAAAGAAAGAAAGAAAGAAAGAAAGAAAGAAAGAAAGAAAGAGGGAGGGAGGGAGGGAGGGAGGGAGGGAGGGAGGGAGGGAGGGAGGGAGGGAGGGAAAGGCTGGGGAAATCATAGATTATTTATGAAAGGAGGAAATCCAAGAAGACAAGTAGCTGTGTTGGAAGATAAAACAGACTAAAATAAAATAAAAAATAAAATGATGAAAGATTTAGAGTTGTAATATGGAAGAATGCCACCTATTGTTTAATAATTTGCCTAAGAAATTCTAATTGATCACATATTCATAAAAAAGTCATACAATATATTCAATAAAAGTTATTGGGTACCTCCTCAGTTTTAGCTGGTAAATGCTGGAAGCAATGTATTGCAATTCCATTTGCTTTTCAATCTTACTATAAAAGATTGATCAGTAGTCATTTTCTTAGAAATGGAAAACATATGATAAAAATATATGATTACTTTTAAGCCATGAATATTTCTTCCCATACTCCATATTTCCTTTAGAAGGGGACACTGATTGAAGACTGACCTTTTATTAGAGTTTAATGGAAATGGGTAGGGAACCATTGCACTGGCTGAAGAATTTTTTCCTATTAAACGTAGTTCCTATCAAGCAACAGTAGAAGAGATGCTGATGGCCTTGACCAGGGAGAAAGCCATTGCTGTTTTACTGTATCATGAACATAATATTTCTTCATGATGTTCTTGCCTAAAGCACATAACTTTCCTTCTGCTTATTTAGGCTGATAGATTAGTTTCTTTTCCTTGCATGGAAAAGCCTTTCAGATTGTATTCCCTCACCCATTTCAAATATGCAAGTGTACAGCATTAAGTATGCAACTACATGCAATATGTTGGCATAGTGGAAATTCTCTTAGGATAGGTTGATGCAGGGTGGGAACCTTTTTTCAAAATTATTAAATGCAACAATGTGGGTTGGGATGAAGATATGACTATATGGGTCAGAGTTAAAAGGGAATGGGGACACCACCTCTCTCACTCTGTCACTCATTCACTCACTCATTCTCATTTTAACAGGACTAAGTTACATTAAGAGAGACAGTTGGTGTAGTGGTTAAGGCAACAGGCTAGAAACCAGGAGACTGTGAGTTGTAATCCTACCTTAGGCACGAAGCCAGATGTCTTTCAGCCCTAGAAAGAAGACAAGGGCAAGACTGACTCAGAGGCACCCACCCCAAATCTCTTCTCCCTCAACCTCTTCTCTAACAAAAAAACTTGCAAATGAAGACTTTATGACTGAAAACTGTTAAAGTATGATTCTTTCATTTCTAGCAGTCATAGCATACATTCAAAATAAAATCCTTTGTCAAAACGGCTGTAAATTATTTGGATACTAGAAGCAAGATGTTCACTTACTTTTATTTTGCAGACCTTTGCCTATTGAGCTAAAGGAGGAAAAGAGTCTTTCAAAAGAAAAAGCATGTGACATAATGCACAATGTCAGTAAAATATTCATCAAATAGTACTGAAATTCACAAGGAAATTAATATTTTGTCATTCATATTTATATTGATGCTACTTTCTTTCTGCTAAGTTACTGAAACTTTATTTCAGTTTACTTCCTAACTTAGCTGATCTAATAGAAGGAATATCTTCATAGAGAAATAAATAAATTTATTTAAAATTTATTTATTTATTTAACTTGTCCCCGCCCATCTTCCCTCAATGGGGGACTCTGGATGGCTCACAACTCATTAAAAACAATAAACAAGTATACAATTAAAAGCCTATATAAAATATAAAATTGCTGGATCATTTAATTAACATGTTTTAAAATAACACATTGTTTCTCAGAACTGGAACTTGGCTACTTTCTCAGTGTTTGAGCTAAAAATCTCAATTCTGTATTCTTTTATTCCCCCCTCACTTTTAGGAAAAACATGCTTTACACATGGTACGTTTGCATTGGGAAAACTGCATAGGAACAATATTCCTACTTTTGCACCCAATTTAAAATTGTTATTTTTTATTTGCAGGTTAAGGAAAAAATCTGTGAGAGTAAAAGTAAAAGAGACTATGGTCCTTATTTGCTACTGCCTTGATTTATTTTTTAAACAGCTTTTCACAAAATTGCTAATTTCATGAATAATAATTTAAGCAGTTATACCTAGAAGCACAACAGTCTAATGAAGGTGTTGGGGGCCCTACACAATTATCACAGATACTTATGCTATTGACAATGTGCTGGGTATCATAAACCTTCTCTGTTTTGCCTCAACACTGGGTTGGGTCACTGGTAGCTACTAGCTCTTTCCCATCATCCTTTTCACTCTAAAGGCTAGGACATGGGCTTCCAGGTGAGGACCTATGGTGGGTTAGATATCCTTGCGAGTAGCTTCATGAGTGGGGACAGCACGATGGTGAAATTAGCAGCCAGGAGACAGGTTCTGGCTGATGAAAATCTCTCCAGAAGAAGGAGAGATTGGAAGATTGCTCACTTGTGGTCTGGATAGCCACTCCTCATAAGAAGACTAGAGGACCTGAGTTTCTTGTGGTCGATCGTGAGTCGAGCAGCTTGGGAGCTGGGGGAATATCAACATGCCCAAAACGGCTGTGCAGCCTTTATGGACACATGACCAGTAAAATCCTCACTTTCTCAAATACCTTTGGATATAATTAATTTACAACCTAAGAAAAGGTTAGATTCCAAAAGGCAGGAAAGAACAAAGACACTTGATGAGTTGCCTTCTTTTTGGAATTAAGAAGAGGAAAAAAAATGCTATCTTAAAGGATTTTAATTTAAAAGCAAAAAGCTTAACAAGATTGTGATTAAATAAAGTTTTAAATAGATAAAGGGGACAGTAATTTTAGAAAACAGACATTTTTTTTTCCCTGATGAAAGCGCCTTTGAAAATTGTAAAATTAACCAGACAAACATACCAGACCTTCATGGGAATGCTGATTGTTTATTATTAAGAAAAGTAGATAATTGGTGGATTTTACAAAATAAGAAGATAAGGATAATGTGAGCTAGGCTGTGTGACTGTATCTATGGACAGGTAATTGGGACTGAAATGTTAAAAATAGAGAAAAGCAAAACAGAAAAAAAGGAGAAGCCTGCCTTTTACTTTCACCCTAGTAACTGATATATTTTCACTTTCTCATGATGGCAACCACAAGAAAAGCAACTGAATTAGGAGAAGGAAGAAGTTCACTAGAACAACTTACAGATAAGGGCATTTTACCAGATTTTTTGCAGAAAATGTTTGAGGAATTTGGCAAGAAGATGACTGAAATAGTTGCCAATAGTTTGGATGCTTTTGAAAAGGAAATGGAAGAAAGATTTGCAGAGATAAAGAGGATATGAAAGAAGTTTAGAAGATTGAAGAATCTGTAGAACAATGGGCTGGAGATCTAAGTCAAATTAATGACAAAGTGGAAGTTTTGGAAAGTAAGATAAAAGTTATAAATAGAGAGATGGAAAAAGATTTGGACAATTTGGCATTACTGGAACTGAGAGAAAAAGAATTTTGTTTAAGATTTGGAGCAATTCCAGAAGAATGTGGAGAAGATAACAGAGAAAAGTTTGTTAAATCTCTGTCTAATTTCCTGGATTGGGATGAAAATGTTACTGCTTCAGAGATTGATAATGTTTATAGGATTAATACATGGTTGCAAATTTAAGAAATATTCCAAGGGATGTCCTTGTGTACTTTGTCAAGAAGACTAGTTTTGCAGCAGCATTTTAATACTAGATTGAGGATTGATAATATAGATATAATTATACTTAAGGAAATTCCAATTAGAATACTGCATAAGAAAAAAGATTATTGGAAGGGGTGATTTTCACTTTTAAATAGCAGAGATTCAAATGGAACTCTGTGCAAAAAGCAAGAGATTTTTTAGGAAAAATTAAAGAAGAATTGGAAGACATGCAAATGGAAGTGACAAAGACAGATGTGACTAAACAAATGCCACAACAGACACAACAAGACACTGAAGATGATACCATGTTGGGCACTACAGGCATTGACTTTTCTAAAATTTTGGCATAGCTATGGATTACAAATGCTTAACGTGGAATATAAATGGAGCAAATGCTCCTCAAAAGAGAAAAAAATAATACTTAATTATTTGAAAAAGTTAAAACAAGATGTGATTTGCTTACAAGAAACACATATTAGGGAAAAAAGACATTAAATATTTGAGTCACAAAAATTTGGATGAAGAATTTAGAATTTATGCCCAGAATTAAGATAAAATAGCATTTTATAAAGGACTTATAGATCAATTGTTGGACTTTCTGTATGAAAACTGGTGTCTCTTGGGAGATTGGAATAGGGTGCTTTCCCCACAAAAAGGCAGAACTTCTGAAAGAAATATTAAAAGTACACAAGATAAACTACCATTTGTTTTTAATTTAATGGATAATTTGGAACTTGTTGATGTATGGAGATATAAAAATGGTGACTCAAAAGAATATACTTATTTTTCTGAAAGACAGAACTTTTTCAAGAATAGATATGGTTTGGATCTCTAAGGCATTGGCTATTAATATTCATAAAGTTGAGACATTACCAAAAATTTTCTCAGATCACAATCCAGTGACTTTAACTTTTAAAATGAAAAATGGCTCTTTTAGGTGGAGATTGAATGAGATGTTGTTATGGAATGAAATGATAGTGGAGGATTGCATAAAAGAAGTTAAAAGAATTTTTTGAGAATGTTCTTAACAAAGGCATAGTAGTAAGAACAGTTTGGGATGCAACTAAAGCATTTGTAAAAGGATATTTTATACAATGTAATAGTGAGCTTAAAAAGAAAAGGCAAGAGAAAATACAAATGATTTTGGATGAGATAAAAAAAAGGAAGAATAATTTAAAAAGTCCCCAGGGATGACAACTATTACCTACCAAATTAAACTTCTACAGAGGTGACTATCTATGTTAATTGAGAGAGAGGTGGAGATAGAGATGGATTATGCAAAATAAAGAAATTTTGAATTTGCATATAAACTGGGAAAATGGTTGGCATATAAGTTGCAAAAAAAGAGAAAAGAAAATAAACTGATACTAAAGTTACAAGAAGGAAATACTGTAATAATACATAATGCAAATATGCAAAAAGTGTTTCATCAGTACTATTCTACTTTATATAAAGGTCAATAAATTTTCTCAGAAAAAGTGGATGAATAATTACATAAACAGAATTTACCAAAGATAACAGAGAATCAGAGACAAATTTTGAATGGACCTATAACAATAAGAGAAATTGTGAAGCTATTAAAAAGACAGGAAAGGTACCTGGTCCAGATGGGCTGCTGGCCTCTTACCTTAAATGATTTGAGGATGAACCTTTACAACCTTTACAACAAACAATGAATATTATTTTACAAAATGGAAAGATTCCTGATAGCTGGAAAGAAGCTAATATAGCATTAAACTAAAGAGGCCCAACACCTGACTTTAACAAGAAATTATTGACCAATATCTTTATTGAATAATGATTATAAATTGTTTATCATGATTTTGGCTGAAAGGTTGAAAATAATTTTACAGGACTTTATTCATTAAGATCAATGTGGGTTTTTACCTAAACAACAATTACAAGATAATATTAGAAATATTTTGGATATTCAGGAGTATTTGGAGCAACACAATGAAAAACAAGCTGCATTGATTTTCTTAGATGCAAAAAAGCCTTTGACAATATGAGTTGGATTTTCTTGTTTAGAGTTCTGGAACATATGAATCTTGGAGATAATTTTATAAATGGGTATGATCAATTTATACTTCACAGAAAGCACAAATAATTGTTAATGGAGAGCTAACAAAACCTTGTGAGATTAAAAAAGGGGCAAGACAATGATGCCCGCTGTCTCCACTCTTGTTCATTTTAGTTCTTGAGGTACTGAATAGAAACATAAGACAAGATGAGACAATTGCAGGAGTTAAGATTAAAAAAGAAACCTATAAGTTAAGGGCATTTGCAGATGATTTGGTGTTAGTTTTGAAAGATCTGCTAGAGGGAGTAGAAACATTAATGGAAAAATTAAAGGAGTTTGGTATGCTAGCAGTTTTTAGACAAGGATGTTAACAAAAAATATGAAATTAGAAGATCAAATAGAACTGATGGAGAAAACTGGTTTTAAGATTGAGAAAAAAGTAAAATACTTGGGTATTATGACAAATATGAGTTGCATGTTATTTTAAAATAATTATGTTAAGTCACTGAATGAAATTAAGAAAGGCATGTTGAGATGAGAGAAATTAAAATTGTCACTGTTAGAGAGAATTTTTGTGATAAAAATGAATGTTTTGCCTAGAAAGATGTTTTCGTTTCAGACAATACCTGTTTTGACAACTGATGTACCATTCAAGCAATGGCAAAAAGATATATCTAAATTTGTATGGCAAGGGAAAAAACCACAAGTTAAATGCAAAGTGTTACAAGATGCAAAGGAAAGAGGAAGTTTGGTTTTATGAGATTTGAAATTGCATTTTGCAGCTTGTTGTTTGATCTGGATAAAAGAATGGATGTTGCTGCGAAACAAGAGACTTTTAGAGTTAGAAGCCACAACCTGTTTGGATGGCATGGATACTTATGGTGTGATAGAGTTAAAATTAATGTGGATTTTACAAATCATTTGATTAGATGTGATATATTTAGAATATGGAATAGATAGGCTGTACCCAAAAACACTTCTGTGGATCTCAGCACAAGAAGCATTCTATAAAAAAGAAACAGCGGGCAAAGAGAAATGGTTAATGTACCAGGAATCATTGGAAAATCATCAAGGGGAATATAAAATTAAATCAAGAGAGCAGCTAATGGCAGAAGGATATAGTTGTCATAGTTTTTCCACTTACATTTATCAGAAAGATCCAAAATGGATAAAAAGACTTAAGGTATTCAGCAAAGTAAGACAATTTGAAGAACAACTGTGTACCAATGTGGAGATGTAATTACTAAATTGTATAAACTTTTGTTGAAATTGGAAACAGAGGAAGAACAAGTTAAAGAATGTTTGATAAAATGGTCTAAGAATTTTGGTTACAATATAAAGATGGATCAGTGGGAATATATGTGGCTAAAAGGGTTAAAATTCACATTATGTTATGATCTTACAGATAATTTTTATAACATGATGTATTGGTAGATGACACCAGGGAAATTATCTAGAATGTATAAAGGCATTTCAAATGTATGGTGGAAATGTGAACAACATGAAGGGACATTTTATCATGCTTGGTGGACATGTAAAAAAGCTAAAACAATTTGGATTCAAGTACATACATTGATACAGAGGATTTTAAAGATCAATATTCAACTGAAGTCAGAACTTTTCCTTTTAGGATTGATGGATAAACTGTTACAAAAAAGCCATGGAAGATTATTTCAATATATGATTACTGTGGCGAGATTACTATATACACAAAGTTGGAAAGATTCAGCATTACCCACCATGGTTGGTGAAATTGACAGAGCTTGCTGAGATGGACAGACTGATTTATTTGATAGAGAAAGGACAATATCTATATTTACTGGTGAGTGGAAATCCCTTATGAACTTTTTGGGTAAAAATAAAAAAAAATGAACTTGTAATTTATGGTTTTGATTATTAGACAGGATAGATTATTGAAAGAAGAGAGTCATGATGTAACTTTAGAGAGAGAGGTTAAAATATAATTGTACTTATAACTGCTGTGAGGAATATTGGAAGTCACTTCTTTTTATCTTTATATCTTTCCTTATATCTTTCTCTTTTTTTCTATTTTCTTCTACTTTTTTTTCTTATTGCACTTTTAGCTTATTCTTTTATCTCTCTCTTTCCTTTTTGTTTTCTCTGTTCTATTTTAGTTTGTATTAGTTCTTATTATTGCTGTTAAAATGTTCAATAAAAATTATAAAAAAAATAATAGAGGCTAGGACATGGATCACAGATACTAATTTAGCTCAAAGATGGAAATTTGGTTTGCCCAAATACATTAGCAATTGTTAACAGATAAGGGTTTGTCTTGATTTTGAAGTAGAATCTAACGCTGGACTGTTCCACAGAAGATTATGACAATCACTAGTTACATTTGCATTTTGGTTTCAAATTCTCATCTATTTTATCACTCTCCTACATTTTCTGAAAGGTTCTTTAGATAACTGAATCATTTAGTTTGAAATAAGGTGATTTGCTTAATGGAATTAAATTATCTTTAAGGTATTTTCAAAAGTTGCAAAACAGAATAGCAAACAATGGCACTTTCAGACTGGCAATGAAAAGAAAATTAAATCTTGGCTGCGGCTTCCAGGATCTAAACCAATCATAGTACTGAGTAATTTACAAATATCATATTGCATATCAATTGCAATTGGATTAAAGGACACATTCTTGCTCTTAACACTGCTCAGCACTTTTCAGGTTCAATCACACAATGTTCTCCAGACTATATTTTCCAGCCCACTCTGTTCTCCATCTCATCACTAAGTGACCTTATAAGGAAATGATTGCTGAGCCGAATAATTTCAGAAGGCAATCTCTGGTGGTAATCATAGTTTCTACTTTGGGATCTTCCTGTTGCTTTCAACAATTCATGAACAATGCTTGGTGGTAGTGCAATAATTAATTCAGATGAGAGCAAGAGAGAAAAAAATAATTGAATAGATTTCAATTAAAAACTAAAAGCATCAAAAATACTCAAAGGGATGGATATAAGCTTTGTTGAAAAGCCAGATATATCAAATTGTTGAAATATGTATGCTATTGTTTTCCCAGTTACACTTTATCTGTCTCTGTGTCTCTCTCACATACACACAAAGGAAGGAAGGAAGGAAGGAAGGAAGGAAGGAAGGAAGGAAGGAAGGAAGGAAGGAAGGAAGGAAGGAAGGTTGGTTCCAGTTCTGAATGTTAAATTATTATTTTGATTTTTAAAATGAAATGAAAAACAAAATAAAGCTAGCACTAAGTGCCATAAATTACCTCTTATACAAATTACTTTGAATACACTAAAGAAGTCCAGAGGTAGCTTTATGCATCTCAGGTGGCTCCTCTGATGTAGCAAGCTTTCAACTATCACCTATAATAAGATTGCAGAATTGAATTAATGAATGTAAGCTATTGGTTAATCAATTCAACGAAACAATTTCCCTCCTTCTATCACCAGGAAAGTCTATCAAATAATACCCTCCCTCCAATATTTTGGAACATATCAAGACTACCAAGGAGTGCTGATGCATTTATCTGGTACTGAGTATTAGGTTAGCCAATTGCCTAGTCTACTTCTTTACAGGTGTCAAGAGTCCATGATACCTTTCACTTAAACCATTTTTCAATAATTTGAGGAAAACAGATGGAGAATCTGTAGCCATTTTCAGATGGTACACTTATTATCAACTAAAAAGCAACTGTTTTCAGAACAATGATGAAGTCAATTATATTTTATACAGCTTTGCCTCCAGGATTTCCTATCATGTTCTTGGCAAGTAATTCCTGGCACACATTATTAACCAGTTTATGCAAATTGCCAGTTCAGGTCCTGACCAAGATGATAAAGAGTTGCCATTTGCCCTACCCAACAGTATCAGTATTATTAGGTGGAAAAGTTCATTATTTCTGGTCTCTAACTACATTCTATGAGCTTCTAATGAGTGACTTTTTTCTTGATAAAATGTGAATGCTGAATAAAATATGCATATATCTGAAATTATGCCATAAATTCCCCATTGTTATTCACTTGCACCTTTCAAATGTATAGAGAATGAAAGCATGTCTAAAATGTTTCTAAGCAAGTAAGACCATGAAACAAGTTTGCTTCAATAAAATAATGGAAAGCAAACATCTGTATTAATGAAGCATGTAGTTAACTTAAGTATTTAAGTATTATCACATTTTATTTTTAAAAGTAGTAGGACTTTCCCTCCACAAACAGCATATTTGCCCCAAGGAGTTTTGTGGTGATTAGAATATATGAATGCAACAAAAAGTTCCAGGGATAAACTGCGTTCAATCATAATGATCATGCTTGACCTTGCATGGCCTACCTGTAAGACAGTTACGAATGACTGCAGGACCCACCTAAAAGGGGAGAAAAGACAAGCCATACATGTTTCATTGCCAATATGCTCAATTCTTGATCCTACAGCATGCCCTTAAGGGGATTTATGTTTATGACTATCTGAACACAAGTAGGACCTTCTCTTCTGTTCACATTTAAGCAAAGCTGGGCAGCTGCTATTTTCAGACATACTGTAGCAATTCATTCTGGCAAGATTGAGAACAAGAAGAATAGGTCATCTGTAAAGAAACACTTGAGGATAAAGCTTCTGTATCCATGCCTACTTCCATCACCCCTTTTAAATTTTACTGTCTCAATGTAAACCAGTTTCTGCAATCTTTTTGGATAATGGACCCTTTTGGAATATTAAGAGCATGTTATTATGTTCTCGCAAATTGGGACACTCCTCTACTATCACACTTACCTCTATCCTTCCTTTTCCTCCTCCTCTTCCTTCTTGTCAGCACACTTCCAGAGTATTGGATTGCATCCTTCTGCTCTAAGTTATATTCATGGCCAATAAACATTCTTGGTAATAAAAATTGTGGTTGAGATTGGCACTTTGCTGTATTATTTTTTTAAGTTAAAATAATGTTTTAAAGAAAATAAAATGAGGTGGGGCATGGAACTTGATGGCACTTAAAGGAGATATCTGTGAGCACAATAATACCCAGAGGCACCATAATAAGACACAACCTAACCCTAACCCAGAATCCCCTCAAGAGTTTTATGAGGTTACAGTGAGGAAGAAATAGATGTGCCATCCTGAGTTCCTTGTAGATAAAACTTTAATAAATTAATGCAATGTCAAGCAGAAGCAAATACCATCATTATATAACTTTAAAGGCATGGATATTCACACAGGCTAAGGGTAAATGTGATAGAGCATTCCCCCCATCACAGCCCATCATCTATCCATGCAACTTCTCGCCCATGTAAGTCTTCAGAATTTAAGAACGAACACAGAAATTAGAGAGTTTTAAATAAGAAAATAAAATCCAGTCTTCCATTTGCCAAATATCCAAACCATATACTTACCTATTTCTTGCCGCATTGATTGGTTGATATGTGCTATTAAATCATTTTCAACTCCTAGTGAACACATAGATAGATTTTCTCCATGGAAATCTTAGCTACAAGCTAAGGTCTAAACCATTGGTCTTAAGTTTATTTATTCATTATTTATTTGAAAAATGTATATGACCACCTATATTATATGAAAGACTGAAGAAAGTCAATTCAAGTTATATACCCTGCAGAAAAAAAATTAATATGAGAAGCTGATCTTTGAGTTTATTGACCTTTGCAGGGATGTCATATAAAAAATGTCATGCTCATTCTGAAATTAAGCTTTTATTATCTTCAGAATGTGAACTATCTTTTTCCTCAACTACACACAATGCTTGTTAGGTTTAAATTAATAAAAATAAAATGGTCTTTTGATTGCTGCTATTAAATATAGTATTAAACTGTACCCCTGTTGAAAAATTACTTATCTGCCATAAATATGTATAACTTATTTTTTCTATAACCATTTTGCTTGCTCAGTTTGTCACTTGCATTTCTTTGTTTTATTCATGCTCCACTGTTTCCCTACTGCAATGGTTAGAAGTTTGGTATTCTGACAGGACAAACTTAGAAAACCTTTGAGTTTTCTATGTCTTAAGAGAATTATCTTTTAAAAAGAAATGAATATTCATCCATAGGGAATAAATGAAATTTAAAACAAGTACCTTATCTACAGTTTATCAACAAAAACATGTGGGGAAAAAATCCATGTAAGTGCTGTCTACTACCCAATCTACAAAAAAATTAGCTAAGATGATATTTTTTTAAAAAGTGTTGAAAAAAGTTTTTAAAAAGTTTAATAAAGAATATTTAATTAAAAAAAAATCAAGTTACGCAAAGAATTGAGCCCAGCAAAGAAACAATAGCAATGGATTCACTTCAACAACACTGTCCTTGAACAAAATAAAAACAGCAAAAATGTATTTGACCTGATGATGCCTTGGGATATCTTCCTAATGCAGATTTGTCAACCTACCTACAACTTGCCTGCAAAAACAAAGAAAAAGAATAAAATCCCAGCTCTTAAGAAACAACTTTAACCACACTTTTGAAGTTGTCAACCTGCCTGAAACAGAAAGCACAATATATAAAGAGACAATATAATTACCTTACAGCCACTAAACTTTAACTTTCCAATAGCAACAAATTTCAAACAGCAGTGAACTTACTTATCAGATAGGTAGTATCTTTTTTCCAATGGCAAAAATGATTCTCTGTTTTTGTACCTGTGCTTAAATTGTCTTTCACCCACACTCCATTTGTCTCTCAGCTAGCTCCAGACAATGGCAGCAGGATAAAAACCAGTTTTCTTGGCTAATGTTGTCTCACAGTTCCCATGCCAGGATGAATTTAAAAGAAAAAGCAAACCAATTACTGGATATTGGAACATTTGAAAATGGAAAGTTTTTTTCTAAGGTTTTTCTTCAGGTTAAAACTCCAGGAGAATAGTGTTTTTTTCTGAGCTCAGGATACTAAAAATGACTCTGTCGAATTCAGATTGTTTTCAGTTTGGAAATGCAAATTCCTGGATATAAGACTAAATAGATAAATCTATCACAGATTTCTTCTAAAGTGAATGAGTATGAAAATGGCATCTGTTGCAGCACAAGGAAGTACATAATTTACAGAATCCATTAGTGTCTGCCTTGAAATTTTTATTGGCTCAGATATTACACATAAAATATACAAAGTTAGATAAATTCTGTGCAACATACAGTACAGGCATTGTAAAAAGCTATATGTCAAATGATTGTATTTGGCAAAGTTCCATACATAAATACATGTATTTAAGGAATGTGTATACAAAAATGCATACATTATTTAAAAAAACTACATTAAAAATGTATGTATGTTTTAAGGAAACGTGCCCCCCAAATATGTGTATGTTAGAAAGGTTTGCATATAAAAACAGTACTGTTGTGTATTTATGTGTTAAATGACAATATGATGACCACTATTTTGATTGAATAAGCTTAAGCTAAAAACTAAATATATGTGACAGTGATATGATTAGAGTCATATCCCACATAGATGTGATTACATATAATTTTATGTCAGTGTTCTTACATGGTTCTTTAAATGAAAGTATACAAGGGTTGAGTGAAAAGTAGTTCTTACACCTCCATAACTTTTGTTTAAATAATAATAAATGAAGCAACCATTGAAATGACCTCTTTTGTAATTGTAAGTGATGTATGGAATAGGGGAGCAAGACAGCTACCATCGTGTTACTATGCTTGACCCTCGTAGTTAGCGAATTTAAAAGATCAGGGATGCAAGGGCAGGGAAGGATATGAAAGGATGTTCTGGCTAGGAT
Organism: Python bivittatus; assembly: GCF_059951505.1. Taxonomy (NCBI): domain Eukaryota; kingdom Metazoa; phylum Chordata; class Lepidosauria; order Squamata; family Pythonidae; genus Python; species Python bivittatus. Next base: position 27,871,972 of record NW_028277086.1, read on the forward strand.
GTGATACAGGTGATGAGAAGAAAGCCAGGGGATGTGATAAAGTGGGGGGGAGGGGTTGTTGAGGAATGTGCTGTACATGGGCAGGGATTGTTAAAAGTCTGAAGTCAGCAGACTATAAGTAATGTGTTAATTTCCAGTTGGTTGCTTTTGTTCCCTGTACTACATATATACAATGTTTTTTTTTTTTTCCTTTTCTTTTGAACTTCCTCTGAGAATATTATTTTCTTTGCGCTAAGAAAATAAACTCTGCTGTAGCCATTTGGTCTGGTTCTTTGACTCTCCTGGCCAGACACAGGTATCAGATCCTGGCCAAAAGCAAGGGGTTTGGAAATCTGTTCAGTCTAGATTTGTCCTTAACATTACTATATTTACTCCTCCACATAATCACCACCATTTGCTACATGCTTCTATCAGAATAAACAAGCTATTTAAAACTATCACAAAAGAACTTCATACTTTGTTTCTTCTATCAGGTACTCACAGTCTTGCCCATCTCTCCATTTGAGTCAAGCAGATATCCATGAAGAAAGTCCTTTGATGTTGGAAAAATTTGCTTGACACCAGTTGTGGACAGCATGGTAGATGGGATGAGACAGTGAGATCCAACTTCACAATTGCTCTTGGCTGTTCTGTGAGGTGTGAGGCCTAGTGTTGTCAGGTTGCAGCAATATTTCCTTCTTGTGCCTCCAAATTCTGCTTAATCATTGTTTCAAAGTTTTGAGTGTTGCAGTATAGCACCCTGAGTTGACAGTGGTGCCAGGTTTAAGGAAACCCATGTGAATAACACCATCTGTATCACAAAAATCTGTAACCATGACTTTTCCTTCTGAAGCCTGGATGTTTGTTTGTTTGCTTGTTTGTTTTGCCAGTGAAGCTTTGTGATGATATTCCATGGATTGATGCTCTGTTTCTGAGTCATAATGATGACCCCATGTATCATCAGTTGTCAAGATGGCCTAAATAAATTCTTCACCATTATTCTCATAGTGTGATCGTTGCTGGCAAATTTCAACTCTTGAAGCTTTCATCTCTGTCATTAGCATGTGAGGAACTCATCTTGCACAAACCTTCTGATACTGAAGAACATCAATAATCTGACCCAGACCCACACACTTCTGTGAAATACCAAGCTTAAGAATAATTTCTCTTTGAGTGGCCCACCAATTGTCCTTAATCATTTCATATTTGACTCAGCAGTTGCTGCCACAGGTCATCTACTTTGATTTTGGTTTTCCTGGTTCACTATCTTTACATTTTTTAACTCAGAGATGCCCAGTACCCATACCAACACAATTATCACCACAAACAACCTGCATTCAGGGGTGAATTTCACTGGAATTCACTGGAGGGACTCTGGCTGTCAAACATTCAATTTTGGCATTTTGTTTAAAGTGCATTGATGACTTCCATTTCATGAACAATAGCAACACCGAGTTTTCTCACAGCAACTTTCTGTCAACTGAAGTGAAAGGATACCTAATAAAGAACACATCAGAGCTTCTTGTACATCAATATGGCCACATGTTGATGACTGACAACATTGGAGAGATTACTTTTCATTCAATTCTCATATCTCTGAATAACGAATAGCTAATTTTATTCAATTTTATCCAAAGTAACACAGCTCCAAGTTTTGTAATACATTTTAGATTCACAGTTAAATGTACACAAAATTTAATTTTGAAATACCTCTTAGAAATGTAAATAAAGATAGGCACTATGAATTAACATGATTTCAGTGAATACTTTTGGAGCATGTTACATAAACTAGTTTTTAGTTTATATCCCTCTGCAAAATCTAGCAAAGTTTTCAGAGTAAAGTCTTAAATTAGGCTTCTGAAGTTTCTGATATAATCAAGAATTAGTAAGCATTTGAATAGTCTAAAAACAGAAAGCATATTCCTTCAAAGACCTGCATGCTGTAGGTATGCAGTTACTGTATGTATGCTTGGAAAATAAAAACATGTAAATAAACAATAGTAGTACCACAATCTTATATCTCCTCCTGAGTAGTATAAGAAACATTGAGCTATACTACTGAGGACTATGTTCCATATTACTGTCATGACAACAATATGAAAATCTTTACCACGGCTTTGCTTTCCACATATCTCTTTCTCTTTCTCTGTTCTCTCTCCTTTCCATTGTTGGACTATTAGATGTTGGCTGCCCAAATCCTGACACCATAGAATGGCAGCAAAGAATTGGAATTGTCAGTATCTCTTTTATACCCATTAGGGGTTGTTCAGAAGTAGGTTGTGGAAGAAATTTCAAGAACAGCAAAGTGAACAAAACATTGCAACGTTCTGCTCTTAGAAGTAAGAGGGCTGTGAGGCTTTGTGAAGCAGCTCTGAGGGTCTGCTGTATTAAAACTTCGTGGAAAAATAGCACATCACAAAAATGTGCACAGCCTTCCTATAAAATCAGTAAACCTTTTTTTTAACAGTGCACAAGAAGCCTTCCAAATTTTATGAATGAAATCAGCTGATATAAATGGCTCCCAAGGCCTTCAGTAGGACATATGTCTTAATCTTACTGTGCAGGCTACATCATTTTGACTAGTAATTATCCTTGATTATCAGCCCCAGTATTTTGTCCCCAAAGCTCTTCTGCCAATTTTACAATCTTGAGTGCTGTTCACAAAAAAGCAGGATATGAATTGAACCCACCCCCCAATAAATGCCATCTCATTGCCCCTAAATGGCAAACTACCTAGTAGCAATGCCATCTGCAAGATCTATGTCAGTTATAGGCAATAGTGGGTATGTAAATACTGAATTTTAGAGAGTGAATTCCAAATGGAATATGGCGGATGAGACAATCATTCTCTGCTTGCTGAAGGAAGTGAATTAGATACAGACACAGATTCAGAAATTACAGCTTTAACATTCTCATATAGAAAAGTTTAGTTTAAAAAAACCACACCAATTTCTTTGTTTTAATTAGTATTGCTATAAAATCAGAATTGCAGGAGATTTAAGTGACATATTGCAATTAAGAGTAATTAACTTTATGGATGTGTGAACAAAAAAATTGCTACTTCATTTTCAGCAATATTAAATATTGATTAATTCTTAGCTTTTTCTTAGCTTTCTGCAATTAAAATGGAAATTAAAAACTTACAATTCGATTTGGCAAACATTTCCCCTTCCCATGCACTGTCACACTGAAATATATAAATTTCTTTTAATCATTATTGGCTCCTTATTCATATCAGGAACAAAATAAAGTCCCCAAAATATTCAATAAAAATCAATACAGATAAATCGTAATTGGACTCTTAATCCATTTTATGGATCCAGATTTAAGGAGATTCCCAAATGATCAAATTAAGATCCCATTTCCACTTAGAATAAAGGTGCATTACTTAATGGAATGAGATTTAGGGCTCTGCACTTTTAACTGTTGTTAAAATGATAGAAATTTGTTATCCTATTAATATACAGTGTGCAATGGGAAAATATATCTGTCCTATATAATAGTGCTTATTTAGTGTCCAAAGAAAACATAAAACACAGAAGGGAAAAGTTTTATGTGTAACCCACAGGCAGTCTTTTCACCCAACATCCACAAGCTCTCTGTAAACAATCAATTTTCAGCTTTGCAGAATCCAAGATGGGAAGCCTTCTCTGTCACCGCACTTGAGTAGCAAAAGAGGCTGGACTTTCAGATCCAGAATTAGGTTAAATTAAAACTGACTCTAGAACTTTGTGCAAAGCAAAGATGTTTGCAATGTCAAGGGTGGTGAACCTCTTGATGGATCTGCATATTTGCCGCGATGGGAATTTTGGCAAATACAGTATGCAGATTTGGTGCTTGGTTTAAATTTCTGATAAGAATGATCTGTCCATTGCTTGACAGAGTGCTGGGAAGGGAGAAAAGGACTGAAGGAATGAGTAGGAGGTAGCACAGAAATAAAAGGAAATGGCGTGGTAGGAACAGGGGATACATATAGAAAAAATGGGGGAGATCAAGTGAAAAAAAGGGATAAGAGTATGGACGCTACATACTGGAACATTTTTCATCTGCATTTTAAACTACATTACCAAGTTATCTGTGTCTGTCTGTGTCTTAAATTGTGCTTTTAAACAAGGCTACTTTGTCTAAAAAGGTGGTTTGAAATGTGAGAGCCTGACCAACTGTCCCTGAAAAGAACAGTGGATGGCTTGGAGATGAGATGAGGAGATGAGTTCTGTTTCCCATCTTTTTTCTATCAAAACAACCATTTGCCTGAAGGATATCTAACTCCAAGCAGTCAGAAAGTGGTGGACTGAGGCTGGAGAAGAAATAGCATTTTTCACCAGATTTTTATAATGGCCTTGTGGTATGAAAGTATTTAAGTGCAGTTGAAATGTTTGGTTTTAGAGCCATCCTGCAACTTATACACCAACATTAGACTATTCATTTTCTGTAACTCTAATTATCTGTTATGTCTCATAGACCAAATTAATGCAAATTAGAATGCAAGCTCTAAAAAGGTTAGATACACAATAGAAGGATAAATCTGAGGTTATATTAAATTGTAACTATTTCTATTTGAATGTGAATTAAAACAATAAGCCTTTTTTTTTTCATTTTATAGACATGTCAGCCAATTTTGTGGAGTATAGCTGGGCCAGATGTTAATGCTTTCAGGTTCTACATATTGAATTCATACACACTGTGAGTCTTTAATAGGTGTAGTATCTGCTTTCTACTTTTGTAGCTAAAGGTACCTAATGCTAGAATATTGTTTTCTGTTTTTATTGAAGTGATATGCTGATTTTGTTGAGGTTTCAAATAATATATTGTACTTTTGAGTTAGAATCGTGTCATCACTGTATAAAAATATGGATTTTCTATGTGGAAGTAAGCTTCTCTGGTGAGACATAACAGCCATATAGCCCAAAAATTATTTTGCACAGGAGCATTTGAAACAGAAACATTGCTTTTTAAACTGGAAACTCTTGTAGATGTATGAATTGAACAATCTGCTCTGCAGTGCAAGATGATTTTCTCTACTTTTGTGAAATGCTCGAAATTTACAATCTAAACTAATTCCCCAAAATGGAGTTATGTTCATTTTTTGCAGCAAAAACAACCAGCAGACTTTTAAACTTTTTTATTGCTTTTAATAGTGAAGCTATAACACCAACAGAAAAAAATACAGTAGTGTTTATATAGTAATAAAAGAATCTATATACATTGGTGATAATTAAAAACAATCAACAGACTTGTGGCCCATGAAGAATAACTCATTATTACATAAACTTTTATGTATCATAGTCTGCTTTATTAGATTTCTAGAATGAGGAATTTATATTTTAATTGATTCAGACTTGCATTTAACACAAGATATGATATATATGCAAAATGTCTAACTATGTTGATCATATCCCCTATTTCCACCCTGTACTTAGCCGGCAAAAGCCATTCATTTCCAAAAAAATAAAGGACTGGAACCCACCAAGAATACTCAATTTCATTAGGTTATTTGTAACAAATTCTGCATTTGTGACTGGAACCCAGTCCTTTTTTAGAATACATCATTGTATTCCTCATTAACTAGTTAATTAGCATTCCACAGCAACTGTACTAATCCTTTGTTTTCTGCAATCCCAAGATATTTCCTAAACAATTTTTTTTTATATTCTCTCCAAACCAACTGATATCTCCATTTTCTCTCTGAAGGATACCATTTTGGTTACATAAGGACTGACACTGAGAATTTCTGGAACATTTGCTTTGCAGACTACTGAAACAGGAAGAACATGCCTGTGAAATTCTGAGATTGCCAACTTCTCATTGTCTGTTGGCTTCACATGCCAATAATCAATGACATTCTTGACCCAAGCTCTCTTTTTATATCAAAGGATAATCATAAACTGATGGTCCTACTCTTGTTGACCTGAAAAGGAGCATATCTGAATTCTAGTCACAGTCAACATTGTGAACCATGAAGTGTGCTTGAATCTGTAAGTCAGCAACATCTGGAAATTTGCAGGCTCCTCATACCTTTTACAAAATAGGAATAAAAATTCTTCCTTTTCCTCCTGGGTTCTTGCTTCCCATCCTTGGGTTTCATAGCTGGCTTTCAACATGGTAGAATTTTGCAAATGAGCCATAAGTTAACCCATAGAATTGCCTGGAGCTTAGCAGTAGCACTTGGTGATCCCATCCTCTTCTTCCAGTATTTGCGGCACTTTTCAGGTTAGATGAAATAATAGAATTAGGGCTTTACTCCAAACTGTACAGATATTTTACAGCAATTCTATCTCTGATGATGCAGAACAAAGAAGCTATTTTTTTTAAATGAGAATGGGATGAGACGTTCTGTTCGTCTGTACTATTCTCATAAGAGGCTTGCTTATAAGCTTAGATAATATTTTAAAATGGAGCTATATATATATAGCATTATCTAGACAAGTATTAATCAGACAAAAATCCTCAGGCTCTTACACATATAATTAGCAATTTAATTATTTTAAAGACATAGAATCAAACTTTCAGTACAATTAATATTTAAGCACTAAGAATTGTAATTACAGCCAAGCTTGTCAAAGCCCATCTTTGCGTGGGAATGGCATAGAGCAAATAGCTTTGCAGCATTATGGCTTTATATGCCTAAATGCTGATATAATATGGGTTCAGGCAAACTCTTATAGCTCGTTTGGAGTCAAAAGCAGTTTGGAGTTCTCAGCAGCCTAATCCATTTATATTGCCAATTTAGAGAACAGTGTGAGTCACCAATGAATCTGGCACATCTTGATTATTTGGATGCAAGTCTTACAGTGTTTTTTGTTTGGTTTTATTTCTGCTAATCATCAGAAAGTATTATGGATATACTTAATTGGAGGGTTCACACTGCAGATGTGCATAATGATTACTCTTCCCAATGTTAATCTAGAATTTCTTCCAAGCTAAATCATAAACTTGCACTAAAATATCACCGCCTAATGGTTGTAACCATGGTTTGGGAACAGTTGGTAATCATTGCCAGAGGATATGAAGTAGTAAACGATGTATTGTGCATGTGAATAGACACACACACACACAATCCAATTGCTTGACCTCTCAAGCCTATTTTTGCAGTCCCTGGAACTTTCCAGAACATCCCATTGATTTTTTTTTTCTTAAGTATACCCTAAAATAAGTGTATTAAATATCTGGTATGTTTAATGTAGCTGTTTTGAGTAACACTCCCTTCAGTTCCACCCCAAGGAGGTCAAAATGTTTAGCACTGCCTCAGGTGATGTGATCAGGTCATTGCTCTATGTCCTGTGGCCCTTGGTGGACATAGATAAATAAACAAATCAACTACAAGATGCCTTTAGCTGGCTTATCTTCATTACTTGTACTGTAGGCTGCAAAAAACTAGAGACTACTAGATGGGAGTAGATTTTCACAGCCCAGATTTTTGCAGCCTTAGCTTTCATCCCCCAAACTTTCATGCCCCAAATATGGTACAGTTAGCCATAAAAAAAAAAAAAAAAAAACCTCTCACCCCTATGGGTGATATGTGTCTTCCTCAATCTTGGGTCCGCTGCCAGAGGCCTGGGAGTTTGAGGGTTCTGCACAGTATCTTAGCTGTTCCTAGCACTGCACCCTTCTGGACAGAGAGCTCTGATGTTGTTCCTGGGATCTGTGGTAGCCATTCTCCCAGCTTAGGAGTCATGGCCCCGAGTGCTCCTACAACCACTGGGACCACTTTGGCCTTGACTTTCCACATCCTCTCTAGTTCCTTCTTCAGGCCCTGGTACTTCTCCAGCTTCTCATACTCCCTCTTCCTGATGCTGCTGTCACTTGGCACTGCTACATCTATTACCACTGCTGTCTTCTGTCCTTGTCTGTGTGTGTGTATGTATATGCATGTATATATATGTGTGTACAAACATATACACACCATCACATAAACATCTATATAAATATCACAGGAAAGTACCTTCATCATAGTTCAGGTTTGTTTTGTTCTTTGTAAACTAACTAGCACAGGTATATTTAATCTACTCCCCTGCAAGGTGAGCAGTAAACAAATGGAGCTCAAGATTTCTCTTAAGTCTGAAAGAGCTTGATGTGGAATTAGGTAGTTGAGAGGAGGGAATCACAATACCTTAGCTCAATGTTTCTCAACCTCAACAACTTTAAGATTTCTGGACTTCAACTCCCAGAACGTCCCAGCCAGCCAGTGATAAGGTTGAGAAACACTGCCTTAGCTGTTGCTCATATTTTTATGTGACAGGATTTGTCTCCAGAATTTGCATAAAGATTAAAAGTTAAATGAAAACAATTACATATCTATAGCTTAAAAATAATATTGTTCCTCTAAATCTTCCAAGGGTTCTAAACACAACCCTGGGTTGAATAGATATGAAAGGAAAAATTAATGAATGTAAATATTAATGGTGTTAGCTGCTTCTTACACTCCCTTAAATAGACTTCACTTAAAGCAGTGTTTCTCAACCTTGTCAACTTTAAGATGGGTGGACTTCAACTCCCAGAATTTGCCAGCCAGGAAGTTGAAGTCCATACATCTTAAAGTTGCTGAGGTTGAGAAACACTGATTTAAAGAACCATCAGTTGACTACAAAGGACTTCTGGTGATCTAAGAGAAGTATATGGTGCATCTCCTTTTATGGCTGAATTCCACTGAATTCCACAAACCAACTGGCTTCAGATGAACCCAAACAAGTGGCTCTAATTACTGATAATTCTTCCTTTTCAGTGCAAATAGCACTGGCTCATTTTCTTACCCTGTGAATTAAAAGATTGGGTTATTTAGATAGAAGATACACATATTATCTGTAAATTGGGATGTCAAAAAGCAATTAAAGACAACTGGAAAAGTGTACATATTGGCAAACTCTCCCCACACCCCTTGTTTCAGTTATCTAATCCTTTTAAGAATCTGCAGTTAAGAGAAAAGCAAGAACATTGGATGGAAGAATGCAAAGAGATTTTTTTTTTTTTTAAAGGGGGCTGCTTCTGCAAAATATTTGTTTTGGAAAATATGAGAAGAAAGCAGTGTTTTTTATATTTTAGAGATTTGTTTATTTTCCAGGTTAGTTTCCCGTATATTTTAGATTATTTATTTTCCAGGTTAGTTCCATAGTTCAAAGATAAGCAGAACTATGAAAATTAGGAAGATCTTCAGAGATTATAGAAATGTAGGCCTGAAAATTACCTTTTCTTAAAAAAGAAAAACCAGACAGATGCTACAAGAACTTTTAATATTGCACTGTGAAACTGAGAAAATGTGTATCTGCTGAAAAGCTGCACTGGTTCTGATAAGAAAGACAACTTGTTTCCTTTGGGGGTCAAAAGATGGTTATGGGAAGCCCAAATGTAGGATTTTGCTGCTGTTTTAACTATTGTCCCTTCAATACAGCTTTCTCCAGTTTGGGAACCATTCCGATATGTGGAGTTCAGCTAGTCACATTCTCTGACTAATATGAACATTAGTGAAAATTCTATCTCTGCACAACTGGAAGGAGCTTATGTGTGGAAAGCTGCAGTAATATATAGCTAGTGTTACTAGTTATCATAGATTGCTCTATAATTTTGTTTTGTTTTGTTGGTTTTGCTGTTTATTTTAGTCTGGGCTGTCTGTCTGATTTGATGCTATTAGCTGTTTTTATGTTTTTCTAATTTTGTATGCCACCCAGAGTCCATTGGAGTTGGGCAGCTAATAAATAATAATTCTCCTTCCTCTCCTTCTCCTTCTCCTTCTCCTTCTCCTTCTCCTTCTCCTTCTCCTTCTCCTTCTCCTTCTCCTTCTCCTTCCTCTTCCTCTTCTTCTTCTATCATCATCATCATCATCATCATCATCATCATCATCATCATCATCCTTCATGGGTTTATCTAAATCAGTCTTAAAGTTTTCCTGATGTTTGTATAGTTCCATATTCATAGATTTGTTATTGTTATCAGTCATTCAGTTGTTTCCAATTCTTCATGACCCAATACACCTATTTCAAAGGGTTGTCTGTCAGAAACTGTTTCTTATTCTTGTAACTCATGCTTACGATCAGTGAAAATTGGCCTTGTATTTTTTTTTAATTGCATTTGATTTTTCCAAGCATCAGAATCTGCTTTCACACTTTGCATCCAAAATATTTCAGTTTTATCTTCTTCATTACTGTTTGACTTTCTTCTTCTTGAGGTCCAAAGTATTTTCAAGAAGTTTCTCCAGTATCACAATTCATAGCAGCAACATTGTGTAAGGAGATGTTATTAAAGAAGCAAGATGATGGCTGTAGCGGTGTAATCCAAGGTCCACATCTTTGTATAGGTGTGTACAGCTCTCCTAACCAGCTCCAGCTATGTTAACTTTTCAAATTCAGCCATGTTGACTAGGTGGAGCTATCTTGTTGGGCAAGGCCACTGAGTACCCAGGAATAAGTATCTGTTCCACATCTACTCTGGAAACATATAGAACTATGAATGAATACAATGAATCTAGCCCATTTGAATGATTAGGTTATCAACACAGTATTTAAGTCCCATGGATTTTTATTTAGTATACTTGTTTTCTTTTTTAAAAAAATCAGTTACAATTTTGTTTTAAAAAAGCAATTTAAAAGATTCATTTTACAACTTCCCATAATATTTGCCTTGAACTTCCTCTATTATATGCAGACATCAAAATAAATCCCACCCAACTTTCTAACGCAAGTTTCCCTAATGTCATTTTTTAAATTATGTAACTTTCTCCAATGCAGATTTTTGAATATAACTCTTCCTAGAATATGTTTATTTTTTTTAATGCTCCTACACATTTTATATTTAATTTTCAGAAACATATATTCTTTTTCAAGTACAGCTTTCATGCATAAATTGCTGTAACCCCTTTCATGTGCGTGTGTGTGTGTGATGTTGCAACTGTCACCCCTTCAAGCCAGATCAGATCAACAGACTCCCCAAGGACTACTAGAACTTATTGTTGCAGGGTATAATAACAGATCTTGAAAGCCTGGTAGTTTCTCTTTCCCCATTCTGATACCCAAGAGAATCAATCTTGAGTTTCTTGAGTTTCTTTTTCACTCAATCCTTCCTTCCAGGGCTCAGCTGATGTTTATGTAACATCTATTGAATACTTTCTCAAGACTATCTCCATAATCCTTTACATGTATATTGAAAAGGGGGAGGGCTTTCACTGCAAATTGCTTTTGTCAGACTGAGCCCCTCCCTTGCCACCCCCACCCTCCATGCTGCTGAATGGTACCTTACAATGGAAAATGTTTTCAGCTGATCTCACAAAGCTGCTCCCATAGAAATATATGTCAGCTTACATTTATACCTTTACTTGGAATAGCTTATTTTCTTATAGCCCTACTGTATCTTGATTGAGGGATTGACTGACGGATCGATTTTTGGTGCCTTCACGTCAGTCTTGACTCCTTGCAACTGCCTGGACTAGTCCCTGCAGTTTTCTCGGCAAAATTTCAGAAGTGACTTGCCATTGCCTCATTCCTGGGGCTGAGAGACAGGGACTGGCCCAAGATCACCCAGCTGTCTTTGTGCTTAGGCAGGACTAGAACTTATGGTCTCCTGGTTTCCAGCCTGATGCCTCAACTGCTACACCAAACTGGCTCTCTGTATCTTGATAGGCAAAGCTAACATGATACATTTGTAACATAACTAAGAAGACTCTGTGCGCTCCCTTAAGTGACCATTTGGGTTCCTATCTACCTTTGGATTGGAATGGGGGGGGGGCGCATTGGTGTAATTTAGGCCATGCTGAAATACCATGCTGAAAAACATGAGCTTGTAGCAATAAAATCTTACTATAAATTATGCAGAATAATCACACCACAGCTCCTGCTTCACTTACGTTTATTTAGTTTACTTATGCATAATGTAATTGTAGACCTGTAGCAATGGCAATAATCATCTTTTATATTACCTATGGTTGTGGGTGTGGGCGTGTGCATGCATGCTTTCGAATCAGTCTTGGCTCTTGGTAACTACGTGGACTTATCCTTGCAGTTTTCTTTGTCAGTATGTTCAGAAATGGTTTGTTCTTGCTTTCTTCCTAGGACCGAGACAGAGATACTGACCCAGCGTATCCAGCAGGCCCCATGCAGAATTAGAACTCCTGGTCTCTTGGGTTCTAGCCCAGAACCTTTAGTCCCTACAACAACGTGTAATGTTAAAAATGATTTGATTTTTGTGTAATGCATTTTAGTTCTTTCTAGTAGGCTGTCATACTACAATCCTCTAAAAAAACTAAACAAAAAAGTGTATCTTCTCCCTTTCTATTCATGACTGCTCCTTACAATTATGGAAATTGCTCTCAGCCTGGATTTAATATTCACACTGAAATAAAGCATCTGCTCTCACAGATGAGGCAAATGACATCAGGTTCAGCAGGCATAATAATCCTTTTAGGATCAGTGTATAAGTTTACAAAACTAAATTGTAATTCTTTCTGGATCCATTATTTTGAAAGTGTGTGTTTATTTCACCCCGTTAACGGATGGTGCAGCTGTTCCAGCAGTTTTCTTATAAGATGGTGTGCTGAGTCTTACAATTTCAAATACTAGTCACCATTATTAATCCATAATCCAGAACCCAGGAGAGTTGGTCTGTTTCAACTGCCAGCAATTGGAGGGTGAGATCACTCAGTACACGAAGCCATTTTCTTTCCTAAAAATAGCAGTGGGAAGGATTCTCTGACTGTATCCAGAGCTGTTCGCTGATATACATCCACACCTTACTTAGTCTTCTTATAGTGTGAAGGTTTAAATCATTTATACTTCATTTATTCTATTTTAGAAACAAGCCATTCATGATTTCAAGGAGAACGGCACTGGGATTGTATTTTGAAATAAAGGCTAGTGCTGTGACCTAGAGTGAAGGCAGATAACGGAAATCAGACCACCGCCCTTCCTTAGAGTGGGAATGGAATGGTTTGAAAGGAAGAAGTATGCAGATACAAGAAACTCTATTGTTTATAGGACATGTTGATGGTATCTGGTGGACAGAATGTTTATAAAGTGAAGGAATGCTGGAGAGTCATAGTAAGGTCACCTCCCAATCTCTTATCAAAGGCATTCCAGTGTAAGGGCTGGACTGTGATTTACAATATTTTCTTTATCTTTCTTATGTAGCATAATAAACCAAACATATATAATCTATAACCTTGTTTTGTTCAGAGCTTTCTGCAGGAGCCTGGTGATCACTGTAATTTGTGCATGACAATAAAATATATTATGTTGCAGCTATCTCCAATCACTTTGGTTCCTAATATAAGTGGGCATTTCCCCACAACAATAGCTTAGGGTACAAAACGTGGAACTAACAGCTTCATTTGATCCCCAGTTAGAAAACCAAATCATAATGCCTTTTATTATATTTTTATATATTTCGTGCTTTTAAATCAGTGTTGGTGACTGCCTGGTGACTGCCTGGCCAAGTCTCTGCAGTTTTCTTGGCAAGATTTCCAGAAGTGGCTCACCCTTTCTTTTTCTAGGGCTGAGAGAGTGACTGGCCCAAGGTCACCCAGCTGGCTTTGTGCCTAAGGCAGGAGTGGAATTCACAGTCTCCCGGTTTCTAGCCTGATGCCTTAACCACTACACCAAACTGGCACTCTACAGTTTAACAGTTTAAAATCCCTTGGTAAAGCTTGTAGAAATCAAAATCACAACCCAAAATTATACTTAGTTGCCACATGTGTTTCCATCCTTTCCTTCAGGAGCTGTAAGGAGCATCCATTGTACATTGTAATACAAATGCACTTTGATCAGAGTTATACAGAAATTTGAAATATTAACTCTGTATCAATGCCCCAAATCAGTGGCATCAGTACATATTGTATATATTATATAGGTGTACTCAACATTTAAAGGGTGATGAGTAAAGCAATATTTTTAATATACATTTAGCTTTGATGTATTAGTATGGGGTTCAACTTTAATAAATTCTGGCTTTTTTGCTCCCTGACTGAAGGATGCTCTTTGACAAGGAGCTATTGTCATGGGGAAATTATGTGCCATTACAGGAGGGATGAGTAAGAACTCCATCAGATTGGATTTTAATGTAAATTCATATAATTTGCATCGACTTGAATTAATGCACAAACCAAAATACGGCCATATTTTGTCAGTCATGTTCTTTTTCAATTTTGTGATGTCTTCTTCCTTCAGAATTGCTATTGTGAAAACTGAGAAAGAGAGAGAGCACATGCACAAAATGTATTTGTGAAAGAAATACACAAAAACAATAATATTATAGACAATTGCTTGTAAAGATATGCACATCGGGTAAAATGCGATAGACTTATGCATTAAGATAAACTTTCATATTGGCTTTTTAAAATTAGAAACTCAAGCTGAATTTAAAATATTTGTTCCTTTCTGCTTTTCGGACAGCTGTATGGTTGCCTTTTTTCCATTATTTTCTTGCTGTGATAGCTCACGTACCCATTTTTTTCAACATTGTAGCAGAAAAGGCTATCATAAAGGGTTATGTCAGTCCTGGGAATAATACATTGATGATGTGCTGAGGTACAAGGGCATTAATATAATCATGTGTCATCTTGGCTTTCTTTGAAGAAAGCTTCACTGAAAGGAAAGTGATGTATTTACATTCCATTTTGACTACACTGGTAAAATATTAAAATAACAGTTCCATACTTCTTATTGCTCTGATGTAGTGTTTTATGAAGGGTGAGCAGAAATTACAAATGAATCCATTGCTGCTGTTGCAAATTCAGTTTTGTTTCAGTGAGATTCTCTTTTAGAAAGAAATGAAATGCTGGCCAAGTTTCTGGCAAGACTGCCCAGTTTCATCTTAAAGAAATGAAATGACACATCATACACCACATGCTAATAACTAATTATAGTCAAATTATCATTAGGTTGGTTAGTGAACATCACAAACTTTCATTAAATTCCTGTTAATGAAAATTTGAACATGAGATAAAAGATTCCCATATAAATATCTGTAAGTTTTCATCCGTACAGTGATCATGGCAGAAAAACGGTAATACAGCTTAATTCCTACGTAGATGTCAAGTTTGTAGCTACTTTATTTAACAACTATTAATCATTTGTTTGAGAGTAATCATCTTACAAAAATCTTTTCTGTAAGATTCCTTATTATAAAAATGATATTACTTCTGTGGTTCTGTTTCTGCTACTCAGTTTATTCAAACCTGCCCTTATCTTCATAGTGCCGAAGAATATTCTGGAAGACAGAATATTGTCTTAGTGGGTTGACATTCTTAGTGGGTTCAGTAAAGAAACAGTTTAAAAACATGTTTTGGTTACATGTTTTTGGTTTGGGAAAGATTTTTTTCTTGCTGTTTCCCCCTGGATCTTCATTATTCAATATAATAGGAGTCCAAATTAGTGTTACAAGCATTTATCTGAAAGTAAATTCTATTGATCTCAATTATTTGTGTGAAATTTCCTTTTCTTACATGGGAATCAAGCTATATTGGCCTGATTCAGTGAACTATGAATTTGGAATAAAGATAGAACTAGGGAAAATAATTGGGAGAGGCAGATTGCATTGACAAAAGGGTGTTATGCATGAAGTCAATGGATAGTCTGATACTGTTGCTGTGCTTTCTGATTATATTTCATATTGCCTTGTGGAAGTGTCAAAATTACTATTCAGGTTTAAATGCATAATGATTCTGATATTTGGGGTGCCCTTCATGTCCTCCCTCCCTCCCTCCCTCCCTCCCTCTTTCTTTCTTTCTTTCTTTCTTTCTTTCTTTCTTTCTTTCTTTCTTTCTTTCTTTCTTCTTTCCTTTTCACATTTGTCACCACTCATCTCACTGGAAGTGACTCTGGGTAATTTATAGATATTAATAATGATTTCTATGTTTTTGCAATATTGGAAGAGGGGAAAAAATGAAAAATGTAAAAAATAACCTCAAAAGAAAACCAGTTGTTGGTTCTCAGCTGACTATAGTACATTGCATAATGTTGTTGACCTTGAAACAATAGAGAGAGGCAGATGGATTTTAATCTGAAAGTTAAATTGTGGAGATTTTTTCCCCTTCAAGTGCCCAGGCTAATCAGATTCAGAACTGTTCAGGGATCACCCTTTCATGCTTTCTGAGTGAAACAGTTCTGATAACTGAATAAAGCACCTAGTAATTTCAACCTAATCTACATACAGATAGAGAACTACAGACTTTTTCTTCTGTCTTCTTGGGCAGGCTGTCTATTTTCATTGCAGAAAACTATATAAAGTTCTTGGCTATCTTGTGTAGATGTGTTCAAGGTTGGTTACTGAGTGGTCTTAGGGACCATGCAGTCCAAAAGTGAGGTAGAAATAATTAAAGTGAATATGCCAGCCTATATATTTCTTTGCTTCCATAATGGAAACAGCTTGTAAAAGAATTTGTATAACACTTCTGAATATATTGACATGATTTTCAATATCTTGTATATAAGAGCGAACAATGCCTTCTGCTAACAGAAGAACACCACTCAGTTTTCTCATGAAAGGAACTTGTTTTATGTTTATAGAAACCTTCTATTCAAAGTAGATAACCTCTGAAACCATCCCAGTATATATACCTCACTCATCAGTTTCAGCTGTAAAACATCAAATAGCACAGTATAGATAGCACTGCTATCTAGCACATTAGATAGATAGATGATAGATAGATAGATAGATAGATAGATAGATAGATAGATAGATAGATAGATAGATAGATACATAGATACATAGATACATAGATACATAGATACATAGATACATAGATACATAGATACATAGATACATAGATACATAGATAGATAAAAATCCCCTGTCGCCCCTATGGGTGATAGATGTCTTCCTCAATCTCGAGTCTTCTACCAGAAGCCTGGGAGTTTGAGGGTTCTGCACAGTATCTTAGCTGTTCCTACCACTGCACTCTTCTGGACAGAGAGCTCTGATGTTGTTCCTGGGATCTGTTAGAGCCACTTTCCCAGCTTAGGAGTCACAGCCCCGCGTGCTCCAACCATGACTAGGACCACTTTGGCCTTTACTTTCCACATCTTCTCTAGTTCTTCCTTCAGGCCCTGGTACTTCTCCAGCTTCTCATACATTCCTGATGCTCTTGTCACTTGGCACCACTACATCTATCACCACCACTGTCTTCTGGTCCTTGTTTACTACCACGATGTCTGGTTGATTGGCCAGTATCTGCCTGTCCATCTGGATCTGGAAGTCCCACAGGACCTTAGCCCTGTTATTCTCCATGACCTTCTGGACCTGGGAGGGTCCAGCCCATACATTGTACAGATGTTCTTGTACACAATGCCAGCTACTTGATTATGCCATTCAGTGTATGCTGTTCCTGCCTGCATCTTATACCCTGCCACTATGTGTTGAATTGTCTCTGAGATCTCTCTGCAGTCTGCACCTTGGGTCCTGTCTAGTGTGGTGGAGGCCTGCTTCTATGGATCTGGTGCTTAGTGCCTGTTCTTGTGCTGCTATGATCAGTACCTCAGTGCTGTGTTTTAGTATAGCCCTTTTCAGCCACTGGAAAGATTTCCCAATGTCAGCCACCTCAGCTGGTTGGTACATCCCATGCAGAGTCTTCTCTGGCCATAGCACTTCCTCTGCTCACTTCCTCCCATGTCTGCTGCTGCCTCAGGCATTTTCTCAGCAGGTCATCTTTGGGTGCCATCTTACTGATGTACTTCCTGGATGCTCTGGGTTTTGCACAAGATAGTGGCTTTGACATTCACAAGACCCTGGTCATCCTCTTTCCGGCTGGTGTATAGTCTCTGGGTGTTGGACTTGGGGTGGAAACCTCTGTACATTGTGAGGAGCCTCCAGGTCTTCACATCGGCAGCCTCCATGTCCTCGTTTGGCCAGCTCACTATACCGGCAGGTATCTGATGACTGTCAGGGTGTACATGTTGATGGCATGGATCTTGTTCTTCCCATTGAGTTGGATCTTCAGGACCTGTCTTATCCTTTGGTGATACTTGGATGTTGCTGCCTTCCTTGCCTCCTCATCATATATGTGTGTGTGTTTGTGTGTGTGTGTGTGTGTGTGTGTGTGCATATGCATAGCACATGCATATTTGCATAACAGTATATAACAGTATAATAGATACTCATGTATATGCATTATCTTCTGGTAACTTGTTGCTGATATTATGGTCCAGGTTCCATATTGTCTCTGTTACCAAGGCAAAATATATGTGGATGGATTCAGGGGCTTGCTGATAGTAAAGGTCAACCTTCAGAATGAATCCTTCTAGCACTATTATTACACAATCTGAACTGGACCCACTGGCTCTTTCTTTCCACTTTGATGCTGACTGGGAAGCGATATCTTGTAAGGACATGTCTTCAGATGAACTTTCAACACCTTACACCAAATACATCCTTCCATCATCTTCAGTGATTCCACTCACTGGAGTAACTCCCAACATTTTTGTGAGATGGAGAATCAGTATCAGATATTTTTAGGTGTTCAGATTGTAGAAGTTTGGCCTTATTTTTCAGGGACGTAATTTCAAACTGAGTTGTACAAAAAGGTTCAACAGCCTACTCTTGAATATATTCAAAGTGATTTTGTTTCAAAAGCTGTGTATTTAACCAGACATAGATTAAGATACTGTGGAATCACCATGTCACGGGTTTGAAAAAACAGGAAGGGACTCCTTACTTTCTTCACTAAAATGTAATAACATCTCTGCCTAATCTAAAAGTTTTTGGAGCTTTTAAATAAGTATTTTCTTCATGCTTCTCAGCTCTTCTTTCTATCCCACCTATCACTGATTCATTGATCTTCCATAAATTCATTTCCCATCTGCTGTTAGTAATTCCACCTTCTGTTATATTCTCTGGCTTGATATTTCTCTATTAACCAACTTCACTCAAAGAATCAGTTACTGTAATCTATGAAAGGATTTGTAAATTGTCTCCTACAGGCTGACCTTGGCTTTCTTTGTTCTGGTCTTTAAAAAGTATGTAGCAGATAGTTAGGAAATATTTCTATTGCTATATTCATTTGGATTCTTTCTGTCCTGTTATCTTTCTACTGCAGGCCACTTTCCCCCCTCTTTTATTCTTTTTTGTACTCTCCTTCAGCACACCCTTTATCTGCCTACTCTCTAGCATTCCAAAGTTAGCGGAACTGAAAATGTGTGATGAAAAGGAATTATGCATCTAAGCAAATAGCTTCAAAAGACACCGAACTACTGTAAGCCTGGTTGGCTGAAAATGATATAGGTACAGTGATTTTTTTAAAAAACCATTTAAAACATTTAAGACTAGGTTGACCAAATGGTTGAAGTGGTGGGAGAGGTTTTTGCTCAGAAAACTGAAATAATTTATAACCTTTTTCTGTATTTTGTTCTGAAAAGTTATTGTATGGATGGACAAAGTGTTATTTAAGCTTCTGTGTTGTACAAAGTAAATATGAGAATCAAGAACAATATTCCATTTAACAAATATTTTTTAAAATTTTATTTTAAAACATTTAAGGAATAAAATAAATAACTACATAAAAAAACCAAGAAGAAAGTGAGAAAGAACACAGTGGATGGAAAATAAAATATCAGTAAATAACCAGAGAATTTACAATTGTCATAAAATTTAAAATTCATTATTTCATTGATTAATAATTGAATATATAAAATAGATTCATTATATCATCCTGAGAAATAATTGTAAATCATGCAGAATTCTAAACATTAATATTTATATTAATTACACCACTATTTATCATTATCTAAAATAAATGCACATGATCTTATGAAGAAAAAAAGAAAAATCAATACTAAAATCAATTAAAAAACATTATTTTCTGGATTCCCTTCCATTGTACCCAACTGGGGATTACATAAAATTATTTATAAATACTCGAATTGCTTCTGGTTACTATCTTTACATAAAATATTCCCCCCTAGGAACAATATTCCAACTTGAGATTGGTTGGGTTGTTTAATTTTTTAAGAAAAGCAGACAAAATCTACCAGAGATATTGGGGGGAGAGGGAGGATCTGATATTTTTCTTAATAATGTTCTACTCTACTGCAAAAAGAAATGCATTTTGCAGAATGTTCTCTAAAACTTCCCCAGTAGATTTTTGTTCTGATTACTACTGCTACTTCTACTCCTCATCCTCTCTCTCTCTCTCTCTCTCTCTCTCTCTCACACACACACACACACTTCAAAATGCATTGGAATATGAAATGTTGGCAACTGCTGATGAAGGAACCCTTCCCCAAAAGTAACCATTTAGGAAAGGAGAAACTGTACTCCAAAAGAAATCCTCTTCCAAGAAAGTGTTGGAGAACTTTTTTTCCTCGCCAGTAAAAAATTTATGAAATGTGCCTCAGTTTCTCTACATGCAAGCAGAGTGGAGAATTCCAGGAGACTAATTTTTGATCCCACATTCTGGACAAGTTCCCCCCTTCAAAACTGATACTTTTATATACAAGGAGTTCAGATTTTTACTGGCGTTCAAGAGAGCAGGAAATTCTGTTTTAGGAACCTTTTAATCAATCATTAAGCATGAATTTCAACATGCCATATCATTCTTTTTAACAAGGCAAATACAGCTTTCCATTCTAGACTCCTTAAATATTTGCACAGTTCTTTTTCCATCAGTGAACTATAAAGTAAAATTAAGTTCTGAAATTCTGCTTTCATTCAGTGTGAATCAATAGTTTGCATTCTTTTCTTGATATTGGGCCAAACTCCACTGATGAGAAAGGGAAAGTTGAGAATGGGAGAATCTTGGCCTCAGATTAGTGAAATTTGGATTGAAATCTCCTCTGGACAGGGAAGGTTATTGACTGACATTGGCAAGTTACTGTATCATGGTCTAAGATTTTACCTTTTAAGGATAAAGAGTAACATGAATCCATAATAAATAAAATGCAGGATCCTGTGTATACTGTTCTGACCCACCTAGAAGAAAGATTGATCATGGATAAAATTCCAGAATTATGTTAACAGATAGATCCACCTCCAGTCTTCTGTACTTTTGAAACAAATGTCATTGTTTTATGCCAGTTTTTCTGTGCTGCAGAATGGGCCACATTTCTTCCTCTGATCTAAAAGTGAAACCAAGTGGATTTACTTTTAAATTCAGAGTGTGCTGAACAATTAGTACAATTGTAATAACCAGTATGATTTAGAAAATGTTTATCCCAATTACACCCAAAGGTATTAAGCTGGACTAAGTCATCATAAGTTCATTGCATTAATAAGGCTGCAGATTGGCTTGTTAAATTTCAGTATGAAAATGTAAACAACATACTCATTTAATTTTTCAAATGTGCCATAAAAATATAAGCAGATGTTCTGGTACTAACATTTTATGAATATGACTTGTGTTTAATAACTGATACTTCATGTATGATTGATATATATTCCTATTAATAGGACAGTGACTTATGAGTAAATGTGGATAGCCCTATTAGAATAAAAATAGGACATTAGAGTATATTAGTAAGTAAAGTGAGTATAGTATCAGGTAATACCGGTAATTTTATACCAAATATGGCATAAGTAATTTATCTTACAAATGCTAACAGTCTTATGGTTCTACCTGAAGGTCCTTCCTGAGGGATCCTGTGAAATCAGTAAGTGGAAGCTCCTGGCCAAGCTTGTTTGGGCTCAGACAGTAAGCATGGTTGAAACTGGTTAGAACTTGGATGGGAGACCACCAAGGAATACAGTGGATGTAGCTTAGACCACAGCGGTATCATTATATGGACAAATAAAGGGTGAAGCTTCGACAATGGCCATCTTGACTTTTTTGACTCTCCCCCATAAACGCCATGAGTAACAAAGACTCCCTGACTCAATGGAGATTTTACTTAATAAAGACAAAGGGTTTCATACTGTATATTATAACAATTTTGTATAATAGGAGCCAATCTGTACATCTGAGGACTTTTATAGCTCTAATACCTAATATCTTAAAAGTTTCTATCACAATAGTTCTTGCTACAGAACAATGATCATAGTGTTCCATGTGAACTTTTAGCTATTCAGTTTCCAAGGAACAAAGGGAATATTTTTCAAGCCACTGAAATCAGGACACAGTCTACCAATATTTCAGTGGGAGAAGAATTCATCCCACTATTTCTAAGGTAGAGTAAAGTGAAGCTAATCCTTAAAATCAGATTCTGCCATTTGACATGGGGTAGCAAAAGAACATGACATAGTACTAATAACAATTTAAAAGTAGGTGAGGAGAGGGGCCAAAAATAATTGAAAAAAGAGAAATGTTAATTTTGATTCTTTACCCCTACTAGGTGGGTTCAAAGAGATGTCTAATTAATAAATCAGTAAAAAAAATGCCTGCCAATCCATCCATTTTTTACCTAAAACATGAGGGAAATAGGATGGAATGATGAATGCCCTTAAGGAAGTAGCTAGGATGACTCACATGTCTCAGCAAGGGTTTCACTTCCTATAAGGAGAAAACAGTTTATTTATGTATAACAAGCTTCAAGAGTGTCCAAATTGAGCTACTCCTGGAAAGTCTCATTCAAAGGAGTCAATTTAACGTGTAAGAATTAGAAAGAATCCTTATTCTCCCCTGCCTGTTATATTACAGAAAGATCACAAATATTAGGATTACTGGATCTGGACAAATAATTCTATATCTTTGCTGCCATCTATTCATCTTCAGGATTTTTACAACCTGGTTCTGGTAGCGCTAACAAACTTTAAAAAGAATTTCCAAAGTATATGAGAATGTCACATCATAAACCTGGATTAGCCCACAAAACATATGATATGCAAATCAAAAGTATATATAAATACATGTCACATTATAGAATTAAATTAGTAACCTTTAAGGTTATTTAATAGTAGGGAAAGATGGGAAACATGTAAGATATTATATGCAAATTCAAATTAAGAGATCTCCTATCATTTTATTCCGTATTTGTTTAAATATAGAAAGAGAGGTGAATTGTTCAGACCACTGTAAAACTGGTGGAGAATGGATGACTGCCCAGCCTGAGGAGGAGGAGGCATGCAATAAATATTTCATTTTTTAAAAATTTATTTAGCTCCCTCCCTCCCTGTCTTTCTTGTAGTCACATTAGACTATGATAATCAGTGGTCGGAAACAATGACACAAATTACATACATACATACAGGCATACATACATGCTTATATATAAGCCAGAAGCTGGCAATGCACGGACCTTGGGATACAGGGGACCCCTGAGTTTCTATTTGGTGGCTCCTGGAGCATCCTCTGACTGGTTGTGTAAACCTTAGTATCGTACCTTTTAAAAAGCAGGAAATATCTAATACCTTAAAACTTACATCCCAGAACCCCATGTGAGTGACTTGCTCAATTTCCTTTGCATCTATATGCAGCCCCCAGATGTGGCACATTCTTCTATTATATTAATTCATCCCTATCCCCAAATTAAGTTGTTCTAAACATAACAATCCCAAGTAAACTATACACGTTTATTTGGGATTATTTTCTGGGAAGAACCTCTGAGTAGGTCTGCAAGGAGAGCACTATTATGCTTATTTTCACATTTGTGACCCTCAATTTTCTTTATTTTATCTGGAGGGAGCCCAGTCTTTCAGTCATCAAGCTCACACAACACAAAAGCAAGAAAATGTGGCTGTGGGTCTCTATGGCATGTGAACCCAGCCCCTCTGCTTGCTTGCTCAATTGTCAGGCAAATGTAGGCAATAGGGTTATTGTAATAGACCTTGGCT
The DNA here is from genome assembly GCF_059951505.1 of Python bivittatus. Classification (NCBI taxonomy): domain Eukaryota; kingdom Metazoa; phylum Chordata; class Lepidosauria; order Squamata; family Pythonidae; genus Python; species Python bivittatus. Next base: position 27,895,624 of record NW_028277086.1, read on the forward strand.
CAGTTAAACCCAGGTTAGTATATTGTGCAATCAAAGCCAGTTTTACCGGAAATAGGAAGGTTTTTTTTCTTTGCTTCTTCAGTCTTAGACAAGGATGTACTTACTTCAGATATGACATGAATGCAATGCACAAATGTTTGGGTTTTTAAAGATTCTACAGATATCTTGCCATTTTGAGCAAGCTAGGCAATTTAATTTCAGTCTAATTTTTTTTTTTTTTTTGCCTACCTCACTGGCAACCTTTTCAGGTTGCTGTAGCAACCTGTAGCAGCCATCTGACGTTTGAGCCTGCCCCAAGTAAGTTTTCACATTTGTGAGATAATGCCATGGTAAATGGACTCCTGACCTTTATCTCAAGCAAAATAGGTTCTGAGCAATATTCAGAATGGCAGAACTTGATATATCCTTTTTAATAGAGATGATATTTGTTCTAGAGGGTTGCTATAACTTGTTTCTCTTCAACAAAATATTAAACTCCTGGTTTCAAGATTTTTCACTGGAATTTAAAATTGTTGCTTTTGCTTTCAGAAACCAAAGTATTGCACTGGTTTTACCTTTCATAAAGCCCAAAATGCAGGGTCTTACTCTCCAATGGATATTACAATGTTGTGTTATCTGGCTCATCCAGAGAACTATTTTCCCTCCCATCTATATAAAGAGTACATTCAATTTATGCCAAGCCTGCTGAATGCCAACGAGGATAGCATGCTGAGATGGAAGGCCAAAGTTTCCAGAACTGAAAGTGCATTTTTAGGCAATTATTGCCACAATTCTTTAAATTCTGCATTTTGGCATGCTTTCCTTGACTTTTTTAAAGCCCTATCTTGCTATTCAGTTAAGTAAAAGCATATGAATGCCCAGGATATCATCACTTTGGGGGACCTGTTTTTATTGACTGGCTATCTCAGGTCAGCCATCCTTAATCATACAACAGCAACACAAATTAGCAGAAGCAAAACGGATGAAATCTATTACTTGACTGTGGTTACTTCTCATCCAGTGTTATTGTCTGAGCCTAATGATCAGTCCTGCTGCTAGGAAAAATAGGGCCATCCTGTATTTTAAGGTTATTTTCTTTCAACTTGGGATCCGCAATTATATCAAATACCTGAAGCTCTTGACATATGAATTGTCCAAATGATTTTCTCCCTAGAGAGTAAATTGGTTCTTTTCTTGCCTAATAATTAGGGCTTAAAGTACTGAAGTGGAAATTTTAGAGTAGAGGTGCAAAAACAAAAAAAAAAAAGTGAGCCAAGAGAATGACAAGAATTGTAGTTTGATAGATTTGGTAGGATTGGAGAAGGATAACTGAAGCCAACAACAACAAATCCTGAATGAAGAATGATGCAGAAATAGTTTTTAAAAATCTTTTTAAAATTATATTGCTTTGGATTATTTTTATTTCCTGGAAAAAGTGTTCGTTATTTTTTCCCTTCTCTGTACATTTTAAATATATATATATATTTAATTTCTAGGACAGTGTTTCTTAAAGTGTGGTCTTAGGACCCCTGGGGGTCTCCCAAGACCGTCTTAGGGATCTGCAAAATCAAAATTATTTGCCAGCCTATACTGAAAAATAATACAATATTAAAACCCCATCACACAATTGTGAGAAGTGGTAGCAGCAGCAAAAGCATCAATTTAAATTTTTAATTTTTTAATATGGTAAATATTAAGAAATATAATCCATAGAAACAAAAGTTCTTTTGGGGTCCTCCATAATTTTTAAAAGTGGGAAGGGTTCCTGAGAGAAAAGTCTACTGATTTTTTATACTTGGTGTCATATATTTCTTAATCATTTATGATTTTTCAAAGTTATTTTTAATTAAGCTTCTCTGCTGGTTTATTTGACAATGATTCTTAACTGCTAGAGAACGAGTCAACTGGCTTTCTATAACCATGTTGTAGTTTCATTTATCACAGACATCCACCTTCTGAAATGTTGGTAGCTATTGTTCTACTAAATGATTTCTAATTGGAGTTATTTGTTTAAGTGGAACCAGTTTGTGCAAAATGTAAGCTAGATATTGATATATTTAGGAATAAATGTATTTAAAATCCTTGGCAATAAGAAAAAAGTTGTAGATTGTGTTTAATGAAAATCCAAAACAGGTTGCTGTTTTGTTGTTATTCGAATAATCACTTTTTTTTTTAATCCCCTTTCAAATACTTTATTTAACCTTTCTGACCCTGAACTCACTTTCACTGCAAATGAGGTTTTCTAAACTGGGCATTCTGCTGCTTATTAAGCAGTAAACCGAAGTGCAGAAAAAAGATCCCAAAGAGAAAGTCAGTCTTTGTATTGTCCACAGATTTGAACGTACATAAATGTCATTCTCGGCTAAAATGTATTTCCTTGACTGATGCTGGAAATAAATGTGATATTTTCAGTGCTACATTTGAGTGCTCTAATCTCTACTAAATCATTTTTCCCAGGTGTCACCTCCAAGACAATGATTAATGACATACTAATAAAGCTCACTTTGGCAGTCTGAAACGAAAATGTCATTTCTATTGGGCATGAATAATTTTTTAGCTAAATAGAACCTTGCAATGTTCTTGTTCAAGGACTTTTTTTTTTTAAATGCATTAATACAAATGAAGGAAAAGAAAAGTGCGGGGGGGTGGGGGGCCGGGGGAGAGAATCTGAATTATCTCCATGATGAAGTGATGTTTTTGTTCGCTGATTTTTCTCCTTTGTTTTCCTCTATTGTGCCCTCTTGGTAGCACAGTTACTATTATCAATCATGGGCTGTAATCAGATTTACAAAATCATTGCTTATGTACAGCTCTTATCTAAACCTTAGTTAAAGCACTAAGGCAGTCTAATCCAAATGTGCCATCGGAGTATCTGATATCAGATTATTTTCAGTGCCCTACCAGTTGCCAGTGGACAGGACAGGAATGAAGAGATCTAGGTGCTGCCTCTCAATTTCCACTTCCACCTTATTTTTCTAAAAAAAGAAAAATGTAACCAGCCTTGAGAGTGTGTGTGTGTGTATAGGATTATGGTAAAGTGTGGGGAAGTGATTATTATAATTAACTTATGTTCCCTTTTGTAGGTTTCCAATGTTGTTGTTTCTCCAACCATAAGATGTTCAAGAAAACAACTCAAAATACAAATATCAGAGAATATGTATTTCTATTTCTATATCTATATATGGATGGATAGATAGTGGGAGTGAGAGCAAGAGTGAGAGCAAGAGTGAGAGTGAGCGAGCGAGCAAGATAATAGATGATAGATAGATGATAGATAGATACATAGATGATGGATCTGCTCAGCATATACTGAACATGGATATGAACTCAGCTTGTCACCTACACAGTGGTAAAAAGGGAGGGAAACTGTCATTATTTCTCCTTCTTCACTGCACTGATGGGTTTTCACCCTTTTAGAGAAGTAATTAATAGATTTCCCATCTGGTGAATGTTACCATTTTGGATAATACTTTGATTATAAATTTATAAATGCCCAGATTTGCCAAGGTCTTGAATCTTCCTGAGTGGAATCATGGGGGTGGCTGGACCTGTAGACTGTGAGAGAGCAGATATGGTACTCTCTAGCATTTAATAGTATTTCATAATTATTGCCCAGTCTCCTGTCTTCCCTTTTTAGCCCATGGTGGGATTTTAATTGCAAAGCACCCTAGAGGACACAGGTTATTGGACCCCTTTCAAGTCTGGTCTTTGGACCAGAGCGCATGACTGAGATGGCATCGGTCATTTCACTTGATGATGTTTGTCAGAGCCTCAATGGGTATAGTTGAACTCTTCCTTGTAGACTTCTCAGTGGCCTTTGATCCCACTCACACAGGTATCCTTCTCCAGCAATTGGAGGTCAAAGCCACTGTTTTACAGTGCTCCCATCCTTTTCTCATTGGGTGATTCCAGTTGTTATTGGACATTCCTATGTAGAATGTCACAGAGATCAGTCCTTTTTTCCCTCCAGAAGTTTAGGGTGATGTGTATACTGAAACTTAATCCCAGTATGCTGATGATAATAGTATATCACCACCTCAGGCCTTGCTGGAGATACTATGGATGTCTTGCCTTAGTCCCTGGAGACTGTCACAATGTGGTTGGAAAAACCAGGTTAAATTGAACCCTAGATGAATAGGATTTCTCTTTGTCCATCATGGCTCTCTGCAAACTCCAATGGTGTCTCTTAAGTGAGCAGCACTGCCACTGAGGAAGTCAATTCATGACTTGGGGGTCCTTCTGGACTCCCAGCTCCTGCTAGAAATGCAGGTGGAGGCTGTGTCCAGGATGGTCTTGCCCTGCTGGTTTGCCAGCTGCAGCCTCACCTGGAGCAGGAGGACCTTGCTACAGTGACTTGTGCCCTTGTTGTGACCACGTACCACCTGGATTATTTCAGTATACTGTACAAAAAAGTATTCTGAAATAATAATTTTTGAAGCCTGGAATGTCCACACTTTAATGGATAGAAACAAGGTGTCAAGGTCTGAAAGATGAGCAACACTCATAGCAGCTGAACTTTACCATTATAGCATTGACCGTTATAGCACTGAGTGAGACCAGGCTGGCAGACAAGGGTTCATTACAGGAACCAGCAAGTGGATATACATTCTTTTGGAAAGGGAAACCACAGACTGACAACAGGACTCACAGAGTAGGTTTTGCAATCAAAATTGCTTTGCTGAAGAACATCTCTACTCTACCCACTGGAACAAATAAACTTATTATGACATTCTGCTTTCCTCTCAGCACGTCCCGGTATATCACCACTGTCAGAGCCTACACACCAACTCTCATGAGTCCCGACAAGGAAAGTGAACCTACAAGGACCTGGACCACATTATTTGAGCAACTCCCACCAGTGACAAACTCATTCTGGGTGACTTCAACACTGGGGTGGGGACAGACAGCAACAACTCAGACGGAGTCCTTGGGAGACATGGGGTGGGAAAACTAAATAGCAATGGCCTGCTCCTTCTGAGCAAATGTGCCAAGCACAAGCTGTGCATCACAAACATGATGTTTAGACTTTCAAGCAAATACAAAACTGAACCTGCTTTTTGGTTTTGTCTATATAACCATGCAAACCTAATTCATCGTTAAGACAAAATGCTCATCATTGGCAGAGAATAAGAAAATATTGTGAGTCCTGAAAGATGCCCCCAAAACTTTCAGTCAAACATTGACATTTTGTTAAAATTAAACCTGGGCAATACAATCATTCAGTGAATATGTCATCTCCTTAAAGGATTATTTTAGTTACATGAACATTTAACATACAAGTATTTGAAAATCTTGTACATCTTAAGCTTCTTTTAAGGTGAGAACATGATTGGGTTAAGACATGTAGTAGTAATTCTAAACATTTCTATTCCACCTGTTTGACCTTTCTTTCAATATCCCATAGTCACAGAACTGATTTACATAATTATATATTTTTTGCTATTTGCCTTCATATTCTGTCGATATTAAATAACTTCTGACCTTTTAATATGCCTTATTACTCTGACCAATATTATCTTATATTTTCCACATGGGCCTCCTTAGTAATGCTGCCCTTTTTATTTTTTTTCCTCCCAATTCTTTTGTAATCTATTCTGATTCTTGTTCAGCCAGTTACATTTCTTTCTTTGCATAATAGTGATTTCATTTGGAATCCTGAAGATTCAGATACACATATTGCTTCTTTTGTTTATAGGCCTTCATTCAAAATTTACACAGAGCAAGATGCAAAATAGTTTCATCCCGTTAATACAGAAAATTAATTTTTTTATTCAAGATATAATAGCATTATAGGTAGCCTTGAAGTGCTGGTTTAATTCTAATGAGACTTAATCAAATCACCCCTTTGAATTGCATCCTCAGATTCAACTGCCAAAGTGATTTAAAGTGTCAAATCAAATCAGGTGCCTCTGAGTCATTTTGGAGAGATCTGTATGCAGTTTGGAGATTGGATGGATTTACTGGCATTACGGCATTTCAGATGTTGGGTGGGATTGAGTAGTCTGATGCTTTCTGATATTGACACAAGTAACTGGCCAGTAAGTTTTCACTTATGAAAAGTATCACAGCCCATGGGAGAGTGGCGCTCTGCTGTTTGGGATGCACTCTTCTGCTGGAATTTAAGCAGCTTTCATTAAAAAGCGTGAGCTAGAGAAGAGAGGAGGAGAGAAAGTTAGAGATTCTGATTTAGCTTGCTTGATGTGAGCCTCTATCTTTCCCCACATTTCTTTATCCGTATCCTTTCTTAATTTTCTATTTGTGTTCTGTTTGTCTGTATTTCCTCCATTTTTTTTACCCTCCATGTTTCTCTTCTTCCACCTCATTCTCCTTCCTTCTCCTCAGCTTCCCCCACCCCTGCCACTTTTACCAAACTTAAAAATCTTGAATCTCAAATTGGTTTAGAAAAAAAAAATATTTTTTTGCTTTAAAATCTTGAATCTTAAATTCAAACTGAATTTTCAAATCAATACATTTCATGCTAACATTCTATTTATCTCTCTCTCTCTCTATCCACCCATCCACCCACAAACATATAAATTATTTATTCTAGGTTTATCCTGCCTTTTCTTGGAGGACTCAAGGTGTCGCACATATGGATCTTCCATAATTTTATTCCCACAAAACAATCTACAGAGGGTGGACTAAAGCTACCTAAAAGGCCCCTGGTTAAGAATGGCTGTAAATCTGTTTTTTTACGCCACTTTAGCTACTTGTCTTATAAGTGCCAAAATCTTCACCACCAGAAGGAAGACAAAATATGTAATTTATATAAACTAGAAAATAGGATTAGGAATGAGTAAATATATCATATTTCATTTGATTCAGTTCCTTATTTTTTCCAAATGTAATCATATTTTAATTTATTTTACCCAAGTTCTTATCAGCTTACATATCTTATCTGCATTTTACAAACACTTTCCCTAATATTCATATTTTTGTACACATTTTATGAATTGCACACTGCATAGCAAAATTTGCACATATATATGTTTTGCTATGTGTGTGTGTATAATAGATAGATGATAGACAGAGAGAGACAGAGACAGAGACAGACAGACAGACAGATACATTCTTGTTTCCATATAGGTTTGATAATGAAGTATATGTTTGCACTAAAATGCAAATTGTACAATATCTCATCTAGTGATGATTTACTTGCCCTTTGTGTATTAACAATCTAACGCAAGATGTCATCTAAAGCATTAGTGGAATGTAACAGACTTTATACAACTTTAAAACCAGTTAAGAGTTTAAAAAATCTTATTTCACCATATGCTTCAGGGTTAATTATTTTCTATTTGAATCTAATAGAATTAGTAGAAATGGCAGAAAGAGCAACCTTCTAAATCACCTATTCATTTTCACTGGCCAGATATAAAATTAATCTTCTTACTAGAACGTAATGTGATTTTTTTTTAGAAGGGGTAAATCCACTCCTGATACAGTTCACAGTCTCCCAAATTATGCAGAGAGCCCAGGAAGTTATGAGCCATAAAATTTAACTTTTATCTGGCCTTAATCATATTCATATGGATGAAAGACAACTGTGGACAGTGGAAAAGCCAATCTGATTAGGTAATTCTGGGAAGAGCAGAATTGCCAATCCCTCCAGTTTTCTGAATGTGATTTAAAAAAAAATTATTGGTTATTTTATTGTCCTTATTTCTTAAAGAAAATAAATATTTCTTCATGGCAGACAGAATGACTTAAATCCTGCTTACTCTCTTGTGTCTTTCTGCAGCTCCTGTTGATTAACTCAGAAGGCGAAACAAGCTGTTTCAGTGTTTCTCAACCTTGACAACTTTAAAAATATGTGGACTTCAACTCCCAGAATTCCCCAGCCAGCATGGCTGGCTGGGGAATTCTGGGAGTTGAAGTCCACACATCTTAAAGTTCCCAAGGTTGAGAAACTGGGTAGGCCATGGGTAAGTCTGTCCTGGACCATGAATATTATGATCAATTTCCTCACCAGACCATATTCTTCACATCATAGCCTAAGGAAATTCAGTCATTTTTGGAATTAAGATATTGAAACTAAAGACTGTTGAGCATGAACAACTTTCCCATTTTTTTTCATTTCTCAAGCTGGATGTTTTATCAGAAGATAATTATTTTGTTCTTGTGGTTTTTTTTAATTAAACTTATCATTCCCTAATTGCAAATCTTCTTGGCAGGCACTCTCTAGCAATAAATTAAGATGTATGAACTACCATGCTCAGCTGTAACTCTGCCCAGTAACGGTGCGTGTGTGTGCACACGCGTGTGAAGTTTTACTTCACAAGAAATAAACATACATTCATGTAGTGAAATATATATGACCACAATCAGAAGCAGTATGCTTTAGTGAAGTCTTTGTGCTGAATAATCTTTTCAGTCAAGTGAGACAAAAGGATAGCTTTTGTTTAATATTAAGCATGAATGGAGATACTACTAGGATTTAAATGGCACTCTCTGACATCATTATGGCTCAATCACCTGAATGGCTCAACCTACAGAGAGATTTTGAATGTCCAAAGGCATTAAATGAAAATTAGCATTCTATCTAGCAGTTACCTGGCTTCAGTAATGTTGGAATGAAGCAAGGTATACTTAGTTGGCAGTTTCCCTTTCATACCCTTTTGTAATATCTGTGTTTTAATTTCCAAGCTCTGTCCATCTCTGTATACAAGTACATACATATTGTATGTATGTATAATTCATTATTTTCTAAATGACTAAAAGCTAAAACAAAACTTGTGATGAAAATGATGTGTATATTCTTGATATAATTCTGAGTTTAAACACAGGTGGAACATAAAGACATTTTCAAAGTCTAAGGAAAGCTATAAAACACATGGCCTGAAATATCTCTCTTGAAAACTGAATATTGGGTGGAAACTTGGCATTATTATGATCATAACTGTGTTCACAGTTCTTTGGTTATAATTATGTGCCATCATGTCCGTGAAAAAGGCAGAGCACAAGGGTTAAGAGAAACACTTTATAACTAGAAAGTGATTTGATTTTTAAAAATATTATATGCCATCAAGTGGTTATTACCTCTTAGTGACCATACATGGCGTCTTTCCAACCTGGAGCCAGTCTGTTCTGCCATATTCTGTCCAGACTGTGGTTTCCTGTTGCATATGTAGATATTGCATGAGGATATTGATATATTTTGGGATTCCCACTTTCCTAAGGACATTCTACAGCTCGATATGATCAATACAATTGAAGGCTTTTCTATAATCGTGAAGCACATATTGGCTTCTTTTTGGTATGTATTCTTTAGCTTTCTCAATTATGCAGCCTGCATCAGCCTCTTGCTCCTTGGACTTTTCTAAAATGACCTTAAATATTTGACATTTGCCTTTCCATGTAGAGTTCTAATTTGCTTTGGATGATCCTAAGCATTATTTTGCTAATATGTGAAATTAAAGATATTCTGCAATAGTTTGCACACTTCATTAAGTCTCCTTTCTTTGGTATTGATATATAAACTGAGCTTTTCCAATCTATTGGCCACTGTGTAGTTCTCCAGTTCCCTGCCCCTCTGCTACAATGAGACAGGGCAACAGGACTTGGGAGGGGTGTGTGTCACAACTCTCCCAATTCTCTGACATGTTATTTTAGCAATTTATAGCTATATTTTAAAAGGACGCATGCATCTCTTCATACCTCTGTCTAAGCTTGTTACAATTTTTCATCAGTCATGACTTCACTGTTTGGTGCTCCTATGACCTAACATTGAATGGAATTTAATGCAAGTATCAAAGGCCTCTTGAAAAAAAGAAACAGTTTCATAATAATACCATTTCATATGATGGTAGACATCTTCAGATTTCCTACAGATGTTGGAATTTGAGCATTGGGATCTTAATGATGATTTTGGCAAACAGAAATGCTAACGCTAATATTTCTAGTGACAATATGAAAATTTGAGTTTGAATGCAGAGGCAGGAGGCTCAAGAACTTCAAGATGATGAGTGTGACATGTAAGGAGCAGGGGAGGAGGCTTCAGTTCAGGTCTACTCTTCTTAAATAAGAAATCTGCTTTTAAATCAATATAGCTAAATCTTGCCCTAGCAAGGAATAATACATTGGCCCACCAGTCAGTTAGTTAAGGCTTTAGCCCTAAGCAAATTTACTAAAATCTGTTTTACTGAAAGAAAAGTAACCCTGCCATCTTGCAGATTTTGACCTCTATACCTTGGACTTGATTGGATTCTATTAATACAGCTGCCCAAAGGGTGCTTCATTTGTGTCAATGCACTTCCACAAAATGTCCCTATGAATGCTTTGCCCAGCCATATTACTTATGACCAATAGTATACAACCATTAATTTTAACTACCTTCACTCAATTTTGCTCATGTCACTACACTTCAGAAAGTGCTCTCTTTGATGTGCTGAAGCAGCCATGTCCTCTGGAAAGTTCAGCAATTCTGATCTGAAGGCTTTCCAAGGTCTTCACTTGCAAGAGCATGTACAGCAACTTCCTTTCCCTGACAGTCCCAGAAGAAAGAAAGGCTGCTTCAACACTTCAGGGAGAAGCTCTTTTCAAACATTTTCCTTAGCCCTGATAATTAATTCAACAACATTAAAGAAAGACTTACTTAGCCTAGAACCAACTAACTGAATATACAGATAACATTTAATGATGTCGCTGAAAACTTCCAAAACCACAGTAGCTTGTTCAAAATTTCTGCTGGGAAAAATAAATATTTCAATGTATTTACTTAGGATATACTTGAATATATATTAGTGATAAAAATAGTGACATATTCTAAATCCACATAATTAAAAATAGACTGGTAAGCCGGAAGTTTAGCAAACTTACTAAAATCTGTTACTAAAAAAGGACGCTTACTTTCTGTTGTTACTGTGATGATGATGATGATGATTGTTATTTGCACACAGTGTACCAGATAATTCTGTTTGAATTTGGTACTTTTGACTGTTGAATCTGTCCCAATTTTTTGTAACTGAACTGAGATTCTGTCTATTCCTATTGCTTTTCCAGATCTTTTGCCAAGTGTACCATCTACTACTGGTACCACCACTACTTTCCTTTTCCACATCTGCTCAATCTCTCTCTCTCTTATTGACCCCTCTAAACCTAGTTACTGCAGTGTCCATTATCTATACAATTGTTGTTGTTGTTATTATTATTAATTATATTTGCAATATGAAAATGGAACTGGAGAGTCAAAAAAGATCAAGAGGAAAATTTAGAACAGAACTTTTAACATAGAATCAACAAATATGAAAAGTGCATGCATCTGTGCTAATATTATTCTTCCTTGAAAATTGCCTCCTCATATTTTATTTTGCCATAGAAAAGCAGTAAGCAGGGTTCATAAATGCACACCCCATGCGATGCACTGTTTTAATCAAGCAGGTTTTGTGTCATGCCAAAAAAATTCAGCATGTTTGCTAAAATGCCCAAGTTCGTATTTGTCCGCTAGAGCCTTGACTATCAGACCTCCTTTGTTCAAATATAAGTTATTCATAACCATAGTGTTGTAATTCTAACTATGGTGATGAACCAAGCTAGTTAACTATGTCAGATAGGTACTAAAGCAAATGGTTTCTCTAATCAAACTCTAAGACTGGAGAACACTGTGAGTTGCAGCAACCATCTGAGCTCACAAATGAAAACAAAATAAGCTGCTAAAATACTGCTCCTGTCAATATGACCATATGTTTAAAAGAAGCTATTACAGAAAGCCATGCTCAGTAATCTTAAAAGGGAGAGGATATGTCTAGCCAAATCAAGATAGCAGATGGTAGAAAGCAATAAAAAAAAAACTCATTATGAAGTGTGATCAACACTATTCCACCATCATATCACCCAATCTAAATCTGACTAAGTAATATTTCATAACATGCCTCATTGATTCAAAATCAATGGTTTTGAAGGGAATTTTAAAAAAGGAAAATGGCAAACAATTGGGAGACGCTTCCATAGAAGGACAAATTTCAGTTGGGTTGGATGACAGAACAGTGGCATAACTACAACACAGAGCTAAGAGTAATGGTCCTAGAAAATGTTTGAAAATTGTATTATTTTCTCATCACTATTTTTAAGAGTAATGAAACAATTTTTTCAGGAAGGAAAATATTTCTCCTGATGATATATTGATGGCCAGAAAGCCTTCAAATGTTATGGGGTTTTGATTAGTCTTGGCCTTGTTCTACAATGAGATTCTATGCCACTCTTTTGTTAAAAACAATACACAAAGATGAAAATCTCTTAATTGTAGGAATGAAAATGGTGAAGAAGCTGATGGGGATTTACAATGGTCCTTATATGCCAAGTTTTTCAATACTTTTGCAGAAATTTGTTGTGTTTCTTTTTTTCTTGGATTAAGCAATTTTTATTTTTACGTTGAAGTTAAACATGGACCTCTTTTAGAAGTCACAAAGCTTGTTCTATTAGAGTAATTAAGTACATTTTTAAAGTATAGTTAATTCTATAATATTACTTGTTTGGCTGAAGGACAACTGTGCAGGTTAGACGTTCCTTTATAATGCTACTTTTTTTTTTTTTACATTTAAGTGCAAGCATAAACAGACCTACAGTCTTGATTGAAAAGTATATAGAAATACTGTTTTAAATTGCCTACACAGAGTTTCCTGAATCAAGAAAAATGTTCTATTCTTTTCTCTCCTCCCTCATCCAACCTAAGATATAAGTTCTTTATATATGTGTCTGGAGTTGATTTATTGGATGTCTGTGATTCCAAGCACATATCTTTAGAAAGAAATAAATCAGCCACAGGCCCAATTTTATCTGGACACTGTCTGTATTCTTTTCTTCCTAGTGGCTGTCATTTGATTATGCACTCTTCCTAATTTGTCTATAGTCTTTTGTTTTCTTTAAAAGAAACCAAACTGATGGAGATGTCTTATTAATTTTTTAATAATTTATTAATTTTTGTTACTGTTTTGGGAAACTGTCAAGGTTTAGCTATTCAAGACACCTCAAAGTTAAATAAAGTAGAAGGTTGCTGTTGTTTTGCACAAGTCTTTGTGCCATCAAGCTAGATTTATTGCATCTTTTACTCATAATATTCATAATGCAGTATACAGGTGGTCCTTGCTTAACAACCACTCATTCAGTGACTGTTCAAACTTGCAATGGTGCTGAACAAGTGGTACTTATGACTGGTCCTCAGAGTTCTGGCTGTTGCAGTGTCCTTGTGGCCATGTGATCATGATCTGGGTGCTTGGCACCTGGCATGTGATTATGACATTGAAGCATCCTGCAGTCACATGGTCACCATTTGTGACCTTCTTTGCCAGCTTTCAACAAGCAAAGTCAATGGAGAAGCTGGCAGGAAGTCACAAATGGTGATCATGTGATGTCCTCGCTTAATGACCCATGGTGATTCACTTAACAACAGTAACCAGAATTGCCATTGCTAAGCAGCGCAGTCATATGATGTTGCACTTTATGACTGCATTGCTTAGCGATGACAGTTCCAGTTCCAATTGCTATTGTTAACTGAGAACTACCTGTAATTGCATTGAACAGTTTATACAGGTAATCCTCACTTAAATGACCAAAATTGGGATCAGCAACTCCATTGCTAAGCGATGTGGTCATTAACCGAGACATCGCATGACTGCAACAGACAAACAACCTCACTTCCACTGTGGTCATATGTCCATGGTTGTTAAATGGAATGGTATATGAAAAAGACCTTGAGAGATCAGGTGAAGAGATGCTGCCTAGGGAACAGATAGATATGAGAGGGCATAGCCCACAGCTGCACAATTGGCAGAGTAAGAGGCTCAGAAGGGACCCTCCGTGTCTTTTCAGGCTGTAAAGGAGATAGCGGGAGATTTGTACTTTCAGACTTACAAGATTCTGTTAATGTAGCCATACAATAAAGTAGAATTAGCTCTTCTGGTTGTGATTTCTGTCTGGTCTACCTGGGAAGGCTGATATCAGGTAAGACATCGTATGACCATGACTTGCGATTTTACTGCTGGGTTCTCCATTCACTCTGTTTCTCGGAAGCCGGCTGTGAAGCATGCAAATGGTGATCGCATGACTGCAGGACCCTGTGACAGTTCTAAATGCCCACTGGCTGCAAAGTGCCTTAATCTTGATCATGGGACCACGGGGATGCTGCAACAATCCTAAGTGTGAAGACCAGTAGCAAAGTTACTTTTTCAGCACCACTGTAACTTTGAATGGTTGCTAAACAGGACAGTCGTTAAGTGAGGACTTCCTGTATTTTATATAAAGACACAATAGTTTAGCATATTTTTAGTGACAGTTATGCAGATATGTATAGTCTTTAGTAAATAGAGAAAATGATAAAATAAAATAACTTTTAATGACAAAAAGTTAAAACTGCAGACATTTATTTCATGGGTGATGCAATATTTCATGGGTGATGCGGAGTAGATGAGATTAAAAAAAATAAAATTCATTTCAAGATCTTATTTTATGGAACTATGGAGCCTTGGGTCCCAAATGTGTTAAGGGCCCTGTTACCTGGTTGCACTGTTGATTTTTATGTAATTTTTATAACTGTTGGCTGCCTATATGTATAATTTGTAATTGTTTTAATGGTTTTAATTATTGAAATTGTTTGCCACCCAGAGTCACCTGGACTGAGATGGGCAGCTACCGAAATTGCATAAGTAAATAAATAAAATTTAACATATTTTTCTCCTATGTTATAATGAAATGTCATTCTTTTAAAGACCTGAGTAATCCTGGCTGTGATTGGATATTCAACAATCTAATGCTATTAATTTCCTGATTTTTTCAGAGAGAGAAAAAAAAGAGAGAGAGACTGCACAGGATGGTTTATTTTGCATAAATATCTCTCCCTGGTAAAGCTTGCTTGGAAATGATAAAGGAAGCTTGATAATATCTCACAGTGCTAAGCAGTGGTACAAGCAGTGAACAATAATGTACTTTAACTCATGAATATGAATGTTTAGAACTTTGCCACATCTCATGTTTTTCTGAGGTACAAATTAACTATATACTATTGTTCTGGGCTACAAAATAAATATAGAACTATATTTACTCTGAATAAGTGAACATTGCTGACATCCTTAATCCAGCTTTCTTTGTTTGTTTTTACATTTTAAAGTATATACTGTATCGTATACTCATAAATCCATTCTGGGATACCTGCATTCTTACATAGAAAAGTAACAGGCCAAACGTCCATGAAGATTTGCATTCCTGATGTGATACACATTTTCCACCCATTGCAAAGTTAAAATTTGTATATGTCTCCAAATATAGAGGTCCTATAAAATAAACCCATAGCATTAGTAGTTATGAGAGCCAGTTTGGTTAAGGCATCAGGCTAGAAGCCTGGAGACTGTGAGATCTAGCCCTGCCTTAGGCATGAAATCAGCTGAGTGATCTTGGGCCAGTCACTTCCTCTCAGCCCTAGGAAGCAGGCCATGACAAACCACTTCTGAAAAACCTTGCCAAGAAAACTGCAGGGACTTGTCCAAGCAGTTAACAGGAATTAAAAAAAACTGACTTGAAGGAACCAAAATAAATAAATAAATAAATAAATAAATAAATAAATAGTTATGTTGTATACTAATGTTAACAGGGGCTTATCTGTTTGTTTAATCAGTGACATCAAAGTAAATAAACAAGACTAGAGAATATATGTAGCTCAGGGTTGCATTGTGGAGTCCTTGGGGTTCTCTGATCTTGGTTGTTCTTTTCAGATGTCACCTAGCTGGGTAATGAAACGTCTGCAAGAAAAAAACCAAGCTCAGAGAACCCCAAGGACTCCACTAAACAAACAAGACCCACCAGATCATGTTTCCTACCAGAGATCGCAAACTAATCCCTTCAAGAAGAAAAAAAGCTGCTAATCAACCCCATTAACCTACTGTAACTCTAGCCCTACTCCTATATGGATTCAAATAAATAGTAACTAAAGTAAATAATTAACAGAATCCTAGGCTTCATTGAGGTTTGGAAGCAAACCCTATTTTGTGCATTATGAAATAAATAAAAGCCTAATGATGTTTAAATTTGGGGGGAATTTTTTAAATCAGCACCTTAAATCCAGAAAAACAAAAACAAAACTCTTTTAAAGCCACAGTCTGGTTTTTGTCTTTTCTAAAAGGTTTTATTTTTGTGGAATTTTTAAAATCATTCCCTTGGGTGTATTGTGGGAAAAAATAACTTTTTAAACCACAATCTGCTTTATCTTTTCTAAAAGTTGTAAAAGTTTAAGACATATAATTTGGCAAATTTTAACAGAAAACATGCATGCATACACCATATGTACATGCCAACACTTATTTGCAATGTTTAACTTATAACACAAATGCTCACACACATAAATGTTTTGAGGCAAACCTATTTTGTGTGGAGACATTTCATTAGTCAATTAACTATCCATCAAACAGACCTCAACATTCAGCATTTTTCAAGTAAACTCCCAGTCCCACCAAACTCCTTTTAATAGTCTTGATGCTTGGAATTGAGTCTATTAAAAACTACCAAACTTGGGACAGCCCTGCTATATTTTACTTTACATTTGAACACTATAGTTTTATTGTTGTTTTTTTTTCCTTTTTCTCTTTTGCTCTATTTTAGTTTGTATTAGTCTTATTCTTGTGTTTAAAGTTTTCAATAAAAGCATATATATACAGACACATACATACATTTAGATGCAACCGTACGTTTTAACAAAATTTGTTTAAAATTACAACAATCTGTATCAGTTCAATACATCCCTTCTAATATTAAGAGCACTATTTGTCAACATTTGCTTTGTATCTTCCTTGAAGCTGTTGCAAACAATGCAACTTGTTTTGTTACATGTTCATCTACATCAGTCAACAGAAAATAGATTTTTACTTCTAAACTAGACTGATTCAGTTGGGTTAACAGAGACATGATAAATCTAGTTCTAGGTTCCTGATATAATTTGCAATGTAATAAGTAATGGATCAGATCTTCCACCTGTGAGTTATTGCAAATACATAAATGGTACGTAGTTGGTAATCCTTTATATCTTCCATATAAATAGGCTGTTGGCATTGTTTGAAAATGGAGTTCTGTGAAAGCTTGTCTCGGGGAATGGGATGTAAGAGGCTATAAATAATATGACATTCCTTGTCCATCTTTCAAAGATCGATACCACTTGGCCAACTTAAGCTTACGTACCTGCTTCCTATCCTGTCTAAAATCTTTAAAAAATAAGTAGTCCCTCAATAGTGTATGATAATTTATGTCATTCATCAGTTGCTGATCTAACAATAATTGTGAGAATAGTTTTAGACACAAATTTACCCATCTATTATATATATAAAAACTATTGTTTTATGTTTTAGCATTACTGAAAACAAATAAAAAAGTATATTTAAAATTCAAGTCTTTGTCATTTTTAATATATGTTAATTTTTGGGAAAGATGTGATGGCAGAATATTGTGGCGATATCAAAAGCACTTCTTTCATTTTAAAATAAGATCAATATGGTTACTTAGATTTAATCTTTACCAGAGAAACACTTAACAATAATCACCGGAGGACTATGCAACACATTTTTATTTCCATTCAAGAAATGCATCATAACTGTCAAAAGAAGAAAGTTATGCATGATAATATTTATTTTATCAGCATATATGTGTTATACCATTAGAACTTGACAGAGTATTCTGCTATAGTTCTTGCTCCTTATGTTCACCTTAAACTGAATATTTTTACAGATTTTACACTTAAACTGGTAGCTGTAAAATGTATTTGTTTATTTCTTAGATTTATATATGGCCTTTTCTTCCAGAGCTTACAGTGGTTTATATCAATATCTTCCTTAATTTTATCTCTATAACATCAACCCTGTGGTACATTGAATTGAGAGGGAAGTTCCCTGGTCATAACCTGGACAAACTGAGTACATCTAAAGGTACAAACACAGTGACAGATCTTAAAACAACGTTTTCTAAAAAATACTTGAAAGATATGGATTTGTTTTACCAAGCAAAGGCAAAATACAGTTCAGGGTTGTTCTTTATTGATCTAGAACCAATATATGAAAATGGTAGGGAAGCAGAATTTAGCAAAACATTAGAATAGACAACCTAAATAAGGCCTGTTGCAATGGAATATACTATTGAAATAATTTTTTTTTCTTGCTCAACATATTTAAATGGTATCTGGACAAGTAACTATCACAAATGCAGTAGCTGCATCCTGTACCTCAGATCATGCATGGAGAATGGGAATAACTAGATCATTTCAAAGGTCCTTTTCCATTCTATAAATCTTTGTTTCTGTCCTAGAGGTGAGGAACCTCATTGCTGATTGGATCATCCAGTTCTCTCTCACTTAGTATTATTAAACCTTTTCATCAATTTGTTTCAGAGTTAAAGAGCTGGAAGAGACATTTCACATTTAATAGTATTACTAAATTAACATAACAACAACAACAACAGCACGACACCCCAGACTTAACAATTGTTGATAAGAAAGACAAAAAAGTCTGGAAAGTGGACATTGCAATACCTGGAGATAGCAGAAGAGAAGAGAAGAGAAAGAACTGGAGAAAACACAAAACACTGCAAATAGAAGTAGAACAACTGTGGCAAAAGAAACCAAAGATAGTGCCATTAGCAATAGGTGCTTTGGGTGCAATCCCAAAACATCTGGAGCACCACTTGAAGACCATCGGCACTGACAAAATCACCATCAGTCAATTGCAAAAGGCAGCTTTACTTGCAACAGCTTGCATCCTGCAATGATACCTTTAACACCATCAAACAAAAACATCTGCCCATCCCAGGTCCTTGGGAAAGACTCGATAGGTGGATAAAAATGCCAAATCCAGTCTAAACATCTGGTTGACTGTGTGACCCACCATAATAATGTAGTAATAATTTAGTAATAATAAAAATTAGATATTTAGTATTTAATATTGTTTTGAATTTTGTATTTTTATATGTTTGCTTTGTCTGTTTTTATTGTATTTCAATTATTTAGGTTTATTTATTTATTTACTCGATTTATTAACCACCCATCTCCCTTTCTCCAAGCAACTCTAGGCAGTGTACAAGGTTAAAAAAAAACAATAAATACATTAAAAAATATAAAAAAACCCAAGTGAAACAGAAAATTATAGACAAAGGGATGTTACATACAGTAGCTTCCTAATAGAAACTCCATATTATGTAGAGTTTACCTTCTTTCTGCTCTAGAATACAGTATATACTGTTACTGCATCTACAAATTCAACTGTTCCAGTGACATCTCTACCTACTATGAAAATCCTTTAGCAGAATGGATCTCTTTTTCTTGAACCAAAAATGTTTATAAAAACACAAACACCTGAAATAGTTCAGTACAAGTCCTGAGAAGTATATGCAGGATTCACTAATTTTGTTTCTTAGTTTCTTATGTTCCATTCACAATTTTTAGCTTGTCATATCTCCATAGTACTATGGGTTTATTTTTTAGAAAAGTACACATCAAAATGTATATAGACATGCATAAATTTCTGCAAATATAAGAATTTTGTTTGTAATGTTGCCTAATATGCAATTTCTGCAAATAATTTCTCCTGATATAATGCTTTTCTACATTATCACGAATATGAGCATTTTTGTACAGAATTTTGTGTAATGTAGAGTATTTTTTTATGAACAGCATGTTAAATTTTTTAAAAATATAAACTTCTAAACATAACTGAATTCTGCTTTATGTATTGATTTTAAAATGTGAAATGACATACATTTTGCATTCAAAAATGAACTGAATGAATTTTCCTCCAAGTTGTAGACTATATCTCCCTGTTTTCACACAATCATGACTTTTTTTTTCCTTCTGAATTGCACTCAGGGTGAAGCTTTTCAGCTCAAGGTAGACATTTAAGCTCTGATAGTGAATCTTTACAAAGCAATCACTGACACAAATCCTAGCAACCACGACTCAACCTTAGAAAAGTATTTGTTTCTCATAGGAAGAATGCGGATTTGTTTGGTTTTATCAGAAAACTTGCAATCATTCTAAAATTCATGACTCCGGAGACAATGCAATGAAATGATCTCATATTCTGAACAAACAGGAGTCGCTGTCAAGCTCCCACAGAGACAAGAATGAACATGGCTAGAAACTATCTCTTTATTATAACCATATCAGATAGCTGATAGTTACTTGAGCAAGTGGGAAAGGTAGTTAAGAATTTAAGCTGGGTCAGATCGTAAATCCTTTGTGCTCTCTTGCAGCCATGTCCTCTCACAAAGAAAGATTTGGATTTCGTCTTATCTCTAGCCCTCATGGTGTCTGTTGATGATAGATGCTTGTTTACATTATCTGTGTTCTTGCTATCCTGTTCAGATAAGTCTATTAAGTTAGCTGAAATATTCCAAATACTAGCTGAGCCCTGAAAGTTGCTGGCACTGACAAGTTGTTAATATGTAATATAAGATGTAAAGGTTCATATGAAGAGGGACAGTTTGTGGTTACACATATGTGAAAATTGTATCCTTCTCCAAGTATTATAAGTGTGAAAAATGAAAGAGAGAGAGAGAGAAGTTCAAGCAAGCAAATTGACAGACGAAGCCTCTTTTCATCTTTGTGCTGAATAATGGACGCTTGGGTGCTTCAGTAACAACTCCTAAAACAATTTCCAATTTTCAAAAGATCCCACACAACTGGACTGGTTGGGACATAAGCAGTTGAGAGGAACCACTCACAAAAAATATTTCTGAATGATAAATAGAGCAGACACAGCATATCACATCCACTGCCATGTATCCTTTCTTTCCACCAAAGCAGCTAAACTGCATCACAACTCTGGATAAGACTCAGAGTATAGAAAATAAACACTATGAGCTTAGGGCAAACATGATGTAATAGGTATAACAGTAACCTGGTGGGAAAATTCCCAGGACTGGTACAGGGTAATTTGAAGATATATGTTGTTCAAAGAGAACTAAAGCAAGATTTATATCTGCTTAGAAATTATGGAAAATAAACTTGGTAGCATAACTGAGGCATGTACTTTAAAATAAGCAGAGAAAGGAATAAATGAATATTGAAGTTGGAAGACTGTGTTGTGTTTTTCCTTCTGCTCAGTTATTTTAGGATGTGAGCTGGAGCATCCATGGTGGGATCAAAAAAGTCAAAATCATATCCATGATGTTGCAGTTGAAGCTCTGCTCCTTTTTTACATGCATCACACATAAAAAGCTGTGGGGCTTCAATTGTGAAGTTGCAGACACCTTCCTGACTTGTTTGACACCACCCCCCTGTGGATGCTCCTAGATCTAAGCCATGTCTCTTATATAAATTGGGTATGGTTGCAAGTATGCCTTAACACTGAAATCATTCTAAGTCAAGCTGAAAGACAATACAATTAAAAAGATTTCAGATTTATTGAAATACATTTATAGATATACCTTCTTGGATAAATTATTGAACAAAGTAACCATTGATTGTGTAACCACCTGATAAATTATCTGAATAAACATACTGGATTTTAAAAAAGATATTAAGAGATATTAGTGGTGGCCTGTGAGATAAGGCCACTGTTGTGTGCAACTGATGAACAATGACCAAGAGCTGTGGAAGATAGGTATTATTACACTGGATGAAACTGTAAGCATAATGAAGAAGGAGTGAAAAAAGGAAGAGAAGGGAGAACAATGATTTAAGGTTTGAGACTTGAAGCCATACAAAGTGCTGATCTATTTTTAAAGCAACCTAGATAAGAAATGAAGCCAATATCCAAATAGGTGTTTGTGTATGATATCTGTGCCCAAGGCCTTGTGGAAAGTTAGAAAGGTTCAATGTGTGACTAAAGAAATGGAATTCTGCATTCAGTAATAAACACACCAAATAAAAAGCTCTGTGAATAGCTTACACAGGATAGATGATGGAATAAACCTGAAAAATGCAAAGGATGACTGAATTTTAGTTCAAATATTGGTTCAAAAGTTTGAATTCCTTTTCCTACCTAAATGAGATATAACATTCTGCAACCTCCTCAAATTTTCTAGCCAGCACGGCCACTCATGAGGATTCTGGCAATTACGTCTTACCTGTGGAATCTCTAACCCAGGTACCAGAGGGTGTGGACCATGCAGGTGCTTTTCTGGTTCTTAAGGAGAGAAAGGGGATGCACACTAGGAACATGGCTCACAGAAAGAAGAAGGTTACAGGAAGTTCTATTGTGCACATAAAAATCTCCTTGAATAACATTTGATCTAGTCCTTCATGTTCTGCAGCTAATATATGAATAGGTTTATATTTTAAAAGCTCAAAAAGATTTTAAGTAAACTCATCAGGATAACCATAAATATTGTCATGATACTGCACTGCAGTGTATCTTCTAATTTCCCTTTTACAACTTTCATCTAGTTATTTATTTGCATACTTTCATATAAAATTAATCTTGCAAAATTTAAATTCAGTAAAGGTGCCTAGTTAAAATCATGAACACTGGCATACTTTAAAACCTATTACTTTAAAATAATGATGCAGTTCACTCTGAATATTAAAATATTGTGTTTGATACTGATAGCAAAACATGTGATTCAGCCAAATGTATTAATTCAAGTAGGCATATGTTCAGTGCTGATAATCTGATACAGATTTTATATATATATATATATATATATATATATATATATATATATAAATATAAATATAAATATAATATATGTGTGTGTGTGTGTGTGTGTTAATATATATGTGTGTGTGTGCATATATATACATATACATATACATATACATATACATATACATATACATATACATATACATATACATATACATATACATATACATAAATACCTATTAATATATACTAGGTTCCTTTTGAGTAGAGTCAAAAGTTGTGTAGATGAAAAGTGTATTCTCACGGAAGAACAAGCCAGTTTTAGACAGAGTCAATCCGCTATTGATAACTGCTTTGTCTTGAACCGTCTAGTTACAAAATACGTCAGTAAGGGGAAACAACTGTTTGTTGCCTTTATAGACTGTAGTGCAGCATTTGACACAGTAAATAGAGAAATATTATGGAGGAAATTGTCCTCAAAATGGAACCCAGACTGCTGGCATTGATCAAAGCCCTTTATGCAAGCACTAGTTTAAGAGTGCGGTTTGGTATTAACGGAGCCATGACAAGAAGGATTGATATTTACAAAGGGGTAAGACAAGAATGCATATTTGCACCATTGTTATTTAGCCTATACATTAACAATTTACCAGGATCCTGAGGTACATATGCCCAAGGTGTTAAACATGTATTGTAACACCTTGCTATATGCTGACAATATGATTTTACTATTATATTTGCAAGTTGGGTTGTGTAGGTTGTTAAGAAGACTTGGCTCCTACTGTCATAATAATTCTCTAATCATTAAAAAATCAAAGTCAAAGATTATGGTCTTTGGAAAATGACATCATAACTATAAATGACTATTAGAAGGTGAGACAGTAGAGCAGGTTAATACTTTCCCTTATCTAGGGGTAATCTTCTCTGAGACTGGATCTTGGCTTCCTCATTATCAAAGGAGCTCACTTAAAGCTAGGGTATGTATGAACGTACTGCTCAAATAAATCATAGCTATCCAGGCTCCTTAGCCCCAATTATCAAAGTATACAAGGCCAAGGTTACTCCTACGCTCTTACATGGCGCTGAAGTTTGGGGGTTAAAACATGTATCACTATTAGAACAAATGCAATCACAGCATCTGAGAAGTATCTTGGGTGTGGATAAAAGAACTTCAGCTACTGCAGCTAGAGCCAAACTGGGAATCCATACAATTTGTTCTTTGTCTAAAATCAGAGCTTATGATTATTGGTGCAAAAGTAATGCTATGGAAACTGTCAGACTCCCAAAATTGTGTCTGTTAGAACAGACAAAATCTCAATTACAGACTTCTTGGATAATACAGTTGACAAATTATGTTAGGAGCTGTGGTCTCCCTGTCACATGTCCAATTGTTTCTGGAGAACAAGCTAAAAAGATTGCCACACAAAGAATCTTGGATATACTGTAGAAGCCCAGAAAGATATAGCCACCCTTAGTAAGGTAGGCACACTGAAATGGACGAGCCGTTACAAACATACCTTCCAAATTGCCAAGCATTTAAACACAGAAATGCCCAAAGATCTTAGCGCTGTATTTACTCAAGCAAGATTTGAGCAGTTGGACACAATGGTTAAATATGGCAGATTTAACCAAGTCGCTTATAATGAACACACTTTGTATTTATGGAGCTCCAGAGATAGAAGACATAACACATATATTATGTGAATGTCAGTTGTATAAGAAAAGAGAGGGATCAGTATCTTGGACCACACATTAGACGAATGACCTATTGGGATCCTTATATTAAGACAACATATTTCATGTGCAGTCAGAATTCAAAAATTATATGTAATATGGCCTTTTATTTGAACAAAAGAGTACAGTTGAGATCTGCTTATGTGGATCTGATTGGAGTAAATTCTATGGAATATACAAAAATATGATTTTCACCTTTTTTCTTTCTTTTTAAATTTTAATTTATTTGTTATCTTATTTTTAATATATGGTCTTATTAATGTCTTATGTTTTATATTCTGTATCCTGATATGGCCTAATGGCTAATCAATAATAATAATAAACTAATAAACCTGTTAATGAGTAATACATTTTTATAAAAAACAATTTATTGATTTCATAGTTTAGTTTAAAAATAGAACTTGAATTTATTTCTAATATTTTAAAAATGAAAATAAGAGAACATGTTGAATAAAGCCTATAACTTTAAAATATTCTAAGTTAAAAATGTACAAATAGTTTGGTTTCAAAGTTAACCATTAATAAATATTTCACAATTACATATTTTGTGAATGTTCAACAAGATTTTTATTGTGAGTTGACCTCCTTTCTTGTTTTGTTGTTTTATCAGAATATGCCTGAAGACTTATGTACAATTATTCATGGATCAATTTCAAGCAAGTGGGATAAAAAAGATTTAATTTTCTACCATGCAGTAGTTCTAATACGAATCAAGATTTCACATTCCCCCATTAAAATAATAATAATAATAATAATAATAATAATAATAATAATAATAATAATAAAACAGAGGATCTGCATGTTGGACACATAATATAACTTGACATTAAGTCAAAATTGTTATTCAAACAAGTTTATTTTAAAAATTTGGCAAGTCCTTCTCAGAGGGTTTCTTAGTGCTTCTACAATAGCACTCCCAAGGCTGAGGATGTATTTAATAGTTTCATAACTATATAAAATAACTTTTTCAAGCACCACTATGCTGACACAGTAAATTATTCATAGATATATCAATAGACTGGAGAGAGCCAGTATGGTGTAGTGGTTAAGGCATCAAGCTAGAAACCAAGAGACCATGAGTTCTAGTCCCTCCTTAGGCACAAAGCCAGCTGGGTGAACCTGGGCCAATCGCTTTCTCTCAGCCCTAGGAAGGAGGCAAGGGCAAACCACTTCTGAAAACCACCTTGCCAGGAGTCAAAAATGGTTTTGAAGGTACACACACACATACATCAATAGACTAAGATCTATTTCTGGACATCTCTTCCTTAAGGCAATCCACTATTTTGAGGTCTCTCAAAAGAGCATATCAACTTTTTCCTTTATTTTTCCTTTATTGTTTGCATAACAAGCATACAAAGACATCTATTTCTTTGAAAGATCAAGTTTTCCAGTCAGCTAACTAAGAAAGCAGAATACAACTAATGAATACAGGAAGACCTATAGTTTCCACCATCAACCACTCTTCATTTCCCTCTAGTATATGCCTTTAAAGGAGGATGAAGTATAGCCAGTTACTTTATGGTGTAATTGCTCTATCATTTTGTGATTATCTTCCTGCTGACAACAGTTATATCTCTGCTAAAATGAACTGCATGCCCATCCTAAATTCCCAAAAGAGCTAATCAAGGTCCCTAGTTAAAACTTAGGTGGCTGCTTCTCATGGCTAGCAAAACCTGAAACTTCTTTCTTGTTCCTTTGTATCTTCTTTTACCTCTGGTAAACAGAAGACAAGATTTAAACTTCTTTTCCATCTGAATATCTGTGCAGGAGAGAGAGAGATTCCATGCTGTGTCATCCTTCTTGCATCGCAACCTCAAAGCAATTCCTCATCTGTCGTCTTGAGTGATCCTGATACCTACATCCTTTCAACAATCTACTTATTCCTAGTTTTCTTGCTAGCCATCTTTCTCTTTGTCTGCAACTTTTTCTATAATCAACCTTCTGTTAGCTTCTTAGTCCATTCTCAACTCTCTAACCCTCCATTAAACTTTATCCCTCTCTGAAAACTGTCTACTTTGTTGTTTTACCAAAATCAAGTTATCACCCACAAGTATAGCTGGTATACGGGAAAGTTACATGACAGGATGGCAGATGGAATTTCTTTTCTCCATGGAGGAATACACACTGAATGTTAGAAAGGGAGGTTCTTTCATTACAGAAACACTGTCTCACTGTTACAAGTTCATAGAAAATGTCATATTTCAACACATATCAGATTTTCCATTTTCAGAGATTTAAGGATTTTACATTGCAGCTATTACACTAATGCAGTTTGTTTTCACATGGTATTACAGAATCTGCAAGCTGAGATTCACCTATAAACTGAATCAGCTTTCCTTTCCTTTCCTTTCCTTTCCTTTCCTTTCCTTTCCTTTCCTTTCCTTTCCTTTCCTTTCCTTTCCTTTCCTTTCCTTTCCTTTCCTTTCCTTTCCTTTCCTTTCCTTTCCTTTCCTTTCCTTTCCTCTCCTCTCCTCTCCTCTCCTCTCCTCTCCTCTCCTCTCCTCTCCTCTCCTCTCCTCTCCTCCCCTCCCCTCCCCTCCCCTCCCCTTTGGGTCAGTTTACCTTGGTGTGAACCAAGTAAATTCTGAAATTCAGAACTCCTGCAAAACTCTCCAAAATTCTAACAGGGTCATACAGTAGATCCCAACTGTCTTTTAATTGCAATGCATAGAAATTGAATAAATAAATGAATACACCTAACTTCTGACTGGTCTGGCTCATGAGAATGTCAGTATATTTCTTTGATGTGAGGTTGCATAGTGGAGCATAGGATGCACAGAAGCCCAATTTCCACTTCTTGGATTCAGTATGAATTCCTTATGTGATATGCTTTCCTATGTTGGTATTGCTGGAGAAGCACATGTGTATTAATGAAATCAATTTCCTTCCAAAGATGTATCATTCCCATCAGCTAATTACTAGCAAGAAATTGCTAGAAATTAGTAACATTTCAACTTTTAGCTAAAATGTTTGCTTTGGAGTTATTTGCATTTCTTTTCTCCAACACAGACACACAGCAAGGCATATCATATTAGTTAATTAATGAAAAGCTAAAATGCAGTCAGGCTAACCCACAGAATTTCCCTTGATGGCCTGGCAGACTCAAGAATCAACCAAGAGCAATTTTCAGCTTGGTCATTAATCACCATTGTGATTCTTTAATTTGACTTTCCATCAGTGTATTTGGCTATTATTATCATGATTGATTGAAATGTTAACATTTAGAGTTCTTTTTTAAAGAAAATCTGCAATTAATTGAGAGTGGGAATTGCATTTGTGCAATTTAGTGTTTATTCTTTGGAATATGGCAGTGACTCTTGGCCACAAATAATACCAGTTTCCTGTACTAAAATAAAAGCTAGGGCTTGCTGTCATATCAGACCCAGTCTAGAAGAAGCTTCAGCATAAGAATGGTATATTTATCATGTTACTTTCATTTGATAGTTTATTGGATTTTAAAAGAGCAATACCTCAGACACTAATCATGTTTGGCTTGGAGTGGAACATTACCGTGATCCATCTGTTGATTTTGCACATTAACTAAAGTCTCATTCTTTATCTGAGAAGCATTTCTTGCTGAACTTTGTAGGGGATTTTCAATCCTCAATAGACAGCCTTAATGATGGAAACTAGAGATTATTATATTTTGATTTGTATCATATTGCAATCATTTTTTAATCTGCCAGGTGATATCTTTTCTAATCAAGAGTAAACAAGTGAGTTTAATACCTTCCAGAAACTTGGAACCTACTAAGGTCATTGGCATAAGCCAAGAAGCTTATTAGAAGTCACTGTGTCCAGAAAATTACAGAGAATCTAAATCACAAGGTCACTGATAAATCTAAGATGGCAAACTACAGTATTATGCTTGGATGTTTCAGTGGTGACCACAGGGAGGGTGCCAAAAAAATCAAGACAGCAGCTGTAATCACACAAAGCATTGTTCCTTTTTGTATATGAGTCATTTGTGAACCATTCTTTATGGCTATGTGTAATGTGTAAACACCCAACTGTGGTTGAGTCAATAAACAATTGTTAAATAAACCATGGCTTAGCACAGTAATTCTCATCATATCACTATATATCACAAAAGTTCATGATATGGATATCAAAATACTTTTTTTTTAAATGCTTGAATCCTGGGAGATCATGAAATCACATTCTATTGAATAGAAATACCAAAATCTCAAGAAATTTGCTTATGTCATGAGATTTTTGGCTATTTTAGATTAGGGCGCCTGTAGGTGTCAGTGAAAGAAGATGTGCCATTGTACCTGTAGATATCATACCAATGCCTGGCTTATTGATAGTCCTCAAAATGTTTCTGTAATGAGGTAGTATATTAGGAAACAGGAGACTATTTTTCTTTCTATATTTTTATTTTATGTATATTGTGCAATATGTCAGGCCTGAATATGCAGTTGGATTTGAGCATTTTGTGGAGTTAAGGCACCAGTCCCATAGGTATTTTTAACCAATTGCTTAAAATGATATTCTATTTGGACATAGATATGCAAAGCTTGAACAGTGGAATTTTCTTTCAGAAAAGTGTGTATATTATTTGAAACAGTTAAGACAATGCTTTTTAAAAAATCACAAAGTTGTGTTTAAATCACAAAGTTAATACAAAATTAACTTGGAATATATTTTATTTGCTTATTGACCTAACCAGTTTTAGGATTCTTTTTGCTGAGATAGAATAGCAAATGGGATTTCTTTCTCTGATGGAACTAAATGAAATATTAAGATAGCTTTAACATTCCTCGGCAACTGAGCCAGAGGATGCTTTGAGTGCTCTTTAGCCAGTCCCTGCTTTATGGACTCAAATTAGGAGATGCATTCAGTGCAAAACTACTCCTATCATTTGTTCCATTTCCAACTGGGAAAATAACAAATTAATAAAGTGAAGCTTAATTACTCTGTATAGGTGATTAAAAAAAAAATAAAGTTAGATGCAAGCATTACTGTACCAGATAATTTTTGGAATATTCATATTTCAAATAAATAGATTTGGTTCATGTCAGCAATTCACCTAGAAGGGAGTTGAATTATAATGCAGTTAGCAATTCTAATTAGATGCACATTTGTGTAGTGTACAATTAATTTCATCCTCAAAAGTATGATGAGCATGTTAGGAATATTAAGGGAATGTAGCAATACTTCATACTTACCTTTTATAAAATATGCATAGCCTGAAAGCTTGTTCATTTCAAGATACATTTTTTAATTACATTAGCCAATCTTTCATTAAATTATCCTCAGTGTTAAGAATGAGTGCATCATGTGACAATCATTTATCTGACCATTTTGGGAGAGCACAGTTCCAGTCCGTTGGCATCTTTTTCTAAACCTTTAAAAAACTAATGGATACAAAATACAAAAACAAAAGGTTGCCAGACATTGTTTAACCTTTGAAGCAAGGACATATTCAAGACAGGAGGGGATCTGCAGCAAATCATGATGTTTCAAAAATGATGACTTGTGCACAGTGATCTTGTGGTGCAAATCCTGCCTTGGCATACTTGCAAAGGGAAGTATTTGCATGTCTGATGTAAATGTGTATTTGTGCCATGATATCATGGTACTCTTGCTACTCCTCTGAGGATTTATATGATAAAGGATCCTCTATTTGGCAAAATTGGTCAAGGTTATATAGAAGAGCCTATAGAAACCCACAAGAATGGTTTATAATTCCAGCTTTGGTCTTAATTTCAACTCCTTATATTTTGTGAGGGGATCAGCAGGCGCTGAAATATGGATAAAACCACAAATATGATTTGCTGGTTTGCTCCTGCTTCAACACATGTCACAGCTTTGCATGGTATGAATTTAACAGTCTGTCTGTTTTTGAAGAAAACAAGTAAATCTGCCTTGTTAATATAAGACAGCTCTTTGTTGTCAATCTGCAGCATTGTTTTCTTCTTTTGGAGATTCCTTCTTGGGAGAAGCATCTAATTTTTTAAAGAACTTAATTTTGAGAAGGTTAGCAAAACTTCTTTTACGAGGTTTGTAGAATACCAGGTTTAAACTGAACTTTTTGTACATGGAGATAATGCTTAGAAGTAAGATATTAAGTCCACTATTTTGCTCCCTCTACAATCATATCATAGAAACAATGCTTAGAGTGCATTTTTTGTATGGGATGTTTATGTGCGCCATTCTGGTTGCTGGATTCTCACTTATTGTTCTGTTTTACTCATTGCTACAGAAAAAGTCAACCAACTGTTGACTGTTGGCTCCTCCTTCAACACCACCATGTGTAAACATTGATTTTTGAAATGAGTGCTGAGGAACTGGGTATAGAAATAAACTAGTTCTTCTGAAATAGAATATTTTTAAAAATCACGAGATACCTGTTCTACCACACAAAAGTTCCATTCTGTCTTGAACTCTGTTTTCAGAAGTGGCCAGCCAGATGTTTTGGAGAAGCTGGAAACTGAGCCATCAAGTTAAGGCCATGCCTCTTCCCAGCAACTGGTATTCTACTTCAGAATCTAGTTACTTCCATCAGTTATTATTACTCCAATCTGTATTGGAGTTGCCTCTAGAAATGCTTTCCTGTCCATTCTGAACACAAGGCAATTAGCTTGGGAAAATGAATGAAGGAATGAAGGAATGATAAAAGCCCTGAGAAACTATGAGTGTAGAGAGCCGCAGAGATGGCCTTGAAGGAAATATTCAGAAGCCATTACAAAAAGAAAAAGCGTAGAAGCAGTCCCTGAGTCCTGAGAAAGGAGATAGTATTAGGAAGGAATTCAGATTGGCTGACTCATAGGGGTATAAGAGGGAGGGGAGGGGAAGCACAATCAGATATGCAAGATTCTGTTGCTATGGTCTATCTAAATAAAGCTTAGTTCTAGTCTTCTTATGGACTGTTTCCTGATCTGGAGAACCTCGTAGAGCTGACAATGAGAAACAGTTCTCATAAGTGTTGTTCCACATCTTTCAAGAGTGCTAACATTTAGCTAACATTCTTGTTAGATGCATACACAGTGGTATAAACTCTGCTGCAGAGCCGTATGGAAAATGTCCTTCAGAATATGCAATATCTTTTTAAAAATTAAATTATCCCAAACATATAATTAATAACCCATAGCTATTTAGATAATTAGACATACAGAGAGAATCAGAAGAAAAAGGTTACAGTGTGGGTTGTGTGTGTAGGAATTAATCCAAGAGCTATAGTAAGCCGTTCGAAACAGATTTAATACCTGATTACATTTTCAAAGAATCCATTGGAAAGCCTGTTTTTCTTTTCCTGTTGCAACAATGGAAACTACTAATAATTTATATTTATGTTTGAACATTAGGATGTTTCACTAGAGAACACATGTGATGATGAAAGAAAATACACTTGAGCCCAGCAATATATTTATTTCCTTTATTTACACAGGAATTCATAAATGAGTATCATGAAGCAGAATGTAACATATATTTTGGACAATATACAGTGCATGATTAGAAAAAAAAATCAGTTTTGCTTTCTAACATTTTTAAAAACTCAATTGTACGATATTCTGTTTTTCAAGAAATTTATGAATTTGGATGTTTTCATAGAATCATAGAGGTTACCCTAGCCCATGCCCCTGTTTAACAAGAGATTAAAATTAAAGCATCCTCAACAGCTTCTGCCTGAGCACATCTAGTTCATCAATATTCTTGGTCATTGTCAATTTGTTCTGTTATTAGGAAATGTTTCCTAATATTCCCCCCCCCCCGAAATCTTCTTTCTTGTAATTTAAGACAATTATTCCATATCCTGAATTCTAGAACAATACAGAACACAATTTGTTTAATTTGTTTTTCTAATATTCTTAAGGAATTTGAAGAGGGCTATTCTATATCCCTTTCCCCCCAATCTTGGCTATTTTTCTCAAGGCTAAACATATATGGTCCCTCAATTTTGCAACAGAAAATAGAAATTCCACTCCCATGATCATCTTGGTTGAGTATGCTTGATCTCTACCTCTTTTAATTTATCTTGATTTTTCTTAAAATGTGATGCCTAGTAATTGTCAGTACATACGTACAATATTTAAGGTGAGTATCTGTCCAGTGAAGATTATAACAGAAACATTTCTTTCCTTTGAAGCAGACTAAAATTAATCACAGCTATTCCTAATGATATGACCTCTGTTGAGCTTGAGAATCCCACGCATAGCACATACAGCCATGGATATACATCTCTACATTTTTGCTACATCAGGACTCTCCAGTATACCTAGAGAGAGTTCCTTTATACTAGAGAGAGTTCCTCTACCTAGAGCAGTGTTAACCAAACTTGGCCACTTTAAGATGAGTGGAATTCAACTCCCAGAATTCCCCAGCCAGCTTACCTAGAGAGAGTTCCTTTAGTTTCTGTGGGGCATTTGAGTTAAACTAGAAAACAAAAAAGAAAAATAGCAGCAGCCCCGTGCTTTGTTTGTGCCCATGTAAGAAGGGTTAGAAGGAACACTCTGCAAGGGGAAGTTAGATGGCCTGGTATTTTGATGAATCAGTACTTTGTAATTGCTTATGTTCTTCATTGGAATCATTTTGTGTATAGCCAAACTTTGCAGCAGCCTTTCTGCAAGAGCACCCATAACAAATTCTCAAAATTCCACACCTAATGCATTTGAGGGGGTGTGGAGGCTACACCCAGCTTCATCCAGCAGCCTTTAAGTGGGTGTGTCAGGGGTTTTTCAAAATCGGCAAAATGATGGATGGAATGTTGATACAAGCACTTTTGTACAAGCTTTGGTGTTGCAACCATGTTTAAAAGGGGCGGGACTCGCTTCAATGTTCCACACCCTCTTATCAATTTTAACCTCAACCTGCAGACATCACTGGCTTCATTAGTACTACTTTAGTAAATTTCAGCAGCACTGGCATTAAAATGAAGGTCAGATTACACTACTGAGTACAAGTAGATTAGCTTCTGATATAATCTAAAACCTTTTTTGCATGAAGTTCCTCTAGCTTTCTGAGTGCTTTAGTAATAATATTGCCACCTTCTGACTAGTAAGTCAGTTCAGCCTTTTGTTCATGCATATTAGTGGGGCAAAGCAAGCAAAACATGAAGTGAGTAACCGAGACTGTAGCATAATGACAGGTTTCTAGTGACCTCTTTTTAATGATTAAATATAGAGCTGCAAAGCAGGTCATTATTTCTTAAGGGTCACCATAACCCCATATTAACCTGCATAGTAATTGCAACTTTCAGAATGGATAGGAGAAACAAAATACCATTTTCAATTAAAATTCTACAAACAGACACTTCTTACTCCTTTGTTAACTGAAAGCAAACTTGCTGTGGTGTTTTGTGATTTTTACTGGAGTAGCCAGAAGTGGCTGATGTTGCTATTATTTATAATGGTATAAATTAGTTTACTATTCAGGAATATCTGAATACATTTTGTTTAGACACATGGTCAGTGCGGCAATGCTTTGGACCTCAGTTAGCAATGGTTTGGAACCAGACTTGATCATAGTCAGAAGAGACCCACTGAAATAATTAGGACTTATGATTGTCTGGATTCAACCCATAAACTTTGTTACCTTTTAAAGGCAGTCTTTCTGTAAGAAGAATAACTTAAAAACAATGAACAGCAAGATTCCTCTGGCTATATATTACACATGTTGATGACTTAATGGTAATTATTGGTGTTATCCCAGCATCTTTATTGTCAGTTCTTTATTGCCAAAATAGTAAAAACATTTTAGTGGACAGAAAGAATGTCTTCAGGTAGGTTGAATGACCTTCAATCAATGATTAATTCTGCACTATCTTGCTGAAGAGTATCCTCCTTTCTCATGTGGGAGTTTTTTCTGGCTTTTGTAGATTTAAAATCAGCTTTCAGTATGATTCATAGACATAAGCTCTGGAAAAAACTTCTGTTAAGAGCCACCTATTACTGCTCATTCATTGGCTGAAGGAAAACTGGTACTTCAAAATCACATGCAACCTTCAGGAGAACGTTTCAGAGAAGCAGTTACCACATAGAAAGGGTGATACAGAGGGTGTATTTTAGCACTCATATTTTATATATTTTGCATTAACTCATTGGTTAAAATTTTCGCATATCCTGCTCACCACGCCCTCATGCTGGCCATGAGAACTGTATGCTTTTTTATTATAAGCAGATATTACAGCCATTCCTTCTATGATACTAGTAGACATGAGAAGAACACTATATGATTTAGCCAACTATTGCAAAACTGAACAGCAAGGTATAAATTACTTAGCCAACCAAAATTATGATTTTGGCAAAAAAAAAGAAGAAGAAGAAGAAGAAGAAGAAGAAGACGAATCCCTCTAAGTGGTAATTAGATAGAATCAAATTAAACAAACTGCTTGAAATACTTGGATTGGTTTTGTATTGGCCTTGATCAAAAACTTGGACTGGTTTTCCAATCATCAACAGGCAGAGGATAGACCCAGAGAAACAAGGCTGCTGTTAGATATGTATGTATGTATTTATTTATTTATTTTGAGGAGGTTACTGTGTCCCTGTACATACAAAGATGCTTTCTCAGTTGCTCTACTGAATCCAGATATATTCTTGAAGATAGTGTGAGTACCTGGAAAAGAATCATTCTATTTTGTGTGTGTGAGAGAGAGCCTTCAAGTCAGTTTTTGACTCCTGGCAACTGCCTGGACAAGTCCCTGCAGTTTTCTTGGCAAAATTTCAGAAGTCCAAATATATTCTTGAAGATAGTGTGAGTAACTGGAAATCCCTGCATTCTATTCTATTTCCAGAGGTGTGTCAAATGCAGAGTTGTGCTTAAACAGAGGACCAATTTTGGTGGAAGCAAAATCTTTAATCTTTGGTTAAAACCTGACTTTGTAGTAGCCAGCTTGACTTCATTAATTCTAGAATATAGTTTCAATCTACTTGAAAAGCAATCCTGGAGCTAAAACTCCAGTACTATGATTTTTGTTCTGGATTTGTTACCACAATTGGGTTTTCAAAAGGCTAAAAGAATTATCAGCCAAAGAACTCAGATTTATAAAGGGATAGAAGTTCGATTTCCAGTTGCTGGAAATTGAATGTACTATATATTATTAACAGCCTTGCCTGTGTAACCTAGCTTTCCATATCGTGGTGCTGAAACATCATAGAATTTATTATGATAGCTCAGTTTAATGCCCTGCCCTTGGTCCTAATGATGGGCAGATATCAGAATACAATGGAACAATGTCCCTGCCCATATGGGATCAGTGATAAGAAAATAATAGACAACTAGTTAGTGAATCACTAGTTTTCCCACAGAATCTCTGAAATACTCCTTCCAGCATTCTTTCACTTCAGTTTCATCCCAAATCATTTCATCACATTTCTTTTTAATTTCTGTCACTCTGCTGGAAGTTCTTTAGCAGTTTTTACCCACTTAAAAAATCATTTAAAAAAGAAATCATTGAAATTCCATTGCATTTCCTCTGACTCTTTGAATGTTAACTATTCCTTTCTCTCATTGACTGCATTCTTTGCAACTATTTTCCTTATACTGTATATACTTTATACATGATGTTTCTCTCATCTTTCTTTTTAACAGTAGTTATTCTAAAAATTATGTTAATTTTAATGAAAAATTATATTACTTTTCATACTTCCTATAAGCATACTGTAACTTCAAACACATCCCTGGCATTCTAACATAATTCTTTTACTTTGTTCCAAAGAGCTGCCCTATTCTCTTTCCCTATATATAGTTCCCATTAATTTTGTTGAGAAATTAATCCAGCTTAGATTTCCAGTGGAATAGCAAACAAAATACGTCTCCGACAAAGATGAGGATGATGACTGCAACAAAGTCCAAATAACTGGTGAGTAGACCAGCTCTTTGGACCACTCTGAATAAGGAATGGACAGGAGATCACCTACATGTGCTCTGGATGGCTGCCTCTGAACAGGAGACACAAGACAGCAGTATCGGGTCTGAGAGCCAGGAGATAGGTATCAGCCATCATGCTCATAGCCACAGAAGAGCCTTTCAAAGGACACTGAGTTCACCAATATCACTTTTTAATCACTTTTGGAAATTGCTTATTTTTTTTAGATTTTTTAATTCTGCCTTTATTATTTTTATAAATAACATAAGGCAGTGAACATATATAATACTCCTTCCTTCTCCTATTTTCCTCACAACAACAACCCTGTGAGGTGAGTTAGGCTGAGAGAGTGACTGGCCCAAAGTCACCCAGCCAGCTTTTATGCCCAAGGTGGGATTAGAACTCACAGTCTCCTGGTTTCTAGCCTGGAGCCTTAACCACTAAACCAAACTGGCTCTTTTATTTACTATTCTAAGGCTATTAGAGATCTTTGGAACAACAAGTTTGAAAAGTCACCTGGTGAGTTTACCTTTCTTCTTGAACAAAAGAAATTAACTATAAGTTTTAAGAATTTAAAGAATTGGAAATAAATGGAAAAAGCTAAATAAGATTTTGATCTAAGAAAGTTATAAATGAATTAAGAATCCAGACAACTTTGGAACATTAAGACTTTTACTATATGATTTTGGAAATAATTAAATAAAATAAACAGCATTTTTGTCTATTTTATATCAAAACAGAAATTGGAGACTTTATGAAGTCAGAAATTGGACACTAGAGGGGACTAAAGTTTCCAGGCAGAAAAGGGAAAGGGAAAGGGAAAAAAGTGTAAATGCCTTTGGATTTTGGTTATTGTGGGGATTTACAAAATGACACAAAATGCTATAACATTAGAAATATTTCAGGAAATTTTCAAAGACCAAATCCTATGACAACTTCTGAATGAAGTAAAGATCAAGATTATTAGAAGTAAAAGGAAAGAATACAGAGTTGGTTTGTTTGATCAAGATTAAAGTAAGACATGTCTTTTATAAAGCTCTGGTAGCCCTTTACGGATTTCCTGCTGACACCAGGACTGAAAAGTTGATGATTTATGGATTTGCATATAGATAAGGGATGGGCTATGGGAAGAAGAGGTATTTGTTTGTAACCTTATAGAGGGTGAAGTGTTATCAGATTTGTTTTTACTTGTTGTGATGAAGATTGGAAGTCACATCTTTATATTCTTTCTTTTCTTTGTCTAACTTTCTCCTTTTTCTTTCTTTGTGCTTTTTATTCTTTCTTTCTATTTCTTTTTATTTTTTTTTCTGAGTTTAGTTTATATTCATTTTACTGCTATAATTAAAATCTTTAATAAAAATTATGCAAGAGAGAGAGACAGAAACTAGTCCATCTTCCTGCATTTCTTGTATTTTTACTATAGATTTTTGTCACTTCTTTTCTTTTCTTCCATCCGCATTTTAACATAAGATCCATTTTTAATACTACCAAATAATGGTCTATCTAATATTCAGAACCTCTCACCCTTTTATGATAAAAAATCCAATCAACCATTTTTTTTATCTATTCCTTTCACAAGTGTATATACGAATAGACTTATGTTTAAACCACTTGTTTGAAACAGACTTTTTGTAAGTAGATGCTAACTAAACAGTTACCCATTCTTATTTATTCTAGAGTCTTGGAATGTCCTAATGACTTTTTGTACTGTCTTATCATGTTCCCATCCATCCATTTCTGTTATCTAACATATTTTTTTCTCATTCATAATGTTGCATAATTTTTGGCAAACCCTGGTTATCCCTTATCACCATTCATTCGACTGTTACATGCAACTATCACCAATCTATGGATTTCTACTTTTGCTTTCAGCCACAACAACCTAGATGACACCAATTCACTTTCTGAGATACACAATAGATCTTTGAATGATAATTAAACCTATAAATTCACTTCCATGCATGCATTCATTAGCTCATATAGAACTGTAACATCCTTCTTCTTAGCTTCATTAATGCACAATGTATCTATTTTTCTTTCTTTTATTTACCTTTACTGTCTTTCCTGGTGACATAGATATTACAAAATGGTGGTTAATCTGTAATATCCCTGCCACATGAAGCAGCAATAAAACAACAAAAACAACAAATTAAACAGAGGGAGGAAAAAAGAAGTCGTGCTAGTAATAGTAATTGGAGGTGGGCAACTTATAAATTCAAATAAATGATAGATAGATAGATAGATAGATAGATAGATAGATAGATAGATAGATAGATAGATAGATAGATAGATAATTTTACCCAATTTGCCCATGGAATTTGGAAAGATTTTCCCCCCTAAAGGAATTTTGCTGTGTACAAATAAGATGGAAAATTTTGAAAGGCAATTTGTGCTCCGTTCCACATAGCACATTGACAACATTTTCATATTCTCACATACATAGGTTCTTGAACAGTGACTCTGATCTGTGACCATAATAAACTCTGTCTATCCATCTTGAATAGTATATGGGGATCTTCCCTCACTGAAGTAACTCACCAAAGTAGTATCTGATCCAAAGTCTCCCAGAAAGCTCAGTGATGCCGGGAATTTGAAGCTGTCTTTCCTTGGTTCCACTCTAATACCTTAATCACTCCCTTTCCATGTTGCTCAGATTCCACAGACCTAGTAAACTATTACAGATAGATGATCAGCCTTTCTGGCTTGGATTGATTTATTCATGGTATATTTACTGAAGGTATGCTTGATATAGACAGGCTTTCTACTGAAATGAATGGTTTATGCAGAACTGTGCAACAAATCATATCTCTTGCATTTTTCAGTGGACTCCACAGTACTGAATTCTCCTTTAGAAAAATCACTGAAGAATCCAAAAGCTGTCAAATTCCATACTTGTTATTCCTTCAGAGTGGCAGACTGGCCTTTAAAAAAAAAAAAAAAAAAGTAAAGCGTTGGCACAGAAAAGGTCTCTAGGGAGACCTAACATCTGTCCATGGAGAAAATAACCATTTTTCTATTCAATGGCCCTTGTACAGATGCTATGCAATGTAAGGATTATGTACGACCTGAAACTCTGAAGCTAGGTGCAGGCCAGGCCTCAGATCTTTTCCATACTGCAACCTTAAGCTGCTTGATTCCCATGCATAAACTGGCTGGAAATGAAGGTGGCTTAAGAAATCCTTTTCCTGATTTCCTCTGCTTTGTCCATGTAGATGGACTGATGTTTTATCCAGACTAGGCTTACCAGGGGCCAAATCTGTGGATTCTCCTGCTGCTTTACTCTTCCCAACATGCTGGAAAAGCAATTTGCTTTCCTTTCCATGGCTGGGTCTTTAAGGACATATGGTTCCTGATTCCATACCTTTTGTATGCATTCCCTCCCTTCCCTATTGAATCTCACTTGTAATTTGACATCTTCCCCATCCACCAGTGGACAGAAAATGACAAAAGAAAGAAAACAAAATGTTCTCATTATTCCTCTCACTTGGGTTTGAAGGAGAAGCTGGCAGGATTCTAGCCAGTTTTACCTGGGTTAAAAAAGAAAGTACCACCATTTTACTATTCCACCAGTGAACCTGGTCCTTTCCTCCCTTTTTAATGCAGTATTTCACTGCTACAGTGAACTTGTAGCCTATTCCCTTCACAATTCCTGTTTATAAAAAAAAAAAAAGCATTTCACTAGTCCAGCAGTCCAGGTCATGGAGGGCAGTGACTGCATTTGGGATGGGTGTGTCTGTGTGTATGTGTGTGATCCTGCTACAGCACACAGTAGCCAACTGGAGTAGAGGGACTTGCTTATAATAAAATGAAGTGCAGCAAATGAACTGGAGAGCAGCACATGACAGAAAACTCTACTTTTTATGCAGAAAAGGAAGAAATAGGAAGAGGTTGCTGAGATGATTAAGATGATTAATCTTGTGCTCCTACCTTGATAAATGGTTAGTGAACAATACTTACAAATTCCAAGAAATTTCTTAGACTTTCTACCCGTTCTCCCTATTGTTTCTGTTTATTTGTTATCCTTTAATGGAGAACAAGTAACGTAATCGGTTACATAAATTAAAATGTTGTTTGGAAATAATTGGTTGGAACACAACTACTTTGCATAGTAACTTCCCAGACATTTTAAAAGGACAATGTCAAACCTTTTATCAAACTAATTTTATCTCAACCATTAATTTCTCTCCCACTTCCCTTGTAAGGACAGCCTATTTATGACAACTGCCGATTTTCCCCCCTACTTCTATTCTAATCTTGGTTTTCCTAGGTGCAGCTACTTTAGTTAATTACCTTTTCTTTGATAAGATTTATTACTGATAAGGCTTATTAAATTGTTTTATTATGTGAATGCCTTTACAATCTGCACAGACACCCTGTCAGATAGGTCATGTAGAGAAATGAAAAGTAAGCTAATAACTCACCAAGGCTATTACAGATGGCAGAGCTGAAGTAGGATTAGAAAACTGATCTCCATCTTTAAGTCCAGCAGACTTTTTAAAATGGGCCACAAGGATTATGACTTCATTAGCTGAGGTATGATAAACCTTATCTATACTCTCCTCTTCCAACCCGAGCACATAATATTGACTTGTATACACAAAACAGATGCCTGTGTACCATACTTATGAAGTTATGCAGTGTTATTCCATAGAAGTAATAAGAAATGAGTCATCTGCACAGCATGCTAAAAATGTAGCTTTTATTTATAGCATGGGACAGATGGCATATCTTGTATTTACACAATGCCTCCATTTGAAACTCACAGATAGTGTGTTTGATTTAACACATTATACACAAGAGGAAAATGTATCTGTTGTCAAGATTGCCATATTCATGAAAAGGTGATCTCAGAAAATAAAGATGTAAACAATGAATGCCATGAGATTAGGATTTAATGTCCCCACAGTCTAACATATGTTTCCTTGGCTCAAGCGAAAACCAATACTATTTTAGAAATAAAATGATTAAACTGAGTGAGCTTCTTTCAGAGTACATATGTATAGGATGATATTATGTAAATCATATTACTTTGCTGAAAGAAGGAATGCTTCAGGCTTCCAGCAGCTACATATTGTCTGCCCAGTTACTCAAGGGAATATTACACATAAGTGGATGGATCCAAACTCAGTCAAATTTTTAAAGCCAATGAAACCTAAACTAGTACTAACTGAAATCCCATTGGGTGAGTCTATGGTAAACATGAGAAAGTCTGAATTGAAACAAGGAAGTGTAAATGAGATCCTGTTGAAAAGAGAGGTCTTTTGGGCTCTTTGAACCGTGTTTGACAGAAGTGGCCTATCTTGCTCTAAGGCTGCCAAATTCAAATTCCTTTGATTTTACCTTATAACTATTGTGGAGAACATGCTCTAAGAATTCATTCCCAGCATCTCCAAGTAGGGTTGTCTCAAATCCTAGATAATTCAGATATTGACTTATTATTGTCCCAGTAATTAGTTGCTTCAGTATATGGGAAAGATCAGACTAACATACCAGCCTAGGTTTCCAATTTAATGTATTTCTAGAGCTGTAAAGAAAACACACTTGCAGTATTTATGGATTCCAGTTTATGCATTAGTAGGTCACACTAGGAAAATTATCTCCGAAAAATACTTTTATATCACTTCAGTGCTGAAATTTAGGGTTGTGCAAAATTTTGAAGGGCTACTTTGATCAGTTGAGAAGCTGCCCAATGAGTTTGATCATCTTGTTAAAGTCAATTCCCGTTAGTGTTCTTTTAGAAAAGCAAAACTAACATTGGTCTGACT
Source organism: Python bivittatus (assembly GCF_059951505.1). NCBI lineage: Eukaryota > Metazoa > Chordata > Lepidosauria > Squamata > Pythonidae > Python > Python bivittatus. The sequence continues at coordinate 27,937,461 of NW_028277086.1, forward strand.
TTATTTGGTTTCTCAGCTTCTTTAACATAGCCAGCCACAAATTTTAACTTGGTTGTCCCTCCTGCTAATGGAATGATACACTTCTTTGAACTTGTTCCAGGAGATCAGCTGAAACTTCCACTTAGTTCTTTGGGCTCTGAATGTAGGCTCAAGGCTCAACAACTCCTGGGTCAAACCTTACTTTTACACTGTACATGACTGGGACAGGTCATTCACCGAAGTGAATGGGTACCAGACAAATACCTGCAGCTTCTGACTGAAACATTTCTGTTTTTAAGAACAGGACAACAAGGTTACGAATGCCATTTTTATGGGTCTGCTTCTTTCTCTATTTCCTGTCTATTTCTGAGATACTGTATCTCAGTATGCCAGCCAGTTTCTGTGCCTCTGCTAAATAATTAACTAGCCTAGAATATAGCTGGTAATTCACAACCCTGACACAACCACATTTCCCCATAGATAAAACGTCTAGCTTGACATCCAACAATGCCAATATTCCTGGCACCTCAGAAAATGCAATTTTACGTTGGAATAGACTACCTCTTGCCTTGGATAAGCAGCAGAAATTAGCTTTTTGCTGGACACTTAGAAGCTGCTCTGCCATCCTTTCCACATCCCTGATCTAGGTTTTCTTTTTAAAAAAGTACAGACGGAATATTTCAAAAATTTGAATGTGTGTGTATTTGTGGAAACTTGATATTCAGCTGAACTTTTGAAGAGTTAATGACCTCTAATGGACCTACAACCCTGAGATTTTCATCCCATTTTGTTGAAAAACAAAAATGAAGCAGCTACAGGCATCTTAATTCTTCATCTTGAATTTTGAGATAAATCAAATAGGTTTGCCCTTGAATTTCAAGTCACAGACTTTGATCAAATAATACTCTCTTTGCACCTCAAACCTCCATATGAATTTTAATTAGGGCTGATTTGGACAGGCCTATTGAATTGTGTTCAGAATGCATTTCTATGGATATTTCCCACACAAGAAGATATGTTCTGAACTAATGTTATTTGTTAAAATATTTCTGACCAGCCTTATATCAATACATCTCAGTAGGGGTTCCAATCAATGACATGATTCAGAACAACAACACACAGGAAAATCCACAACCAACATAATCATCAATATAAAATCAATACTGATAAACAAAATCACTGCTAAACTATACTCAACAAGAGCTAAAAGCTTACATTAACAGTCAGACTTGAATTTGATGCCAGAGCAAAGACAGGATTAATACCAAAAGATTTATTCTCAGTTACAGGGCACCATAGTAAAAATCTGAGGTGGGATTAGGAATTGTATGAAATATTTCAAAGATTCAGAATTCAAGAAAAGATGTGAAAAGCAGATATATCGTATGCATATAGATTGACAGACAGACAGAAATGCACACTGACAAAGACTTATCAGTTGAATAACAAATGAATAGGAAGAAATACATTAGTAATATTGTCTAAAATCTTAAATTCTTTTTTCTGTATCGTAACTGGTTGCTGAGCAGGTAGAAACTTTAGGAACCTTTTGTGAATTCCATTTCAAATACGTCTTCTGTCACTTGAAAGGTATTTGTTCCTGAGCCCACACATAGAATCTTTAAAAATACAATCATAGCTATTCAAACTAGATGTTGTTAATAGTGTAAACTGACAACATGGACTTACTCTAAAGCTATCTTCCCATGACACAGATAAGTAAAGCATTAATTTGCCAGCAAAAAAAAAGCTGAAAAAGGATGAACTCTCTATCCTGATCTCACTTAGAAAATTTATAAAATCACATTAGACTGAGATATTTCAGGAGTTTCTTGCACCAGTTATGAATGTAAGAACATAAAAGAGTTCCTGTTCCACAGTGAAATAAAGTTTGATCTAATTGATTATACTGTTTTCGCAATGGCAAACCAGAAGCTCCTGTGAGGAGGTAATCCATCTTTGATACCAGGATTAGAATTTATTAGCCTCTATTTCCCTTTCATACAATGCCACATCACTGTTTGAGTGACTGTTTAGTACTCATGATATAAAGAATAATGAGGAGCAATCAGCATTTAACCTCATTGAAAAAGGAAATGCTAAGCCATACATTATTTGCCATATTAAAATAATAGAGGGAAAGATAGCCTAATGCCCTCAAATAGTTTTCCTTTAAAAGTCCAACAGTCTCTTGATGAAGTCCATGCTAAGTGAGACTAATAAAATGAAAGGGTTGAAAGTGACCTTGGAGAACATTTAGCCTGCCCTCTGGCTACAGTGGGCATTCCAGACAGATTAATATCCAGCAGCAATAGTTAGCAGCATTTACCTTTAGTATTTGTTATGATGTTCAACCAAAATCTACTTCCTTATAATTTAAACCAATTATTTCTTTTCCTGTCTTCTGGAAGGACAAAGAAAAATTCTGCCCCATGATAGCTCTCATATACTGGAATATAACTATCTTATCTCTTTGCAGTCTTCTCTTTCTCTGAACATCTCCAACTGTTCCTCCTAAGTTTTTCCCTCCAGGCCTCTTATCATCTTGGTTACTGGATATGTGCCAGTTGGTCAATGTCCTTCCTAAAATGTGCCTAGAATGGGGCACAATATTTTAGATGCAGGCTGAACAATACTGGAGAGAAGAATAAAGACTTATTTTCATCCTGACATTATACTTTTGTTGGTACAGCCTAAGACTACATGTGTGTTTTTGCAGTTGCATCATTAAATTGTTGGCTTATGTTCAGCCTGAGCTCCTGCAAGATGCTCACATTCTTTTCACATCTACTTCTGCCCATACTATTGCTTACTTACATGACTTTTTAAATAAGACTTTGTATTTGTCTCTGTTGAAATTCATTTTGCTGGTTTTGCCAGATATTCAAGATCCTCTGGAATCTTGATATTGTCCTCCATTTGGCACAATCTGTATAGCCAGTTGTTCAGTTCCAATAGTATTCTCTCTATTTTTGGGCCACAACCTTTGACAGGAAGGAGTGAAGAAACACTATCTGTTCACCAGCTCAATGACACTCTTGCCCTACACTTCATAGTCCCTTACAGTGTTCAAGGCCCTCTCTGTGTTGTTTGTTCTCATGTGAATTGGTAGGCAGAAGTATTTGCCAGTGGACTTAAGGAGTTCTGGAAGTCTCTTCTTAAAATTTTCTTCAGGAAGGCAGTGCATTTCTCTTAATAGGCTCTATGGATGATAGATTGCTCATGAATCCCACTCAGTAGGGAGCATCCAATCATTACCCCCCCACCATTGCTTCCTTTTCTTCATTGCACAAGCAGGAATTCTTCCCTTTGCCTCTATGATCTTCCTCAGTCCTTGAGGTTAGTTGCAACTGGTCTTCATCCAAGGCTGGCAGCTCAGGAAACAAGAGTTCCTTGGATTTCTGGAAAGATGTTTTGCTAGTGGGGGGGGGGGGGGGGTAATGTAACAGAAATTTGAAAGCCTGTCAGAACAATTATCTTGCTCAACTTATACCTAGCATGATTAAGTCAGAGTTGATCTGAGTGTATTTCTCATACTTCCCCTTTCCCCTGGGCTAAAGTGTCTTTTTTGCAATGATCCCTTTTCCTCTTTCACATTCCCAGACATTCCACAACATCTCCTCTTGGCTCTCTTCTGGCTCCTGGCAAAATTCTTGGTGCTGCTGTCTCACTGTAAAGTCTTCCTATCTCTGATGTAAGAATACCCCAACTTCCCTGATAGGCAGTTTTTCTTTTAGACCCTTCACCTTTATAGTTCTTGACAAAAACAAACATGACACATCCCCTGCAGGTCAGAAGAAGAGTTCTCTCCATCTCCATGTGCCTCTAAAGACATATTTCTCTAAATTTTCTCTGTCAGTTTGCTGAATGAGCCTGCTCTCTGGAGAACTGGCCTCCTTATATGCCCCCTGTACTGCCTCAAGTAAATCAGTAGAAAGCAATAGTCCAGGCACACACAACTGGCAATCAGCAGCAGTCAGGAAATAGCCCGCAGCAACAAGTCAGGAGTTTCCATTTCATTGGCCTTCCAATCCTTTCTTCCACTATCTTCTGCCCTTCCCTCCCCTCAGTTGAACTTCTCTGCCAAACCTGTTTACTCAATGGGTGAACTCCAGTTTGGAGAAGAAGGCCGAACATCTGGAAGATACCAGTTTGCCTGCTTTTCTTCTAGATTGAGATTACTTCATCCTCAGGACTGATTTGAGATTTCCTGCTTGAGGCTCTTTTCTCCTCTGTTCCATAAAAACAAGGCAGGTGGATGGCAGCTGAAACCTTGTAGGAGGGTCACTTTGGACTGAAATTATTGTAGCCCTTTTAAAGAAGAAGTTGAAAAACAGGAGAAACTTGCCATCTTTACCCAGTGAAGTCTGCTGTTTCCAGAATTAGATAGATTCAATAATTTTAAAACCTACAATAAAAAAAAAAAAAAGTGGAGAGGAGGTTTATTTCTGCCACTCTCTGGACACATTTTTATGTTCAGCAGCTTCTCCATCTCAGCCTATGAAACAAATCTTGTCACTGCACATAATTAGGACTACCAGATCTCAGATGCAAAAGTCCTGGTGGACACTTGACCACAGCAAACAGATCCAGAAAATTCTTTGCTGCTTCTAGGGCTCATCCAGGATTTTGCAGCCCAGATTTGCTAGTCCTAACAGATGGTATCTTATTAATGGTATCTATTCAGAATGCGTACCAGTAAATTTAGTGTGACTTATTCCCAGTTAAGTGACTATAAATTATAGCCCTGATGTACTTGTTTCTTGATATTTTTTTTCAGATGTAAAGCACTTTTTATAGGCTTAATTGTGGATGAGTGTTTTAAATAATATTTATCAAATGTTTTACTTGTTAAACTGTTTTATCTAATTCCAAATTTTAGATTATATTTGTAACTTGCTGTTTGGGCCTTGACTATAAATAAGTAAATAAAGATTTAAAAAAATAAAAAAAATAGTGGATAGTTTTTAAAAAGTTAGAAATCTTTTCAATAATGCAGTAAAGCAATATTCCAAATATATTTTATGCTTAGATGGGAATATACAATTGCTTTATTCTCTCTTCTCCATAACCTTTCCATTAAAAATAATAATAACATACCAGGTAAACATGGCTTGAGAGTTACTTAAAATATTGTTCCTTTTTAAGGTGCAGAATTTACAGAGATTTCAGAATTGCAGCCAGAAGAACATGTGCTATCTGGCACACTTTATTGTAAACCATATCAGTCTTACATCTGCACTGGGTTTTCAAATTGTTTCTGAGTTCACTTCAAAAGATTATATAATTCTTAAAGTTCCAAGTGATTTAGGATTGGGCTCCTTATGAATATATCCTGCTTTTAAGATATACACTGAGAACCAAAATGAATAAAAACGTCCAGTGTTATGTGTCTCCTCCTATGAATGAGTTAATCACACTCCACTAAAACAAAGTGAAGTGTCCACAATATCAGCTTCATTTTTAAATCCTCTGTCAAACAGAAGTGCTTCCTTGTCTCTTTGGGGAATAAGTTTATTGTTATGTTGACAGATCAACACCTCATTGCAGGTCAGGTTGTTGTGTGTTGGAAGTACAATACTGAAGAATCCTTATGAAAAGAATTTAAATAATCCAGTACCTTGAGATTTCTGTTTTGAGGAAACACTGAATTTCTGCTTTTCATAAATAACAAGGACAATAATATTACGGGTGACATCATCCCAGCATTTGTGCATAAAAAGAAGCAAGTTAAGCATTGTTGTTAAAATACATTTAACTTAAATCTGATGAAATTTGAATGGATCCTGCTTATAATGTACCACTATTTGTTTACTGCATTTTACACTGAACTATTGCCAAGAAGGTTCACAGAATTAATGATAAATATCAGGAGTCGTTGGCCAGCAAGATCACTGGCCACCCACTGACTGAGGGAAGGATTACCAGGCTGATGAAGGCTCTAAATCACACCCACGCCTCCTCTTTGCAAGCAGCTGACCCCAATCTCAGATGAAAAGGCTGCCCCATCCCTTGCCCTAGCCATCTCCCAGCGTTAATAGGGTTAGACATGCAGCATGAGACAGATCTGCCTTTTTCAAGGCTTCCTCAATCATTAAGCAGTAAGGCTAAATAAATACATTCTCTTTATTCATCTGTAATTTATGTTGGCTGGGGGGATGATAGGAACTGTAGTTCAGCCCAGTTGGAGGCATCTAAATGAGGAAGGCTGGCATAGATTAGTTATCCCCTTTTTCCATGCTTGTTGTTTAGACTGAATTTGGCATTTTTATCCACCTATCAAGTCCTTCCCAAGGACCTGGGATAGGCAGATGTTGTTTGATGGTGTTAAACAGCAGGATATAAGCTGTTCCAAGTAAAGCTGCCTTTTGCAATTGACTGATGCTGATTTTGTCAATGCCAATGGTCTTCAAGTGGTGCTCCAGACGTTTTGGGATTGCACCTAAAGTGCCTATTGCTACTGGTATTATCTTTGCTTCCTTTTGCCACAGTCATCCTACTTCTATTTGCGGGTCTATTTGTAATATTTCTCTAATTTTGTTTTATGCACAGCAACCTCAGCAGTTAGGGAAACAAAAAAATTATAGATGAATCACTGGCCAGCTTCCAAGAAATTGTGGACTTACTCCTTTTTCCTGATGGCCGTCTCGAATGTCCTCAGAACAATTTTCTCCCCAGCCCCCCTTCCTCAATCTGTAACTGTCCAATGAGAACATCTGGAAATGGCAAATTTTGGCTAAAATAATAACTTGAAGGAAGATTGATTTCCCAAATATTGTTAGAGGTAAAGACGTCAAAAAAAAAAGTCACTATGAATCATGGATACATAACAAATATTTTTAAAAGAAAGATGTCTATCTGAAGAAGGGCCAACCTGATATAAGCAGCCTAGTACAAACAGAATGACTCAGATTTCTAAATCAGGTGACATTTGATGGCAGTGGAAACAAATGGACAACAGAAATAGTTCTTTGGAGGAACATGGACCAGGAAGAGAAAATATGCATTGGAAACTGCTGATGCAATTCTTTTTTTACATTCTGATCAGAACCTAATACGTATATAGTGCACTGGCTTAGCTAGAATGGCATCTTCATTTACTAGCAGCGTATGAAGTTATTCTTGGTCCATTTATAATCTGGCACTTTGCACAGAATTCTTTCAGGGCTTGTCACTGATTATAAGTCCCTTCTGCACTGCCAGCTCAATGTCTATCTCAACATATTTTGCTTCATTTAAACTTCCTTTTCTGCAGCATGGAGCAGAGAAAGCTCTATTGAAATGCTTTCTCAGTGTGCATAAATAAGATTGCAGAGGTTTCACTTCTTGCCTCTTTCCATGCCATATTCCTGTCTGCAGTTGAAAAGAACTAGAATTCATCCTGATTTGTTCCTATTTGCTGAAATATGTTGGGGGGATGAATGAAAGAATTGTCCCCACTCAAAGAAGCCCTGAAGAATGGCTCTGTATGTATGATTAGAGAGCAGTCAAGATTCCTGACTGTGGTTACAGAACCTTTGCATATAACTTTATGTTGACCATGTGGAGGTTAGCCTTAGGACATACTTGAAAGAACTGGCTAGCTTTATTTTGGGATCTTTCTTAAGACCTGAAATCTACAGTGCAAAGCTGGTAGTAAAATGCATTCAGATCAGCATCCATAATCACTGTAATATGTTAGTCAACCTTTTAATTGCTCCATTCATTCACAGAAATCAAAATATCATAGGGTTGCTAGAGCCTTATCACCTTCATCCAAGGGAACAATAATCCCTTCTTATTCAACAGAATTGAATTTCCTGATATATAGTAACATGGCAGCAGTTCTTCTGTATTCTGCAAAACAACAAATGGACACAAATAGAAAATCAGAAAAAGCAGTGGTCAGAATCAGAATATTTCAGTCTTCCAGGGCATCTTATCATAGATGGCTAACCTGTGAAACTACCATTCTTAATCCTTGACAAAAAGTCCTTTGGAATTTGGTTTCCCTCAGCAGAACATTGGGGAAGATTACTTTGAATGATTGGCTCTAACAATGCTCCCATCTCCAAACTTGCTTTGCAGAGTCTTTACTTATTTACGGAACTTATATGGCCACCCATCTTATACAATGATTCTAGGTGACACACAACAAGCAGTTAAAAACAGGATAAAAACAAAACCACCCAGACCCCAGACCAACAGCATCCCAGCTCAACCCCCATCCTAGCCCAATGCTTGGGGGAACAGCCAGATCTTCATGGCCTTCCAGAAGTAGGGAATCCCAGGGTAGGGATTGCTCATATCTCATAAGGGAGACTATTTCAAAGGGCTGGGGTGGCCACCAAGTAGACTCATCTTTGAGGTCCCATCAGGTGACAACATTTAAGAGAGGAGACCTGGAGCATGCCCACATTATCTAACCTAGTAGGATGTGCAGATACCCTCAGGGAGAGATAGGCCTGCAAATAACCTGTCCCTGTGCCATGTAGGGCTTTAAAGATGATAACTAGCACCTTGAATTGCACCTGGAAAGCAACTGGGAGCCAGTGCAGCTCACGCAGCAGTGATGTAACTCAGGGGAACCTTGGAGCACCCAAAACTGCATGTATCACTGCATTCTGGAGCAGTTGCAGCTTCTGGATGGTATTCAAGTGCAGCCCCATATACAGGGCATTGCAGTAATCAAAACGGGAGGTGACTAAGGCATGAGTTACCATGAGCAAACAGAAAAGGAATTGCTAAAAACTGCCTTCTTTCTCATTATGCTGATGGAAGCTCCTAAAGATATTTCTGTTAATGGAGATATTCCATTTCTGATAAAAGCTTGTAATTGTAAGGTTGGATCCTGATTTAATTATGCTTTGAATACTCTCACCGAAATCAGTGATAATTAAGATAGCCATGACTACCTTATCCAAATGCTTTAAATGAATATACTCTAGACACAACCAAGTCAGGATCCGACCCATCAACTTTAAGTAGTATCAGGTTAAATGTTGGTGAGCATAGGCTAGGTAAGCATGTTCCATAGTACACCTGCTATCTGAAAAAACACCCTCACTCCTACATATAGGAATCAAGCAATTCATTTATATACAATGAAGATATACAAATAATAAAACATTAGGTTAATAGAGATTGTTTTACTATATGTTGGCTTACTTTATTTTTTCAAGTGATTTATGCTCTCCACCACCACTAGGTATATTTATTACTTGTCCAAATGCACCTTTAAGGATAGAAAGCGTTCAATGATATTTTCTGTATATTAGATGTTTCCTCCAGGAAAATATGTTTCAATATTTGTCAAAGGTATTGTAGTAATGTCTTACCATGATGCACAATATATCAGTATCTGATGAGAACAAGGAATGGTATTTTAACAAATGATGCACTTAAAGTTGAGCTCAGAATCCTGCAAAGGCAACTATAATGAAACATGGTTAAAAAGCCATCCATTGCTATATAGATTCTCAATAATTATATGCCCCACTATGCATTATTGTGAACAATCTTGTGCAAGTAGGACTGGACCCTTGATTTCAGTGGTTTTTAAACTGAACTGTGAACTTTTCAGTGACCTATCCAGTCACTGTTGACTTTTGTGACCTGATGCAATGAAGCTGTTGTTGTGGTCCATTCACATTATCTTCAGTACAATGTGTGAAAATCTAAGAGTTTTATTTATATTTTTTCCCTCTTGTAATAGAGGACTTGGGTTTTTTTTTACCTTATTCTCACTTACACTCAGGGTGCCTGAGAATTTATTTCAATTTTCTCTTGGTTGTATATCTGAGCTTATTTTATTACTGGTGGTGACAAAGATTGCTACTGCAGATGTTGTTTTCTATGATAGCCTCCCTGGTTGCTCACACTTACCAATCTGGAAAGGTCTCATGGGAGGAGTTTCTTTATAATGTTTGCCCTTGGGATATACTAGATGATTGTACAATGCTCACATACATAAACTTACACACACAGACACCTTGATCACCATATAATTTAGTAAGTACAAGAACACCATACAATATCCATGAGAATTTCACCAAAATTCTCTTCTTCTGTGAAAGAAATTTCAAAGCAAATTTCCTTTCAACAAACTTAATTTATTTTTTTTTAAAGCCCTCTTTTTTGTAAAAGAACCAAAAAAAAAAAAAAAACCCAACATCCTGAAGAGATTTTCCACATTAATTCAGTCTGTGCTGGCTACAATACTTTCACTACTGATGCACGTAGCTTGGCTGGAACTCAGGCAGCCAAAACTCCAAGGCCATGGATCCTAAGGTCCATCACTTCTTTTTTCTGTGGTTGACAGCATTTGCTTTCTACATTCCCCAACAATGACTTCCAAGAGAGATGCTTCTAATGTATTTGCTGATGGCTTCCTGGTAACTTTGCATGTCATTTTGTGTCAGTGTAAGAAGACCAGTTGGCCCGGAGTCTTGACATGCTTCTTAGTTCATGGAACAGAACAAGCTGTCACCACAAAGCGGCAAAATTTCTAGTTGAAGTGCACTTGCAGTACCTCCAGAGACATTGTTAGGCTTTAAAAACACACAAACAAAAACCTTGCAATGTGTCAAAGAACCAGCCACCCTTTTTCTTTCCAGGTTGGGTATCTATTGGAATCAACATATATTCTGCCAGGAAAGATGCAGCCAATCTTTCATTCTGTTATAAAGTTAGCATAGATTTGCTCTGCCAAGATACTTTGATATTTAGGGTATCTGCAAACCTTAAGTAATTAAAAATAATATCTGTACTGATATTCTGGTTATTTTGCAACGTTTCCTTTGGCATTTTGAGTGGGGGAAACTTTAAATTAACGGGATGGGTATGCATGTCTTGTTGAAGTCTGTCTGTCTGTCCATCCATCCATCCATCCATCTCTTCTATTATCTAGAATAAGAACCATATTCTTCTTCTAGTAGAATGTTATTATCCTTGATATATGTTGGCAGAATAGCATATTGCAACCACTTTATCTTTTTTAAGTATTCACAACGATCAGAAACGTATGTTAGGCACAACCTTTGAACAAAAAGACTCAGGGATTTGACTCTTGCCTTCAATAATTCCAAAATGCACTATGCTGCCATCCAGCTGTGGATTGGGAAGCAGCAAGGACACAAGTAGCCTTACCATTCAACTGTTTAGCAGACTGAAAATGGGTAACACTGAAAAACTCATTACAAGATTACAGACATTGAAATGGATTCCAACTCTGTTCTAATTTACTCAAGTCATATCTATAAGTAGTGTTATATGTAAACATGGAAGCAGCAATGTGCCCCTGAGCCACAAACTCTTGGGTTAGTGTACTTTGCTATTTCTGCTTCCAGGAGAATTACTGCCACACAAATGCACTGCTGAACAGCTGCACATTTACTGTGATGGATCTGCACATTCCAAATATTCTCCCTGATGTAAAATATATAGCTACTGGAGTCCTGGAAAGTATATGAGTCTTACGTAAGCCATGAGTTATTCTGCTCTTCTTTCTTTTTGCTATTCAATGGACTCATGTGGACAGTCACTTTCATCAAGAATAGAGGATGGGTACACCAGGTTCTACCATCACAGTATCTAGCTGTCCTTGGCTAATCTCAAAAAAATTAAGCAAGGTTGGTTCTGATTAGTATTAGAATGGAGAGTTCCAGGAGATCCCAGAACTGTTGGTTAGACAGGGAAGAAAAAAATTCCCACAACATCCTGGAAGAAGGTACTGACAAACCACTTCCATACGGTTGCCAAAGAAAACTACACAGACTTACTCAAGTAGTCACAGGAGTTTTGTTTAGCTCAAGAACATGTTCATTTTTTTTTACAGATGATTATTTATCATGGCACCTGAAGGATGCTTTTAAATAGCAGCTGCTGTTCATGTAAGATTAGTATAATGTTAATTTAGCACATTATACTAACCTTACCTCAAATCCATTGGTGTCTCATTTGATCTGGCCCAACTGCAAATTTTAGTTTTAACGTATAACACCCTAAATGACAAAGAGTCAGGTTATTTAAATGACATAAATCTTTCCACAGCTTGCAAAGTTGATACCTTGTTCTATGTGCTACCATCAGAACAGGTTATGTTGGTGTGACTGAAGACAGGATATTTTGTGAGGTAGTCCATAGTAGTGAAATTCCCTCCTTTGATGCGGTTAGACTAAATCCGTCATTGCTTAGCTTTAGGTAAGGAATTAAACCTTTTACTTTATAACAGTTTTTAGACATGATTGATTTGATTCGACTCTTTTGGTATATAAACAAAACTCTGATATTTATTATTCCTTGAAATTAAGTGTTCTACCTTATATTTTAGAGCTAGTTTGATGTAGCCGTTAAAGGCACCAGACCAGAAACTAGAAGACTGTGAATTCCAGTTCTGCTATATGCACAAAGCCAGCTGGATGACTTTGGACCGATTGCTCTCTCTCTCAGCTCTAGGAAGAAGGCAGGCAAACCACTTCTCAAAATGGTGCTAAGAAAACTGCATGGACTTGTCCAGGCAGTTGCCAGGAGTCAAGACTGACCAGAAGGCATACATACCCACCTTTGTAGATCACATTGTAGGACTTGTTAAGACTGAAAGCAGTTTATAAATATGAATGAATGAATGAATGAATGAATGAATGAATGAATGAATGAATTACATTTTTGATCTATTTGGCATCTTACCAAGGTAAGTCCAACTGAGCAACGTCAGTCCAGGATGTTTTGATCACTGATGTGGAATCAAAACACTACATGCAGGCAAAGGTATGCAAATTGTTCATGGCTGTACATTGTTCATGTTTCTTAGGAGTAGCAAAAGTTCAGCAGAAGCTTTGCAGACCAATTTGCAGCTGTTTAATTTTGTCAGGTGAAAAGAGATTTCCAACAGCATTTGGGATAAACCACACTTGCTAGTTTGATTCTAATAGTGCCTGTGAAATCTGTAACAGGCATCTACTGAGTAAGAAACCCATAATTTCCCTGGGAAGTGGCATCAAAGAGTTCTTTCAAAAGTAATCTAGCATGCTGCCATTATGCTCATTATTGTGTGCATTAACTTGTAGAGCTGAAAATTGAGAATGAGCATTAGATGACTCTTTTTTTTTTTTTTTTTGGTGATGGCTTGTCTGGGAGGAAATATATTCCTTAGCAGCAATGTTACAAAAGTGTTAACTTAAGAGGGACTTCCAACAAGGCCAGCAATAATTTATTAATTCGTTCATCAGATTAAATGCAGTACAACACAATCCTGTGTATATTCACTTGAAACAGAAATTTATACCATTGTATTCAGTCAGCCTTGTGACTTAGCAAAGTCTGTACACAATTTTAGACTATACATTTTTAATCAACTAAAAGATGCAGATTAATATAGCAGCAAATGCATTTTTAAAAAATCAATAAACTGAGCTGGCAGATACTTTATGTTGGCTACAATAACTTGATGGTAGATTCAATCCTGGTGTCTTCAATCAGAAGAATGGGGTAGTCAATTATATGAAAGATCTCAAGATCTGTGCTTGGGGAGTCATTAACGTATGGAATAAAATCAATAAAATACTAGGGCCATGCAGTACTTTGGATTCAAGGGCAAAAAGGTGCTTTGGAGTGTACAGGGACATGGATGCAGAATCTGTCTGCAATTTCTTAACCAAATGTGTATTTTCCCAGAATTTAATTGCAACTGCAAAAGCAGTGTAATGGTATGTGGGAATGAGCTCGGGAGACAGGGGGAAGAGCCACAGCCAAGGGAATGGTCAGATTGCAAGATTGATGTTAGCCTTGTGAGGTAGTCCAGACAGGAAGCAGGCCCAGATGAATTAATTCTACTTTATTGTAAGGTTATATTAACAGAATCTTGCAAGTCTGAAAGTACATTCCTCCTCCATTGCCTTTACAGCCCAGGAAATTAGGAAGGGTCCCTTCTGAGATGTTTGTCCCACCAACATTGCTTCTATGAGCTCAGCTGCCTCTTATCCAACTGTTCCCCTGGCTGTGGCTCTTCCCCCCTCTCCCAAGCTCATTCCCACATTCCCATACAGGCAGCCACACAATCTGAGAAAAAATGCAGCTGCTTTAAAAAGTTGCAGATAGGTGCCACGCCTGTGTCCCTGTGCTGTCTTTTTTATCTTTGAATCTAAAATTCTGCACCAAGGAAATGAGAAATGAAGCCCCAAATGAAAATCAAGACTGTCCAGCTGGTACTGCAGATGAGGTGGTCTTCATTATAAAAAAAAAAAAAAAAGATGTTTCTTTATTGGAAATAACAATTATGAAAGATAAAGGACATTATTTTAATTAAACAGTTTTCAGTTCATTTGACAGAAAAATCAGCAGATGCGTTACTCTGTAAAACTGTATATTAGCAAATGCTGATGTGCATGAATGCCCATCTTAATTTGTATACCCAAGTTTCTTGTATTTAATTACATTTTTGAGACTTTGTAAAATTAATCATCTAAACCAACAGCTATCTTTTACCTAAAGACAGGGAAGCCCTCATTTCTTTATCAACATTAACTAGCTTGTGGCTATTTGGTACAGTAGGACTCTACTTATGGATGAGCAAAACTTCTTGAAGATTTCCATAGAACTGATTTTTCTCTTTCTGCCTTCCTTCTCTACAAATATCCCTTTTATGGTTTCCTTTGAAAATCCATTTCCTACATTCACAGCCCCTAAATTTGTAACTTGGCTGTGCAGAACTTCTCTCATCTATTAGTTTTTTCATTGCTCACTCAAATTTGAATCCTTGTTGTTATGCACATATGTGAAATCCTGGTGCATTACATTGAAATTACAAGACATCATGGGTTTTCATGCTTCACGCATTTGTATTTGAAGTCACACTTAATAAATCAATTGTAGCATTAAAGTTGGCTAAATATTTTACTGAAGAGCAACTAACCAATGCAAATTCTTAAAATGATGTACAGTCTGAGGCCTGAGGATTGCATACATCCCCTAAAAACCTTGGATAAGGCCAGAGATCACAGAAGATTACAGATTATAGTATTTAAGGTAGGAAATGTAGCAAATGATTACATAAGTTCACTCTGCTTTGATTTTCATCTTCCATAACAACATCAGAAGAAGAGCATAAATGCATGGCATTAAGTTTAATTGACATTTTAAATTATCTGGCAAAAACTTTTTTAAAAAAAACCTAAGCCAGTTTTATGCCAGTTCAGAGGTCTAAAAAATGGACTGATACATGACCATGGAGTTATCCTAGCTCATATGCTGCCCACAGATGGAAACAAATCAGTTGAGAGGAGAATGGGATGATTTTAACTTTCAACTAACTCCTCTAAGTTAAATAGGATATACTAAGTGTCATGAATGAGAGAAATATGATCACATTATCTCAGCATTAAAATCCAGCATCTGCCCTGTGCAGATGTTTAAAGGGGTATTCACTTTGAAGGTGTGCTGTTTGAAAGTTGAAAAAAATATTTGTAAGGGCAGATTTTAGTTTTTTTAGTTAAGAATTTATTTTTCTGTTTAAAATCATATTCCTGTGCTACCAGTAGAAATATAACTATGTAAAAAATAAGGAAGCTATGAGGACCCCAGGTAGCCTTTGGCACTATACTTTGATTTGGTGTGACCCAGAAGAAGGGAACAGAAGCCAGACAATAAGATGTAAAAATGTAGTGTAAAAGGAGTCATTTTATAATACTAATAATGGGGAAGGAATGTAGATCATGGGTGAAAGCAAGACTGCAGCATCAGCCTCAAGGACTGGTCTTAGATTATTACTTCAATTGTTGACATAGAGTTAGGGGCTTTTCCTGCCTATGTAAAGGTAATTAATTATTCACGATTGATATATCTTTTACAGATCAGTATTTGCGGCTCCTGGTCTGATTGGCTGGGAACCTGTGATCATTGTTTGAGGGTACTTCAATAAAGAAACTTGGTTTTGGATCTCCATTGCTTTAGTTCATATTATAATGGGTCATTTTTTCCACAACATGAAGCTTTGATCCCTAGAATGAAAAGTCATGAAGTAGAATCCTGCTTCTCTTTGCCAAAGCTGCTTCTCTTCACATAGGAATAGCAGCATCTCACATGCACAAAAACTCTATTAGAGAAGCAAAATGGCTGGTTGAGGCTGACTTGATTCCACCTTTACTTTTTTACTGAAGTGTAACACTTCTTTGAGGCAGAGTGAGGATGAGCTAAATCATCTTGTCAAGATAAGCAATCTACCCTTCTCTAGTCCAGAACATCTGAAATGGACCCAAATGGCCTTCTACGTTCTGCACCAAATTTGCAGACAGAGAGATCTTGCAAAAGAGAAACCAAACTGTGTTCAAGGCCTTATACAAGGTAAATATGCCAGCTTGATACACATTCTTCAATCTCAATTTCAACAGTAACAGAGAAGGCTGGCTATGGCAATAGAAGTAATCTGCTAAGCAACAAAGTTGCCCATTTAGATGAACTATTTTTTTTCTTTCTGAGCACATTATATGAGATCACATTCTAAGATGGAAATTCTTTTCTCATGATGGAATGCTAATTAAAAGTTGGTGTGTGGTTGAGCACCCTTCTGATGATAATAAAAGGTATTGGAACAGGAGGTCATAAAATATAGTGGGATTTATGTGTTTCAAATTAGAGGCAGCAAGAGTCATACATACACACAAGGACATTTTGTAACAAATCTGTTTTTTATATATTTTAGTTATTTAGGGCAATGCTTAGAATGAATTAAGAGAAGACATGACACTAGCCTTGGTCTGTCTCTTTGGTCTGTGTAATTGGCTTTAGCATCTCTGGTTATCTTTGATAGATGGAGCTGTGTAAAATCAATCATTAAGCTCAATACATATAAGTAGTAGCATATAAAAGCCTACAATTTTCCTGAAGTTTTCTTCCCCTATAAAATAGGCTTCTGTTTTTCTGTCTCACTCAGTGGTGCTGCCTTTTATGCTTACCTTATTGTTATGAGGTAGCAGAGTGCTGCTGTTGAATCCCCCCACACCCCACACACCCCACACCTTTTCCATGTACAGATCTCACCTTCACTTCTTTTCCATGAAATTAAGGGACAAAGTCAGGGGAAAAATACAGAAGAACTAGCAATAATTGGTGTAAAATCTGATAATGCCAATCATGTATTACAGTCATGGCATGGACCCAGAGCCTGAACCTCTCCAGGTCCTGCACAAAGGATTTTTCAATGAGCAATGTAAGGATCATACATACAAAAGCTTCCTGCATATGGAATCCAGCTTTTACATTATGACTGGCTTTGCTGCAATGGGAAATGCTGAATGCTGAACTGCAATAGTTCAAGGTGATGGAAAGATCTGATATGCCTCACTCAATTTTTTTCTGAACATTTAATATCCTTCTGCTTTACAAATTTATAGGTCTTAGATTCATTATTTTGTAATCAAAGACCAAAAAATGCCCCTTATTGTTGTGGGCAAAATGTCAGGTTTGATTTAATCCCATTTTTTGAAGCCATACTTGGCTAACCATACCTATTATTTCAGCAAAGGCTATAGTTATGCTCTCAGTAAGTAATATAAGCTTCAGATAAGAATACACACCACTGCAGTTGCCTATGAGCTATATAAATGTCAAATCCAGCGTGACATGAATATTACATTCACCCACTTTCCTATTTTTACCTTGGAAATTAAAATTCTGTGGTATTGCTGATATTTAGACTAAGTCTTTTCTAGAGTTTGTGCATTCCTAATTCATTTAGGTGCTTGCTGCTAAATGCTAGAAAAATGGAAATAAACATAACATTTAGGGAATACGTATCTTGTAGATATGAGCTTGGCATAAAAGAGTGGGTGTATAATCTATGAGCTAATATAAGGTAACCTTCAGCCATAGGAGGAATGGAAGTTAGATATCATGTCTTGAAAGTCTCAATTCCATAGTTGAGTTTTTAACACAGTCCTTAAAAGGCCTGTAACTCATGCTACTATGTGCTAGAGTTTCAGATTCAGAACTTTGAGTTAGGCCCTCAAAGCCATCTGCCTAGAGAGATGTTTCTGTTAATTTCTCTTTCAACCACATTCCTTAAAAAAATGATATCAGTTTTCAAATTTCCCATTTATGAAAACAACATAAATGTTGATATATGCTTTAAAAAAAGAGAAACAAATAACATTTTCCCCTATCCCTAGGCATTTCAGGAACTATAAAATTTTTCAAATGCCCTTTCTGAGAGCAGGATCGGGTCTGTCTTAAAAGAGATTCCACCAGGTCTTCTGATGAATTATGAGGTCAAAGAATCAAAATGAAGTAAGATGGAGATAATTTGGGAATGACTATAGATATATCAAAACCAGCCTTTTTGCCATGCAATAGGAGTTTGACTTTCTTGTCATTTATGCAAGGTCTCAAGCATTTAATCAGCCAATACTCCAAACAATATAGACAAGACACTCATTTGATCAACTGAATCCTAAACAGGCTGTGTCCATGAAAACATTCCAGAGAGTTTAGACAGTAAGAATGGTTTAGCAGAAAAACAGCTCTTTTAAAGTTCACAAACTTTCTCCACTGTTGAGTGTAGGAGAAAATACTCCATAGGTGATCTGAACCCTCTTCTCATATTATTTTTAAATGGATCTATTATATGATACCAGCAAAAATGGGACTGCACTGAGCTACTGGCCCTCTGTTTTTGGGCCCTTCTTATCATCTGATCATTCTGATGAGCCTGTTTGTGAGCAAAATTGTTCTACGGTTGACCTTGACTTTCCTCCATTCTTTGTGTTTACAACACCTATAACAATGGAAAATGGTATCACATGCACTTTGTCAGGTTAGCCCTTCTAAGCAGAACCACATCCATACATCCAAGCTCTAGTAAGCTCCTTTTCAATACAACAGCTGAATAAGGTTTTAGTAAGTCATCAGAAATTAAACCTTTATAGGAAACTCTGTGGTAATAAGCTAGTGTGCTGTAAGGTGTTAGACTTGATTAAGGTGTTGGACTTGGACTGAGAGACCCAGACCCATAAAATTCACTGACTGTCTTTGGGCCAGATGTTCTCATTCAACCCAACCTGAGTCTTGTTTTATGGGGACTGCTTTTCATTCTCTGAGACAACATTGGAAATCAGTCTGTTGCCTTCTTTGAGATTCAGTTTTGAAACTGATTAGGAAAAAAAAAAAAGCAGAATTTTAGTAACCTACATTATTAGTAACCTGCATGTTTCAGCAAAATAAATTCCATTGAATTCAGTAGAGTTTAGTTCCACATAAATGTGTTCAGGATTGTCATTGCAGAGTCAAACCAAACACAATTAGGAGATTGAATCTGTCCATATGCTAGAATGAGTGTCCTGGTTACAGCAATGTCTCATCTCCATCTCTTTCCCTATATTACTTTCTATTAGTTGTTTTGAAAAGTATTTCTATTTTTACCCTCTTTCCTTTCAATTGTTTCCAAAGGAATGGAAAATATTAATATGCCCTGAATGTGCTGCAGGCAAAGGACTTTCCAGAGGCATAAAGAAACCTGAATTCAACAGACATCTATAGAAAGTTTTTTGGGGGAAGACCTGTCATTATTTGAGGAGCTATCACTGTTCCTATCATTGTCATGAACTATCAGTGGTACATTTATATCTGTAGAGTGTCTGGGAGGCATAAGTGAGGTTTCCTGAATAGAGACTGTCCCCATCTGGGTTGTTCAGCAAGCAAACTGAATTATTAGGACTATTCTCAGTACAGTAGAACTTTAAAAAGTGGCATTAAATGGCCATTTTCCTCTTTTATGATCTTTTGTCTTACTGCCTTTCATTTCTCCTGTTTCATTCTGCCTTTTCTCTTCCATTCCACAGTCACACATATGCCTGACTTATTGGTATTCCTCTGTTCCCATTCATTTTGCTCCCTTTGCTTAAATCATGTTCAAAGTGTGAGGTGATATTTTCCTTTTTGATTTTTAATCAACACTAAGGCTACTAAATCTTGGCTCTGCTTTTCCACTCAAGAATCTCAGTGGGGTGTTCATCTCTCTATACCAAAATTGGGCTCCTGTTCGGCAGCCATGCTAATTTCTGAGCCAGATGTATAGACTAGCGACAGACAGCCTGTCTTCTGGGAGGAACCGGGCCAAAGCACTAGCCCCCAATTAATGACCCAATCATCCGTTCTTCCCTGAAGCACATTTTCCTCCCAGACATTCTGCATTAAAATGCATATGCTACCTGAAGGAGGCAGAGAACAGAGATGATACAGAGGGGATATGCCATGTCTTGTGGCCATCATTCTGTTCTTTAAAAAGTAGGCTTTGCTCTTCAGCTACCTTATTCATTAATCATCTCCATGATTCTCATTACCAACCTCATTCTTTTTCCCCTTAAAACAGGCTCTTTAGCAGAGTGCTTTGGTGTCTGCTCTTTCTTAGTCCTCTAGGGGCTGGGAAAGAAAAACAAATTAATTCTTTTTAGTGTTATTTCTCTACTTCTACAATCAATTAATTATCCTTGCCATATTACAAACTCCCCACAGACCTCTCCTGTGATCTTTTGCTCTTCATGTAATAGGAGAAAATTGTGATACTTATCTGAAAACTCTGTGCAATTTATGTTATATATACTGCACAGGCTTTATATTGCTCTTTTTTCTCAAATTTTATAAGGTGACCTAGAAGTCAGATCTTGCTTGCTTTGTATTTGGATTGTGCAACTGATTCAGAAGACCTGTTTCGCAATGCACAGGAACACTTGTGAAATGTCTTTCTTTGAATCATTAAAGCAGCTGCATCTTTTTTCAGGCTCATGCAGGTGCTTCATAAGCTGTTTCCAGCTGTTTCCATATGTATGTACACTCACAGCCAGTTTGCTTTATTTCTTGTGCAGCTATTCCTCACTGTTTCTGCATGTATGTGTATGCACAATCGCTTTCTTTCAAATGAAGTGAAATTATTGTGCACGCACATGCATGCAGAGGCAGCCAGGAGCAGCTTCTGAAGATCCCACAACAGCATAAAAAAAGACATGATTCCCTTAATGATTAAAAAAGATCTGCTTTATCAGTTCTTTCACATTTACACAACACCTCTTTCAAAGCATTTGTACAGCTCTGCTCTGAATAAAGTAGCCCACGTTATTTTTAAATCTTTTTCATTTTTCTAAAAAACATTTTATGTGGGTCAAATGTTTTTAACGTTCTTCCAGAAGTATTTCTTTAGAGCATGTGATGCAAATATTAACTGAAATCAAACATGATAAATTAAATGAGAGAAATAGCAGGACAACATGCTTTGTTTAAGTGAGATGAAAACCATATTTATTTATTGCTTAATTCCCTCTGCTTCATCCTGTGCAGATAAGCGGCTGTGTATTGTGTCAACAAATGCAATGATTAATTGATTGTTCAGGACAAATGTGATTTTTGTGTGTATGCATGCAAGCTAACAGAAATCTTGTTAATCAAAATTATACATAGGCATAGTCACTGGATTTATCTTAATATTATTCAAATCATTTAAATATATACAAATTTCTCACAATTCTGTTATATCAAGTTCTCATGTTAAATTCTGGGTCATATATGGCTTGCAAACTATCATATATTCAGAATGACCAGGTCCTACGCTAGGATACATTACTAAAATACAGGGTATGTATATACTTCCTAGACTGCCATATTTTAACTAGCACTCCCTAAGGAGAGGCTGATGGCAATGATTAGTAAGCTATGTTTTCTTTTGCTTTATTTTATTTAGCCATGTGAATAGTGCTATATTTGTTATTATAGTTTTTTTTAGGATGATCGATTTTTGTTCTCATTTGAGCAAAACTGTTTGGAAAGATGGTGTCCTATAAAGAAATATTTAATTAAAGGTATCTTCATAACATTAACACTACTGTTATCTCTTCTGAGACACTGATGATCAGTTATCTTTATATTCAATGCTGGTCAGTTTATTAACTTAGCCCTCTAAGCAATGTAGTAATCAAAATGTCCTGGGTTCAGTTGGTTACCCTATCATTGCTAGTTGTATTTAGCCATAGTGGACCAGGATCTAATGCACAGATATAATCAAATATAATCAAATATCTGATCCACGATTTGACTCCACACTGACTGAGACTATCCAATAAAATGAATAAAAAATATCCAGTAAGATGAGACTAGCATTGGAAAGTGCAGTGAAGACCTCCACAAATTGACAACATTATGCCAAAAGGTCTTATCTGGTTCTTCTCTTGATATGATAGATTATGCAAAACATGAACAATTCAGTAATGACATTTGTAAGTTTTCTGATTGATATCAATGTCCAAAAGTTTTTAAATTGGTTCTGAAGAACCAAAATCTTCCTTTCAGTAAAGTATAACTACATCCATTCTTGTAAAATTTTGAACAAAAATAAATTGTTATTTGCCTGGTCATAGAGAATATTACAAAGTTACATAATAATCCTGTGTAATTTCAGACAGGCAAGAATTAGTTGTAGGGCAGTGCATTCATTAACACTGCTGATGATATACTATGACACAATCTGTATAATCAGTAGTGTATTGTTGTTCCTTGTGATAAAGTAAGAGTTCCTACTGTGCAGCCCTTCAATCTTTTGGAAGTTTAGTAGCACTTTTCTTTAGCATCAAAAGCCTTGCTGAATTCTAAAGCATAAATTTAAGGTACCTAGCAGTCCAACAACTTCTATCATTGAATCCATTCTTTTGTTTTAAAGAAAGCTAAAGTCATGTTACAGTCTTGATCATAGCTATGTAATTGCTGATCTCCCAAGAAGTCACTGAATTGCAGTTCCTCTAAGTTTATCTCTGATTTATTTCATAATAATTTCCACGGCACATTTCAAGACTTTAAGGAACTTCAGGAACTCTCAACAATTTAAGATAGGCATATTACTTATGGAGAGGGGGACTGAATGGAAGCCCATAGGCTACAGTTTTAGAAAATGCTTTTAGGTAATCGCCATAGATACATTAATCATATTGAAGGATTGTTTTGCCCACAAACCTCCTATGTATATGGAGAAAAGACACAGCCAATTCTTATGTGTGAACCCACCATGGTCATATAAACTGGATGAGATATGAAATGTGGCCGAATGAAGGCAACCTATGTTGTTTTAAAGATGGCACTAGAAGCTATTTTTTCCCTTTTCAAAATAAGAACAGAATAGGATATTTTAACGGGTATTAAGCTTCCTGCACTTAGAATTTTTATTGTTCCCCTATCTATAAAGTTAGAGGGAGATTCAGATTGGGGCATGGCAAAGAAATATATACTAAAAATCTCTAACCTTTATAGTAAGGCTTTCTCTGGGTATTTTTAAAGTAATATTTAGTTTGGCCCTGACTAGAAAAAATTGAATGGTTGTAGCTCCAGTCATCAAGTGTAATAGGTTATTTAAGAATGGTATACTATGGTATTCAAAGTTCAAAAAGGAAATATACTATGCTAACTGTATCATAAGCGTGTTTCACTATTTAGGTCTGTGCAGAATGGTAGTGTTAATCAGGATGCTCAGATAAAAAAAAAATCATATGGATGAGGCCTAGATATACATTCACATCTTATCTGGAATTACCATGCCATATGTATTGGGTGTGATTTTTAATCTGGCCCTGAAATGAACTTCTTATGTAACTCTGACTATTACTAAATGTGGGCATTCAGCCAGGTTTCTTTTTGTATTGCGAAATAATTTGTAAATATAAATTAGATTTGTTTCATCTGGGAATGAGTAATAAAATAAAATAAAGTACAGGTACAATGATAAATTGATTCATTGTTTATTATAGTCACTGGCTGATCATTAAAGCAAGTAAGTGCTCTTTGGAGATTAATATATCTCTAATGCAATAGTAGATGTAATTTTATTAAATGAAACGAAATGGACAATTTTAGAAAATTTTTGCTAAAGCTGCTTTTCAAAGTTTGGATAGTGTCATATTATTTCTACTTTTTTGTTGTCCAAAGTAATTACTCATGATAAATTATAGCAGGAGAAAAGTTCTGCAGCCCCCATCTGCTGGAATAATATTGGTTCCCACTTATTGTGTCTCTGCAGAAATGAAGCAAGCAGTCCTTTATGGCAGAGTCCGTATATTGTGAAACATAGCACAGCCATCCAGCACTTAGTATAGAACCAGAATGCAGTTTACAATGGTGATTTTTAGAGAGTCTCTATCCCATGTCTAATTCTTCTTAGCACATATTGGCTATGTAAAAAAAAGAAAAAAAAAGAAAAAGAAACTTTCAGGTATCATTAACAAATATTTTCATCTGGAATGTATAAGTATTGGTTATATGAACTGACAGATTAATATGATGGTTTCTACATAGAACGTACAGTATATTTAAAGACTCTCTGACCTAACTTCCATCTTTCTTAAGACAAGCACAATACATTTATAGATGTCAGACTTCAGATTTAGTTGGTTGTAAGGTAATTAAACCATAATACAATGGCTGATGATGCAATGAAGCCTTGTTACATATGAACCAAGAATTATATCCCACTTTCCTCAGTTTTAATATGGTTCTTGGGACTCACTGTTTAGTTTATAAGTTGTGCCAGCTATTGGAAAAAATCATACTGAGGTTGGTTGGAGAATCAGTGCAGATGAACCTGTGAAACAAAATCATTAAAAGAGGCTTTTAATGATTCAGGCACCATAACTGAATCTGTGATTTATTATTTCATAATTTCTTATATCATCTTTTTGAATATTTTGCTATATTTATTTAATAAAATAGAACTAGAGAAAAAAAGAAAAAGAGAAAAAGAGAAAAAAATGAAATAACATAAATTGTATATATAAGGAATTCTCATATGTATCTAAAATATATGTATGAAAGTTTATGTAACAGTTTTCAATAAATGATGACTGTATTTCATAGTAATCATCCATATACTGTATAAACTTCATGTATAGGCAACTTGTTCATAAGTCACAAGTAACATCAGGTCTTTGGTCCACTAGGTAATTAAGGTCATAAATTTGTCTTTCCAATGTTGAAGTACTAATCTCTTGGCAATGAACAAGGCATAAAGAATCCATTTCCATTGTCCATCAATTTCCATGTAGTAAGTATGTAGTTCAAAAGAATGTGTATATCATCTTATTTTAGAAATAACAATCAGTAATATTTACTGAACATAATCTAACAACTGAGATAGGTCTGCTCAATCCTTTGAAATTAATGGGTATAATGTGCTCCATTGCACTGAGGCCACTATGTTCCATGCCATTTGCAATGATTTTTACTATTAACATAATTAACAGTATTAAAGTTAATTCCAATATAATAACTGTGTGATCAGATTTTCATCTGTTCCAAGCTTTTTATGGACATTTTTTAAAAAATGCACAATTGGTTGGATCCTGTACTTCTGATGATTACTATGAAATATAGTCATCATTTATTGAAACTGTTACATAAACTTTCATACATATATTTTAGATACATATGAGAATCAAAAGGCTCTTTCCATCTCCAAACTAAGTTGGATACAATAGAAATTCCAAATTTTAGAGAAAAATCATTTTTTGCTGATTTCCTACTTTCCTGTGGTTCCCAATGCTATCTTTGTTCCAAAAAAGCCAAACTCCATCAAGCAGATTATAGGAAGAATAGGAGGTTGAAGGGGATGTAAGAAGAGGCAACAATCACCCTTTTGCCCATAGCAACATCCAACTTGCACAATTTTGGTCTGTACCACTTTGGATCCAGTTCATGACTTAGACCAAGGCATATAAGAAGAAAGTAACCACTGGTGCTGATCCACAAATGCTTCAAAAATAGTTTGCTCCAGCACATAGTCTTCTACTGGGTCAATATTAGGATTGGGAAAAGACGTTGAAGGGGTATCTTATGAAGCATGTTGGTGCAAGCACCTTCCTTGAAGTCTTGAGATAGCCATGTCTTTCAGAAGAGTCAGCATGGCTGTTTTGAGGGCTTTCACAGATGGACTCCATACATCTGTACATGCCCTGCTCTTCTGCTTCTCTGACAGTATCAACACAAGCAACAACCATGCAGACACATGCAGACAAAAACAACGTGGGAAAGCCCACAAAACAGCTACACTTAACCTTTGCAACTCATGGCTGCATGTTTCATATTTTGAAGAAGGGTGATAAAAATCATCTTTAGATTTAGTTTTATTCTTCTTCATTAACATTTTACTTTTATTGGTACGAAGACTCTTCCACTAGCATCCAGTCCTTAATGTTGCTGTCCATAAAATTACAAATAGAAAAGTCATCTTACATAGATTTGGGTTATTCTGTTCTATAGAACATTTGGAGTAAACTTTATTTTCATAGGAATCTATTGTCAGTCTTTGTGTTCTGCAATAGAAAAGTGGTATATATGAAAAAAACGAAACAAATACAAATATCTCAAAAATACAAAAAAATATTGGTTTGCGAAACTGCTTTGAGTAATGACTACGGAACAAAAGCAGTGTACCAGTCAATCCAATAAATAAATAATTTTCCATTATCCAATAAACAGTAAAAATATTCAATTATTCAGCATGCGGAAAAGCCACTTAGAGCATATATTCTTATGTGCACTAGAACATAATGCACAGAGTCATGGAGAATTCTTATTTTTCTTCTAATTCAGAAAAAGAAGAGGTGTTGCATGCTTCATTTCATCACTGAGGAATGGCCTAACAAAAGAGTCTGTTCCCCAAGGAGCATGATTATTTTGAGACTTCTGATATCTTGGAGCAACAACTCATCTATCATCCTAAAACAACCAGTCGGTAGCATTTTTGCTTAAAATAACTCACTTTATTAGGCACCAGCCTCTGCTCAAAAATATGGCTTTATGCCCTACAGATATTTAGTCATTCGACTGCAACTGATTGGGCTTATAAATTGGAGTTTTAAATATGTTATGATTTTATTTGAAGATCATAAGCAGTAGGGAATGAATTTAATTGAATTGTGAATTGATGGGGGTTTTCTGGTGTCTGAGATTTAATAAAAACAGTTTAAAGTACCTAAACAAGACAGATTTGTCATTGTTCTCTGGGGTGGCAATAGCAGATTTAGTTTTGATTTGAAATGGGTCATGCTGTGAGTAGAGCAAAATTAGCCACAACAGATTCTGAATGACTGTGAAAAACAGAATTATAAATTATATATACACACACAAAAATTACCAGTTACTATTACCTATTATAACTAATTGTAGGACTGCAGCAGTTCAGGAAATGCATTTAGTTACATAATAAAATTATTATTATTATTATTATTATTATTATTATTATTATTATTAATAATAATAATAATAATAATAATAATAATACATTTAGCATGCAAAGTTCTATAAGCAATTTTTCTTCAGGATTCTGAAAGGAAAATGGTTAAACCTTCTTTCCACAATTCTGCTGCTACTCATATGTGAAGCTGCCATTCACATTCTTAAAAGTGTTATGCTGTCTAAAGCTATTAGGAGTTGTAAATCAAAATATCTGTTTCCTAACCATCAGAGGCACCCACCAGGGGGTCAAAAAAGTCATGACTCTTATCTTGACTCTTTTGACTCCCTCTGAATGCCCCTGCTTACCACTGAGTTTAGCCTTCAACAGGGATTTAAAATGGACCTTGCTCATTCCTAGAAGGATTTAGGTCTAAACCTTAGATATGAGACTTATGAATTGAATTGTATTGTCTCATTGTGGTAAGAGACAATGCTAATGTATTACTGGAAGAAAGTACAAAGTGTATATGATTCTCCACTTCCTGAAGTACAGAAAATACTTTTCACAGCCTCATTCTTTCAGCTGCGATCTCATTATACTGTGCAATCTAAAATCTATTTTAACAAAGCTAAAATATTTCATCTCTGTGATAATTAGAGCTATGAAGGAATTTCTGAACCATAAAGAAAACTATAAAGTTGTGTTGACTTATTTATATGACACATATTCAGTGGATGAATATACTTACTGAGCATAAAAACCAAGCAGTGCTATTTGCAAGCCTTCTTATATCACAAAACAACTAGCATTAGTAAATACCTGATTTGTTAGAAAAAGTTTCTGATTTTGTTAGACAGTCTGAATGAACCTTGTTCTCAAAATTAATGACCTCTCTGTAGTCACGGGTGGAATGTTTGTGGCTACTAATCCTATTTTTATGCTGGTTCATTTAATTTTTTATTGTACCTATTAACATTTCAATAAAATATTTATTCCACTTTAAAATGCCATCAACAGTCATAAGAGGTTATAAAATGAAGCTGTAGAGTATTCCTACATTAATACCAAATAAATATTTTCTTCAGATCGATAGGTTACTAATTTGGGATAGTAAACCATCAAGGTTTTCCTTAGTCAAAATTGAGATTAACATTTGAAGAGGGTGGTCTTAATCTATCTGATCTGCAAAAATATCATTGGGCTTATTTTTATCAGCCACCAGAATGTGGAATGAAAATATAGTGGAATATTATCCTTTATAGGCTATGTTGGAAAATTTTATCTATTTCCCTTGTGATCATGGCAAGTTCTTTGACTAACATATAGTACAAATGGTGTTTTATTTCCAGGAGTGTGTGCAGTGAGAAATCTTTGGGCCATATTGGGGTGTAGATTGGGATTTGATAATGACACTCATGAATATTTAACTGTTTGGAATAATTCTACTTTGAAAATAGGTGGCAAAATGTTCTACTGGGCAGAAGCCATGATTATGACTTCAATTATTATGTAATGACTGCTTTAAGAATTTCTGCTGACTTCAAATTGAATTTGGCTTCCCCAGCAGTGGTATCTTCAACTTGAGCATGTTTTAATGGACCAATATGGGCCAGCAGCTTTGGCTGCTTCAAAGACACCTGAGATTTTCTTTTATTGGAAGGAATCCATGATAGAAGTAAAACCCGTAACATATTATTATCAAATGCTCAGCAATATTTTTAAAGTGGACACTTCTGGGAGGGTCCAAATATAGACTAAAGAACTAGAATCTTTGATAATGCCCTATCAATGGCTTCATGTCTTTATATTTCAACAGATTTGAAATTAAAATTGATTCATCAAAAAATTGTATTCAGGGTATATTGAACTCCCTAAAGAATGTACTCAAAATGATGGACAACAGCTTTTCTTTGTTAGAGGTATAAAAACTTTGGGGGTTCATTGACCCATATGATATGGTCATCTGATCATATCGTATCTTTTTGGAATGGTATTTTAATGTATATAAATAGATTTATAGGAGAATCTTTAAATGTTAAAGATGTCGCTGTGAAATTGAATTATATACCAAAGCTTTGGAATGTGATTATTTATCAGGAATTGTGGTTGTATCAAGCTGGGGGAGAGGGAAGGGGAGTTAAAAGAATTATATTGAGAAATTGGAAAAGTTATATATTATTTCAGATGTTAAGGAATGGCTTTTGGCAATGTGTGACCTATCTGTTTTGGAAAAGGCAGTATTTTCTGCTAATCAAAGGATGAAGCAATCTGTACTACTTTGGCAGAGACTTTGTGTTATCTTACAATAATGTTTTGTATTGATTATATTATAGTAGGCTGTGGTACTTATTAATGACTATTGATTAGTTTAATGTATGGTAGATTTTTTCTTTCTTTTTTAGTTTGTTTGGAGTTTTTTATCCTTTTCTCTTATTTTTTTAAAGTTAAAGGAAAAAAGTTAAGGATTGCTTAATTATGGGGTGTGTTTTTTTGTATATTTAGGTATTTTGTCAATATTTTGTATTGTAAAAAAAAAATAATAATAACATGAAGTTTTAGGGTAAGAGGGTACAGAATGGAAGACTTGCTATAAACTTAAGGGTTTCGTAACCAGCTCTTCACTGACCTGGCTTTCAAAATTCATGGTGAATTTTGTGCTTGTTTATATTGCCTGAATGGGGCTTATTTTGCCTCTTAAGGAGTCCCATTTATTGCTGGAATAAGAATCAAGAACCCCAACACCACCTTCTTAAAACAGAATATATACAACACACACCCAAATTAAAAACATGAGGAAGAGAAATAGATACCTCTTTTCCTGTGTAAGAAAAAAATAGGAAATTGGAGAAAAGCTTTCAGTATAGAATTCGTAATTATTCTTTTGGCTTCTGTTATAAATAATCCTCAGGATAAATGTTCATACATTTTCACTTAGTTATTTTTAAAGAAGAATCCAGATACTACCAACAATATAAGAAGGGTTGTTAAAACTGATGGAAATGGCAGAAAATGATAAGTTGACTTGCTTATTAAAGGAAAACTCAAATAACTATTACCTTAAAGAATGGAAACCATTGATGGACTATTTGCAAAATGCAGGTGGGGTGAAGCTTATATGGGGATTTGGAGATTAGATTATAAATGTAATGGGATATGTTTTGACAAAGAATTACTCCTACTTAATGTATTAAAAACTAGCACTTATGATAGTCTTACTAATCCTAAGACCAGAGATAGATTGGAAGTTATCTATTTTTCATATCTTTTTTCTTTTTCTTTTACTTTATCTCACTTTTTCTTTTCCTTTTCTCTATAATTTGTATTTTCAATTTTCTTTTTCATTTCTAACTTTAAAATTTCAATAAAATATTATTAAAAAAAAAAAGAAGAATCAATCCAGAGTTTTCACACCAGGCACCAATGACCAGGCTCAAATTATCATAGTTTGGAATTATTATGCAAAGACTCAGCTCTCTTGAGATGTCCCTAAGGTGGAAATAAAGAGAACAGGATGACCATGAGCAAGATGGATGGACTTGAGGTGAAGGGCCAGGTTAGGGATGGATCATCTTGGAGAAGATCTGTCTTTGTGGTCACTAAAAGTCAGCACCAACTTGATGCACATGATCTATCAAACAATCATTGCAAAATAGGAAATTAGAAGTTTGCTCCACAAATCATATGAAGTTTAAGCTCAGTATAGTAACTGCCTGTGCTTTGTTCCATGGTTTCTTTTTATTACATCTAATAGATATCTATGGGAGTGAATACCATCTTAATTAGTGGACCATCAAATGGAATGGATGCTACTGATCTGCCACATCCCTACTACACATTGCTCTTCTGAATCATCGCTCTTATTCCTTAAATGCCATTTAACAATTTCACGACTTTCATGACCTAAAACCACCGAAGGAGAACTAAAGCATAATAATTGTCCCAAGAATGAAATATGCAAATGACAAGTTACTTACTGAACCAATTGATTAGGAAATTGCAATCAGTATTCTCATTATCTACTTGAAATAATTAACCCAGCATGATATAATTCATCTGTTGATTAAAGGTATTTGCTTAATACATTCGAAATGTGTAACAAGATTACAGGGTTCTGTCAGCTTTTCTATTGTACAATATGTTCTTATGAGATTGTGCCACAGCCAAGCTTTTAATCACTCCTTTTCTAAATTAGTATTGGGTTTTTTTACTTACATTTAGGAAAAAATACAAAATTTAGGCAATATACACTTGAAAAACACAATTAAATGGAACAATCTTTAAACTTAAAAAAAAAAAAAAACAGAAACCAAAAAAAAAGGGGGAACAATAAAAAAAAAACCAAATGAACAAAGAAAAAAAAGAAAGAAAAACCTATCTTACATATTAAACTTATCAGCAGTCACTGGTTACTAATAGAACCATGTGGCACTGTAGTATTCAAATTAGTATTAGGAATCAAATATTGTATAACATGTACTATGGACAGAAGTGTACGTCAAAATGAATGAAGAAACCTCTCTCCTAAACAGGGACATTTCATGGGAAATTGTCTGAGAACCCTGTCTGTGCTAATCTGAGCACTACAACCAAAGAAATGTGGAAGAGATTATTATACCCAAGTGGGGTCTTGAAACAAAGTATTGTAGTATGGAATGCTTATCTTTCCCTCCCTCCCTCCCTCCCTCCCTCCCTCCCTCCCTCCCTCCCTCCCTCCCTCCCTCCCTTCCTTCCTTCCTTCCTTCCTTCCTTCCTTCCTTCCTTCCTTCCTTCCTTCCTTCCTCTCATTTACTTTAATTTTTTTTCCCTGTTTGTGTATATTCTTCCACAGTAATCACCATTACTTGCCCAGTGAGTATGCTTAACCATAATTGAGCTAAGATTTTGGATGGGGTAGATACACATGTGTTAAATCCAAGCTACATTCATTTCAGCAATGCTTGTGTTATCTACAGAATGCTGAGAGTTGAGGCCCACCTACCAGGAGGAACGCAAGCTGGAAATGCTGATCAATCATTTTATTGCCCTTGAATATTGTTGCAGATGCTTCATTTCATTACTGTTTCTAATACATACAGAGCTAAAATATAAAGCTAACATTATAGTTTGGATTCAATGACAGTTTGGCAGCTCTGCATTTTTTTCTATCAGGTTGCAAATTCCTGAATAACTTGATTTCATTTACTTTCTGTGAGGAATATTATAATGACCTAAATAGTTTATGAAACTCTTTTGCAATTATATATAGCTATCTACTTTTTCCTTATTAAACTGTTAATGTTTTTATGAGACAAACTGCTTATTCTGTATAAATATATCACACTGCAATGATAAAACTACATTAATTTGCAGTAATTAGATGATGATATTGATTATATTGAGATTCGCATGACTAAAGCTTTTGTTAAAAAAAAGTATTAGAGACATTATTTTTTTATTTTATAAATAGTTTTACTTTTTTAAAAGCTTGCAGCAGTCAAAAGACAAAGTGTTTTGCTTGGCACACAACCTAATTTTTTTTTGTTCAACAACTGACTTTTTGAAACACTGAAGTAGCAAAATATGTGATAACTAGACATCAGTCTTCTTATTCCTGTCTTAGTAAGAGATGAAGTGGTGAATGTGAGTTGATGGCACTCTGTATCCCACTGGACTGGGCTAAGAAAGAGCTAGAAATTATCCTCCATCTCAGCTGGTTTTATTTGATCTTACTATACTAAATAAACCAAACTGCAGATTTATATGTAGTTTATTTCTTTATTTTATTCCATTTGGATGCCACATAACTCCAACTGATTCTATATGTAGTTTATCTCCTGTAGTTTATCTCCTTATTTTTTTCCACAATTGGATTATCATCAAGCATTATTGTTCACTTTCACACTGGATTTGTTAAATTTTATAATGATGTAGCAGAATAAAAATTGAGCCTCTGCTTGCCACATCTAATGTTAAGGTGCAAAGGAACCCTACATTTATTATTCTACTAA
Organism: Python bivittatus; assembly: GCF_059951505.1. Taxonomy (NCBI): domain Eukaryota; kingdom Metazoa; phylum Chordata; class Lepidosauria; order Squamata; family Pythonidae; genus Python; species Python bivittatus. The sequence goes on from NW_028277086.1 coordinate 27,970,599, forward strand.
AGTGTCAAAAATGGGTTCATGTCAGATTGATACCAGACTGATCCTTAAATTCTGGAGATGAATAACTTTCTGGTTTAGTTGACATATGTAGGAGAATATTTTCCTTATTTCTGTAGTGAAATGTGATACTTCTTATATGCATTTTACATTATAATGTATTTCTGTGCCAACTTTTGGACTGAAAGTTCCCCCAAATGCTTACAAAAGTTAACACAAATGCAGAATTAAACAACATCCCACAAAATACAAAATTAAAGCAGCAATATCTGAACCGCATTAAAAAAAAAACATAGAAACCTCTTTATCTATGCTTTAGACGTGGAAATGGCTATAATATTATTAAATAAAAATAATTATAATAAAAACAGAAGTATAGATAATCCAAAGTTTTTATAAGGCAAGAAACAGCAACATTTCAGTAGCTAAAATTTGCAGTGAATCATATCAGAGGGGGGGGAGAAATGGGATTTGAGGATATTTTTCTCCTTTGTGGGGTTTTGGGTAGTATTTGTAGCTTTTATGGGTTCATAAAACCTACTGGAGGCCTAAGATAAACTTTGGCAGTTTGACATTGAAAGGACTTTGGGATCAACAGAAGGCAGGCTTGGAGGCTGCACATAGGCTCTGTGTAAGTAGGAACTGTCCAGTGTTGTTACAAAGTTATCTTAATAGAGGAAATGTTAATATGATAGAAAAACTTACCCTTGATAGCAGTTTCTCCTGTAGCAAATAGACTGGTTTTTCTGCCTATCTGAATAAAATAGAGGGGGACCTACTAATTAAGTGGTTCACATTTATGTTAGGAATACTAGAAGGTTATTGCAGCTGGATAGTGGGTAACAGTTTTGATTAATGTTCAGAATCTCTCCTCCACACCCCACTTGACTTGTATATTTGTATTTCACTGTTTAATAACGTCATTATCTAATTGTTCCCACACTAGTTTCCAGCCCTCCACCTCTATCAGAGATTCATAAGAGTAACCATTAAGAGAGTTTGGACAAATATCCCTTCGAGCAATATTTTCAATCTGAACAGGGAAATTGCAAACATTAGCCTTAATTGTTGTCAGGGAAAGAAAGAAAGAAAGAAAGAAAGAAAGAAAGAAAGAAAGAAAGAAAGAAAGAAAGAAAGAAAGAAAGAAAGAAAGAAAGAAAGAAAGAAAGGAAGGAAGGAAGGAAGGAAGGAAGGAAGGAAGGAAGGAAGGAAGGAAGGAAGGAAGGAAGGAAGGAAAGGGGAGGGAGGGAGGGAGGGAGGGAGGGAGGGAGGGAGGGAGGGAAGGCAACTTCCATAAAGTACTCTAGAGACCAGAAAAGTTAAGTGTTGGGTTATATTGCTAAGATTAATTTATAATACTAGGCAGCCTTTTAGTGTTGCCATACAATAAGCACAGTATTTTCTGTTTTATGATTTATTCTATACTACTTTAAAATGCATTACCTACTCGATTTATAAACTGTTTCATGAAAGAAAAAAGTTCAGGCATGGCCTTAAAGCTGCTGCTGCTGCTCTTCCTCCTCCTCTTCCTCCTCCTCTTCCTCCTGCATTTCTTTTCTTGTAAAATTGGAAGATTTCATGGGTTATTGAAGATCAAGACTGGCTTTGCTGGTGCCAGAAAAGATAAAACAAATAAAATAAATTTAAAAGCTTGTTTATTTATGGACACTTTTTAATTATACAAAATTTAATTTTTAGCTACTTTTCATAAATGCTCCTGAATTTGCACAGGCAGTATATTTACTTTTGTTTTTTTTTTTTTGATGCATCAGTCTTAAAAGACAGATTTCCCATACTTTTAGCAGGATAAGCACAGAAAGATAGCCAACTATACATATTTTTGAGTGATAGGATGGAGGTTAAAATGGGAGAAAAGTTCTTTTCTAAATTTCAGTGATGTGATTAAGAAAATTTCACTTTATTGATTGGTTGTATATCTTGCAAGTTGCTACATTATGCCCGCATGTGCTACATGTGCTATATTTACTTATGCGCTGTAAGTACATAAAATCTTTCATTATTAACAGATTAACTAGTTTGCAAAGCACACTTATGTAGAATAATTCCCCTAAACACAGTAAATGTTACTACTGAATAGATACAGTATGTGACTGCTCTGTAAATCTATTTTGGAATGAAGCTGAATTGTAATAGGTGAAAAATAGTTAAGGGTTAGCATACGTGCTAAGATTATCACAAGCAGTCAAGAAGAACCATAAATTAGCATGCAGATCCCATGTTATGCATGCAGGAAATCTCAGGTTCAAGACTGTTCAGTTGAAAGAAAAGGATGAAGTAGTAGTTGATGTGTTAAAGACTTTTGGCTTCAGGAACAAGAAAGTTGTTGCTTGGTGGAGTCAAAATATGGACTAGATGAACAAGTTTATTTGATTGAAGGATAGCGTCCAGTGTTCCAGTGGAAAGAGCTGGAATCCTTAGGGAGAAAACAGTTGGGAAAATATTGTATAATAACAAGTGGACAGACTAGATCTTTAGTCTGGTCACTGGTCCATCTTGGCTGAGGGTTATCTATTCCAGGGCTTGACAACTGGTAGAACTCCAGATATTCTTAAACTACTGCACTAGCCATTCTCTAGAGATCCTGGGAATTGTTCTGCAACATCGGTAATCTACCTCTTATAGACCTCTAGAGTCTATTCATGACTAGCAGTAACTAGAATTTCAGACAGAAGTTTTTTTCCAGCTCTGCCTGGAAATGCTGGTCATTGAAGCTGGGGTTTTCAGCTGGCAAAGCATGTGCTTTTACAGTTCTTTTACAAGTTCACTTACAAACAAATGTTATTTTAAATGTTACAAGAATTATAGACAAATAAAAAGTATATATGCACACCATAAATCTTTCCTCCCATTTTAGAACTAACAGTAACTTCGGAAATGGATTATATTAAATACAACATGTTAATCCACCCATATTATCAAAGTTTGAGTAGATAAATTTGTTACAAATACAATTGTTTATGCATTTTTCTTAAATTGTTTTTTCAGTTATAAGCAATGAACTAAACCTGTCTGTACGTTGTTTCAGATGAATAATCTTCAGTGCCTTTACAGTAAATTGAACTTCTTAGCTGTATTTGCTTTGCCAAATGGAGCATTTCTTTTCTGAATGCATCACTGCCTTTACTATTTATATCCATACATGTGCATTATTAAAAGAAAAAGAAAAGTAGAGACCCGCTACATGGGACCTTTGTGTATGTACAGATGAATAGATTTTGCCTTGAAGAATTAATGAATAGTTAAGACATAAATCATAGAAGAAAATGTTTTAATACTAATAAGAAAGTAGCAGCAGACCTGAAAGATGGATGGGCTGTTGAAGTACCAAAAAAAAAAAAAAACTTTAAGGAAAAAAGAAAAGCAAATAGAAGTGAAAGACCCAAACTGCTCAGTGTTGGTAAGGAAAGAGGCAGTCAGTGCTCTCTGATTGTTTCTAAGGAGTGAGAAATCTGGGACATAAAACTAAACAGTTAATTCAATTCAGGTTAGAGGAACTTTTGTTACAATCCTAAACACATTTATACAAACCTCAATCCTTGATTAATCAAAATGAATGTGTATGAGTCCAGAATTACACTGTGCACTGTTATTTCCCAGCACAGCAACAGCATTTGCATATATATATATATATATATATATATATATATGTGTGTGTGTGTGTGTGTGTGTGTGTGTGTGTGTGTGTAGAATTTGGCACTTACAAAATCCTTAACAGGAGAAATATTTTCAATACAAAGTACTCATTTTAGTGAGAGTAGCAAACTGTCTTCTCTTTATTCCAGATACATTAAGGATATTATAACAATAAACATCTCTGTGTGCTAGGCATTTTTGTAGCGATGTCATGGCCTGTTTTCTTTGAAAGCTGAAAAATATAATAGAAGAACTGTGATTGTATATTCTCTATTTGGAATTGCACTAATATTCATAGAAGCAAAACACTATAACATTTTAATGCTACTAGTATTATTTGTTGTTGGAGAAGACACCTGAGAATACCGTGGACAGCCAAGAAAACAAACCAATAGATCATTGAACAAATCAACCCAGAGGCACAAATTATCCTGCTTGGATACATTATGTGAAGACCAGGCTCTCTGGAGAAGGCTCTAATGCTGGGAAAGGTGGAAAGGAAGAGAAGAAGATGACCAGCAGCAAGGTGGATAGACTCAGTTATAGTGGTGATAGGGGCATCGTTGGAAGAGCTGAAGGACCAAGTTAGGGACAGATCATCATGAAGAAAATCTATCTATGTGCTCACTAAGAGTCAACAACAACTTGATGGCATGAAATCATAATCAGTATTATTCTATATTTTTATATATATATTTTTATCTGCACTCAGTCGTTACCGACCCTGCAGTGACTGCTTTTTAGACGAATCCTTTTTGCAGTTTTCAAGGCAAGGTGTTTCGGAAGTGGTTTGCCAGTGCCTCCTTCCTAGAGCAGAGCCCAGCTGGTGAGCACAGGAGGCGGGGTTTCCATTGCTTTGCACCCTTTTTCGGGCAAGCGCGGTTGCACTACCCGGCAACTGCTCCCGACTCCTTTTGCAAGGCGCCGCCAGCACTTTTCCTCCCACCAGAGTGAGAGTCCCCATTTATCTACTCACGTGAGTTTTCGAACTGTTGGGTTGACAGGAACTGGAGGTTCAAGCAGGAGCTCACTCTGCTACGCAGAAGGCTGGGCTCGAACTGCTGAAGTGTCGACCATTTCTGGCTGGCAACTTTCAGCATCATTAAGCCGCTGCGCCACTATGCCCCATTCTATATTTTATCTCCCATTATTTAGATAACAACCATTCATTATTTGCCTTAGCAAAGGCCAATAGTGATTATTTTTATAGCTCACAATTTTGTTTTGACCTAGATTATACATAAGAATGGATTTGATACCAGGCTGGATGCAGGCCAATAAACTAAAGCTGTATCCTGATAAAACAGATGTGATTCTTGAATCAGGGATATTGGTTTAAAACTGTTTTGTATGAGGGGGCATCTCTCTGAAGAAGTAAATATAGTTTGGAATACAATATGATCCAGCATTTTCTCTTAAAGTCACCATAGGCTTAACAACAAGAAATGCTTTTCATCAGCTTTTCATAGACAAATAAAATACAGTATATTGCTATAATGTGGGACTGTCGTTGAACTCAGAATCAATGCTGAAGAACTACACTGACTGGTTGTTTTGAGTTCAAAGTGCTGGTACACTTCAAAACTACCTCCTTCCATACCAGACAGTTCTTATTTAAAGACTTGCTGTCTATAATGGTCACATATTATGCATGGAGTAAAACATACATGCACTCATGCAGAGGACTCTAGGATCCCCCTAGATCAGATTTCCCCAACGTGGTCAGTACAGACCCCCAAGAGTCAATGAGGCTATCCAAGGTGTCAATAAATGGCTGGGGGTCAATAGGTGGTTGATAAATTATGGAAAGTTGATTGGGGTCAATAAATATTTTGGATCTCTGTAGAGCTCCACACTAGTCCCCACTCCTGAAGGTGAGGTGGCTAGTGGCGAGACACTGTTGCCCAGGATTGTATGGGCAGCCACCAGCAATAGTACTATTAGTTAAAGTAGTATTTATTAAATTATTTTCATATAATAAATGTTTGGGGGTCATTGAACAATCTTCAGCTTCGTGAAGGACTCAATGAGCTGAAGAGTTTGGGAACCCCTGCCCTAGGTTGTTTGTTTGTTTGTTTATCTCAATTTTGAGGCTGCCTGACTTCATAATGATTCTGAGCAGCTTACAATTTAAAAAGAAAACAGCATATCTAGAAAGAAACCCCAGCTGATAAGAAGATTATACATTATCAATACAAAAATAAAACCATAGAGATTCTGCAACCAACCAGTCCCAAGGCTGGGAGACCAACCAAGTCATTAGGGTGGGAGCTGTATGAATGTCATTCCAAAGGGCAACAAAGAAGACACATTTCCTATGTTGTGCAAGATGATACTGTTTAACTGACAGGACCTGGAGCACGCCCACTCTGCCTTAATTCACCAGCTAGCCAGACAAAAGTGGAGATAAGCAGTCCCTCAGATAGCCAGTCCATGCACCATGAGGGGCTTTACAGTGGTAACCAACACCTCAAACTGCACATGGAAGCAAACCAATAACTAGCTTGCAGAGCAGTGGGGACATGTGAGCATAACATGACACACCAATTACTGCCCGTGCCACCACCTTCTGGACTAGCTGGAACTTCTGGGTGGTCTTCCAGAGCAGCTCTATGTACAGCATAATCATTTTATCACCAGTTTAAGACTTTTATTAACATTTTAAGTAATTACAGGACCACCTGCCTGACTGTCCCATGCACTCTCACAAGATGAGTATGGTCCTGGTGTCCTCCTTGGATTGCATTTCATTGGATCCAGGAAGTGTGCCCATTCTGTGGTGTTGATTGCCCTTTGGAACTCCACTCCTGAGATTTGAATGGCTCCAACCCTGTTAGTCTTCTGGAAAGCTTTAAAAGCCTGTTTCCCCCCTCCAGATATTAGACCAGGATGATGAACGAGTCTGTCTTCAAGCAGGTGAAATGTGTGTTTGGCTGTATGTTGTCTGATACACTGATTATGGGTTTTATATTAATATTATTAGAAGTAGTGGCATTAGTATAATTAGCATTATTGGGTTTTGTAAAATTTGTTATCATTGTTTTCTGTTTGGTTTTTACTTGCTGTCTATAGCAGGTATATAACAGGACCATCCCTTAGAGAGGGACTCAACTGATTACTTTTTCCATAAATGTCTTCAGCCACCAAGGAGGCCAATTCTTTAAAATACTATACTGTATAATAGGTGTTTCTGGCCACGCACCAAAAAAACTATACAAGATCTGTCACACTATTTATTCCATTGCACTATTTTATCTACTTCAACTTCTGCCCGTGAGAAATTCTGGATGTTTTCTTGAAGGGGAAATTATTCTGACCCCATTCACACAAAATTGAACATTTAATTAATTTAAAGGAGACTTTATTATAGCAAGTTTTTCTTGAGTGGCTGCTAAACAAAGCAATAATTTTATTTAAAGTTTTTAATCTTTTATTTATTTTTAATTGCTATACCAATAATGCTTTATACATTTTACTTAACTTTATGTATTTTTATGCATTTTAATAGTTGGTCATTATTTTATTTAACTCCTGCATTGTTTATTATGACAAATAAATACATTTTCTTGTCTCAATCTGCTTATCAATTAATGGGCTACAATAAACGAAATTTGCTGCTGATTTGTTTAGCCTAGTTCTAGCTGATAATTGTAACTGTTAATATATTAAGCAATTTAGGTTCAGACATATAAAAGATTATTTAATTTGGGATAGGGAATCTGGCACCCTCCACATATTTTTGACTAGAAATCATATTAGCCCCAGGGAGGATGGCTAATAATAATGCTTAATAGGATTTGCAGTTGAAAAGATCTGAAAAACACCTGATGTTATTTTACCCATAGACTGAAATCTGGATTGAAAGTCCTACTTAATGTGGAGTTACATATTATGAGCTACACCTATTCTCTTCTGTTGGTCCTACTTAATGAATATTTGTGAATACCAGGTACAAGGTACCTTCTTGTGAATTTAGTTTGCAAACTTAACATGTTCCTAATTGCCACTGTAATTTTTGTAACCTTCCTGAAGCCTCTATATAAGATGATGATGATGATGATGATGATGATGATGATGATGATGATGATGATGATGATTGCAGGTAAAAGAGCCATGTGGCATTTTCAGTGGCATGATCCAGGTTCCTAGTGCTGCAGATATTATCTTCAGAATCAGAGGCTAGGTGGAACTGCCACAGTCTAATCTTACACCGGTGTGTTGGCTTATTCTGTAATGCAGATCTGATTGTTCTTATGAAGCTGACTTCATGAATTATGTTTCAAAAAGAAAGAGCTTAAAATATTCCGCTTACAATGAGTTGGACTTCTCTTATATGCACATCAAATCTCAGCAATGCATTATGTGTTAAATGCTTTATCAGTCTTGATATGTGTGATTATGCAAACCACTCCTTCTCCAAATATATTCCAGATACATCATTTCTGTATTTAACACATTACTTTTCATGTGCAATGCATTTAGAAGGTTTTGAATTTAAATCTGTGCAGTCATTCTGTCCATTTCTGTTATAGTAGCTTGAATTAAAATGTGACCATTTGGATTTATTTATTTGTTTAGATTGAGTATATGGCACCCAACTCACAATAACAAATCTGGTCCATTTATATATGATTAACAGCATAAAATAGAAAAACCAAAAAGAGAACACACAAACACCTAATACAGAATAACTGGAAGCAACCCAGCCTATTGCCATTCCAATTATTACATTTCTGGATACGCTTATTCAGCACTCTTGCCCAATGCTCAGGAGAAAGACCAGGTTTTCAGAGTCTTTGTTGTTGTTGTTGTTGTTGTTCAGTCGTTAAGTTGTGTCCGACTCTTCGTGACCCCATGAACCATATTGCGCCAGGCCTTCCTGTCCTTCACTGCCTCCCTGAGTTTGCTCAGTTTCATGCTCATTGCTTCAGTGATGCTATCTAACCATCTCATCCTCTGCCAACCCCTTCTCCTTTTGCTTTCAATCTGTCCCAGCATCAGGGTCTTTTCCAAAGACTCCTCTCTTCGCATTAGGTGACCAAAGTATCTGAGCTTGAGCTTCATTATCAATCCTTCCAATGACCAATCAGGGTTGATTTCCTTTAAGATTGACTGGTTTGACCTCCTAGCAGTCCAGGGGACTCTTAAGAGTCTTCTCCAGCACCACAGTTCAAAGGCATCAATTCTTTGGTGCTCAGCCTTCTTTATGGTCCAGCTCTCACAGCCATACATTACTACTGGAAAAACCATAGCTTTGATTATGTGGATCTTTGTCAGCAAGGTGATGTCTCTTCTTTTTAATATGCTGTCTACGTTCGCCATAGCTTTCCTCCCAAGGAGCAAGCGTCTTTTAAGTTCATGGCTGCAATCTCAGTCAGCAGTGATCTTGGAGCCCAAATAAGTCTGTTACTGCTTCCATTTCTACCCCTTTTATTTGCCAGGAGTTAATGGGTCCAGATGCCATGATCTTAGTTTTTTCAATGTTGAGTTTCAAGCCAGCTTTTGCACTCTCCTCTTTCACCCTCATCAAGAGGCTCTTTAGTTCTTCTTCACTTTCTGCCATTAGGGTGGTATCATCTGCACATCTGAGGTTGTTGATGTTTCTCCCTACAATCTTAATTCCAGCTTGTGATTCTTCCAGCCTGGCATTTCTCATGATGTACTCTGCATATAAGTTAAATAAGCGGGGTGACAGTATACAGCCTTTTCATACTCCTTTCCCCGTTTTGAACCAATCAGTTGTTCCATGACCCACATACAGATTTCTCAGGAGATAGGTAAGGTGGTCTGGTACCTCCATCACGTTAAGAATTTGCCACAGTTTGTTGTGATCCACACAATCGTAGGCTTTTGCATAGTCAATGAAGCAGAAGTAGATGTTTTTCTGGAACTCTTGTGCTTTCTCCATGATCCAGCAAATGTTGGCAATTTGATCTCTAGTTCCTCTGCTTCTTCGAAACCCAGCTTGTACATCTGGCAGTTCTCAGTTCACATGCTGCTGAAGCCTAGCTTGTAGGATTTTGAGCATAATCTTGCTAGCATGTGAAATGAGTGCAATTGTGCGGTAGTTTGAGCATTCTTTGGCATTGCCCTTCTTTGGAATTGGAATGTAAACTGTCTTTTTCCAATCCTGTGGCCATTGTTGTGTTTTCCAAACTTGTTGGCATATTGAGTGCATCACTTTAACAGCATCATCTTTTAGTATTTTAAATATCTCAGCTGAAATACTGTCATCTCTGCTAGCTTTGTTGTTAGTAATGCTTCCCAAGGCCCACTTGACTTCGCTCTCTAGGATCTTGGGTTGAATGCTGTTCTATAGGGCAGGCACTATGACATGAAGGACATGCTTCTTAGGACCAGCTAGCTGGGATTGTTTCATAGAGGGGACCTGAGCATGCCTGAACCCATGGGATGAACAGAGGCAGAGACAGGTGGTCCAAGTAGCCTAGCCCTGTGCAGCGCATAGAGTAGTGGTATTACATGGGCTTATTGTGATGTGTCCATAACTGCTGCAGCTCCTGGATGGTCTTCAAGGACATCCCTATGTAGAGTGCATTGCAATAGTCCAAACAGGAAGTGATCAAAGCATGAGCAACCATGAGCAGAGGAGGAAGAAAGCAGTTTTCTCCTCTGGCAGCTCTGGTTGAAACCTTAATGAGTCTACTCAGAAATAGGACTCACTGCATCCAATGGGCATTTCCTAAGGAAGAAGGTATAAAATTACAGCCTTACATGTGTGCCAGATTGTTGGAAAGAAAAGTTAACACTATACACTCTAACATGAAAGTTAACTCTATAAACTGTAATATGAAACTATTACAGTATAGATGTTAATTATTAGATCTTCTAATTGTGAAGAATCCATATTTATCTTACCGAATACATAATGCAATGAGAATGGGGACCAGTTCAGTTATTGGTTGGGAATCCTGTTTATATGGCTTTGCCATAAAAGAATATTGTGCCTCAGTATGTTTACTATAACATTTATGGATGTAAATGTATCCCTACAGATATTTATAGGATAGTCAGATAGGAGTAATTTGCAATAAATCTAGATTGATACTGTTTACATTGTCATAAATCTATATGAATGCAAGAAAGTTTCCAGTGCTACATTTCAATAAGCTGTATTGTTAAATTACCACTGGAAATATATTGGTGTGGAAATAGCTATATAACACATCTTTATTCTGAAATAGTTACAACTTTCCTTTCAGTTATGTAGTGTTCATAGCACTCATATTTATGCAAGTATTTCTGTGCCTTTTGACTTATTATCTCAGATCACTGCACATCTGATGTAATTCTTATGGGTCAGTAAAACATTCTTCATTGATTTGATGCCACTGGGTAACATTTAATATTTCAATGCAAATTTTAGTGCACTAATGCTTCAAAATATAACGTGAAAACAAACACACCAAAAATTATAGTGTGTTTATTATTCCTTGCATTATTTGAAAAGGTATTGTAAGTAATTTTATAAGCATCATCACTGTGGTTTAATAATAATGTGTATGCTATGAAATTCAGGTTTGCTCTTCAGTTTCTTTGATTAAAAGAATTTCAGACCAAAATCCATATGTGAATTGCTGTCTTGTAGAATTGTTGCCTCAATAAATCTGGAAAGAACTAGGTGGGGAATCCTGGGCTAGATGGACAATTTGTTTGATGATGAAACTAAACAAGATTTTTTAAGTGATATAGAACCGTTTCATTTAATCATTAAAAAGTCACTGCCAGAATTGGTAGGACCAGTTCTGTCAGGAGGACAAAACTGGCATATAAGGAAGAGTCTTTCTTCATTATTATCCTTTTTCTATGTTAATATAGATGTCCCAATTCCTTTATATATATAACTTTTCATCTCAGTCTTAACCATTAATAGAGCTTTCCTCTGAATCTTTTGAATGTTGCATTTTTTCTTATTATGTGTCAGATTCAGCCGGTGTGGCACGGCTAGGGACTTGCCCAGCCACGCTTAGTCAGTTTCACCGCCCAAGCGCCAGCAAAGGAAAAGAAAAAGTGAGAAACCGCGAACTGATTAATGGGCCACTGGGACCGCTTTACTAAACTGCAAGCGGATACTTTGTGTCAACACCAATTTGCCTTGAGCGCTGCAGACAAAGGAGTGAGCAGCAGCTCGGGGCAAAGCAATCAGCATGTGATTGAGAACCCCCAGCTTTGCGCACAACAGAAAGACCCAGTGAAGACAACGACCACGCCAGCGGGGTAAAGCAATCAAGAAACAAAAGAATTGGACTGAATCTGCCATTTCGGTGAAGGGGGGGATTACTGTGGGTAATTTGTAACCTAGCAACGGAGCTAAGCACGGGAACCGGGGGACTATAAATTGGGCTATAAGATGTGCCAAGCCATTCCTGGCTTTGTCTGTAATTACGTATGTTACGCTTGAGTAAACTTCTTTGCTGAACACATGTCACGAGAGTTTCTCTGAGTCGAACGGGGTAAACCTTACACTATGCAGGCAATATAATTACAACAAAATATAATAGGTCCATTTGGATGAAAGAGTTGTCTAAGAGAATCAAAAGATGGAAATGGGCAAAATCATAATATGAATATAAGAAATCTGTAATGACAAGAGTTTGTGTATCACAATATCCAGAAAGAAAATAATCCTGTTTTTACCTTTTTCTTCTCATCTATATCTCTTCTTTCTCTATCTAATCACCATCCAGGCACCTAGACATCAGTTATGAGCTATAGCCATCTTGACTGAGGAATTTCTACACATGGTTTTGAAATGGCCCTAGAATAGTAGAATCTCAAAAATACAGAGTTGAAAGGTACCACAAAGATAATCTAGCCCAACCTCCTGCAATCTTCAGGGGAATGAATCAATCCACCCATAAAATATGATTATCCAATCTCTTCTTAAAAACGTTCAAAGATGGAGAACCTATGGCATCCATAGGTAGACTATTCCACTATTGTGCAGATATTTCCTTATATTTAAATGATATCTGGATAGCTGAAACTTATATTTGTAATTTCTGGTCCCAGTTCCTGTGGCTATGGAAAACTTTTCTTGGCTATCTAACCTGTAGCTTCTCTGTATATATATTAACACAGCTATCATGTCTTTCTTAAATCTAGTATAATTCAGACTGAACATTCCATTTTCACCATTCATGTTCATGTTACCACTGATTTTGGGTATGTCGTCTCTCCCAAACTCTTGAGAACATGTGGGGAAAATGTAAGTGTGTGTGTGTGTGTATGTGTGTGAATGTACAATGGTTAGGCAAACTATATCCAGTAAAGTTTTGTAGTTAATAGAGTTTCTGTGTTATCTGGAACATTTCATTACTGCATAAGAATCTGAACTTGTATTTCCTTTGAAAATGAATGAGGGTATCCATTCATAAATCTCATCCCCATTCCCAGCAGACCAAAGCTATGCTCTACTAAGCCTCATTTCCCCCTATCTAGCCCCAGGTGGGTTAGGTAGATTTCAAGGAAGTGACCTGCACATGTGTCTCAGTAGGGAGTTTGAAAAAGGACAAGAATGAGAGAACTGTAATGGAAGAATTTGTATCAAAGGGACATCTTGTTTCTCTCAGTCCAATCTTCTAATCTGTCCAGATTAGATTTCAATCTTGTTCTGTCATCATGGCTGTTGGCCAGAACTCCCATTTTTGTGTCATCTGCAAATTTGATAAGTAACACATCAATCCAGGTCACTTATATAAATGTTGAATATAGGCCCCAAGACAGATCCCTGTAGAACCTCACAGGTTACTGGTCTTCAATTTTATGTAGAATCATTAATGTTAACACTCTGAGTATGATTAGCCAACCAGTTGTGGACCCATCGTATTATCATGTCACCCAACTACACATTAACAGCTTGTCAGTAAGACTATAATATAGGACTTTGTCAAAAGCTTTGCTGAAATCAAAGTAGATTATATTCTTAGCTTCCCTTTGTCCACTAGAGTATTCCCCTTGTCCATGACAGTTTCCAAATTTGAATTTTGCTGAAAAATCTGTGGGGAGGACTCAGACATATGTGCAAGGAGGCCTAAGAATATTTCTGAGCCAAAAGAACTCTGTAAGATTTCTGAACTAGAAAAGCTTCCAAAAGCAATAATAGGAAGACTTCTAGCTAGTTCCAGGAAATGTTCAGAAGCTGCTATTTTTGCCAAATGAGGTGTTACTAAGTGCAGACTGAAATGATGTCCAAACTTCTGCACCTACCAACAGTATTCACTGCTTTATTATTTTGAATCTGTAAATAACTGCTCATAAATAGTAAGGATGCATTCAGAATTGCAGAAAGATGTCGTGTTTAACTTTGTACCATGTAAGCGTTTTGTCAGCTCCTGTTCCTGAAGAGATTCACTGAAATTTGGCAATTTCCAAATTGGTGGCAACCAGAGGTGCCGAAAGTTTTGTATACAGCCATAGATGTAAGTAACATAGGACATATAAAGGAATGGCTGTGTTCTTAAATAAAATCTATACCTTGGTTCTCATCAGTCCAGGCTTATTGGATACCTTTTACAGGACCAGAGTTGAAATGTATCATTCACATTCTTCTGAGAAAACAATTACAACTGTTCATTATGCAAGCTGTGTTTTATTTTAAGATTCGCTGCAAGAACAGAAGCCATTCTGCCTCTTGTTTTCCACAAATAAGAAAATAAGAAAGGGCATTTTGCTTATCAGAGAGCAAAAGCAATTCTAAAAGGTCAAAGGTATCTCTCTTCTTCCCTCCAACTGTGTCACACAGCACAAATTTAATTTCATGTTTTAAAAACAATGTGCTCCCTTAAATGGTGTGCTCAGTGCTTAGTGTCTAATAACACTATTTTCATCTGGTGTGCTGTTATCATGAAAGACTAGCTTTCCAGGAAACCAATATCCATATCTATCATGGGGCGGGGGGGTGTCAGAAAGATATTTGGTTATATTTTCTTTTTGCTATTACTTGATTGCCTTTTAAATGTTAGCATAAAGCATAATTAATGGAACCAGACAGTAGAACAATGCCTATTAATTGTAAGCAAACAAAATTCCATTAAACAATGCACTACACATGGATGATTAGATCAATAGCTAGATGATATATATCTGGTTTAATGATAGATGATAAATAGATAGACTGATTGACTGCCACAAAGATAAGTGATTGTCCCTGACTAATTCACTTGAAATATGCACACACACACACGTACATATAGGTAGTCCTTACTTAATGTCCACTCATTCAGCAAACATTAGAAGTTATGATAGCGCTGAACGAGGGGTACTTACGGTAGGCCTTCATAGTTGTGGCTGTTGTAGCATCCCCACAGTCACATGATTGTCATTCAGGTGCTTGGCTTTCGGTTTGCAATTACAACATCACAGTGTCCAATGGTCATTTGATCACCATTTGTGATCTTCACTGCCAGCTTCCGACAAGCAAAGTCAATGTGGAAGCTGGCAGGAGGTCAGAAATGCTGATCACGTGATCTCAGGATGCTGCGACCACATGGGATTCGCCTAATTATGGCAATTGGGATTGCTGAAACTGCTGTTGCAAGTTGACATGGTCACGTGATATCACACCTTACAACTGAATTGCTTACCAGTGGAGTTCCTGGTCCCAATTACCATCAGTAAGCAAGGACTACACACACACACACACACACACACACACACACACATATATATATGTATGTATATATATGTATATATATGTATATATGTGTGGTGTGTGTGTGTAATACACACGCACGCACATACATGCATACGCGCACACACACATATTTCTCCAGCCCCTCCTTCTCCCTTGTTCCCAATAAGAAAACAACAAATCAGAAACAATAATACCTTGAATTTTGCAAAGCAATCCTATTTGGAAATGGAACCCTACATTCTAGCCTCATGATTTCACTCCTGACCTCTCTTATTGATAGAGGTTTCTCTCCCTGTGGAACACCATCCCTGCAGAGATATGACTGGCCCCACCTTGATACTTTTCTACAAATTCCTGAAGACGTGGTTGTGCCAGTGGCCCTGGGGATCCCAGGTTGACCCAGAGCCCATCAAATGGCTAGTGTAAATGAGTTGCTGTCACCAGAGGCGGGGGGGATAGCGAGTTTTGTATTTGGGATTTTTATTTCTGTAAGCTACCGGAGTCACCATGAGTGAGTTGAGCAGCCATATATATATATATATATATATATATATATATATATATAAAAATAATTTTGTGCACAGCCCAATTTCTCCCCATGACTGAATATAACTCCATTCAGGTTTAGTTAACTGGTGCTTCAGTGTTATCTCCAGTAGGAAACTTCACAAGCAAGGTTCCCAATTGCTCAGATCATGTAATGACATTCATCCAAATGTGGTTATGGTATCCCTTCAGATTGTCAAATTCATATTTATTATTTATTATTATTTATTATGGTGCCCCTTCAGATTCTCAAATTCAAAAATCAGAAACTTTAGAGGAGATATCATCTACTGATATCACCAGGTTGACTACATGTTCTTCCAAGACCAAATCCAGTATTTAAGAATTCTGCAAATTTCTCTGGAGCAAATGACTTCTATATTATAGCAGCGGATTCAGTGCTGATTAAGCAAGGTTACCTCTCTTGATCTTAGTGAATAAAAACCAGCTTCTTTTACCAAAGAATTTGGCTCGGGTGTCTAATAGAACCTCTAAAATATAAAAGATTATGCTTAATGTCTCAATGTTACCATTTAGTTTTAATTAAGAAGAGAGGTTTATCACTTTTCTCTGGTGTGGCACATTAAACAGCTATTTCGTAGATGGCCACATCTTAGTTCAAAAATTTTTAATGACCTTTTATTCTATTCTTTAATTTAATGTCTACTAAAGTAATAGAATAGGTGCAAGATGGATCATCAGTCACCTGAAGAAATTACTACAATTTCTGAAGCAGGATGTACTTCACTTTTATCTCTGCAGCTCTCCCTGTTTCTCCCTTGTTTTATCGTCACAAAGAAAAGAAGATATACTTTCATTATAGCTGTACAGTCTAGTGTAGACCTTTGGATCTGAAGGCAAAAATGGTGTTTCAAAATTCATCTATACAGTCCAGGAAAAGGCATGACTGCTTTAACATGGTATAGACCAGTGCTATATTTATGTTCCCACATGCTCCAAAGCACTTTTTTGCCTTTGAATCTGAAGTGCTGCACAGCTATAATATTCATTAACTAACATTCTGAGCTTAATCGATGATTTGTGCACACACGTTTCAATACTTAACTCACTTTTATAAAATCATAGCCAACTGAAAAAACAGGAGGAATTGAGAATGCTTGCAAAAGTAGGTCAGAGCAAGCATATAATCAAGGTACCTTTATTCTTGTCTTAAAATCCTGTTAGGCATTTTTTGAACAAGTTTACATTAAGAAGGAAAGGATCTGTGCACATAATCCCATCCCACTTCTCTCCAGGCCTCTCAGAATCCTTAAGCATTTATAGCTAAATTCTTGGATGCCTATCAAATAGCTGTTGTTCTTTTACTTTGCAGGGGGAGGCGGAAGAAACCCTTCTATTTTATCCTAATTTATCACAACTTTCCCAAATTGGGGTGTCCTCCATGTATGGCCATTCTAGCTGGGGAATCTGGGAACTGAAGCTCACATATCTGGAAGACAGCTCAGCTGGGGAGTTTGGTTTATCAAAAGAATGTCTTTTTCTTCTGTTCTAGTTTGTTGGTTGTTGTTTCTTATTATGTTGTTTTTATATTGTCTGGTGTGTTGTGAGCTGCCCAAAGTCATCTGGAGTCGGGCAGCACCAAATTGAATAAAGTAAATAATAATAAATAAAATGCCCCAAGTAGTTTTTAGATCCATCCATCTGAGTTACAGAAAGCAATATTGGTTTTGTGACAAACCTCATTTCTGTACATAGAATTTAGAGGAATGAATGGAGGCAACCAAGGCATTAATGAACAAATTAAAAAAAAATAAAGCTATTAAAATGCATTCCTGTCTTGCCTGCTGGTAGATGCAATGCGGGTTGATGCATTTATACAGAGGATTCAGAATATAGCTGGTTCAGACTGGTAGACATAGTCTTTAACTTGGATCATTCCCTAGAGTTGGAATCAGAAAACTGGTTCAAGGCCCATAGAAAAAACATATAACTCCTTATTAACCAAGGCTATGTATTTATCTACTAAAGGTACCAATATAGAGCTATGATTTATTGCAGAGCAGCCTATTCTAAATCCCATCTGCTTATCTCTCAAAATATTATTATGCTGTATTCAGTCCAAATTTGAAACAACGATAGCAGGCATAAAGTTTGCCTACAATGGACATCAGGCCAATTAGCATATAATGATCAGATTTATTCCCTTCCTTACAGATGAAAAAAACCGCCTTATGCCAATGATTGGCTATTATTTCAGTTTTATTAATATAAACAAACAATGGAACTAGCATTGGATATGATTTTATTTATTTTTTTATTTATCTTTCCTACTGTTGAAAAAAAAATCTCTTTATTAGAATGATCTCTCTATTGCAAAATATATTTTACACTTTTTAGTGTTAGCATTTTGGAGCTGAAACTAGGCCAGCTCGAAAACTGCAAAGCTAAGTAGGTCATAAGATATGGTTATATCTCTTTTCTACCTAATGAGAGTTGAGGAAACAAGTGATAAAAAGTCTACAGAAAACATAAATGCAGGAAACAGATGGTGAAGAGTGAAGAACTTTACCATTGTTCTTAGATGCTTTACATTTGCCTGGAATGTTCACAAGCTGCAGAACATGCAGTAATCAATCCTGAGATGGGACTGTTGGCTAGGGCTGCAAAGTGATCAGTCTGGGAGAAAAGCATGCAGAGTAAGGAACCAGTCATAAAACCTGAACCAGGATGAAGTGAATGGCAGACTGGACACCAAGAGAATAAAGAAACTATGGGTGAGAGTTCTAGTGTCTAGTTTCCATCACACAGGTACATCAACACATTGCCCTCTGAGCAATACCCCTGTTTCTTGTTTCCTGTACCTGCATTTGCAATTCATCCCACCAGTCTTTGGGCCATCTAACTTGATTCTGCATCTTGGTAACTGTCTTATAACTTTCACAATGAAGTTATCTTCTTCTGTTTTTCTTATAATTTATTCTAGTTTATCATATCTGTGTAAAATTGCTTGCTTGCCATTCCAGTAAAGATTGAATAACTTAAGTTCTCCAGTTTCTGTCTTCTGTCTATTTGCTGCTTAGTCCAAAAAGGGAAAGTTGCCTGGGAATTTTCCAATGCCTAAGTGCAGAAGTTATGTAGTAGGAGTGAGGTCACTATTGTATCCAAAGTTTTGCTGGCAGCAAATTATATTTCTTGCTACACTTAAATCAATCAATAAACCCTTGAGTTTACTAGATCATCACTTATCTTAGAGACAGATTTATTGAATGAGCATAGTGTTAAGCTCTGGACTTAAGCCTAACGATGGAACCACCAATCAGCACTAGCTTTATTTTAGTTCACACAGATAATGATCAAAACCAGGACCTTTCTCACAATTCAATTGTTCTCTAATTTTTTAATAGCTACCTCCTCTGTCAACCTTGACTAGATCAATTAAGTCATATGTTATCATCATAATCCCCTTCCAAGATTTTTTTAAAAAATGGTTGGCATTGGAGCTGAATTTAGTTCCACTAAATATGTTTATTCTTTTTCATGTTCTTGATAAAACTGCTTTAAAATGTCAGTCTTCCATCTTCCAACTCCTTAAAATACAGCTTTAAATAAATTGCGTCCTAACATCTTCCTAATAGTTGAAATATTACTGGGAAGCCTGCCAAGATCAAACTCCAAATGAGAGCACAGACAGTCCAGCTGTTTACTTTAAAAAAAAGTGACAATGTTTAAAAGGCCAAATTATAGAGATAAGTAAAATAAATTAATAAACAACAAGAGCTCATTATACTGCTGCTGTTCTAGTCAATGTCTTTGCTGGAAGCATATTCCAAAGTCTGGGCACTTATTCATTGTATCGATCAAAAGATGCATCTAGATGGTTTCCACATTTCTTATGCCAACTAATGATGACTAAGTGAATACTGTACAAAATATGAAGCATGGATTACTTACTCAGTTGCTTCACTAGTTTGGAAAGAAGCTTTGACATATAAAAGCACCGTTTGTTATTTCAGTTAGCTAGTCATATTTCATCATCTCAAAGTGAGGTAAATTAAATAAGAACAACATAACCAGAGCTTCTTGTTTGTATATTTGCTTGGTTGAGCACTGAAAATTTTTATTTTCGCCAGGAATTCTGCAGCAGTAAAAAAAGATTGCCTTTTAAAGTTCACATTAAAATAATAGCTATTGGAATGATGGGTTTCCACTGGCATTTGGGCAAGTGATTATTAAATTAATATAAACAATCATCTTCTCCTGCAATCAATGCATTGTTATTTTCCATTATAATTCCTTCTTGTCTTCTTCTTTCATACTGAAAGTATTTGCATCACAATTGCTCCAAATCTCTTTGGCTACATGACTGAGAGCTGAATCCTGTTAGCTGGGTGATATCAATGGCAACCCTCCCAGGTTGAAAGTGCTATTGTGTCTTTATAGCTAATAGTTCTGTAATGTGCCATGATCAGGCAAGCTGAAAAGATGGTATGGAAATATTGCCTTTGTTTCCCCCCCCCCCCACCCCCCAATTTGGGGATGTCAAATAATTCATGCTTTGAAATATCAGCTGGGAAAAAAGAGGGAGTTAGCAGACTGAAGACTTACTGCTCTGGATATTATGAACATGTCTGGGTGAAGATATGCATAGCAAAGCTTTCTCTTGGTGGCACATTACTGAAATGCCACAAGATGAAACAGGCAGCTAAGATAAACCCATTGCTGCATATAATAATGTTCCATCTGCCAAGGCTGACAGTTTTTATCTGTGCTTTCCCTCACACAAGAGCTTCTCAACAACATTAATAGCATTATTATTCCACCCTAGATGCAGTTTTCATACACAAGTATTAATAAACCTCTTCTTTAAAAGAAAGACATGATCATCACAACATAATTAAGCTTCTAACTGTGGGATATATTATCTGCCCATATTACATTTTTTTTTTGAAATAAAAACTAGTGGACATTATCCTAGGCCAGAATGGCAACAAAAGAAAGTATTTCCGGACAAGAGGAAAATGTTATTGGTCAGAAAGAAGCTAGGACAAGGCGACTGGGGTCCAACCTGTTTTCCATGGGGCTGTGTTGCCACTGGGAGAGCTGGTCTGCAATCTAACAGTATTCCTTAATTTGTAGCTTTCTCTGAATCTTGAGATTAGCAAGGAGCAAAATTGCAAAACTGCATCCTCCTTGCACCCCAAAATTGTGTGCTAATTGTGACCACTGGCCACCCCTGTCTACAGATATCCATGCTTTTGTTATATCATAATTTGATTATTACAATGAACTCTAGCTGGGGCTTAGTTGGAAGCTTTCATTGATGCAAAATAGTGCTGCCAAGTTGTTTGATTGCCCTATACCAGGATAATATCTTTCTTGTCGAAATGTCTGCAGTGATTACTAATGCTTTTCTGGGCACAATTCAATATACTGGTTCTAAGCTTTAAAGCCTTAAACGAATTAGAGCTTGACCATCTGTGGGACCTTCTCTCTTATTAAAATTCCCTCTGGGTATAACAAACTTCAGGAAAAGGGAGACTCTAAGTTTTAAAATTCCATTTGTCAGGCATGCAGGAAGAGGCTTTGTCCCATATTACTTCCACTTCTGGAATATATTTTATTTTGAACCATGTCAACATTCACTTTTCCCACTTTTAGGGAAGGGTTCGAATTTACCCCTTCAGCCAATTTTTTTATGATTTTATGATAAATGTTTGTACATTCATATTTTCTACTTCATTTCATTTTGTGTAGTTACCTGCTATACTTGTCCTGGACCAATGGAAAGTTAAGTTAAAAATTAATTGATCACACAAATGCATTTTGCTACTCAACTAGCCATTCAGGTTTCCCATCCAAAATGCTCCTCTGTCTGGCACAGGTATATAAGGCATAGGTTAATTGAGGCGGGTTTCTGGGGAGAAGCAATCATGGAGTCACTTACTCATTACCATCAAAGGCAATCAAGGCTACCCTGTATGAATTGTGGCATACAACAAACCAACTATGTGAATCACATCAGGGCCATTGGTTTCAGAACTTACATGTGTACCTTGCGTGAGGAACAAAATTTAGGGTTAGAACGATCTGGAATTCTTCAGTTCAAGATGTGCAAAGTGATCATAAATCAGTGTTCTTTCCAAGTAAGACCCTAGATGAAGAACCATAAAGATCATAAAAACTGAAGAAGACCAATGCAGAAATGCAACAGCTGGCATAAACCAGTTAAAGACATAAGGAACTTCCCCCCAGAAACTGCCTCTAGAATGCAAATCTAATGAATAAATGAATGCAAAGAAATATATCAATACACAAATCAGAGAGAAAGAGAGAACTATGAGTGAATGGCCCAACATTTTAAAGCCCATCTAGGAATTTATATTAAGAAACACACCAAATGGAACATCATGCTACAGATTCTTCTAATACATATAATACGTGGGTCATAATACTAATCCTGTAGGATATTGCCCAAAAATGGCAATATCCTACAGTTTACAAATGTTTACAAATGGAGGATGGCAAAGCAGGAAGTAATAGGCTTCTTCTACAAACATGGGATATGATCTCCTACAAAACGGCAAAACAGTTGGATGGAAGTAGAGACAGACTGGGCAGGAAACATAACAATAAGTCCAGTATCAAGTATGCTTTGGACAAGAGGAGACAAGTTGTCAGTTGGGTGAGCAGATTCAATCACTGTAGCAAAGAACAAATAGTTTTTCTCACAAATAATGTACTTGTAAAATGAAATGGTTGTCTTATAGTGTATTAGGTGAGCATATGATAATGGAAGCTATTATTGTGGCAGCTATTTCTTTTCTTTCTCCATTCTTCTCTTTTTTCCCATCTTAAATACAGGGCTATCTTCCCTTTAAGCGAATTTTCTATGGCACTTTTGATCCAGAAAGGCTGAGTCTTAGTCGCAGTTGAAGCAGACCAGGAGGCAGTTTGTCTAAGTCAGCTACTTTCAGACTAGGTATTAATTGCACAAGAGCCTGTACCTTCATTGCAGAACAATCAGGGGAGCGTAAAGTTGACACAGACAGAAATAATTAATTCTCACGCCAAACATATTGATGTGAAGTATTCCCTGCTGAGGGACTTTTAGGAGCAGGGAATCATTGATCTCCAGTATGGCCTTCAGAAGGGATGGCTGCAAATATATTGAGCAAGCCTCTATGCAGCAAGCGTCATTATATATTGCTGAGAGCAATTAACCTCATGGAGTGATCTACAAGCTATTGATAAGGGATATTGGAACAGCAATGGTAAGGGATCACGCCAGGGCTATGAGTTAAGGGTTACATTGCATTTGAAGTGATTGTATCCTTATGTGGTCAATTGCAGACTGTTTCTTGATGCAAAAAAACAAACAAACAGAAACCTGAGCAGGGACAGTAAACTGCATTAGTGCTTAGTGCAATGTGTGAACCCAGCCAACAAGCTGTTGTCTTAGAAAACAGTAACATGTTAAAATATTAAATAGGGTGTGTTCATGTGGTGTGCCTAAGATAGTGTCTTTATTACCAAAAATCATCTGTTACAAGCACATTCAAATATATGTATCTAAATCCCTATAGGGACCTTGGTATTCATAATATAGTACAATTTGTAAAAGTTAAAATGAGTGGTTTTCAATAAATATTTAAGAACAGTCCATTTAATCACTTTTTAAACGTTTCTATTTGTACTGTTTTCATTAGGAAAAAAAATGTTGATTATGCATCCCTTTTCATCTTGAAAGAGTTTCAAATCCCTGCGTGATTTTATTCTGTTCTTTTGATGGTATTTTTAATTCTTAAACATAACCGTGCTATTATCTATTTGACTTCATGTCAGCAGAGAATGGGGAAGAATTTTAATTAGCACTATCTGCTAAGAAAAGAAATGAAAATCCAACTATGGGATTTGAAAATAATCTTAATATAGGATTTAGCAAATTCATTGAATGCCTTGTAAAGTATACTTTTCTCAGGAAAATTAATTGGCCTCAAGCCTATGGATTGCTGTCAGTTCTGGAATAGGAAATTACATCCATGGTACAAATAAATAAGTTACAGGTGAATTTAACTTCCGCCATTTAACACTGAGCAGGAATTTTCAGAAAATGAACAGGGAACAGGAAGAGTGAACAGTTATCAATGTCACTGCTGCTGCTGATAGTATGTTACATACTGTCTTCTGAATCATAGGTACATACCTTAAATACGAAGTACTTGGCCTCTGTTCACACAGAACCCTGTTCACACATAACCATGGGTTGCAAATGATAAAATCCACGTGATAACATCACCATACAAGTGCCATAATTTATGTGCTAGTTGCAGACATCAGGACCCAAGTACATAACTGCGGCATTTATGTGATGAGGACACCATGGCTGTGTGGTCATTTTGTGTCTGTTCCAGTTTGCTGCAGATGCTGGTGCCCATTATCTATCCAGTAGGCTTTTATGTTCTTATATTTTAATTACAGCTCTTTAAATTGCTTATTTTTAGTTATTCATCTTGCTGACCTTACATAGGTAACTTCTGTAGCCTTACTGGCTAGGGAGAAATATAAAATTGTTTACAATAAAAGAAACCATAAAATGAAAGACACCTCATTCAGTTCAGGAGCTGCAACATCTGACCACCCACCAGTTTAAGCCAAGCCATTCCCTCCATCATCTAAAAGCCGTAGTTAAAGTAGAGGCATTACAAAAGGTTAGGGGACTGGAATCTCCCTGCTGGATGAAATAATTAGAATTAATACTGTATGGAAATCTTTTTCTCAATTTGCTGAAGAGTGCTTTTCCTGTGAGAGAAATGCTTCTATATTTATACTTAATCTCAGATTGCTGTAGAATTTATTTCAAATTTCTACAGATATTCTGGAGCTTATTTTATTACTATGATACAGCAAACAATGTTATTGATCCTTCTGTTGCCTTCCCTATTATTCTGCAATCTCCTTCATCAAGCTGCTGTTTGATGAAGAGATGGTTCTACACTGTTAGACAAGGTACTCCGACATAATCCTTGGACACCTTGTAGCTAAACGTTATGTGAAATAATCCTGCATATTTCTATGAAAATTTCTGCAGAAAAATCTTTAAACAGCCATATTAAAAGTATTTTCTTTTTCCATCCATTTCCTTCAGAAGAAGCAATTAAAAAAGTAATTTCCTTGAGGAAAAACTTTTAGTGCAGTGCTAATTAGATAATTGTATCGGTTATGTTCTGAAGACGATTCAGCAAACATTGAAGGTGTTGAAGTCAGGGAAATAACAGCAGCTAAAACTTCTTCAGCATTTTCAACTCCCTCCTGAAAAAGCTCTTTATTGAACTCACAAGGAGGCCAGCAAAATCTGAATCTGAACTTATCATAGTTTCTGGCTGCCTGTGCCAGAAGCAAGCTTTGTTATTATTACTATTTTGTGATCAAAGAATTCTGGATACTAAACACATCTGTGATCTGTGCCTGACAGGATCTCTTGGATATCGCAGTGGAGTTTGTAATGTGATCTTCATGGTCCAATAGCATTTAACTGACTGAGTGTAATAAACCTACATACAGTATGTGGTTTTATTTGTAAAAGTTCTTGATGAAAAAGTGGTTCAGGTTCATAATGTTGATGGTAGCAAGGGGAAACACAAAAATGAAATAGGATATATTTTCAATTCTCATAAATATTTCTTTCCAGTGAAAGAGTATAATGGGTATAAATAGATACAGAAGCAAATGATCTGTGGTTTGAAAATACAGTATGTATTTTTTAAGAGAATACAATACACATCAGTTTTGAAAATTATCTTCCAAATACATTTGTAGAAGTTAATATTGGACAAATGAAGGGGTTTTTTTGTGTTTTTTTTTAAGTCAGTAGATTTCCTTCTCTTATGAATAAAGAGTGAAGATGTTTTAGAACTTTGGTATATAAATATTCCGTATGCATGCAATTCTATAAAACTGAGCAAAAATTCTGAAATAAACATTATTTTGATAGCAGCCATCCATATTTTCAGATTTTTTTTTATTATACCCATACCTTTTTAATACAATTTCTTTTTTATACAGTAATTGATGGCAATCACAGAACTGAAAGCTGGAGACCTTTGAATATTATTACAGTACATAAGGAGGAAAAGCTTAACTAAACTGCAGATTTATGGATTAACCTAAAAATGAAAAGAAGTACAGGTAGTCCCGGGTTAAGAATGCCCAGATTACAGATGACCCATAGTTAAGAACAGAGCCTATGGTAGCAAAATTTGAGTTAAATACACAATGATTCGAGTTAAATACACAATGGTTCAAGTTCATTAC
Source organism: Python bivittatus (assembly GCF_059951505.1). Lineage (NCBI taxonomy): Eukaryota > Metazoa > Chordata > Lepidosauria > Squamata > Pythonidae > Python > Python bivittatus. The sequence continues at coordinate 27,996,721 of NW_028277086.1, forward strand.
ACAATACTACTTATACAGTATTATACAATAATACTGTTCCAGTTTGCACACAAATTCATCTTAAGGACCTTGGGAATGGAACTCGTTCTTAAACTGGGGACTACCTGTACCTTCAAAAATACACGGGCTAATGGTTAATATATATATGAGCTGAAAGCGATTTTCTTGCAAACTTCATGCTGAAGAACTTAATCTATTTTTGTACCATATCTCAATGCTCTGCTAGTTGCTCAGAATGACAGATCGTTGTTTTGAGCTTCATGTATGGCTTAGAAGCAGAATTCCTGAAGGACTGCTTGGTTCTCATTACTACTATCTATTGTTTATTTATTTGTGGGTGTATTTATTTAAAATCGTATATGGCTGTGCACCTTATGTGCCAAACTCTGGGCAGCTCACAACAACAGCAATAAAACTGAAAAGAAGCAATAAAAACCAGCATCCAAAAACAACTCCAGCACTCTAAGACAACATTTCCCAGTACATCAACATCACGATCGCTAGGCTCCAGCCTCACCCTATTCCAATGCTTGGGGGGAAATCCAGATTTTTAAGGCTTTCCAGAAGGCTAGAAGGGCAGAAGCCTGCCAGATCACAGGAGGACAGTGTCCCACAGTGCAGGGGCTACTGCTGAGAAGGGGCACTGCCTATATTTTTTCAGTAGAGAGTCTGAAGTGAGACAGAGAATTCCTAAGGAAGAGGATATTTGCAGTAGGGCCATTCCCATAGTGCAGTGTTGTCCAAACTTAGCCACTTTAAGATGGGTGGACTTCAACTCCCAGAATTCCCCAGCCAGCCAGAATTCCCCAGCCAACACTGCCATAGTGGAATGCTCCTTCCAGACAGGTCAGCTGGCTAGCAGGAAATTCATGTTAGAATTTAAATGGGAGTAGAATGCAGGGCAAAGCAAGCAGATAATAATAATTGGACCAAAAAGAACAATCATAACCAATTTCAAAATGATTCCTTGATAAAATAATGCTGTATTTTGTTTTCCTAACTTTGGCATGCCCCAGACCTATTGGACTACAACTTCTATAGTCTAAAAGATATCCAATGGCTATGCTGACTAGGATTATAAACATATCCAACAGATCTGGAGGGTGCCATGTTGAGGAAACCTGAACCAGTCTTAGGGTGGTGTTGTGTGGATAAAACAGAGATCTCCTTGTAAGTTGCCTTAAGCTCCTACAGAAAGCTCAGAATATTGGTCTATTTACCTTCAACCATTCATACCTGCCTGCATATATACATGAGGTTTGTTGCCTGTCAGCTTTGCCTGAGTAGGAAACAGCAGCAAACCAAGGGTAAATTGCTTTAATCTCTTTCAAAGAGAAGCACTTATAGATATTACAGTAATGATTTTGTTACAGGTCTATACACAAAGGTAGTCGTTTTTTTCCCCTTCTGTTCTACCGCATACTCATTCAAAGTCTTTCAAATTACTGCAAACAGATCAGAGGCTAAATACATAAGCTCCAGTATTACAGGACATACAGAAGGATTATTCTTGCAGACAGTAAATCCAAACCTGGAAGTCTTGATAAAGGAAGTGAATAGCACCAAAGAAATGTCAAATGATACTATAGATTTTTAAAGCGTCTTTATGTGGGATTAAATTTATCAGCAATAGTGTGTGGCTAGCCTATGGTATGCCACTTCTCCATTTTATTGCTACCTTTCATCAGAGATATATGAATTAGTACAACCAAAACAAACTATCAGAGTAAATATGCATAATAAAATATAGCTGGCATGAATGAGATAGCTCATAGAACTATGAATCTCTGGGCTGTCTGTTACTTTGTTATTTATTGAACTATTTATTAAAATAATCATTTTAGCTCAATCCAGGCTTTTATGAAAGAACATAGAAAACAAATAGAAAGTAATACCCAATGGAGAAGCCTCTGAAAATGGAGTTTGCACACCAGTCCAGCTGTACATTTAAGAGAACCTTTACAACATGTCCTCTGGTTGGCCTTCTATGTTGCTGACTTCCCCTGATGATGCAAACCAACTTGGAAACAATCGTTATCAGAAGATTAAATTATAGCCACTGATGGTGTAGCCTTTAGCATTTAGGAGGATCCTTTCCATTTTGGCAGTTTCAGGGAAAATAAATTTAGGCATCAACAGCATTGTGTTCATACAACCTTGGGGCCAGTGTATCTGTGTGGAGCATGGTGACTATGTAGAACTCAAAACTAGTGATTTTTGCATGAATAATTATACCAATTATTGGTATAATCAGATGCCTTTCAATACATTTATTAGCCTGATTGGGTTATACTCTTCATTGTTACACAATTTATTTGAAGAAAACATTTGCATGGTTTAACAGGGAAACAAGAAGAGTTTTAGAAATTATGCATGGTGTGGAAAAGGATACAGAGAAACCAGGAACACTAGGGAGACTGGGAACAGCAGTGAAGCTGAGTTTTGAGAGATTCAGGACAAATAAACAAAGTTTATTTTTCACATAGCACATATGTGAACTACCTTGTGGAATTTACTACCACAAAATTTAGTAATGATGAGGCCTCTGGGATAGTGATTCAGAGAACACATGGATGCACCTGTAGTATCTGTTTGTAACTCCTTAAACCAAACACAACTTTTCTTGGGGTCATGAGGCTCTAAATCATCTTTTCCCTTAGATTTCAGATCACTGCACAGCCATTGTAATGACTATCAGTTTGACAGCTTCAAAAGGAAATGAGACTAATTCTTGAGGAGAAGACTGTCAATTGCTACTAAATACGATGGATAAATACTTCCAATATCACAGGCCATGTGCCTCTGAATGCCAGTTGCTAGGGAATGTTATTTATTATAATTTATTTGTTTAACTTATATAGTGCCTTTTCTTTGAAAGTATGTAGTGCCTTAAACAGGGGTGTTGGATCTTTGGTAGCAGTCTTAACTGAAATTGATTTTTCCCATGCACATGCTTCACAAAATACTATTTAGTAAGAAGAATACCAAAAAGAAGTCTATATGAACTTCATTGATTACAGAAAGGCCTTTGATTGTGTTGATCATGTCAAATTATGGAATGTGGTTAGAATCCCAGAACATCTCATTTCCTCATGAGAAATGTATATACCAGTCAGGAAACCAGGCTCAAATTATCCTAAAATGGACACATTAGAGCTCTCTGGAGAAGGCTCTAATGTTCAGAAAGGTGGAAGTAAGGAAGAAGACAACCAGCAACAAGGTGGACAGACTCAGTTACAGAGGTGACGAGTCCACCCTTGGAAGACCTGAAAGACCAAGTTAGGGACAGATCATAATGGTGAAAATCTATCTATGTGGTTGCTAAGAGTCAACAACAACTTGAAGGCACATTATCAATCAATTCATCAATTAAGATGAAAGCAATAGTGATAAGATCCCAGCAACTGAACTCTTTTGAATTTATTTCCAGTATATCTATGCGTTCATTCGGGCAAGAATTTTCTATCAACACACTCTAGCTGTGAATTGGACAAAAGGCGTAGTCTGCATCTCTGAGTTGTTTATATAATGGTTGCTTGAATCCTTATCAGTCTGAGAACCAGTTGTTACTGGGGATCTCACTTGCTACAAAAACTCCATGAGCTAACAAAAACTATCACAATTTACTAAGATGCATGTTTATGGTTGCAAGGATAAATTTAGTGCAACATTAGAAAATTAAAAAAGAAAAATTAGAAAAGAGAAAGATTGGGAACTTAAACTTGGAAAATATGAAGTAATGGCAAAATTAACAGCATATATTCACAACAGAAGTCTAACCAAATTTAAGCAAAAATGGCTTCCATACATACTATATATTATGCAGCAAGGCAAATATAAGTATGGTTTTTAAGGGGAAAAAGAACAGACTAAAGAACTGAAATCAGAAACACAGAAATTTTAAATGTCAGAGTACAACACATTGAAACTTAGAAACTAATATTTATATATAGTGTTTTTGGCAGTTTTTTTTAAAAAATTCTTTAATTCTTTAAATTTAAAACAATTACAGGTAGTCCCAAGTTAGCTGTAATTAGGACTGGGAACTCTATCACTAAGCAATGTGGTCGTAAAGTGAAAAATCACATGATTTACAACAGCAGTTCCAGCAGTTCCAGTTGCATTCATTGAGCAAATCACACGTAGTTGTTAAGTGCGACATCACATGACCGCGACTTGCAACTTCCTGCTGGCCTCCCCATTGACTTTGCTGTCAGAAGGTAGCAGCAAAGGTCTCAAATGGTGATCACATGACCTTGGGATGCTGTGACCATTGTAATTGCATGCTGGTTGTCAAGTGCCTGAATTACGAACATGTGATTGCAGGGATGCTGCAATGACAGCAACTTTGAGGAGTACTCATAACTCTCCTTGTTCAATGCTGTCGTAATTTCAAATGGCCACTGAATGAGTGGCCATTAAGCGAGGACTAAGTAGTGGCAATTTTGGCACTTAGCTCAGAGATCCTAATCCTTATTCACACTGTTAAAATAATTTAATATACTTTGGATTTGGGGATTAATTTTCTCATCAACGATATACTGGGCACCAACTGTTCAAGCTTGGTAATTCCTTTGTCCACTTAAAGATACTGTATCTCTATATCAATTATTTTTTTCTGTTCTCCTTTTGCTTGTTTGTTCCCTCTATTTTCTTCTTTTTTAATAAATAAATAAATAAATAAATAAATAAATAAATAAATAAATAGCTCCATAAAGTGGGTTAAATTGAAAGGGAGTAATTAATCCAAAGTAGAGCTAGATAGGTATCTGTCAAGGATGCTTTAATTTGGACTCCGGTACTGAATAGTGGTTTGGGGTTGCGGGCTTGTGATTCTGAGATACCCTTTAAGTTCCAAGGTTAAGTAGAAATTTGCACTTGCATGTCTTCTGTCCATGGACATCTTCATCACTACACTACCCTGGCTGCAGAGTAATATTCCACCTGTGTATTTGTGAGCTTCTCATTGGCATTGGGTTGACTACTGTGAGAAAAGCTCTTCTTTCTGTTTTATATTTTTTATGCATTTTCTTTAATAAAATGTACACTCTTCTTAGTTCACAGCTCAATAGTCACACTAAGATCAGTTCAGATCCCTTATTGTGAAAGATATTTGGGATTATAATGCTATCCTAAAAAAGGCAAGGAACGGTGTCCCCTGCTAGTTATTGCTTTTATTTTAAAATTGGATTCATATTTGACACTGCAGGGAGTGAGAATAGCTAGTGCAAGTCATTACCTGACTGAGATAACTGCTGGTTTCCTAAGTGATCATTTTCAAAAGATATATACAGTGACTGGCAATATTTTGTATCATAAACCAGTAAGTGTGAAGATATATTTAAGATGTGTTGAGTTTTCCATTAGAACAGCTAAAACTGCTCAAGAAGTTCTGTGGTGAAAATGAACCTATACTTGGATGATGGATGTTACTGTGTCCTCTTTAAAAGAGAGAGAAACTTGATTTCAGTCAATGACCAAAAAATAACAAAATAAAATATAAAATATAGTCGGATACAATAGGGCCTATGTATACAGCTCTAAATATAGTGATATAACATAGAATTATGAGCATTGCATCTACAACTCTAAATATAGAGATATAATATAGCAGAATTATGAGCATTACACCTATAAATTAATAAGACTAATCCAGATAGAGTCATTTTGTGTGAGATGGGAGGCTATATAAATATGATAAATAAATAAAATAAAAATAAATAAATAAATAACTAGATCTGAAAGAAATCTATTATCCTAATACGTTAAACCTAACATTTATACTAAGATATATAATAGAAATACTAACAATAGAATATGAAGACTTTGCTACAGTTAGTAACCAACTAATAAACTAAAATACAGAATAATTGATAGATATAAAATCCTAATGTAGTGTCCTCCTTAATATACCAAAGCCTTATTAGATGCAAGTGTTAATGCTGGTCTATTACTGTTTGACAGCCTTGTGATTACTGAATTGTCCAAATTACATAGGCTTGAGGAAGAAATATGCAGTCTTTTCTCCTTCTTTGCTGGAATTTTTAAAATATATATTGGAAAGCTTTTTGATACTTGTGATAGGTGTGTCCACACTACTTATTTTTATTTATTATGACATTTACTGATTTTCTTTTGTTCAAAATGAAACTCAAAGTGGCTTACAATTTAACATGATAAAGTGCAAACAACTCAAAACAAGTTAAACATGAATAATAAAATCATTGTCTGTTAATAGACTGGAGAAAGAAATATGCTTTTACAGTTTGCCAGGTTACTTCTTATTGTGACATCACTATCAACAACAGGGCTTTAATTAAGCCAACGTGAAGGTCTTGCTTTATGATAAAGAAGTAGGATCTAGGTTGATCTTCATCTTTAGACTAAGGTATAACATGTATAATAAGATTTAGTTTTTGGATACCCAAGAATTCAGTAACTTTGTATTCTTCTACACTGAGTCTGCAGCATCCACACCAGGGAGTCAAAAATCAAGATGGTAGTTGTGACTGTGCAATCAATATTGATATATGTACAAAAAAGGTGGGACCTTGATTACAGAGTCACATCTGCCATCTTGACTCTTTTGATCCTCTCCCGAGGACACCACTGAGGTCTAACATTTCCAAGTCATTGTTTGTACTAGAATGTGTACTTTTATTTCATCTAAAAAACTTTTGAAAAAATTATTTGACAACTCACTCAAAACATCTTTTTCTCCCACTTATATTTTATTTGATGATGTAGTTAAGCTGGTCAGGCTCATATCACTAGACTGATGAAATAATTACCCAAACCTGATGATATTGAGGAAAACTAGCTTTTGGACATGAAGACACATAAAAGCCAAAATCAGAGTGAGAGCAAATTATTCACACAGAATGAGTTATTATTTTAATCCTATTCCATAACTGACTTCCTAATCTCAACATGGATGATGTTCAGATAGATTTTGTTCCTTAACTTTTATATTTTTCTGTTTTGAAATTTGGAAACAAGATTTTCCATCCTTGCTTTATGTATAGTTCTGCCTTTCTTTATAAATAGGAATGTAAGGGATTTGGGGAATGTTCACTACAGGACCACATAAAGATTATCAGAGTATATAAAGAAAAAAAAAGTGCAATTCTAGGATATACACAATATGGAAATCATGCTCAGAACAAAACAATCCACCCAGAATGTTCTATTAGAACGTGGCTGAGTTGTAAAGAAACAAAATTCAGATAGCTTGAATATTCTGTGCTTTGATGGAGCAAAACTCAAAAGCTTCCAAGTGTTCCAGCCAAGTCTTTTGACCCTGGTATAAGGCAATGTTAGACATGCCAAATTAGCAAGGGGCTAATACCAAAGTAAGTTTTCTTAGTCATTTCTGCTATAGTTACTTCCTAGCAAAGCTGATTTGGAATGAAATGCTTTTATTGGCATAAGAAAGATTTTGCATGACCTCAAACATCATCACAGTGTAATTATATAGAGGATGTCTAGCATCTTCCCACTGTCATTTTGTGTATGTATGTATGTATGTATGCGTGTGTATGTGTGCGCGCACGTACGTGTGTGTCTGTGTCTGTGTCTGTATCTGGAGAGCTATTCCAATAAGATTATATAATTATTTGTTTTAGGGATTTTTAGTTGCCCTTGGTAATGTGACAGTTGTTATTCAACAAGGGATCAATGTTTGTCTTATAAGAGGAGCATTCATACAGCAGGCACACATATTCGGCACTGGAGTAACTGAGCCTGTGATGGATGGTAGGTGAGTACCATGAGAATCAGCAAACTTTGGGATAATGATATTCTGGGCAGTGATCTTGCTTCTTAATTTCTCTAAATGGGTTTTAAATTAAAACGTATAATTCAGTCATTCCAAGGTATTTCAAGATTGTGATCAAACAGTGTTTTGACCTCTTGCTCAAAATACTAATTGGTGGGCAAATCTGTGCAGACATTGCCACTGATTGCCCAAAACTGAAGAAGATCCATAGCACAGAATGGAACATTTGGTGGTGTTTCCTAAGCCAACAGACAGAAACCCTCTCGTCGGCAATATGCCAAGCACGCTGCCTCAAGATATTCTTGAGCTCACCAAGAATGCATGTGCTGGAATTAGAGCCCTGGTGATGTGGTTACTGGGCTGCTGCATCCACTGGATTGCATAGTCTTTTCTCCTGGATTTAGCCTTGTTTTTTCTCTTCTGCCTGGACCATTTCCATGGGAAGATTGATGACAATCCCTTCATCCATGTGTCACACAGGCTGGCCAGCACAAGTGCATCCTTTGTATGCAAGGGCGTCCTCTATCCACTACGCCAGGGTGAAATCAGACTGCCAAGGTTGTGTTGCCTTCAGAGCTAATTTTTTCCTAAGGTTTACCCACATGTTTTTCTAACAAAAGAGCCAAGAAATTGATTTAGCAGAGATATCTTTTACTAGGTTTATCAGAAAGAATATGAAGAATGTAAAGTGCAGAAACTAGCCTGGCCATGAGTCTCCACACCCAGTGGTCAAAAAGACACAGAAATGAGTGCCTTGTCATGTCATGTGCAGCAGCTTGAACAGTGGTGAAAAGTGAAGTCTTCCTGGATGAGGAACTCCTGCTGAGATAGGTGGAGTCCGTTGCAAGAGTATTGCCTCCCATTTTAGCTCTGATGAAAATAACCAGATCCTCTCATGCACCAGGCAGGTAGTGCCCACCCTGTGAGGACAGATATGAGAGATAGCACCTGTCATTTATGATCATCAGACAGTTAAGGTGAAATGTGCGCATTTTACCTTTCTCTCATGGCATATTGCTGGTGATGGGACAAAACCAAAGTATCTGCCTCTTCATGCCTCAGTGTTTCACATGCAAGATTTAAGCACTTGTGGTGCATCTTCATGTCAGATTCCTGTACATGGCTCACTTGATAAATGAAATGAGCATAACCATTAACTGCATGGTTGAGGATTGTCAATCTGGGTAAATGAACTGCAAGCATGGTTTCTTAATCATGGACAGCAAGGCCTACATATAACAAGCAACATTCCCCCTAAAATGCCTATTCATTTGCTCTAAACTCCACTCCCCAGATCACCCTACCCAGCCTAAATCATGAGCATCAGGGATGTGGTGGTTCCTGCTGCTTACAATGCCCCATGCAGGCAGTTTCAAAAGATAATATTCCACCTGCAAGAGGCAAGAGAGAGCCCCAATCATATTCTGCAACGGTCTGGAATACTCATAGGAACAGGCATGTATTGTTTCATACTTGAAATAAAACAACATGCTTTGAATTGCACATAAAACAGAAATTGTGAAGCATGTGTTTTGTTCTGAGCACAGCACACTTTAAGTGTCCATTTCATGCTTGAAAGTTTCATATGCAAGCTATTTTTCATATCCCAATTCAATTCTCTTTGAGTGCAGAGATATCTGAAGGAGGAAATTATTTGATTAAACTCATATTCCCAAAAATATGGCGGCCCCTATTTAAAGGTGACCATAGAAACAGTAGTGTCTTTTCCTTCCACAGGGAAGCAATCCAAAAACACATCACATCCCATGCTTTCAGTGGATACATGTTTTTTCCGCCACCATTATAATGAATAAACTGAACTAAGGATGTTGTTTTTAGAATCATAATCCAGTATGATAAATGTTGCTGCATTAGAGAGAGATTGACTTCCTGAAGGTTATTTAGTGTGATTGAACCCGACATCCTACTATAGTTAATCTAATTATTTTTATTAATAATGAGGGAGGAGGAGAAGGATGTTGCAATAACATTTTGATGTTTTTTTAAAAAAATTCATTCAAACATACAATTATTTCATATTCAGTAGCTTTTATCAAGAGGAAACAGATAATTATAATTCACACTGAATTCATTAAAAACAAACTATCACACCTTAAGCCTTCTGCAGAATGCATTTAATTTTAAAAAAAATCAAATCAGGAGCAATACTCTTCCTTTTATGGCATAATAATTATTTTTGATATATTACATCTTATTTCTTGTTAGTTTATGATCATATTTCATTGCACATTCCTGATGCTTAATATGTATGAAGCTGTTTGGGGCAAGAAAACTATTTCACATTAGATACTAATTGTAGAAGTGGAGTTTTTAATTATATATTTTAGGTTATTTCAAATTATAAAAGTGATTTATGAAGGGTTAAGAAGATGATCTCTGGGAAATTTGTTGAGGTTTAATTTATAGCACCTTAACTGGGCCCATTTATTTATGAAAACAGCTTTTATAGGGGTTAAAAAAAAAGTTCACTATGAGTGTCAATCAGTTGTAAACCTGTGAACTTATATGCTATGAATCACACATGCACAAGTAGTGGAGTATTCATACAAATAACTAAGGTTCAACAAATAAGGATCTTCTGAATTTGGAGTAGCGTCCAGCCCAGGTCAGCAACCCAGAAACCAGAACTACATGTCTTACAACTCAAGACAAGATGTCAATGAGCTAACAGGATACTATGCCAAGGAGTGTTATGTAGGCAGTAAAAGTCAAACTAACTTTTTATTGTGTTAATTGATTGGTTTATTCATAGGATCAAAGATATCAGAGACTTATAAAATGTGTGAGTTGGAAGACATAAGTGTTTCAGTTGAACTTTCTGCTCAATACAGGAATCCACCAAACCATTCCCCAAAAGTGGCCATCCAAATACTGTTGGAAAACCAATAGCAAGGGGGACCCCATTATTGTTCTAAGTAGATGATTCCATTCATTAACATCAAGAAATTCCTTTCAGTATTCAGCCTGAATTTCCTTTAATTACCACTCACTAATCTGTGAGTTTCAATGGAGTACAAGTCCGCCTTCTCTTGCGTTCAACAGCCTTTTAACAGCCTACCGTCGTATCTTCTCCTGTCTACTCTTTGCAAACAAAACACACCCAATTATACATCTCATTCCCAGACTGCCCCAGAAATGTTGTCAATGCCTTGTCTCAGTGTCTGCAGGCTGTAAGAGTGTGCCATCTGCAATGTTAAGCTCCCCAACCATCACTGAGGAGCAACTCTGTGGAGGATGTTATATGTGGCATAGTTAATTCCACATCTGTCCCATGTGAGGAAGACTAAAGACCACTCTGAACTGCTCTTTCTGGGTTCAATGATTCTGCTGAGTAAGAATACAGTACTCCAAATAGCAACAGAATTAATTTAAAGGAGTAAAATAATATACCATGAAACATAGATTATCTAGCCCAATTTCATTAAATAACTAAGTGCTACTGCAAAGCTTATCTAACCTCCCCAATCATAATCACAACATAAAATTTGATTTCATGTCATCTTGACATAGGACTCTAAGAAGTACCTCTCAATACCAATCATCAAAGCTCATCAGTGGTTTACAGGTATGCTATGATATACAGTATTTGTAAGGCAGACTATCTATCTGTAGTCAGATAAATATTACAGCAAAATTCAAATTGGATTAAAAAAATAGCACCCAAAGCATTGCTGCTCTAATAGCCCTGCAAATTTTGCCTGAGTTAGAGAAAACATTATTTCCCATTATGAATAGATTGCACTGCTGACATATTTGAACTGTACATTTACACAGTTACATCCACAATAAGATAGAAGTATAGTTCATGTCTTGTACTCTTTACCACTCTTTATGAGATCATCTAAACCATTGGGGAACTTTAAAAATCAGTGAAATCTTTTCTGGAAGCAATTTTACTTCCAGGAATGTGGTGAAAATCAAACAAGGAAAAAAATAAACCACAACTGAGCATTTTGTTCCAATCTAGATGAGTTTTAAAAATTGCACCATTTACATATACAAATATGAAATACAATAGTTCTACCTAGTGTCTATGATAGAATCATAACATCATAATTTCAAGTGACTAAAACAGATTTTATGTTCTTGAACTCTCTTTTGCAGAGTTAATTCTGTCATGGATGACAGAGTAATTTCCATTCCTCCCTTAAGAAATGAAAATATATTGTAATAATTATTTTTGTATGTGTCGTCATTAAGCATATTTTATTAAAATAATTGCTTTTGAAAAAGTTTAACAAAGTAACAATTAAGTACACCCTTTAACAGATGCTGAAACTAGAGTGCTACATAATCTCAATAATCTTATTGTTCTGTCATTTTCTATTCAAAATGGATTTTAGAGTGATTTAATAGATGTATTTTGCCAGGAAAAATACACTATTAAAACATGTTATTCCAGGTTCAGCTCTGATCTTACTTGTTTTCAAAATAAAGATGTATCAAATGCTTATTTTCCAAGTATTTCAAATGTCTATGTAGTTTTCTTGTGTGGATCACATTTCATCTTCACTTTATACAGTGGATAAATAATTAATTGCCAGTCAATTCTAAATCACTGCACAGTGGAGAAATAGTATAAGTCTGTTTTTCTGTGCATATTAAGATGAATGTACTCTGTGTAAAACCCAAACTATTGTCTTCTGTATTCTGTTTATCTGATGGGGCCAGCCAAATACTGAAAGGAAATAAAAGACATTTTTGATGAGATTCATGAAACAACTTGATAATTGAAAGAATAATGTTGTTTATAATAATTGTAGCAAAAAGATTAAAGTATGATATATTAATTAATAAATTAATAAATTAATAAATAAAATTAATTAATAAAAAAGATAAAATACAAATTTAAATAATCCGTTTTTTGAAAATTTCCACTGCACCATATCAAAGGCCTTTTTCATATTCAACAAACCACTGTTTCAGATTTCAATTTTTCAGAATGTATGTTCAGAATGTAAGTTAGTAATCTCTTATTATCAGACATCTGGTATCCTTTTATAAAACCAGTTATGCAGTATGGATATTAAAAGGTAATAACACTTGTAAAAGATTTTTTTTTTTTTCTTGGTGCCTTCAAATCAGTGTTGACTCTTGACAACTGCCTGGACTATTCCCTGCAGGTTTTTTGCCAAAGTTTTTTAGAAGTGGCTTGCCATTGCCTCCTTCCTAGGGATGAGAGAGACTGACTGGCTCAAGGTCACCCAGTTGGCTTCATGCCTAAAGCAGGACTAGAACTCACAGTCTCCTGGTTTCTACCTTGGTGTCTTAACCACTACACTAAAACCACTATGCCTGTGTTACTACCAAAGCTGATACTTAGCAAGGAAATTGGATGATAACTTGCCTAGTCAGCAAGAACTTTACCAGCCTTCAAAGTCACAGCACGCATCACTGAAGGAGATTGGAAAAAGGCATATTTATAGATCACCATTATACTGGGGCAAAGAGCTCAGTCTTATAACCATCTGGACAGGGAGCTTTTCCTGTTCTCCTAGATTTAATAGTATCTACAGTTTTGGAAGAAAGACAGATGTAGCTACAGTAAATAGGCAGGTGGATCGTGCATAAACTTAGGAAGAGTTATCCTATCTAAAAATTCAGTCATTGCTTCCTTGGTTATATTTGACTCAGTGTAATACAGTTTAGAATACAAAAAAATTAAATGTGAATTTATTGAGTTACAAACATGATATATTTTACCCTGGGTGACTTTAATAGTAGAGATTGCTATAAGTGTTTCAGCCAAAATGCTAGTTATTTAACATATTTTTCACTTTGATCCTAATATATTTGGTTTATATGATTCAGTGAACATTCTGCTTGAAATAGATAAAGGGAATTGGGTTCCTGTTTAGCAATTTAAAAGTGTTATGTAATTTTGGTGTAGGTCATCTTATATATGCTCCCAAAAGATCTTTAACCTTTTTCCCTAAATGGTCTTATTTAACTTTTGATTTTTAACTTTTTTCCATGAAGTATAAGCAGTAATATGACTATGTGTCATGTGCCTTAATGCTACCTCAAACAATGAATAAATGTGTATTTATAAGGGAAAAAAATCTTCAAACTCTTGTTGCATCTTTTTTTTTTTTTAATGAAAAATAGGTCCTTTTAAAAAATCTTTCTCATAGCAATCAATAATGTTTTGGGGGCATGGTCATATATAGCAATAGTTGTTGCGGTGCTGACCCAGGGCCTGGAGGCCAGGAGGGTCTGAATGGGGAGGATCTGGCTCTGACTCAAAGGTGGTAAGTTGGAGTGACTTTGGGTTTTTGGTTCCCTAGCTCTGATGATGTGTTCTCTTTGACTCTAGGAAGAGTGACATTACTCCAGATTGGGCTAATACACAGTTTGGAGGTCCTAGATACACAGCTTCTGCTCAAGGAACAAGTGGCAGCCAAGGCTAGAGGGCTTTTGCGCAGATTCATCTTGTGTGTCAATTGCAACTGGATTGGGAGGCCTTGCTCCTGGTCACTCACAGCTTGGTCATTCTCCAGTTGGACTAGTGAAATGTGCTGTACATGGGGCTTCCCTTGAAGACCATCTGGAAGTTACAGCTGCTCCAGAATGTGGTGGTGGGCACCTGGATTTGCCCATGTTACACCTCAGTGGTGTGAGCTGCACTGGCTCCAAGTTTTCTTCTGGGTGCAATTCAAATTGTTGGTTACTATCTTTAAAGCACTAAATGACACAGGTCCAGGTTATTTGTGGAACCACCTTTCCCTGAAGATATCTGCCTGTTTCACCAGATTAGATAGAGTGGCATGCTCCAGGTCCCTTCCCTTAAACATTGGCATCTAATGGGCCCTAGAAACATGCCTTTCTTGTGGCAATCCTTGCCCTGTGGAACACCCTTCCCATTGAGATATGGCAGGTTTCAACCTCTTAACCTTCTGGAGAGCCATAAAGATCTGGTTTTTCCCTCAAACACTGGGATAGGGTGAAGCCAGAATTGGAAGACAGACCTGTTGGGAAGTTTATTAGTGTCAGTTTTAATTATTCTCAGCTTTTATCTTTTGTATGATGTTTGGTTTTTATATGTGAGTTGCCCAGAGTTGTGTTTCTAAAATAGATGCCATACAAGTCTTATAAATAAATAAATAAACAAACAAACAAACAACAAATAAATAGTACCTATATTACACTGATTGCTCCACTTAGCAAAGGTCAAAATACCAGAAAATACTTTGAGATACCATGTGTATTTAGAAATTCTAAGTATTTAGATAGGATGGCATTCTGATCTAATGAGGGATCTGAAAACAATCTTAATCATAAAAAAAGGTTGAGCTTGAGCACATGGTCACAGCAACCATTTTTACTTTTTTTAACTCCCTCCCCCCACAGATGTCCCTGAACCTGGGTATCCACAGAAGGGGGTGCAAGGTGGGCAAATAACAAAATGTGTTGTGACATTACATGCAATTATGTAAAGAACAGAGTTTGCATTGTGAAATCAGATGCACATTGTGTCATTTTGTGACCATTTTGGGCAGTATCAAATGCCTATGTTCACTTGCAGCTATGTTACAACTATTACTGAATGAGTTATCCTTTAGCAGATTTTAGTTACTTCAATATGGTTTACTTATTTTTAAAATGTATTATTCACCATGTAGCTAATCTGAAATAATTAACATACAATCAAGTAAATCAATCTGAACTGAAAGAAGAAGAACATTGTGCTTTTACTAAAGCAGCAATCAATCATAACCAGCAGTGTAAAACAGGAGCCCATCACAGAATCTAAAAGCATTACAAGAATAAAAGTTACTTAATAAGCAACATGGATTGGAAATACATCAGTGATGAACAGGCTAAAAAAAGCAGAAAGATCTTGCCTTGAGGTTGAAAAAGTTAAGCAAATTCTGGGGAGACCTCAGTAAGGAGGATAATGCATAATCAGGTGCTACTGTGGAAAGGTTCTCCTGTAAAGAAAAGAAATGGAACGTGACCCACCAGGAACCCTCATCCAGACTTAATAGAACATCTAGCCTTTCATTTTACCAATATTCTGCTCTTTCGCAAATGAAACCTTTGATTTTTTTCGCCACTTTCTCCAAGTTCTTTTTAAAAATCCCCTTTGGGGTTAGTTCAGCTACTTCAAAAATGTTAGGTAGTGGGAGAATAGGTGTTGAGGTTTCTGCTATTTATCTCTCCAATATTTTGCAGGTCCCTGGTTGTCCATATTCCTGATCTTGAAAAAGTTCCATTGACCAGGAGGAATTCCATCATTATGTTTCTCTTGGGAAACCAGAGAGACTGCAGATGCTTAAGTACAATGAAAGTCAGAACATTTATGAACAATTCTATTCTCAGGCAGTACATAACCAAGGTAAGTGCAAGAAGCTGGCACCATACCCATGACACATTCAAAAAGGAAACATTGCCTTTTTCATTATGTGGAATGTGTAGTAAAAAAGCTGGAAAAAAATGTTGCAGCATTAGCTATCCTAACATTTCTGAAAAGAGCATCCTGCTAAACTTGTTCATTCTTTTTTCCTCTCTGTGGTTTACCAAGACTGATTCTGTGCTTGCTTCCCCTTCCAATTATTCTGGCTTTGAAAATGTTCCATCCAATTCAAGAACAAACTGCAGTGTACTAGTTGCAGGACTTTAAATCTCTCCTAAACTGACACTGTTTACATTATATGACCACTATCTGTGTAAAGAAATAACCCTTAAACAGTTAGGAGAAAATCTCCTGTAGATGCTGATTATGAAATCTCTAACAGGCTGCCAGAGGGAGTCAAGGGGAAGACCTGGCAAATTTCTGGGGGGTCATAAAATCTGAAGCCCTGTGTTTTGGGCTTTCCTTTCTCCTTTCCTTGGACAGGCTGATAGCCCGACTGTTGAGACAGATTGGGAAGGAAAACCCAGAGCAGTCTGACAGGACTCCAACTTTGTAGAAGCTTAGTGGAGGCACAGTCATGGGAAGCTATTTCCAAAGGTGCTGTTTTCACAAGGCCCAGGAAGCCCCATGGGGCTTCTAGTGCATCCCACTGAAGGATGAGTTGAAAAGCCACTGGATGAGATGGAGCAGCTTTGAATGGGGCTGCTGGATGCCTACCTACATCTCTCCTGTGGCAGGGCAGCAGCAGTCTAGCCAGTAATCCCAGAAGTATAGTCCAATGGGAGAGCACAGCAATGATAGCTGCACCTACCACTTCAGCCAGGATATGGGTGGCTTTGTGCTAAGGAGCTAAGAGCGAGTGCCTGCCACAATCAGAAGAGGCAGGCACCTGATCACTGTATCTGACAGGCTCATAGAGTTCATGAGCTGCGCAAGGCGCTGCTGCCGGGCCCATTACTCAATGAGATCATCCCCAACTGCTCAGCCAAGAGGGGACCTGGAAGCCTTTCAGTTGGAAGGAACACATCAGTCAACAGCCTAGAAAAGGGCACTGCCACCTAAAGTTGCCTGGGCATGGCTGAAGGGTCTTGGGGTGCTAGTCACACTTTGTATGTCTTCCTTGTTAACGCTCCTGGGAGCCTTTTTGGTATCATTCCTTTCCATCATGAGAGTTTTGCAGTGAAGGAGCCATTACAAGGAGAGCATTCTATTTGGGGAGGGGTCTTCAGGCCCATGTGTTGCTGCCTTCAAGAAGACTTTAGAAATTGAGTCCAGGTTGCTCTTTAAAAGGGAAGGAATGGAAGATGTATTGAGGTTGCTTGAATAAAATCATATTTTCTTGCACTGCTTTTAGATCAAGATTTCTTTTCCTGAAGATAACTCTGCGATAAAAATGTTTCTTGCAAAAATGTGACATTTTTAAAAGCTCGTCTGAGCTTTTCTTGCAACTAATAAGGCCATTTCCATACTAATGTTTCCTACTGTTATCCAACCATTCCTTGACCAGATAAGCCAAGAATGAAGACAGGTTAGGAAATGCTATAAGATTCTGTAAGTTACTAGTGTTGAAATGACTTTAGCCAGCAAAATAAAGCCTAGTATTCAAGGCCTTTGTTGGTGTATCTGCTGGCCTGTGGACATTCAACCCACATAACATGATATAGCATACATAAACTTGACATCAGCTTGTGCGTGTAAAGTCAGAGTACTATCCTCCCTCCTTTTCCTGGACAAGCCAATAACCAGCACTGACAACATAGCTCTGATTTATAGACAGAGTGTGATGTATTAGCAGAGTTATCTTGAATGTATTTTATCAAATATTTTCAGTGCAAAGTGGTGGCAAAGAAAGCCACAATATTCCTGAATTCCAAACCCTTACTATTGTCTTGTTCCTCCAGCAATCCTACATGGATCAAAACCTTCTGTTTTACTTCTCTTAGTTACTTTGGATCAAGGATAAAAGTTTAAAATGGCATGTTTTCTCTCCATGGTAAAGCACAGTAAGAAAGATGTTACTTTCACAATGTTCATGCTCTAGACCAGTGTTCCTCAGCCTCAGAAACTTTAAGAGGTGTAGACTTCAACTCCCAGAATTCATGCTGGCTAGGTGTGAGAAGGCAGGGAGAAGTGAGGGCCTCAAACGAACCATGTTTGCTAGGGGAGAGCGCTGTGCACCATGGGGCAGCCTTGGGGGGACGGCAGGAGGGAGGATGGGCAGAAGGCACACTCGCACCAGAGTGGAGAGGGACGGCAGGAGGGAGGAAAGACTGCAGGCAAGAGGCACGTTCGCACCAGAGTGGAGAGAAACGGCAGGGGGCGGCTGTCGGGTCAAGTGGGGATTGGAATGTGTATTGCGCTGATTGAGTGGAATGTCTGCGGTTTTGCGGTTAATTAGCAGCGCTCCGGGGCGGTAAAAAAGGTGAGATTGTGAGCCAAGCCCTCGTAGGAGGGGGAGGACAGATAGGGGGTATAAAAACCTGTCAGACCTTGCTTCGGGGTTCCTCCATTGCTGCGGGAGGGACCCACCTTTGCAAACGTGCCCAATAAAAACTTCTGTCTACTGGATAACTGAACCCGTGTCTGTCGTTTTCTGACATAGGGAATTTTGGAAGTTGAAGTCCATACCTCTTAAAGTTGCTGCGGTTAAGGAACACTGCTCTAGACAACCAACTATATAGGGAAGGCCTCTGCCTTATCCTTCCAGATGTGCCATTATAAACAGTGCTGTACAACCACTTTCAGACTGAGGAAAGATTTGGCTCAGGGACGGAAGTAGGGAAGGCCAAGACCCCTCTCCAAATTGAATTGAATTGAATTGAATTAAAGCAAGCCACTTCCATGTTATTACCAAGAAAATAACATGAGAGTGGTTATCTAATTACCAGGATTTCAATATGACTTGAAGTAGACTTTACCTAAAGATAAAATTTTTCCATATTAAACAGATAACTCAGCAGCCATATTTAAAGGAACCACATGAGTCACACTTATTTTTTTACATGTGTACCTCCTGTGTCATAAATCAGTGAGTGTACAGTAACTTAAGATTGCTTCTGTTTAACACGCAAATAGTGTTAAAAGCAGTTTTCATTAGAGATTCCAATCATGGTATTTAAGACCGAGGACCACTCGTGACCTTATTTTTTTTTTAATGTGCTACACACTAAAAAGGGATGGAGCTTTGATTTTGTGGCTGTGGCTGCCATCTTCACTTGACTCATGGATGCCATATGAACGTGTCCTGAAACAATTGACATTACCTCCACCACCACCACCCCGCCTGCAATCTATGTATTTTTATTTGGTAGCCTTATTATAAAATCATCACTTTCAAAAGCTTCTGGGTTTTTTTCTACACAGTTAATGGCCAGGAATTTTTCAAATAAGAATTAACGATTGTAAGCATTTCACACATCCCAGATGTCATGTTTGCTTCAAAACTCAAGTCCCAATAATCAAATGTGACTCTTTAAAACTACTCTACATCCTACCATCAACATGGCAAGCATTATTTTAAGTTTTCTAATTTCTTTACCATGACATTTAGCATTCCTTAAAGGAGATGTTGTACAGGAGAACAATTTTCAGTAAGTTGAAAGCCATAAAATTCTCTTCTTTGAAGAGCCATTATGTCCTACTGTGCGGTGAAAAGAAAAGCACTGGAACAAATTCCTGACCAGGGTATAGAATTGTTAAACTAAAAAGAAGTATTCTCTCAATTGTAGGTCTGACTAGAAAGCTATTTAATCCTTATATAAGCAGATTCTTATTGAACAAGATGTTTTTTCTTTTCTCTCTTTCATGAGAATGATGATCCAAAGCATAAAGTTTAGAAAGGCTAAGCTGAGACCCACAGGGAATCTCAGCAGCGAAATTTTCCCGTGCAAGAGTTTTGTCCTTGTGTTAGCAGAGTTTCAGCTCTAGCCCTGCCATCAATGTGCAAGTCTATAATAGCTCAATTTCTGTATAATGTATACTATATTTCCACCCAAAAGGCTTGGGAGGATGCAATGTCATTAATAGAAAATTGATTTCAGATTTAGAGTATAGCCACTGGAAGAAAAAAGAATATTAGAAATAAGACTAAGAGCATAGGACATAAGCCATACAATTACTTTTATTATTTATTATTATTTATTTGAATTTATCAGCCACCCAACTCCAATGGACTTTGATCATCCCAAGCCTTTCAGGTTCAAACAAAATTGGGTTCAAACATCCACCACCTCAAGAGCCACCATGGCCAACAGCATTGGCCTGACTTTTCGTACCTGCAACTGTTGATAACAGAGAACTCAGACAATTAGGAGTACCTTGGGCAGAGCACTATTGCCACTGCTTACTGGGCTCTCACTGAGGTGGACACTTTATCCTCTTCTCTGGCTGAGGACTCACTCAGAGGAAAGAGTCCCTAGGCCAAGGCATCTCACACATGACCCAAAGAACTGCAACAACTTCTTTCCAGCATCATCCATCTGTATAGGTCAATGTTTCTCAGCTTCAGCAACTTCAAGATATATGGACTTCAACTCCCTGAATTCCCCAGCCAACATGTTTAAACAATGGCTGCCTTGCCTCTGGAGAGTCCACAAAGCCCAATGATGCCCCAAAGTCCTTCCACTGAGTGAGGCATTGTGGGCAAGGTATCCACTGAGGCCACCATTGCATCTTGCTCTGGATTCATCATGGAGTACCTCAGGGCAAGCTTCTCTGTAGCCCCCTGAATCTCTGAAAAGAGCTACCAAGTTAGTGGAGATGAATGATGTCTTGTATACTTTAAAAAGGCCTTTGAAACACTTATTGTTAAAATGTTATTGTGACTTTAATTTCTTTTTTCCATAACTAATTCCTGAGCAGTAGCTTCTTCTGAGACCTCACAGATATTGAGGGGGTGGGATTGCTCATTATGTAATTAACAAGGCAGCATCAAAATAAGAGGATGGGAGACACATTGTTTTGTAATCTGTTTGTGCAGGCCTGGCATCTTAGAAAGCCCCAAGTGCAAAAAATGGTCTCATAAATTGGATTTAAAAGCATATGTAGAATTCAGAATAATCAGACTGGTCTGGATTACAGGTTTTCATATACAGTACAGATAAAAAATATGTGCAGATATTTTTCCAAGGGGTTGAACTTAATACTTTACAACTCGTCCAAGCTGCTGGTAAAAATCATATTTCCATGAATTATGTAAGGAAAAAAATTGTGGAATATTTTAAAGACCAATTTATTTTATTTTACTGTCAAGCTTGCATAAAAATGTCAAGCTGTGTGCATTTCATACCTAAGAATATCTGGGAAAAACAATTCTTCAAAACTTAACAGAAGGTAAAGCAGATGTTAGGCTGAGACTATAAATTTTAATGCCATGTTGAATTAATTATTGGTGACAGAAAGTTTATAACGAGAGTGGACACTTCCTCACTCGAATCTCTTGTTTAAAAAATAAATGCTCTGCATATTCTATACTAAGATCTCTGAGTACCTGGTTTAATACATTTTGGCAGCAATTCAATAACTATATTTGACATGCCTGTTGTCTGAAAATATTTTTCACTATGTGACAAGAGATTAATTTAAAATTCATTTGAAAGGACAAAACTCAAACTCATTTCAGACACTGAATCACTATTCCCACTGCATTTTTCCCTATCAAGGTGGGTAGTCAATCAGTCTTTGAATCAATGTCAAAAACCAAGGTCAAGAGAACAAGTGGAGTATTATAAACATGGTCTAGTTTTATTATCCTGGAAAATTCTGTAGATCAGAGAGCACAAAAGATTTGGAACTAATTCTGCACGTCTTTAACAAAGGAATAAGGTGTATGCATATGAATGTCTAACTAGTGAATATTTGTATGATGTTACGTAGCTCCAATATGTATAATTTAAAGTACTCCTCTGCCTGGAAGGACATATTTTGGGCCCGAATGGAGCAAAAAAGTAAAATCTCATTGCATTCCTTAAATCAGATATACAGAAATACATCAAAATCATTCATTCATTCAGTTAACATATTTAGGATAGAGAATGTCTCCTGAAGCCTTCTCTTTATACAAGGATTATGTGGGATAAACAGCTGCAATGAATCAAGTAGGAATGCAAAATCCTTGGGCCATATCCCACACAAGAGTAGAACTGGGGTTTCTTACCCATACCCCATTTTTCCTAGGGATAAGAATTTTAAGTTTTTGCTTTTAAACTGTATTAGTCCAATTTTAGAATATATTTTTTGTGCATTTTCTATTTCAAAATATTGGGAAATTTCACTGCTATATTTTGTAATTCCATCTTAACCACTATGGAAGACTGTTTCTCAAAAAATCAGGACTCAAGGGAAGTTATGGCTTCTGTTGGATCAGCAGGTAAAAGGCATGGCCAGAAGGACCTAAACCCAACCCCAATTGGTGCAGCAGCTGAGACCTTACCTGGGGCGAAAGGACAGTATGTCATGCCCTTATCATCATCCATCTAGACATCTATCTATCTATCTATCTATCTATCTATCTATCTATCTATCTATCTATCTATCTATCCATCCATCCATCCATCCATCCATCCATCCATCCATCCATCCATTCATCCATCCTTCAGGTCAGTTTTTGACTCCTAGTGACTTCCTGGACAAGTCCCTAAAGTTTTCTTGGCAGGGTTTTCAGAAGTGGCTTGTCATTGCCTCCTTTCTAGGGCTGAGAGAGAGTGACTGGCCCAAAGTCACCCAGCTGGCTTTGGGCCTAAGGCAGGACTAGAATTCATGGTCTCCCAGTTTCTAGCCTGATGACTTAACCACTACACCAAACTGACTCTCTAGACTACAGGTAGTCCTCAGATTACGATGGCAATTGGGACTGGAATTTCCATCACTAACCCATGTGGTTGTAAAGCACAACATCATGTGACCATATTGTTTAGCGATGGCAATCCCAGCAGATCTGGTTGCTATCATAACCCCAGGACCACATGGGTCATTAAGTGAGGACATCATGTGACTGTGCTGTGGGAAGACGCAGGAGTTCCAGGCAAGCAGGGCAGCAGGTGAGCAGGTGCCAGGAGTGGGCACTGCGGAGCACCGGAGGGTGGGAGGTATTATGGGCAGGTGCTACAGAGCATGGGTGGGTGGGCAGGCAAAAAAATGGTAGGAGCAGGAGCAACTTGCGGGAGCAACTTCCAACCTACTGCTGACTTCCACATTGATTTTGCTTCTGACAGGGAAGGTTGCAAAAGGCAATCACGTGACCATAGGTTGCTGCAACCATCGTAATGGCGAGCTGATTGCCAAGTCCCAGAATATGATCATGTGACTGTAGAGATGCTGTGACGGCTGAAACTTCAAGGACTGGTCATAAGTCCCCCTTGTTCAGTGCCATCATAACTTTGAATGGTCACTGAACAAGTAGTTGTAATCCAAGGACTACCTGTACTATAATGCACTCTATTTCAGACTTCCCTTAAAGAATATTTGGAAATAGTTCATTCAAAATGCAGGGGCACACATACTTTTGGGTTCCTGACACTGAGCACACATAATGCTGGTTTTGTGGACCCTGCATTGATTGCCAGCTGGGTTCTGGGTCCAAATTAAATTGTTTGGTTTGACCTATAAACCCTTCCCAGCTTGGTACCTGGATACCTTCAGGATGGCCTTCTCCAGCCAGCTTCAGCTTATTAAATCTAGTAGGGAGAAACTACTGTGAATCCCACACTCAGCTCAGGGGGCTGAGGCAAGGAGATGCTACTTTTCTGTTGCAGCACCAACATTGTGGAATGGCCTCCCTGTGATCAGGCTGGCTCCCCCTTTGCTGGTTTTCTTCAACCAGAACCAGATCTAAGTTGCTATTGCCATCTTTC
This sequence comes from Python bivittatus, assembly GCF_059951505.1. NCBI lineage: Eukaryota > Metazoa > Chordata > Lepidosauria > Squamata > Pythonidae > Python > Python bivittatus. The sequence goes on from NW_028277086.1 coordinate 28,020,725, forward strand.
TACCCTCTTCCCCACTATTTTTATACTGTTGTTGTGTTTTTATTTTTTTATGGGGCTTGTTTTGTTTTATCCTGTACTTTTTATGTGAGCCACCAAGAGTCATTTTTGCTTGTAGCAGGATACAAATATGCTCAATCAATCAATCAGTCAGTCATTCAATCTTGAAGTTGTAGAATTAGGAGTTCCCCTTCACTTGATGTATTCAAGCAGAGCTTGGAACTCCATCTGTCTGGGATGCTTAAATTAGGATTCCTGCAGTAAAAAGATGGTTGAAATCAGTAGCCTAAATATCCTTTTCCAATTCTTTTTTTCTATTCGGATGACAGAGTACTGTGGTGCTCATAATTTTCTTATAGACTTTCAGTAATAAGGGTCTGCTTGGTTAGTGGGAGTGGCCTTTGATCTGATCCAGGTCTTTTCTCATATTTTTATGTTATGTTTAAACTTCTATTAGATCCATTATGAGGAGGCATATGTTGAAGTTTATTCTAAAAGAATTAGAAATGCTACCCAAAAATGCACTTTGGAATCTATGTAGAATAAACAGGATAAGCAAAAGAATTAATAGATACTGTACAAGTTTGACATCAGGGCTCAAAACAAGGGCAAAGCAATATCAGAGCATTTAAAACTCACAGGACACTCTACTGAAGAATTCAAGATAACCATTTTGGAAATACGAGACTTTAACAAGACCACTGAGTGAGGGATAGCTGAACTCTCATACACCAAAAAGTGTCAGGCTATCTGAAAAGGTCTCAACAAATACAATGTTTTATTTAACACATTACAATTTTTAATTGATAAGGTACTTGCAATCTGTCTCATATGTAACTTTTCCATCCATTCCCCTCCCTGTCTCATCCCAATTTATATCCTACATCAGTCTAGCCACCCTGTGCTTCTGAGGAAGTGAGTTCCAGCTCACAAAAGCTTACGCCTTTTAATAAAATTTGTTAGTCATAAAATATGCTACCAGACTTTAACTGATTTTTTGCTAATATTATTCCCTTCCAACAGTGTCAAATCCTGCTTGTGATTCATGCATGGAGCTTGACAATAAGAGGTAAAAGGAGGACCTAATTTATCAATTCATCCTAATCCAAATATAATGATATCTTGTGGCTCCTAAAATACTTTTTTAAAAAAGGAAACATAATGGCATCATTTTTGTTTAATTACAATTCACTTCATCAGATAACAAGTCTTTAAAGTGTTACAAGACTCCTGGTTCCAATTGCGCAACTAATTAACACAATTAAATCTCTGGAACCTAATCTTAATATAATCTCCAATTTCTATTATAATCTATTCTTTAGAATCCCCAATGTCTTGGTGATACATTTGATTGGACTAGCTCTGTTCAGTATTTGTTTAGGGAAAAGGAATCAGTCAGCGCAGAATTGAGTGGGCTACCCAGCTTCTGCAAATTAGCAAGTTAATCCTTTTATTTGCTGGAGCTTCCATAAATTACTGCCTGAATAAACCTGGTGTTTGCCAACAGTTCATTGTATTTCTGCAGAGTTAACATTCTGTTTGCTGGCTAAAAAAAGAATAGGAACTGGTGGGGAGGGGGATCAGAAAAGCAAGAGGTTACTTGAATAGGACAAGATGAGCAGAATTTATGGTTTCTATATTTTAGAAAGAAAAAGGCTGTTTTTTCTGAAAGTAATCTTAGAGTTCTTTCTTTCTATCAACATAATAAAACCTGATAGCATCTTAAGTATGATATACAATATGATCTTTCTTGATCTGTGACTTTGTCTGCCTCTTTCCGTAACATTAACATCTAGTGAAATGTATTGATGAAATTGACTTGTTTACTTCTTTGCAACCTTATTAGCTGGTTCTAAGAAAATTAGTTTCATTTTCAGACTGTTTAGTGTGTGTGTGTATGGGGGGGTGTTATGGATCAAAATAGCCACCTTCAATTTTAGTATTTAATATTGACATTTGGGGGAGTTATAGAAGACCTTTTTTCAAAGAAAAAGAGGGAAGCAACTGTAACAATGAGGAGCAGGAGTGAATATTTGGAAGTCATATTGATACTCACTGACTACAGGTCCACTAGACCTCCTATTGATACTTTTGCCTACAGCTAAATACATGAAAGTTTCATCTAAATCAGACCTGCACAACTTGGCTGTAGGTAAGGACCAAAATTAAATAGGCTAAACTTCTACCGGCCGCAGATAGGTTTTTAGTGCCTCACTTTCCAAGTACAGTTATAATAACGGGATAATAATGTTTTTTATTTGCAAAATAGTTTAATCATTAATTGTACTAGTTATTATAGTGTAAGTAATGATTAGACTATTTTGCAAATAAAATGAACCATATTATAAAAAAGGGAAATTTCAATTATTACACTTATTACTTAAGAAAAAAAATATTATTTTGGTAAGTTTGAATATATTTTTAAGGTTTTCTTACCATTTACATTTCGTTAATGGGACATATTACACTTCTTGTCAGTAATCAGTTTATCTATATTCTGATTCGATCTTCCGCTTCTTTTGATCATCCATTTTACAAAGGTAATTAGCCTTGTAAAATTTACAATTATCAAAATGGCCGTTCTCCCAGAGCTGCTTCGGTGAGTAATTTTGCCACCCGCGTTGCCATCATAACGTGGCAGCACTCACAGGCTGAGTGCTGATTGGTTATTTCCCAGAAATTGCCCCTGTGACAGTTCATCGCGGAAACTTTATTTTTAAAAAAAACACATACTGCATTTTCGGACCTCGCACTCATGAGCGATGCGGGCCACATGAAATCCTTTGGCGGCCCGCAACCAGCCCGCAGGCCATATGTTGTGCAGGCCTGATCTAAATGTTTATAGCTGGGCCTCTTTTCAAGTACTGCTCATACCAACAAATATCTATCCCAAATGTTTTTTTCCCCTACAAAAGGAGGAGATACATGAGCAACACTGGTGAAAATGACAAATGAGAATGACTAGATGCTGGTATAAGCTTAAAAGACACCCCGCCCCATGGCAGTAGGGGCAGTGAAGCATCAATATTTCTCTGAACTTACTGTATCTACAGAATGCCAGTCAGCAACATAGTTTAGCTTGATTCCCAACTTCTGGAAACTGCAGGACTAGAAGATCTTCCTTCTTGCCATTGTGGGCAGTTTATCAGGCATTTTGCAGACAAAATCACTTGCATATGCTCTGAGATGCTGGATGGATAAGGTCTCATGAGATGACAGTGGTAACATTTTGTGAGGTCATCTGAGACTCTTCTGAGCCTCTGAAGCCTGAGGAAGTGTATAGAGTTCCTGGAATATGTTCAGCAACCTGCAAATTAAATCTATGCCCCTCCTGCCTGACATGCATAGCCAGGTAGGAGTCATTAGTGTGGGTACAGGAGATAAGTCTTTCAGAGAAAGGAGATGCTGAGAAAGGAGACAGATGATGTTCCCACTCCTCCAGAAACTGTCACTCAACCCAACAGTTTTAGATAATAAACTGACTTCCAGTTTATTTATTTATTTATTGTAAAATAAAAAGTAAACAAGACAAGGTTGTAAAGAAGGTAGTTGGGCAATAACTACAGAGGGCCTGGATGAAACAGATTATCTAGATCCCTTTCAGTAGAAGTTCAGGCCTGGACATGAAACAGAAGCCATATGGGTCATTTTTATGGATAACTTGTGGTAGGACATGGATGGAGTGGTACACCACTCCTGGTCCTGTTCGATCTCCCAGCAGCATTCAGGACTGAACAGAATGTTCACTTGCTGACTAAGCAGTTCAACAGTCTTTTCTCATGAGATTTCTGGAATGGCTGACAGGAGGAGTGTAAGGATTTTATTGGGTCTTACTGACTAAGTTATGAATTATATTTTGATGTATTCAGGAGTATAAGTTGCCTAGAGTCCAGTGGTGGGCAGGTTATAAATTGCTATAATAAATCAGTCAATACATGACAAAATAAATATGTCTTCTGGTTTTCTAATCATTCTCAAAATGCTTACAAGTACTTTGGTTTTCATCTTCTGTTGCTGTTCTAGGTTACCCATCTGTCACTCTTTTATAGTTTGCCTGCCCGTGTCCCTGATCTGAAAAAGTGATTAACCGAAGCATGAGAAAACAAGAAAAGATCACAATACAATGAAAAACAGGATACCACTCATGGCTTCCTTCTAGTTAAGGTAAGCAGAAGAATAGCCATGCGAATTTCATTAATTTCTTTTCTATAAAATCAAAGGAAAATGGTAAAAAATGGTTTTTTTTTCATTACTGTGCTGTAGCTTTGATCAATAGTTCTCTAGTTGCTTTGCACTGATCTTAAGAATTTTTCAGCATGTTAATATTCCATCTGGTAAAACACTAAATGACTTCAGTGTAGTGGCTCTTCTGTGACAATTACATTTAAAGCACCTTGCATTTCCTTTCTATTACATTATATTGTATTAAAAAAATCTGGCTTTATGAAAAACACAAAAACAAACTATGTAGTTGCTGTTATGGAGTGTGAGGAAGGTAAGATAACAAGACCTGTAATGAAATTTTTCTGTTGAAAAAAATACTATAAAAATGGCTTAGTAGTACGAATACTCATGCCAACTTTTCTGAAAGACAAGCTGTTTTTTCAATAAATAGGAACCCTTCAGCAGTATTTCAATTAAGTTGCATCTCTGTGCTTCCTCTATAAAGAGACCTTTACTATAAAAAAGATGTCCTGTTGCTATTTTGATAGAGAAAGCTGAACCTGCATATGAAGATGTAGGAAAGGTATTAGAAATGTTTCAGTTGCTGACAAGTTCATTTTGTAAACATTTGCAGTACATGTAGGCCTTATATACATCTGTCACCTCCCATAATGCAATTTTGGTTTCCTTTTTCTTTTTTCAAATTTATTATAGTTATTAATGTAGTGTTTCCATATAAATCCATATGGAAATGTAAAAATAAATACATGGACAACTCTGTAAAGCATTTTGCTCAAGAAGGGCAACGTTTCCATTATGTGAAAAGAATGTATTCTCTGAAAGTCTATGCAATCCAGGATACATTCAAAGCTGGAAAAAATGGAAAACAAATGATTTGAGAATATTATTTTATGTTCAGTTACTGTTTCAAACCACCCCTCACAAGTCCTGCTGTGTTGCCTCATCAGACAATAGCAATGGACACACCCTTGGAAGACCTGAAAGACCAGGTCAGGGACAGATCATCATGGAGAAAATCTATCTCCCCTTATGGACTTTTTGCATAAAAATGAAGAAAAATGAACTCATGATTTATGGTTTTGATGATTATACAGGATAGATTATAGAAAGAAGTGAGTCATGATGTAACTTTAGAGAGAGAGGTTAAAGTACAACTGTTCTTATAACTGCTGTGAAGAATATTGGAAGCCAGTTCTTTATGCCTTTATATCTTTCTTTATATCTTTCTTTTTTTTCTACTTTTTTCTACTTCTTTTCTTATTACACTTTTAGCTTTCTCTGTTATTTCTCTCTTTCTTTTTCATTTTCTCTGCTCTATTTTAGTTTGTATTAGTTCTTATTATTACTCTTAAAACTTTTAATAAAAATTATATAAAATAAAAAGAGAAAATCTATCTATGGGGTTGCTAAGAGTCAACACCAATGTGATGGTGTATAATCAACTTTTTTAAGCCAAAATCCCAATTTTCAATGTACCAAGGTAGAGGTGTAAAAGAAAACTTCCATGGACATCAGTGAGAGTGGATTTGCAAATTTCACAAAAACAGACTTTACCATGGCAGTTTCAATATAAAATTAAGTTCCAGGTGGCTCCAGAGATGGCTTCATATGCTCTGTACTTCTCTTTGGGAGGCCTGGATGGTGAATCAGAGATCAAGAGATAAAGCCTTTGAAGGTTTCTTCCACCTGAAGCCAAGCAGCAAGGAAGAAGTAGTTATGGAATAACTGATATCTGGGGAAATGTATATAGCAATTAATTAATTTTATTAAAGTAAAGTTATGGAAAACACATTAATAAATGAATTTCCATGGTTAGTTATGTACTATATACTTGAGGAAACTGTCTTCAAAAGCTCCGTGTATTAAAGATAATTGTAAATGTAAGTTGGTAGAGTTTTGTTTAGTTTTCTTTAAATCCAGTAAACAAAAGTACAGCTTTCCTACAGCAAAGGGTGAAATGGATGAATGTCTATTACTTCACACATTCTTAGCTGAGGATTTTCATGCCATGAATCCTGAGCCAAATTAGTTATGATGACTAAAGTAGCAAATTACTGAGGCTAAATTAAGCTAAAATGAAACTTCATTCTCAAACAAAGCAACACTTTCCAAGAGCAATTGAACTGCTATGTTAATATATTATTATCCAGATAGATCAGATGTTATATACATTTTCTCTGGTTGATATACCTATTGATCAGGACCAACACAAAGTCTTAGCCATAAAATAAGAGTTCATAGAAAATGTCTATAAGTTCTACAGATTCTGATATTGTCCAAAAAATTGCAGATAGTTTTTTGGAGATGGGAGAGTGGTAGTTAAGCATTTTTTCAGTCATGAAAGAAGTTAAGCACTTAGAACAAATATAAATGTATAATCATAATTGTCTATCACAGAAAAACAGTTAAAACATTATTGTTATAAAACATGTAGCTCTGCAAATGAAATATTATTAATGTCTAATGCCACTTTATCCTTTTTACTATCACAGGAAATATGAGTACATAGAATATTACTTTGCTTTTTTCAAATATATATATATACTGTATGTCTATCTGTGTGTGTGTGTGTGTGTGTGTGTGTGTGTGTATCAGGTTCTCTTGTCTCGTCCATGTATGGTTTGTTCCAGTAGCCCACTTATCATCAGATTGTCCTGGTTCCCCAACATCTGATGTGGACCTTGTTAATCCGGGTGATGTCTGAGCTAGCATGACTCGCTTAGTTCATGTCACTCTCATATTTGAGGTAGGCAGGTGAAGCGTTAGGGGGTCTTTGCCCAAGGACCCCTATTGGTAAGGTAGGTACCAGCTGGGATTTGAACCCCGGTCTCCTGCATCAAAGGCGGTGTTCTAACCACTATGCTATAAAGCCGAGAGGGAAGGTAGTTAAGAAAGATGGAGTGGAACTATCAGTGGGCCACATAGCAGACATAGAGACCAGCTATAAATACCTTGGTATCCCGCATTCATGGGAACCATGATGAGGAGGCAAGGAAGATAGCAACATCCAAGTACCACCAAAGGATAAGACAGGTCCTGAAGAGCCAGCCCAATGGGAAGAATAAGATCCATGCCATCAACATGTATGCCCTGCCAGTCATCAGATACCCTGCCGGTATAGTGAGCTGGCCAAAGGAAGACATGGAGGCTGCCGATGTGAAGACCCGGAAGCTCCTCACAATGTACGGAGGTTTCCACCCCAAGTCCAACACCCAGAGACTGTACACCAGCCGCAAAGAGGGCGGGCGGGGTCTGATGAGTGTCAAAGCCACCGTCCTGGACGAAACCTGAAGCATCCAGGAGTATATCAGTAAGATGGCACCCAAAGATGAGCTGCTAAGAGAATGCCTGAGACATCAGCAGACATGGGAGGAAGCTCAAGTGGAGGAAGTACCATGGCAAGACAAGCCCCTGCATGGGATGTACCATCAACAGATAGCTGAGGTGGCTGAAACTGGGAAATCCTACCAGTGTCTGGAAAGGGCTGGACTAAAAGACAGCACTAAGGCACTGATCATAGCAGCACAAGAACAGGCACTAAGCACCAGATCCATAGAAGCAGGGGTCTACCACACTAGACAGGACCCAAGGTGCAGATTGTGCAAACAGGCCTTAGAGACAGTCCAACACATAGTGGCAGGGTGTAAGATGCAGGCAGGAACAGCGTATACTGAATGGCACAACCAGGTAGCTGGCATTGCATACAGGAACATCTGCACAGTGTATGGGGTAGACCCCCCCCCCAAGTCCAGATGGGAGATTCCACAGAAGGTCGTGGAGAATAACAGGGCTAAGATCCTGTGGGACTTCCAGATCCAGACAGACAGGCAGGTACTGGCCAATCAACCAGATATTGTAGTAGTAGACAAGGACCAGAAGACAGGCTTCCCTTAAAGAATATTTGGAAATAGCATTATGTATACTATTTTATGGCTTTTGTGTCAAAGCATTAATTCATGAGGCAGAATGTCACTTTTAATTAAAATGAATATTTATTTCTAACCATGATGATACTGAAATGACCAAGGGTATGTCTTAATGTCAGGAGGCAATCTCTGTCCTTTCATACTTGTGTTGCAACAACACATGAAAGTATTGTAAGGAACTGAGTTTGCTTCATGATTTCATCACTTCCCCTTCATGATATTGCAATATGTGTTTTCTCATTCCCTCCATGATCAAATTTGATGCTATAGTAACACCAGGAACCTGAAATGTGATGGAACTGCATAGAACCTCAATATGTGTTTGTTTATTATTTAGTTTGATTGATTATGTGCCATCACATCATTGTCGGCTCTTAGCGACCACATAGATAGAGTTTCTCCATGATGATCTGCCTCTAAACTGGTAATTCAGTCTTCCAACTGTGTACTCATTACCACTGTAACTGGGTCCATCCATTTTGCTGCTGGTATTCCTCTTCATCTCTATCCTTTGACCTTTCCCAGCATTAGAGTCTTTGCCAGAGAGCTAGGTCTTTGCATAGTGTGTCCAAAGTAGGATAATTTGAACTGATCATTTGTGCTTTGAGTGAAAATTATGAGTTGATTTTATTTATCAAAATTCTTAAGGCCACTAAACTCCACTTGCAGGTATCGCTACACACTCTATATGTTCAGAATCAATGAGAAGACTTCATTTCTTATCTTTTATATGCTTATAATCAAAGGGAAGGGTTCACATCTTCTTTAAATGCTGACTTTTTTCTCCATATAAAAGGAACACTAGTGTATACTATCAACAGTGCTTGTATATTGAGATGGTGCACTCAATGTCCCTTTACTAAACATATTGGCTCTGATCCATGCACTGAAGGTAATCTTTGCCTTAGATCGATCAATCAATTATCTATCTATCTATCTATCTATCTATCTATCTATCTATCTATCTATCATCTATCTATCTACAGTATCTGTCTGTCTATCTGTCTATCTGTCTGTCATCTATCATCTATTTTGGCACCTGATTCCCTGAAGATGCTGAAACATCAAAGAACAAAATAAGAGAGAAAAGAATAAGGAGTGTCCAGAAGATAATATTCAGATAGGTTGCTGGTCTGACTTTGAAATATAGTCTGCATGTAGAAATAATGAATATTTCTGTCAGATCCATCATATCACATCATATATCACTATTTCAATACATTTGACTGATGTTCACATAAGGAACACGCAAAACAAGAGTTACTATGCCCTTTAAACTTTAAAATTAGAAAAGCATAAATCATCCAGAATGTAGATCCAATTATAGTGGTAAGGAAGATCTTTAGGTTTCTTGTGGGGGCAAAGTCAAAGTCTACATGCTCTGTCTTTTATGATGGATACAGTGCATTGATTCCAAAACTGTTCTCATATTTTCTGCTACTAAACCATTTGTTTTTCCAGACCAAGTAAATTTTGCCAAACTGTTAAGGTATTCATTCTGCTTCTCCAGACAATCTAATAGCAATCACTTGTCTGCCAGATATGGGCTCTGTATCCAGATCCTTGGCTTTTTGGCAGAATGCTCTCTAACATACCAACTTTTCAAAGGAAGGTAATTTTGGCATGGAGGAATATTCTATAATACAATCTTGCACTTTTAGGGTATGTGCTACTTGATTTTTCTAAACATATACTGTAGATTGATTGTGGATAGATTTTTAATCAGGGGAGTTTTACAAAAAGTAAAAGTTGGTCAAGCTGAAAAATACAAGTTAGATTTTAAAACACTAATGTTATTATGCATATATTATGTATATAAATAGCAGTTTGCTATTATATGTCAAGTTCCTTCCCTGCATCCTCTTTTTTTAAAAAATAGCTTTTTTAACTGTCTTTTCCCACACAAGTACCCAAGATGTAAATAAAAGCCATAATGGAATTACAAAAACCCCAAAATAAGAAGAAATTCAAAGGCAGAGCACTTTAGCACCTATTTAAAATGCATTGTAGATCAGTTACAATAGTGGCTAAGATACTAGGACTAACCTAGTTTGGAAAATGATTCAGAAGTACTTTGGATCTCATGTGGGCACAACACTACACCCTCTCTGCTATTCACAAAAGCAGGGCAACTATTTCAGGCTTCTTTGAGCTGCTATTATGAACAGCAGAGAAGATTCCTTCAACACTTTGTGGCAGTTTCTCAATTAATGCCCACCTTGCAGGTTCTATCCAAATGAAGATGGAAATGGCTGATGTGGGTCTTCCGGGCTGTGTGGCTGTGTTCTGGAAGTTTTGGTTCCTAACATTTTCCCAGCATCTGTGACCGGCATCTGTGACCAGCATGGAAGATGGAAATGTCTTCAACCATTTTCATTGTCCTTCAAGTCCATTAATGCTATCTAAAACAGCCTGGTACAGGTTTGTTGTAGCTTCCTTTCACTCGTTTTTTTTTCCTTTACACATCCCCTGCACAGTGTGACCCCTCTGGCCACAACCTAAACTTCTGTATATTTTGTGGAAAATATAAAAGAAGCTTAGATAGAAGAGTAATCAAAATTAGAATTCTTTAGCTCTTCTCAACTGCATAGTTTCCAGTCGTAAGGAGGCCATAGGCACAGATATTACTTATACATAGCAAGATGTTTTGCACATTTAGCTGAACACAAAGACCTCTTGGCCACACCATGGTTATTTCTATAAAGCATAACATATAGAGCATGGTTGTCTCTCCTAATAATAAAAGCAATCTTATTAAAAAGGCAGTAAACACAACACACATACAGAGAGAGACACACAGACACAGCACATAGCATTATTGGTTTATTTTCTGAATCATGCCAGATATATTGCAATAGTCAGTGAACCATACAATTATTTCTGCTGCGTGTTCAAGGAGAGCTCTGAAAGCAATTTATAATATGGCATGGAAAGAAAAGATGCACCCTGAAAGCACCCATATCTTTGGGTTCATCAAAGTATTTTCAGCCCAAGGAATTTCTTATTTTCTTGTCTTCATCATTTGCTTTAATAATATCCAAATTTCTGTATTCAGTGTATGAGTTGTTCAATTGCTTTTAAAGTCAGTTCTAACTTTCATAGCACCTTGCCTGTTCTAACTCCACTCACAAAGCAGTAAAAAGTTGTCAACAGAAAATAGAGTTGATTTATTTATTTATTTATTTATTTGTTTGTTTGTTTGTTTGTTTAGTCAGTCAGTTCCTGTCACAACCAATGTTTGAAAAGCAGACCATGCACCTGCAGGAAAAGCGCTAGGAAGAAAAAAATGTATTATTTATTATTACTTATTATTATTTACTGTTCTGGTTATAGAAGCACTTTAGGAGGCTTACAAATATGATGTTAAAATTAATACAAGCAAAAGTATGAGTTAAAAGCTTAGCAAAAGAGATGCTTTTTTGCCATTTTTTTAAAATATTGGGTCAGTGGGGACTAAACACTCATGTTGTTGTTTAGTCGTTAAGTCGTGTCCGAGTCTTCGTGACCCCATGAACCATATTGCGCCAGGCCTTCCTGTCCTAAACACTCATATAAATATGTAATAAGGACTATTCTGACTAAGATCATATGGCTGGTTTTATTTGTTCCACTTTATACTAATAAGCTTTGCATTTATTATTTTTGTAAGTACGTGTGTTTACTTATTTCTTATTCTGCTGCAACTCTGACAGATAAAGATATTAGGAGATAAAGCCATTTATTTAGCTACAATACATTTAGTAAATGAAGACTGGTCACTGTATCAAATTACTTTAGGGAAAAATGTATACCAAAACAGACTAGATACACTACTGATGCAAAAAACAATTTTTTGCATCAGTATATCCAACATGCTTCATAAATATATAAACCTGGCCTTCCCACCCTGGCATTCTAGGCGCCGCCTCAGCCCTCAGCAAGGGTTAGGGTTAGGGTTAGATTTTGTCTATTAGGTGTGAGCAAATAAAGGAACTGAACTGTACTGGATTGCCTTGTTGTTATTCTTGGGCTGAACCTGACAGCAATCTCACCTGACTCAACCTATGCTAAAGCAACTAGTGGCTATAACCCGTGAGACTCTAGGGAGGGGCCATCCTCATCCTCTTCGTCTTCCCACACTCTTGCTGTGGGCTGAGGAGGCGCTTGCCCTGGAAAGTCTCTCCCCCCTCCTGACAACCTTGAAGTTCCATTCCAGAATCTTCCCCACTCATGCCATCCATTACAGCTATGCATACAAGGGAAGAAGGGTCTGAATGAGATTCATATTTTCTATAGCCCTTGAGCCACTATACTGGATATTACTAGGCCAGCTTGCACCTCCCTTGTCCTTCTTTCAGGGGTTACCACCACCCTCCATCAGGCTACCATATCTGGTGTCCTTCAGTTCTTCCTCTTCCATCTTGCTGGTGGAATAGAGGAGATAGAGAACTATACTTTCACTGTAGTCTGGGTGAGGTTGGGCACTGCTATGCTACCTTTCCTGGTCTCTGTACCAAAGCTGGTTGTCACAGGATTACTGTCACTGGCATCATACAATGCCTCTTCCATGAAGGATAAGCATCTCTAAAGGCCCTTGAACCTTTTCTCAGGCTCATTTGGCACTGCATTTGGCACCACTGGTCAACTTCTCTGGATCACTATTTCCCCGACTCTGGGGTCAACAGGAAAGCCACTGCTTCTCCTAGAAGGCAGAACATAAGACTGAAGGCAGGACATTTCATCCCTGGGAAAGGAGAAAGCTTAAGCTCTGCCTTTTAGTGAGAAGAAGGGGAGTTAATCTCTTCCTGTCCTGTCAGCTCTGTCCAGTGATTCCTAGAAATCAGGAATTAACATTTAAAGTACAATGCAATCCTAAACCATTAAAATCATTACTGTATTTCTCAGGCTGGAAATTAAATGTGTCCCATATATTATATTATTTGCTTTCTTCCAAGAGCTTGTATTAATGACTTAGGCAAGGCACTCACTGTAAGCTTTCAGTTAATTCTTTCTTTATACTTTCTTGGCACTTACTCTAAAATACCTACAGGTTTAATACAATGAAAATCATCACTATATCATATTCCATTATTTACTAATTGAATAGAGCCAAGGTCCATTGTCTCAATAAAGAAATGAAATGCAACGTTTTAACAATAAGGACTTCAAGCTAAGAGGAAATGAAATTATAATTTTCTAGGTCTTTGTTTAGAGGTTTGATATTATCCCAATCCCAGTGACTCCATTAGCTCAGACTAACACTTTGTGACCCTTCCCGTTTGTGCCTCAAATGATAATAGTAAACAATAGGTACTGAATATCTATATCCTGAACAAAACAATGAAAGACTGTTCAGATTCTACTGGACAAGTGACCTGGAATTTCTAAGCATTCTATTTTTGTTACCAATATTTCTAATTACCTACATGATGAAACTAGGAGAGTGAGTAGATGTTGTTGTTGTTGCTGTTGTTATCTGTTGTTGTTATCTCAAAGCTAGTATTTGGGTTGCAGTGGCTAACTAAAAGAAAGGGTAGGCTTAAAAGGAGAGTAAAAAATGTAAGGTCCTTCTCATAAGCATTTCTCCCAGTTCACATCTTTGTGTACTTCATATCTATCTTTCACCTTTGGCAGCCTTGCCTTTCCTCTCCTCTCCTCCCCCTCTGCCTCTTCCTCCTCCGTTTTTGGGAAAGTTGGGAGATAGCACAGTTCCTGATAGGAAAAAAAAAAGATGAAATATTTAAATAGGATCTCCCCTTATACATTATCAAAACAGAAGAAATAAAGCAGCAAGAAAGAAGCTACATATTTGCATTAAGTTTTCCTATCCTAATTTATTTGCCCTGATGCATATTTAGAAATAATTATTGTATCTTAAATTAAATTACAATATATTTCTCCTCATAGTGGGAATAGTCAATCCAGTTTTGCTCTGAGGTTGCTCAGCAGAGTTACTGGAGATGCACAGATTCAAGGCACTGCTTTCCTTTGTTATGGTTCATTCTCTTAGATGATTTCTTCAAATGTAGAAATATAAAATGGTTAATTCTCCTCAGAAAACCCACCCACAATATTGAACTGTTGTTTGGAAAAGCATACGTGAGCATCTTATATTCATATGTACAGTGCTATCATTGATTTCACTTCTCAATGTCCATGCTCCTTAGTAAATATTAACATCTTTGTGTGACTCTGGCCTTTGGATCATCATTAGAATTCCAACAAGCAAGCCTTGCAAAGTTTCCAGAAGTTCAGCTTCCTTGTTTTCCTAATTAGGCCAGGACCTGACAAATGAAAATAGAAAGCAGACACCACGAAATTCATCTCTTACAAAAGCTTCCTATCCTGATGTCTTCCTAACTGCTCTGTTATAAAGACTTTTCACCTGGTCATACAGTTAAATCCTATCTCTGGTGGAACTGTTTATCAGCTCAAGAGAATAGGAAACCTAGAGTTGACTTTGAGCAGTACATGGTTCTGCAGTGTTTGCTTTTGGCCTAAGGACCTGGCTCCTCAGGTGACCACTATCAATTACTTTATCAAAGAAGATTAGTCAAAATGACATTTATAAGATGGCCAGGAGCAGTGATGCAACAGGAGGATGCTTCATTTCGTCGATGAAGTGTGTAATGACGCTCAAGGTCGTAGTCCTGCTGATATGATAGTTATTTAATGTACTTGTTTATTAAGAAATAAATCACATTGATAGTACTTTAGGGCTGAGGGTTTTTCTACCCCTGTGACAATATAAAAATTTATTTTGTTCTTTGTTGGTTCCATTCCTTTATTTTTCTCACCTCTTATTTTATTGCTACAGCAACTTATACATCAATAATTTCTAAAGCGCCTCATGGAATGTCAATTAAACAATATAGCATTTGGATAGTATTGCTAAAATGACCCAGGGAATAGACCCCAAACTTTCCTTATCAGAAGTACGATGTTCTGTTAGAGGTCCTGTGAAAACATTTTGGAATTAGAAGTCTGGGGACAAAGGAAAAAGAAAGGGCAATATTTCAGAAGGGCATGGAACTCATTCCTCTTTTTCTTTCACCCAAAGTGTTCCTGGAATGACACAACACTGCGGTCACATTCTGAAGGCCCTTCCAGGCAAAATATGGATTTGTAAGTACTAGAGACCCAGGTGTCAGGAATCAAGAACCATAAGTTAAAACCAAATATCAGTATAATAGAATCAGTTAAGAATACAGATCAAGAATAATACCAGCAGTTAAGAATGAAGTTGAGCCAAGCACAGTCCAGAAGAAAGGATTTAAAAAGCAGGCTGGGAGCCAGGAGTGAAGGATAAAGGATTCTGGACACAGGTTCACGAACCCAGTAGAGCTCCATATTGAAACATAAGTGCTGTAATAGTCCATTCTTTCTTAGAGGATCCAATAACTACAAGTCTGAGTAAGCAGGGTCATTCCAGACCTTAAGGAAATAAAATTGCCTAGGTCAATGCTATTGCATATGGTTTGCTGGGTTGTTTAGCCAGAAACAACTGTGCAGTGTTGCTCCATCAAAATGCAGCATTATTCCAAGAGAACTCTGATGGGAGGTGGCTGATATTGATCTGAAGGTCTCCAAGCAACAGGAAAAGCACTGCTGATGCCATAAATGCTAGGGAGACAAGTTTCAGGATACAAAGTAAAAAGAAAGAATTGTCTCCTCCTTATCAAAGATATGGGCCCCCCAAAAAACTGTCAGGGAATTTCTGTGCCCCTAAAAAATGTCTGAAATGTTTTACAATATCGTATGGTTTGGTGAATTGTGTGGCACCATTTGGGGTCAACTTTAGAGATTCCAGAAGGGGTGCCCAATTTCTTCTCAGAATACTCTTTGCAATATGTAAAATATACTTATGTGGACTAGATCCACTGATTCCTCTCTCTGTTTAATAAATATTGTGTCTAAACATTGTGTCATCAAGTTCAAGATTTATATTCTATATGTAATATTGCCATGAGGAGAATGACAGAAGATACATACAAGGAATCAATTTTGTTACCACACTCAAAAAAGCAAAAGAAAAATTACAGTGAACCCACAGACAGTCCAAACTTGGACTTGTTCATATACTAGTATCCCAAGGAATTAATTTTTATTCTTGAGCTTGAGCAATTGGCTCATTAAGGTGAAAGTTCCAAGCATTATTTAAATGTGCTCTATTATCCTCATTAAAGAAATGTGGGTGATAAGGATGACACTCAGCTTGCTTCAAGCTCTCAAATATTTTATTGGTCTGGAATTTAAACCCATAATTTTGGTGTCCTGAGCTGACATTCTACCCTTTTATTCAGGAATGGATTTTTTTTTTTTTAAATGACATTCTTTCCAAACCCTCACTGAATTTTTGCCGATTTTATCATTTTGCAAGTGTCTGTAAAAGTCATTATATTCTCTCAGTGGATAGAAAATATGCCATCCTTAACTGTGTGAAATGGGACAAGATAATATATTTTTAATATATTAACATTTCGGTTGGGTATGCAGAAAGACTGAGCAAAGTGATTCCTGTTAAAAATGCAGTATATGAAGCCAACAGGTTCATTGGGCTTCTTCACAACCCATCATATAAATTCACATTTACAAATTCCTGTGGTGTAGTATGTAAGTCTCCTTTCTTTCATAAGCAGATTTTGTACACAATCAAGAATAGTTACCAGTTTATATGTATTTATACTGAGGTCACTTATCATTGATATGGCCTGTCATAAAGGCTCTACAATGTGCCTGTTGGGTGTACTTTTCTGTTAATAGTTTATTTCACTTGATGATTGACATTCACTGTAAATATATTTGCAAAATTCCTATCCCTTGGTTTTTTGGATTGCGGGCCATATATTTGGCCTTGGAGTGGTGTCCTGGGACTATACTCTAAGAACTTAATTTCATTTTATTAACATGCAATTTGAGTGTATATTTAATATGATTACTATCCAGTCAGGTATTTTGTAATGTTCCCCTCATGTCAAATTAAAAGCTACAGACAATTTAGTAAGAAAATCTGGTGCTCTCTGGGACTTGGAACCTGCCTTGCAACCAGGCAGCCCAAAGGCATCCCTCCCTTAGGAGCAATCAATTAAAAATGACAGTGCTGACTCTGAAAATAACTTGCATCAAAATATTGTGCGCAATACAGGACCCATCACATAAAAGTGTCATGTTAAAATATATTATGAGTCTGATTTGACAATAATTTACAACCATTTTATCAATTGTCTTTGAAAGCATTTTTTGTTGAATTATAAAGATGTTATTAGCCAGATAGAACAAACGATGGGGGCAAGGCGGGGGCCGTTGGTATTATTAGGGACTTGGTTTCATCACAGTCTTTGGTTGGATACAGCAAAAGCATTTATTCAAAGGGGGAATGGTTGCACAAGCTTCTCATACCAAGAAGCAACATTTATTTAAATTTAAATCTCTAGAAGAGAATCATAAAACACTATTGATACTATATTTCCCACCAGACTCAGTGGGATTTTATTTTGAATAGGCATGCAGAACATTTTAAAGTCTTTGAAGACTTTAACCTTTCCAGGTTAAAGAGTTTGTTTAGGTAATTCTTCCAAAGGGAAGCATGCATGAAGAGCATTTTTTAACATTTAAAATGTACTCTCAAGTTGTAAATCTTCGATTGCTTGATGCATGACAGAATCAAATATGAATGACAGCTCTGGGATTTTCTCCCGTGACTGAATTCCTCCCTAGAGATTTATGGCACAATCTGGTATATATTTACTAAAACTGCACTGAGAATACCATCCCACCCCTGTGCCTGGCCTCCATGGCAATATAGAAA
Organism: Python bivittatus; assembly: GCF_059951505.1. Taxonomy (NCBI): domain Eukaryota; kingdom Metazoa; phylum Chordata; class Lepidosauria; order Squamata; family Pythonidae; genus Python; species Python bivittatus. The sequence goes on from NW_028277086.1 coordinate 28,038,620, forward strand.
GAGAGAAGAAAGCACTTTAAATGGAATTTTGTCTGGAAACTGGAGAAATTATTTGAATGTTTGCCATCTAGAAGAGTAATAGCAGCCATAGCAGTCTCTCTGTCTCTCTTTCATTGTTCTGCAATTGTCTGTAGGATGGAGCTGGAAGTCATAGGGATGAATGGCTGCACTGCCCCCTTGGGCCATCAGCTGGGAGACCAGTGGGCTTCCTTGTGAAGTTGCTTGGCACTGTGAGGATAGACTGCTGGATTAGATGGGCCATGGGTCTGACCCAGCAGGGCACTGCTGATGTTCTTATATTCTTGTTTTGAGGTATATGCAGCTTACATTCCCTCTCTTATTTTCAAGGCAGTTACATACTCAACCCAGCAATGCATCTTCTGCAGTTGTAAGTAGATATATTGCTCAAATGACCCATCTAAAATCCTCCCATATTTTGTCAGCCAAACCACTCCACATTGATGAAACATGTTTGCAACTCCCTCCAAGAATCCATGGGAATTATTAGAATGTCAGTTGCCTCTGCCTTGGGTGCAAACTTATATAAACAATAATATTCCTTTTCTGAGATGATGAGCTCCTTCATTGTGGAATACAAATACTAATTTACAGACAATTTTGTTAAGTCATCAGACAATTTGCACTCCAATCACTGTCCAGTGGAACCCTAACCACTGTGAATCATTATGTAATGATAATTATCTGATGACCAAGAGCAGAAAACCTTTCATCTATTTTTCAACTACAGTCGCACTTTATACACATTAACAGCTGTTTAAATGAAAATGCCAAGCAAAATGTTACTTATTTGTGCTGTGGTTATTATATGCCTCTATCATTAGTTCAAATAATATCTGGCAAGCTGATTATTAAAGCTGATGTATGTGCACTTTCACATAACTGTCCCATTAAGGTTTATTGATGATCTACACAGCAGACATTTCTTTCTGTCACCTTTCCTCACACATCTAGAAAAAAACTGAGCACAGAGCAAAACTAAATTCAAGGAATACTCATTTCTGATTGATAACTTTTCTTAGTGGACTTCAGCTATGCCCAGTTATCACACACATGCTTTACAGCATCAGGCTATGTAGAAGAAAAATAAAAAGGGATAGGGAATATATTAATTTCTACCACTGTTTTACCTATATATGCCGAAGTACTGGTTTAGCTGTTTCCTTAGAAACTGAAGATATTGCTCTGTCTCTTAAAATGAGCATAACGATAAGGTTTTTTTTAAATGTATTATCATTTATTTTATTTCCTTTTTTATTTAAGCTTCATACGTTTTTAATTTCCTTTCCATTTATTTAAGCTTGTATATTTCCAAATGGTTTCCTTTCCACCACTAGCATGTAAGATAAAGATGTATGTTATAAAATAGAATAATATAAAATCTGTTCCTTCACTTTTTAAAAAAAATCTGGAATAATGAGATCAGATGAGGCTATTATATCATACCATTAACATATGAATAAAAATATGATATAATCTAACCATAGCACAGGCTTCATGTTGGCTTTCAAGGTAGTATCTAGATTAGAGAGACTATCTTGCATGGAATAATGTCAAGTTGCTTGGAGTAAAACTGTCCTGGGGTCAAAATATGCCAGAACTGACCAATACATTCCAGGCAACAGGTGGCATAGGTGCATGTAAGACTAGTAACCAAGTCAACACTTTATCTTACTAAAAAGTGTTCAGTTAAAGCTTCTGTTAGGTATTCCATGACTGGTGGCAGAGTTAGTATTTATGAACCCATCTGGTAACAATCTTAATATGTGAAAGACTGCAACTTGGAATCTAAGAGGATCTAAATGGTACAACAGCATAAATTACCAAGTTAAATAAATTTTAAAATCGGAATGTTCGTTGTCTTTGAAACTAAGACATCAGAAAAGATTATAGTAGGTCTGAATGAAAGACACTCTAATCTTGTAGAGTAAAAGTAAAGGACATATGTAGGAAAGGGAAGATATTAGACTTAATTATGAATAAAATGGTTAAAATATATATGTCAGAAAGTATGATAGGTTTCATTTAAATTGTTATGGGAATTGATGAAACAATACAAGAGTGATAAAAAGTTCTGATTGAGGGATAGGCCATGTTGGGTATTGTCAAGAATAGATCCTGGAAAAAATGGACATGGAAGAAAAGGGGAAAAGTGAAAGAAACTGGATTAAAAGTAAAAGGACTGCAGGAAGAAAAAGGAGAAGCTGCATATGAAAAAAATATGTTCAAATCTAGGGTAAATAGTAAGTGGCATAGGGGCAGAAGATGTGAAAACTTCCTGAAACAGAGTGAAAAAAAAATTATATCACAAAATACCACAGAAATACATGGAGTTATGCTAATGGGAAATATGAAGAAACATGTTTAGTGAAATGATATAGTGAAAGAGGTTTTGGATGAGGAGAAATGTATATAAAAGAACAGTTGCTGCTGTTACAGAAACCTGGATTCTTATGGAATCTGCCCTACCCTTCCCCCCACCCCCCAAAAAGGAAAAGAAAAAAAAGGGTAGGAAAAAGATATTATATAATATTCATAGAGAGGGAAAAAAATGCTGCAAATAACATACAGTAAGAGAATAAGGAATGGTAAAGATGAAAAGAAGCAATTGTACCCTGAGCTACATTTATTCTTTTCTATTGGAATGTTCAGAGTTCCCATGTATTTTATGTGTGTGTAGGTATATATCTATATCTAATCTCTATCTCTATTTATATATCTCATGTCACATTCTCCCCCCTCCCCATTTTAAAACTTGCAGCATATCAGACAATCTTTTACTATCAGCTGCATCACTTCCTGTCACTGGACTTCTCATATCCCAACAGTGTGAACAAATTTATCTGTCCATCTTGCTTTCTCCCAGAAACATTTTAGAATATATTCAACTTCTCTCTATCCCAACTACCAAGAAATTTTGAATTTTTGAGAAAAAAAAACCTCAGAAGGAATTATTCTGCAGCTAGAGTATAATTTGACCTTGAGCCTACTCTATAACATTACATACTAAACCTGCTAAAATGAATATGGAAAACTTTTTAGAATAAGGATGCCGTTCTAAGGCTATGTCAAGGCAAAAAGCTAATACAAAGGAAAGTAATAAGGATTCAATTTATGAGTGATCGCTAGTTTTTAATAATAAAAATCATGCTAAAGTATTTTAAGGAAATCCAATAGCTCTTTATCAGAGGAATTGTAGGGAGGTTTACTACTGGAAGAAGACAATAGCATGGCCATTTTCATCCATTGCCCCTTCCACTTGCACTCTCCATAGTCAGCCCTGATGCTATACCAGACATTGTTTCCACCACTTCAATAGGGGCAGAAATTAAGTACTTTGAGGAGTAGGAAAAATTAGAGGAAATTGCCCAGTTGCCCATTCTTCAGCACCCACCAGAATCCTACTGAATAAAAGTCTGGATCCAATGGCTTAAACATTCCTATAATTTTTTGTTGAGATTTTTTAAGTTAGTGTCCTTGAGTAAGGAATTTGGGAATGATAATTTTTGGCTCAGGAGATCTCATCAGAGGTTCCTTGTAGTCTGAATTTATTTTTTAGAATAATCTGTCTATCTAGAACATTTCTTAAGAACTGGTCTGATTTGTTTGCTTGTTTGTCTTTTAGGTATAATATGTTCCTGTAGCATTTCATGGACTGTTCCTGTAAGCCCAATATATGGACATGTACACTTTTTAAGAAAACATGAGAGTCGCTGACTGTGCATACGGATTTTTAAACAAAAGAAATAAAAAAGAGGAACCTGTTACCATCTTCCTCAATAGAGGAAGCACTGTTTCTCCTTATCCCATACAAATTTTGCTTCCAATCTTTTTTGTTCCTTTTTACATTTTTTTCTTCACTTTACATGAAAGGGTGAAAAAAAAGGAATATGAAATACAAACGTAGTACTTTTAACATATCTTTGGATATAAAATGTTGTTACCAGGTTGGGTAATGAAACGTTTTTAAGCAAACAACCAACCTCAGAGAGCACCAAGAACTTCATGAAACAAATGATAAATTGTAAACAACAACAACAAACAACAAAGATAGATCATGGTCCACAAAACTAAGAGCACAGGATTATAATCTGCATATTTCAAACATGTATTTGATCTGTTTTTGGAACTATAGTGGTCATAGTTTTATGTAACACTGTGATCTGGATCAAATAAATCAGTTTTGTGCCATTATCTTATGTGATGTTCTGGAGCCAGGTGTACCAGTGGTTTTCCAATACTACTATTGATTTTCATAAATTGCTAGGAAATTGGACTTCTGCTGCTATGTGAAGAGTTAAGTGTTAACCTTTAAAATTATTGATTTTTGTGCATGGAAAAGTAGAAAAAAATATTTTCATTCAAGATTAAAGTTGTTCATTATGTTAGATGCACCATCTGTCGCCCGTCGGCATTTAAAAGGATGTATAAACAATTTTCTTTCTTCACCCTTTTTTATTTACAAAGGACAAAATTACTCTGATCTGTTTTCTTTTTTTTAAACAATTCCAAAAAATAATTCTGAATCAATAATGAGCATTGTATGAAAAATATATTAAACCTCTAGTGTATTGTAAATACGGATCTTCAAAGGGGTGCTTCACTTTGACAGAGATTCAAGAATTCAGAGATTCTACCCCAGGCTACCTTCTGAAGCAAAGTGACATCTCATTTCTAATCAGTGGAGCAGGAGGGCCACAACAGCTTTTGTGCATGTGTACTGCATGCTCAGAAGCTGTAGCTAATCAAGACAGATTGTCCTCATCTCAACTCTTTATCAAGGTGAAGCAACATGCCTCTGCAAGGCATAAGAACACATGGACATGGTGCAGCATGCCTCTTCTACATGACGGAGCACCTTGCTGAGGCAGATCACCTCCTGATGGGTCAGACGGTCGCTTATAGTCCCACCTAATGTTGCCATGTTGCCTGAAAATACACAAATTGAAGTTCAACACCTCAGAATCAATCCAACTGGGGACAATTGTATATATTTTTGTGTACATTCCTAAAACTTAGGAAAACAAATATATATAAATGCATTTTAAAACAACAGCACAAGCTCAACAACAGCTATTAAGCAAAGAAACAGTGTTCAATAGCTTTCAAATTATGTGCCCTCCAAGTGAATTGAGTCTATAACTCCCGGAAGGTTATCATGATGACTGGGAACTCTGAGATTTACAGCCACCATATAAACAGAGGACTTCAACATGGAAAAGCTGCACTGTGATATCCATTGAAGTAATAAAATATGAATGGAATATTTTATTATTTGTTTGTTAATTTTATATCCTATTCTCCTTCCAGGAGCTCAAGATGGACATAGCATTCGCTCCTCCAATTTTTCCCCAAACAGCAACTTTATGAAACGAGTAACTGGCCCAAAGTCACCCAGTGGCTGAAGATGGATTAGAACCAAGATTTCTCCAGTACTAGTCCAGCATCTTAACCATTGCAGATTATGTAATGGTTAAGAACTATGTAGTGATATGTAGAATTACGTAGTGATTAAGAACCATATAGAATTTTACTTGTGAGATGAAGTTGAATTTCCTGTTCTTGATTAAATCAGAAAGATGATTCACAAGACAAGAGGAATAATGTATAAAATAATAATAATAAAGAAAACTTGATATTGGAATCCCAATCTTCTATCTTTATGATGTATTTTTAAAGGTACAAGCTTCATCTTAGATGTTTATGTGATTTTTATCCACCTACATATTCTATTATTCTGGTTTCTGGTAGAAACATACAGAGGCCACTCAAACTAATCTGAGGGCTGATCTAGGCTTTAAAAATGGTCTGCTCCCAAAATGGCCTGGTCAAGGTTGAGTCATTCCAGTCTAATTCAGTGCCCAGATTTGAAGTCTGATACACAACTCCTTCTCCCACAATCTGGCATAGGAAAAATGTAAACAGCTTTAATATTTTGTTTTCCAGCAGAATGGGTCAAATTTACATACAAATTGAACTGTGTAGAAGAGATTAATTAGATGGAGCTTTTAGGCACAGCTTCTTGAAAATCTGTTTGGAAGGAAGGAAACAAATTTTCTTTTTTAGATAGAATTTGATGGAATTACTAGTGATAAAAGTTCTTACAACAGAGAACACACTTGCCAAATTTCAGACAGATATATGCAGAGAATTTTGCGCAAAGTGAAAGGATATTTTTGAGGTATAATGATGTTCCTTCGCTGAAGTCAGTGGAGCTGATTGTCAGAGGCTGAAGCATAAGAATAACCAATGATCCCTTTGGTCTTTGCCAATAGTAAGTCAAATTAGCTAGCTAATACGGTTCACAAAATCACATCCCAGAACTTCTCAAGTCATGAGACTGGGCAATGGTAAGGTGAATGCTCAAGATCTCTAGGATCCTCACAAAAAATTGTGAATGGAGACATTCAGATTTTGGGAAGATCCCTCTCATTCAACCTCATTCATCTTCCCAACATTATATTTTATGTTAAACATCTTTCCCTTTTTTCACAGCTGTTGCCAAATAGCTCTTTACAGCATTCTTCTACAGAACAAATAGCTCTTTACAAATTATTCTACAGATCTCTGAAGAAACAAATCAGGATCATAGCTTCACTGGAACCCCCATATAAAATGAAGCAGGTTTATTCCCTTCTCTCCTTCACAACAGGTCTTTGGCCAGACCAGATGCGTATCTCTAGCATAGGGGCTGCCAGTTATCATTTCAAAACACAAAATGTAAAATGTTTGAGTTATAGGAATGCAAGCCTCATGTATGTCCAAATGTGTCAAAATCTTGGGCTTTGAATTTCACATAGAACTATTTTTGCCTGAGGCATTTTGGTGGAAGTATCATCAAACCTAGAAGAACAAAAATTACTTACCTGATATAGTTACTTTAGAATGAAAAGATCATACAAATCATTTGATTTATAAACTTTCCTTGAAGTTACAAAACCAAAAAGCCTTTCACTGTATCAGTTTTTCATTATTTGCGTTCCTCTGCTATGCCATGAAATGTTGAAATATAGCATCTCATACCTTTCAAGCTGAGGTAATAGCCCCATCTCCTCTTCTTCAAATGTTTTATCCTCCAAACAGCTCTAAGCCTACGCCTTTATGTACCCACAACTTATTAATCCAGTTCATCCATGTGATGGAGTAGACTGTCACCATCCAATCTGAAACTACAATAAATCAATTAATCACAAAAAGGTTTCTGCACTCCTTAGTATATTGCTGGATTCTTCTGAAAATGTCATGCACTTAAATCTATGTGGATTCATGAAAAATAACACTGCCCCTGTTCAAAGTACTTTATTTTTATTGGAAGAGAAATGGAGGGCATTATCTACTTATGATGCTTTTTATGAGCATTATTTGGAATATATCACAGCAACTGTTTTGCAAAATGCATTGCTATAAAATGTCAGGCTCCCATATCTTGGTCTGAGATGCTCATCTTGAAACCTATCTAAAAATAATTGGCCCTACCAAAATGTGTCCTTCTGTTCAATATTTACAACTCACAGTAGATCCTTGCCTCTTAAAAATACGAATAGCCAAAACAAGAAATACTATTCTGAGTAGAGCAGATGTACCATCTTTTTCCGTCTATAAGACAATACATTTTTTCTAAAATCGTTACACTAAAAATTGAAGGTCATCATATGCAAGGAAGTAAGCTGAGGAGAGAACCGCGCAGTTGTGAAACTGCCCATACTTTGTCTCTGTAAACAGGCTTCCTCCAATCACGAGCCTTATGTAACTGACATCAGCTGATGTTGAACAAACCAATTGGAACACATCCCCTTGGAGGTGTAGGCAGTGCGCAGATGCGACAGGGACCAGTAATGTCAGAGCATTCTGAGCCCATAAAGATGTCGGAAAATAAAAAAATACATAAGCAAATGTCTTACTCTGCAAAATTCAAACTGAATGTAATCAGTTATGCAAAAGAGCATGGAAATAGAGCTGCAGAGAGATAGTTTGGACTTCCTCCCACTGAGTGTATCATGTAAATGTTACCTAAGTACTATATAAAAATGTGTTCTGCTTTATCTTTAAAATATTGATTTCTTAATTTGGGGTTGGAAAAGTGGGCGTCATCTTATACATGGGACTGTCTTACTCATGGAAAAATACGGTATTTGTCACAGGTTCAAATCTGCTGCTGACAATAAGCCCAATTAGGCATACAAATCAACTGGTGGAGCAACCAATTTCAACAGATTATTTACAAAATAATTGCTATTTAAAATTGCTTAATATCGTGTGAGAACAGTGAATTTATATCACCAAACCAAACCTTTCTAGTTTCCTAAGTTGCTCTTTTGGTACTTTAAAGGTTCTACTTTTCTTAAATAATGTAGGATTTGTTTTTTTCCCCCCACTTCTCCCTCCATGCTTCAATATTACTTTTATGAAGCTGAAGATACTAAGAAATTCACTCAGTGGAAAGACAATCACTTGTTTAAATTGCAAGACTTTGTTCTTAATAGGACAAAGATAAAGACTTTACTACATTTCTTTCATTTCAGTATCTTCAAAGAAGTAGTGCTGCTACAAGGGAACTACAGGCAGAACATTGAGGGATTTGACTGAATTTGAAAATCTTATAATACATACTACTGGGAATCAGGTACAATTTATACTGAAATATGATTCAGAATCTGAACGAGCTAAAGAGCCTATGATTAAATGGCTGCAGGACTTGAACATAGTTATAGATATTCAACAAAGGGAATTTCAATGAAAAAAACATATTAAATTTATTCCAAATAATATACTTAGAGAAAATTGATATAAATGTTTCATTGGTATTGCCATTATTGTCAAAATGAATATTTCTTTCTCTAGAAAATGCTGGAAGTGTGGTAAACAGATTGGCTTCTTTTTTCATACATGATGGAAAGGTCCAAAATTCTGGAAACTGATTCATAAAAGAATGGAACAGATTTTAAAACTTGTAACTTCATTTCAACCTAAGATATTCCTTCTACACTTTACAAAACCATATAGTTATGGTTCATTAATTCAAAATTAATAATGTATATACTAACAGCTACAAGGATTTTATTTTATTTTTATTGAAAAAGATCTAATCAGATTGTGGGAGTATGCTTTGATGTCCAGAACTACTTGCTACATAAAAAGTATATCTGAGTAATTCTAATTAGAAACGATTCTTGGATTATAATGTGATATATGGTTTTCTGTCACATCAGAGATTTTGGTTTTCTTTTCCATAGAATCATATTTTGACTTGATTTATAATTCTCAGTATTGAATTATTGTATTGGTTATCTATCTATCTATCTATCTATCTATCTATCTATCTATCTATCTATCTATCTATCATCTATTCATTTATTTATTTAGATGCCTTCAAGTTAATCTTGACTCCTGGCAACTGTCTGGACAAGTCTGCAGTTTTTTTGGCAAGATTTCGGAAGTGGTTTGCCATTGCCTTCTTTCTAGGACTGAAAGAGAGTGACTGGCCCAAGATCACCCAGCTGGCTTTGTACCTAAGATGGGACTAAAACTCACGGTCTCCCAGTTTCTAGCCTGGTGCCTTAACCACTACACCAAACTGGCTCTTGTACTGATTACTGTTTACAATCCTGTTAGTGATTTATACTGTGTTAACCAAGTATCTCAATTTAAAGTTTAATAAGGATAACTATGTGTACCTTATTTTTTGTTTTCTTATGTGTTTTTACATCTTTTATAAGATTTTTACTTTTTAAGTAACATTTAAAAAAATTGTGACTCATGAATTGAGCAACTGTGGTTTCTAAATCATGGTTTAGGGCTTAATATTATTGTGAATATCGCCAGTTTGGGTTTATTAAACATGGTAAAATTGAAAACCCAAGGTTTGAAGCAATGTGTGAGCCAAAACAATAGTTAAGAACGCACTTGTACAACTTCCGACCCTTCCCACCAAATGCAGCTGATACTTCAGAAAGGGAAAGTGCCGTTCGCAGAGTAGTAATCAATGGTCTATTTCAAACAAGCTAGAATCACATAAAAGCATTAGCAAGAACTGAATCTGAAGAACTGGAGGGGGCAGATGCCACATAATCCAAAAGTTACCATTTAATATTTTTAAAGTGGCAGTGTAATTTACCTTGACAGCAAGCTATTATATCCACATTAGAAGAGCATCTCAAAAACCTCCCAGTAAAGGCAATCTTATGTTAGCATTGTTTTCAGATTTTTACTGATTTTCAGTGACATCTCTTTACCATTTCCTTGATCTGGTAATGTTTTTGAGCAACACTAAAATAATCGCTCCGTAAACTTGGCGATACCATTGTCTCCATGGATTTATGATGATGTTGAATTAATGAAGAAGCATCAGTATTACCTTTGGTTTCAAAATACTTTAATATATTTTAACCATGATTTCTAAACGTTAATATTTTTTCATCTGCTCTGGTTAACTTTTAACGCCTGTTAAATTTAATATTTAACATTGGTGTTTTGACCATTTTATATATAAACAGGAAACAGAAGATTCTTGGGACATCAGTTGAAATGCAGTCTTGTTACCGAAGAAGTGGAGAATTTGTGGCCCTCCAGATGCTGTTATAGTACTGTACAGCATCCTTCCCATTGACCAAACTCACTAGGGCTTCTGAGAGCCTATAGTTCAGCAACAGTAAGAAAGTCATAGGTTCCAAACTCTTACTTTAAAAGATGCTTGGTTAGAGAAAACATGTTTGCTTTTTTCATTAAAATGTGCCTTCTCCAGACGACTTTTCCATGATAAAAGACAAAGGTACGGCTAATGTCAGCTTCTGAAATGGCTAAATATAGCATCCAAGTGTATATTGTCCCTCTCACTATGAGGATGAGTTCATGGAAATATGCAGGGGGTGTCAAAAACTACAAGATGATGGGTGCAGCATCATGAACGATTGCATATATAAAAGGGATGGGGCTTTAATTGTAACCCCCCTCCTTCTATCCTGCAGACTTTGACGTCCTGCTACCAACACTGCTGGATGAGTTCAAGGAAAAAAAACACATTCCCACCAACACAGGCAGGGCAAGCAACAGGGAGCAAACCCTGCACTCACTTGCACTGATGGTGTTACCTAGTTGGGTAATGAAATGCCTACAAGCAGACAACCAAGCTCAGAGAGCACCAAGGACTCCACAGTTCAACTCTGAGCTACATAGGTTCTCTTCTACTGGAGTTCAAGAAAGCTCACTTAGGATATCAGAAGAATATATCTACTTAGCAGTAAATTTCCTTTCGGGGTGAAATGTATCCTTGAGAAAACACTGATGAGTTGAACATCTGAGGTATCCAAGTGAGGTTTGGTGAATGCTGAAATTCATTACTCATCCAGCTGTTTTGAAACTTCTGCATGAGCCTGCAAAAGAAGATGCTGTTTTAAGGAATCCATCCATTAAAGTTAATGCCCTTTAAAGTCAAGGCACTTTTTTTCAAACTCATCTGAAAGCCTGGAAACAATAAGCTCCTTTAATGAATCTCAGAGAGATGCTGTACTTGCTCAGGAGCTGAAGCACTTCTTCTAAATCATATCCAAAGTCTGTACAGCTTGGCTTCTTCAACATTTGTGCTGGTGGTACTAATCATGATGACATTCATCATATTCAGTACAACAATGAGCATGAATGTAAATGGCAGAGTAAATATTAAGTGAATTCTGATAGCTGGAAATGTGCATTTATAAGAAAAAAGTACATCCAATTAAGAAAAAACATGTTAAAATCTTATTTTAACTTGTATTCCCAAGACAATGGAACAGAGTAAGTCATGGATAAATCAAGCACTTTTGTCTGAATCCAATTTTTATATCCAGACTCTACATGTTGTTAAAGGTCTCCTCTTTTAAACCCCCCCCCCCCCAAGCTCTCCAGGTCCTTTCTCCATTTTTCTTTTCCTTTCCATATCTGAAAATAACAGTGGCCACCTGAACTGGTAACTATGAGTGTCACATACCATGGAAAATTCATATCCTGGGGCTCTTTCAGCCTGGGAAGCCACTGAGTATTATTAAAGATGCAACATAGAAATTTTGTTTTGACATATTTCTCATGAGGTATCTATCATCCTGCTATGTCTTGACTCTTTATTTCACACTCTAGCCAACTAAAAGGTGATGCTAATAGATTGTGTTTGTAAACTAATGAATGGATTGCTGGACACGCTTACAGACCTTGTGAAAGCCAGCCCCTTGACCTGCCCCGTGTTAATAGTTAACCAATGGGAAGATGAGCGTGAAAGCTAAGCAGAATTAATTGATTACTATGTCAAAGAGTCCAGGTTAACTTTGGCTGTGCAGTAGATTTAGTCTGACAGTACAAATGAAAAAGAGAGAGAGAATCATAGAAAGCAACATCAAAGCCATCAGTTTGCAGGGGAAAGCTATTGAAAACAAGATGTGCTATCAGGGGGATAAAGAGGAAGGTATTGAACTGGCTACTAGTTCCAACAGCATGATAGAGTGGAAAGAATAGCCGATATTTTTGCCCCAAATTATAATTAAAGCTGGATTGTGAAAGCAGTTACATAAAACTTTAGAAAATTGTTCAACACAACAAAACCTACAATGGCTGGGATAAATAAAAAAAAAGATAGTGCTCCCTGAAGAAAACTACCCCCTGAAGGATATTCTATACCATCTCCCTGAAATTTCAGTTTTTATTTTAAGGAATAGTCTTATGTACATCTATCTGCAAAAAACCTCCATTGAATATCATTTTTTTATTAGGGAGGAAAAATATCTAGAACTGTACTCAGGTTCTATAGAAACTTGCAGCAGGATATGCATGCTATAAAATACACATACAGCCACGATTGCTCCTATAGCCCATTTGTTTCTTGCTTGCACAACTTGTTTTTCTTAGGGCTATCTCCAGTGACTAAGGGATACATTGCAGAACTGCCTGTCTGTTCATCTGCCTGACGTAACTGCATTTAAGATTTGTATGTCCATTTTTTCTATAAAAGACACATGAGGATCCATGTAATGAAGGCTTGGTTATTTTACATAAGGATACCATAGCTGCAAAAATGGAGGTGACCACTAGATCACTCTTCTGGCTATCGAGTGGTTATTTAGATTTTTTGTGATCCCAAAATGGAATGCCCATTTTACATACTGCAAGGCTTGTATGAGTTATTCATAATCTATTCACAATGTTGCTGCTTATAATGTTTATGTTATATCTATTTTTAATTGGGGTCTAGTTTTTCCATGTTTATATTCCATCTTTCCTCCAGCAGCTACTTTTATTTGCTTATTTTTTCCTTAAGCTTTTAACAAATTTTTAAGAAAGTTACAGCATAAAGATACAAAAAATAAAGAAAAAAACTAAGTAGGAATACAACAGTTACTTTTATAATCTTAACAATCATCTGCTTTGTTGTATAAGGGATTTTCTTCAGTGTAGTCCAGTGTTAACCACTGCATCATATGGGAAACTGAATAACCATTTTCTTAAACTATGAATCAGTGGATAAAAATACATCTTGAAAGTATCAAGGCTTCAATTTCATTGCCCAATTACCAACTTGATTTTTTTTTTTACCTCCCTCCCCCAGTCCACTGCTAATCAGCGTGGTTTCAAGGATCATGTTGTACGTGTATTGAAAGATTTACATTGGTCGCTGACTGCTTACCAGGCAAAATTTAAGATGTTTTTCTTGATCTTTAAAGCCTTAAATAGCTAGAGCCTGTCTATAAAGGAATTGCTGTCTGAGTGTTAAGATCTGCAAGAAGATGCCCTTTTGAAGATGTTCCCACTGCCTTATTGACAATATTTGTCTTATGTTCCAAAATGTATTGATATGGTAGTTATCAGGTTATTCAATTTGGCTGTGTAAGGCTTATATACTTCCCAGGCTCTTTTGTATCTATGGAAATTTGTAAAATTTGGGGGCTTCTTGGTCTTTGGATTCTTTTAAAAATCTTGAAATAAATATAATTCCAAGATAAGTATTCTTCATTTGTAAATTACAAAAATTAGAATTGCATATCTCCAATTGTTAACTTCATCAATGCCCTATAGAAGTCAGATCTGCCCCTCAGGAATGGCTTTCTGGAGATGAAGTCTTCCAAAGGATGTTTGGCATGTAAACTTTCACCATTTTCATTTGTTCTTCATGTTGCTTCCTTGTGTCTTGTTTTATTTGTATTGTTAGTTTTGGCTTTTTGAGTTGCTATGTGGGTCTGTAGAGTCAATTTTGAATTCTTTATTAATATTTTCTCCTTATCATGGTTTTTTTTTTAATAATTTGTGTTTGTTTGTTTTTCATATGATGTTTTACCATATTTTGTTTTATTGTAAGCTGCTACGAGTCAAAATGATTCAGTGGCATACAAATAATAATAACAACAACAACTGATATTTATCAACAACTTGATAAATAAATAAATTGTTGGTTAAAATTTCCAGTGAACTTATAGAGAAAAAGCAGATGTTGTAAAATTAAATATTGCTTCAAGACAGATACATGTCCTTAGAGTGATTCCTGTGTTAAGGTAACATTAATGTATTTTAAACAGATTGATGAATATTAAGACATTTTTATTTTATCTTTATCTGAAATATAACTTGCATATGATGATGGGATTTCAACTTTCTCTACTTTCAGATTTAGCACAGGCAGATATTTTTATTTCTATCTCCTTATATCATCTAAGTAATCAACTTCAAAAACCATTATAAGCACATTTATAAAAATATTGTGTCACCTCTCTGGTATCTAGGCAGAAGCATAGTTCTCTTTTCAGTGAAAATGTATTTATACTTCCTGAACTGAAGCCTCCAAGATATATTTCAAAGATGTTATGGTGAAAATATAATTTTTAACCATGATAAATTTACAATTTGGGATAAGTATGAAAATTGCAGGTAAAGCTTTCAGGGGGAAAGACTGGAGAAATCATGGGCAAGTAAGAATATTAATACTTTAGATCTGCTTATTGCCAATTGAGGGATGATTGATTGATTGATTGATTGATTGATTGATTGATAAAACACATTTCCTGGGCTGCCTGACTCCAGAACAACTCTGGTCAGCTTACAAATTAAAAAAGGAAGAAAATCATATCAAGAAAGATGACAGTTGCCCAGAGGAAATGATAAAAATCCTCTACCCCAGACAATACCCAACCTAAAGGGTCTGAAAACCACTCTAATCCCAGCCCTGGAGAAAGCTCCAGGGTTTCAAGGCTCATTTAAAGGCAGGCAGTGGAGGAGCAGTTAGATACCACAAGAGGAGTTGGGATTATTGAAAACTTGGACAGCCAATTAACTTCAGCTTGTTAATATGGCTTTGGGAAGAGCAGTAAAACTTAAAGAGGTTAAGGTGATATTGAATTACATACTCAACACTTTGAACTAAGCAACATGTGAAGAACTTTAGATTTATTGAGCAGGCTATGCAACAAAGAATTTTTTTTGTTGTTGTTATGATGGAAAGACATCTTCACTCTGGATTTACAATTGTGGATTGATAAGTGTTTGCTTTCTGCTTATGAACTAGTTATCTATCAACGTAATGGAAAGAGTATCAATATTACTTTGTGTGGTCAAGGTTTAATGCTGTATTAAACATTGAGCTGTTTTTCTAAATGCATTGTGATATGTTTGGGCACTTTTTTTCTTCATCCTTTCTATTTTTCCTTTTTTTGTACCTTTTTCTCCACTTTATTTTTAAAGTGAAACATGTAAAATGATTTTTTTAAAAAAGAGATATCTCTTTTGCTATTGCAATTTGAGGATTTATTTCTTATTAACCTTAATCTGTAGTTTTACATTTTTACAGCCTGGTTTTGTTTTTAATTTTTGCCAGCCAACATGAGTCAAATAAATGAATAGTCCATGAGTCAAATAAATAAATGAGGAAGGAATTTAACCAGTGTTCTTTTCACCCCAGAAGATGGAACAAGTTTGTTCATGTCTTCATCTGTGAAGTGCGGAGAGCATCACACTAATACTGTATGTGTTATAAACTCTTCCCATTTAAGTGCAGTTTTGCTGGGTAATTGCATTAATACTATGTGCTTTTGGTTGGATATCAGTTTGATTGGGTAGGCAATATTACAACCTCAAGTTCAGAAATGCTTTTTTTGCTCTACTTCAGAGAACAAAATGAATTTTGTATAGTGACATACATGTAAAAGGGCAGGACTTCAATCACAACACAGCCCACATCTTGCAGATTTTGAAACACCTTCCCTCAGAAGCTGCTTAATCTCTCTATAACTCTCATTAACATGTAAAATTATATTCTATTTAAACTATATCTGAGATATTATATGCTATACTGAAATTATATTGATAAACCTGGTGGTGACTTATATTCACAAGATAAGAATATATTTTATTTTAACTATCAGTTTTGCGAAGAAACAAGCACTGAGAGATATATGCTTGAAAACATTCAGAACTTCTCACAGGTCTGTTAATACAAGATCTACCTCTTGAAAAAGAATAGAGTCATTATGACTTTTGAATATTTATTCTGGATGGAAAATTATCTCCTTCATTAGCAACCTCATCTGTAGGTTTTTCATACTTTGATTTGCTAATAATCTTTTTGGTGCTGCCTGCAACAGGAATTTCACATTGTATTCCACAAGTGGCAATTTAATTTGTGTGTTTGTATATGTGTGTTTCCTGCCCTAGCCAATCAATGAGAATTCTGGACATGTTCTGTCTCATAAAGAATGTGTAAGTTCAACAGCTTATTATCAGAGTTTAAAAGCTACCTCATTTAATCGCAGTTTTTCATTGTACCAGGCCAGTATAACTACTAACACTCCAGTTCTAGCAGATGGTGAATTATAGCTCTGAAAAAAACTTTCAAAGTTCAAGAGGAAAAATGTGGTCTGAATTAAATGCTAAAGAGGCAGAAGGCCACAGCACTGTGCTTACTAATCTCCTTATTCTCTTTTTTTTAGAGTGAGTCATCAGGATCAATATCTTACAAGGGGAAAGGAAGGAAAAATAGACAGACGCATAACAGAAAAACTGAAATACTTTTTTAGGCCAACATAGGATAATAAAACATGATGTAAGCTCAAGGTTCATATAAATTTTCCTCAGGTTGAATGAGAGAGAGATGAAATATTGAATTGGCCTTCCCAACCAAGTCCCTTTTAGATGTTTTGAACGATAAGAATTGGAGATACAAGGTCAGAAAAGCTATGTTTTTTGCTGCTGCTAACCATTCATGTATTTTAACCTTTATAAAGAGAAACAACAATGGTGGAAGTCAACACCAATTATGAACATCCATCTCTTGCCATTCCTAACCACACTTTTTATAAACACACATAACTTTACAGAGAACCTCTAACAAAACTTCTCCATTTGGCTACTGGATTCTGAATCACAGGTCCCATAACACTTCATAGATCAAGGAATGTATACTGGTGGAATGTAGAAATTTGAAATAAAACCTTATGTACTAGGACACCACAAATATCATGCTTATGGAATTACCACTCTCCTTGTGGTGTTCTGAATGCTCTAAATCTGCTCTAGGGCAGGGGTGGGCAAATTCCATCCTCTTTGTGACATACAGCCTTGGATTCCCACCTTCTGGCCATGATTGCCAAACATTGATGGCACAAACTTTCTGCCAATGTTTGAAGTGAGGGAACAGATTAAAACTAAATCTCCATGTTAGGTATGCCTTGTTTCTACATGATTCCAAGCAGAATCATGGCTTCTATAAACTGACTAGTAGGGAAACATAACAGTGAACTATTTTGATGATTCACCTAGTACAATTTATTGATATTACATTCTAACTTGCCAGTTCAGCCTTCAAAGTGTCCTCAAAATAATTCCCAGCTTTTTTACTCATACTAAGTAGCAAATGACCCAGCCTGTTGAAATAGTTTACATTAGAGATAAATATTACAATACAAAATGAAATAATAGGATGCCACTGAATTATAGAAAGTTCTTCATGCATTATTTAACAATGCTAACATGAATGATTTAAAGGTAACTTTTATAAGTGGATAAAAAGAACAGCATAACCATATAGTGGAACAAATCTGAACAGTTCCAAACTTAATGGCTCAATGGAATTCAAAATTTTGCTTTAGCACAGGGTTTCCCAAACTGTGATGTGTACCTTCCTTGGGGAGGTGCAGACAGAGCCCAGGGGAGGAGTGAAGAACCTTTTACTTACATGGTTACAATAAATCCACCTTTCTCAAAGTTTCATGGTATTGTTTTCATTGTTCATTTGTGTTCATTTTGGTGTTCGGATTTTTAGGGGGGGTGTACATTAAGATTATACTAAAGGGAGGTATGGTGGCAAAAAGTTTAGAAGTCCCTGGTTTAGCATAAGAAAAATCTTACTTTAAAAAAAAAGCTTCTGCAAAACTACTGGCTCAGTGTATCAAAAAGGATATCTTTCAAAACATTCTGTGACAACAAAATTTAATATGGTACCCAATAGTTAAATATTTATTTTGATTTGTTGTTTTGATTTGTAAAAATATAACAGTTCCCTTGATAAAAGCAAATTCCTCTCAATTTGTTTATTTAAAATTTATATGCCACCCCAGTCATAGGCTGTGGGCAGATCACAGTAATCTAATATAGAATCAAATAATAAACACATTAAATCATAAAAACCCAACATAAAATTACAGAGTAAAAATTCAGTAACTAGGATATATATAGCATTCATCAGAGCCAGCAACTTCAAAATCCTGGCAGAAAAGAATAGCATTCACCTTTTTCTGAAAGATAATCAAGAATTCTGACTTCAGTAGGAGAGTATTCCATAGTGCCAAGACCTACACAGAAAAGGTCTGCTTCCACTTACCTGTTCTCCTGACTTTCCAAGTGAAGGGATCAGAAATATACCTACTCAAGCTGAGTGCATACGATGAGCAGTCTCCCCTGGAGAAGAAGTCCCACAGATAGCAAAACCCTGAGCTTTAAATACCTTTATAGGCAATTGTCAAGCCCCATAGAGCAGGGCATGGTCAAAGAATCAAGACTATGTAGACTATGATAAGGAGCTTTAAGAATCTGTGGCAAGCTACAAAAACGTGGAAACAGAAGGGAACCTTTGGCCCTCATTTATCAGTGAGGTCATTAAGGTAGAGTCTGTTTGAATGTTTTGAATATCTTCTTCCAGAGCTTTCTACAGTCTGGACTTAGCTGCCATTTATGAGATAAGCTACTAACAAACTCTTCCTGCATCTATTGGTTGTATATGTCCTCCTATTCCTTTCTCAGCTTCCTCACAAACTCTCACAGTTATGACCAACTCTTTGAACGATATCTGGCAACTTACTGGCAGCCAATGCACTGCCCACAACATAAGTGCTATTCTGCTAAATCAGCTCTCATCCATTCACATGCAGGCAACTGCATTTTGAACAATTGTAGTTTCTGAATTTTCATGGGCAGCCCCAAGTAACGCACATAATAATCCAAACTTTAAATTATCAGGTGAATTGTGGTGAACTGTCTACTTGCTCTCCTCTATGGGGGAGATATTTTGTAGTATGATGCTTCAGAAATGAGTAAATATTTGTTAAGGAGGGCATGAAAACTTATACACGTGTCTGGAATAAACTTCAATGACAATATTTTTTAAAAAAAATAAGACAAAAGATGCTTTATAATGCCCTGATACAAACCCTGATCTTTTCTACTTGCATCAGTTTTTAGGTCAGATGGTTAGTGCTGTTATAATGCTGTGATGCATATATTGTCATTTCTTCTCCTCGCTTCCCCCCATGGATGCCTATGAACATGGACATCCACAGGAGAAGGTATATGACATCACAAATGTGAAGATATAATCATGCAAATACTGTGACTTTATGTAGTTATTTCAAATGTCCTGATGAAATTGAAGCATTTGCATAATTACTTCATGACATGTGTGTCATCATTTTGGTGCCACTGTGGTCTTTGGATATGATGTTCACTCTTTCCTCTGAATTGTTAGATACCCCTTCAAATCAGTATTTCTCCTTCTCACAGCAGTTCTGAAGCAATAAAAATAACAAGATCTCAGGGACTAAACTCTGAATCTCTCAAGACATGTGTGTTGTGGCCTTTAACTGAAAGTTTCTCCCCTGCCAACCTAACTAAATATGGCCTCAAAAAATCATAAAACACACACACAAAGTCCAGGTGCTTGGTATAAAGCAGATGATTTCTGAAACAGAGTGCTGGAAAATTTACCTGAAGCTTGCAAAGCTGGACCAACTTTAGGAATTCACAGGAAAAGGTACAAAAGGAAAAATAACAGGTGCTCTATTTTATAAGATAAAGAAGAAGAAGTATGTAGTGTTTATAATGCTGTAAACCAGTCGACCTCATAAGATGTAGGATGTCACAAAAATGAAAAATGCCTGATTGCCAGAAGAGTTATCCCATTAACTGGATGTGCAGAAACAGATATAGTGATAAAATAATTGCTGGCCAAATAGAACTTAGGGACGGGAAAGATCAAGGGAAAATAAAAGGTTAGAAATTACCACCTACATAAAGGAAAGAGGGGAGTCCTGCTGAAGAAATAACTAAGAGTGGAGCACTTTCAAATGTTATAATTGCTGTGAAATCAGCAAAATAATCTGACATTATGACTGAAGCTGATTGCAATGGAAAGCTGTTATTTTAGCACTGGACTTAAGTGTATCATTTTCCTCACAAGCAACATGCATTTTCAGGGGCAGGACTGAAGAATGACCAAGGTAAAGAACTGGATAAAAGGCTAAATGCTCCAGAGAAAGGTCAAGTAATTTCTGGGGCTGAAAACCTGGAGGTACAATTTAGCTTGGGAAATTTATTGGCCAGTTGCATTGTAAAGTTGAGCTGCTGAAGGGAACTTATGTTTACAAGAGCATGGACGTAAACTCAGGGACATCTCAGAACATCTCAGAAACAACCAAAAGACTATTACAACCACATGGCATCACCACAGCACACAAACCAACTAAAGCCCACCAAAACATCTTAGGTAAACAAAAAACCTAGCAGCCCAAGAAGAAAAAACAGGAGTCATCTACAACATACAGTGTAAGGACTGTAACAGCCACTATGTAGGACAGACAGGCAGAAGTCTAGCAGAGGTCATCCATGAATACCAACTAGCAGTCAGAAAACATGATGAAAACACCTTAATCTCACAACACATGGACAGATTCAACCAAATTTTCAACTGGGAAACTGAGCTAAATCCAAAAATGCTAGGAAATTCCTGGAAGCTTGGCATTCAGACAAATCATCCATCAATAGACACATAGAGATAAACCACATCTACACACCATTCAAAAGGGACAATAAAAAAAGCTAAGAAGGAAACGAAAAGACACATTGTCTCCAGCAGCCTACAGCCAGCTAAGCAGGGATTAACACCAGACAAACAACCAAGCAGAAAACAATACCCTAATCCAGGAACTACCAAGGAGAAAACCACACCCCCACCAACACTGGCAGGGCAAGCTATTGTATATAAAGAGGGAGCAAATCCCACACTAACAAGTACTGATAACGTTACCTAGTTGGGTAATGAAACGTCTGCAAGCAAACAACCAAGCTCAGAGAGCACCAAGGACTTCACAGTGAGGGCTAACCAAAAGGGATCTCCTACCATAAGACAAACAAACAAACAAATGAAAACTGCATGCATCATACCTGCATCTTAGAAATAACAGTGGAGTACATTTATTTTAGTATAATACTGAATAATAAATATACTACTACTTTCATACACTGCAATGAGATATCAAGAGCATTGTTGCCTGAATCTTTTCATTATGAAATGATTACTGCATATTTTTATTCAATCTGCTCATGTTCTATACTACATATGGTCACTAAAATATTGCTATCTAACATGGTCTAAATTTAATGCTATCTTATTCCCTACATCCGTTCACAATGTAAACATCTTACACATCCATGCTTATTAGTTCTGAATATTATTTTCCATATGTTTGTCAAGCAAATATTATATTATATTGTACTAGAAACAGTATTTTGGGTAGTAGAGACTACATGTATTGCATTTCATTAATAATAGCTAGAGGGCATCTGCAGCTTAAATCTGGTCAAACGCAATTATTTGATTTTGTTTCTTAATCTTGATTAAATTCCTCTTTCATTTTATTGCGTATTTAGCTAATTGAACTACTTGTTGCAAATAATGTTAATAAGTTGTTTAAAAAGGTTTAGAGTTTGCAAATTGATTTTTTCCTCAAGAGGATTCTAAATATTAAATTATGAGGTACTATATCTATATTTGCCTTTTAATATTAAAATTTCTGAGGAATGGGAGAGAAAATATTTTAAAAGAACATTTCTAAAATCAATCAAAAGGAAAATGTAAAAGGGGAAAAATATTGCTTTCTAGGCAGAATATTCCCAAAACAATAAATACAATCCAATATTGCATCCTAAAAGAATTCCAAGTAGGAAAAACTGTGAGCTTTTACAAGAAATGAATGCTAACAGATACATGAACTACTTTTCATTCCAGAACATGTCTCACTGCCCTCCACTGTTTGCTACATTTATTTAAAGAATTATCAACACCACTTTTCCTTCAATAGCCCAATAACCAGAATGTGTGATGTTTTGCTTCTGTCCCAAGACAAGAGGTATTTAGGAAATGGTGTTCCTTGTCTCAATTTATTTGACAGTTCTTATGATTATAAAGTATTACATGAGTATTATTCTGTGAGCATGTTAGTTGAAAACAATAACGTGTTCATCTAGGAAGCTAGGAATACAATGAAATCAAAGTCAATAGTAAAAGAGTATGATTTGTAAAAGTTGGTTGCTTTTAAATATCTCATGATTATTCTTTATACTCTTATAACACCCATCCACAACTTGGTGCATCCATATATGTTAGATTTCAGTTCCCCAAATCCATGAAGTGAACTCCAATGTATCTGAAGATCCAAGGTTAGAGAAGACTACTAGTTACAATCTTACTGTATTTTTAAAATATTTTAAAAATTTGGATGTTTAAAAAAACTATAATTTTAAAACTACCCAGAATTCTTAATTCCTCTGATTTATGCCTAGTCAAACAATTAATAAAATCATTTCCTTCTCAAAATTCTGTTCTGCATTTGTTTGTCACTTTTCTATAAAGTTATCATGAAGCCTAAGTACAGAAGACCACTTAATTTCCAGCAGGGATAATACCATTCTGAAGCTTGTGCCTTTAGGACATAAGAATTGCTTTCTTGAATTAGCCCAACCATCTCAATTATTCAAATTGTGGTTTCAACAGATGCTGAGATGATATGCTTGCAAATTCCAAGTTTGGTGAGAGTTCCCTGATGGCTCTTCAGGCATTCAGGACATATGACTTCTGAGATAGAAAGAGTTGATTTATTCTAATTATCAACCACATTTCTTGGCTGCTATTGCAAAAAGAAGAAAACGAAAAGATCAGAGTAATCTTCAGTTTAATGAAGGCCAAAAAATAGAAGTATTAAAAATATAGCACTAATAACCCGAATAAATGTCATCATCATTCTTTAGCTGACAGGTTTTTTCTTTTTTCTTTTTCTTTCGGCATTTACTTACAAGAGTTAAATCCTTTCATTTATCATCTTCTTTGTAGACACTTCTGAGAAATTTCAGCATGCCCTGCCACGGGGTGTTAGTTAATGTTTTTGTATGCCAAAAATATTTAATGATTTCAGAGAATGTGAACAGGAAGTATCAGTTTTAGCACTTTTAACATATTCTCTCTCTCCCTCTCTCTCTCTCTCTCTCTCTCTCTCTCTCTCTCATAGCTGTCTCAAGAGAATATATATATGATATTCTGTCACCAGGTTTGTCATTCATAATCATTCAAGCTATTCTTTAAATCCCAGCTAAAAGCAATCTCATGTAACCTGGCAGTTAAAATTTGTAACAAAGATATATGTGCATTTATATACAGAAATGTTTAAGTACTGATATATGACTGACAAAGAAAGGGCTAGTTAACTGAATTTTAGAAAGATATTTGGAAATGGAGTTGTTGTTGTTGTTTAGTCATTAAGTCGTGTCCGACTCTTCGTGACCCCATGAACCATATTGCGCCAGGCCTTCCTGTCCTTCACTGCCTCCCTGAGTTTGCTCAGTTTCATGCTCATTGCTTCAGTGATGCTATCTAACCATCTCATCCTCTGCCGTCCTCTTCTCCTTTTGCCTTCAATCTTTCCCAGCATCAAGGTCTTTTCCAAAGAGATCTCTCTTCGCATTAGGTGACCAAAGTATCTGAGCTTGAGCTTCATTATCAGTCCTTCCAATGAGCAATCAGGGTTGATTTCCTTTAAGACTGACTGGTTTGACCTCCTAGCAGTCCAGGGGACTTAAGAGTCTTCTCCAGTACCACAGCTCAAAGGCATCAATTCTTCGGCGCTCAGCCTTCTTTATGGTCCAGCTCTCACAGCCATACGTTACTACTGGAAAAACCATAGCTTTGACTATGCGGATCTTTGTCGGCAAGGTGACGTCTCTGCTTTTTAATATGCTATCTAGGCTTGCCATGGCTTTCCTCCCAAGGAGCAAGCGTCTTTTAATTTCATGGCTGCAGTCTCCGTCTGCGGTGATCTTGGAGCCCAAATAAATGAAGTCTGTTACTGCTTCCATTTCTACCCCTTCTATTTGCCAGGAATTGATGGGTCCAGATGCCATGATCTTAGTTTTTTTAATGTTGAGTTTCAAGCCAGTTTTCGCACTCTCTTTTTTCACCCTCATCAAGAGGCTCTTTAGTTCTTCTTCATTTTCTGCCATTAGGGTGGTATTGTCTGCATATCTGAGGTTATTGATGATCCTCCCTGCAATCTTAATTCCAGCTTGTGATTCTTCCAGCCTGGCATTTCTCATGATGTACTCTGCATATAGGTTAAATAAGCAGGGTGACAGTATACAGCCTTGTCGTACACCTTTCCCTATTTTGAACCAATTGGTTGTTCCATGACCGGTTCTAACTGTTGCTTCTTGGCCCGCATACAGATTTCTCAGGAGACAGGTAAGATGGTCTGGTACCCCCATCTCTTTAAGAATTTGCCACAGTTTGTTGTGACCCACACAATCAAAGGCTTTTGCATAGTCAATGAAGCAGAAGTAGATGTTTTTCTGGAACTCTCGTGCTTTCTCCATGATCCAGCGAATGTTGGCAATTTGATCTCTAGTTCCTCTGCCTCTTTGAAACCCAGCTTGTACATCCGGTAGTTCTCGGTTCACGTACTGCTGAAGCCTAGCTTGTAGGATTTTGAGCATAACCTTGCTAGCATGTGAAATGAGTGCAATTGTGCGATAGTTTGAGCATTCTTTGGCATTGCCCTTCTTTGGAATTGGAACGTAAACTGACCTTTTCCAATCCTGTGGCCACTGTTGCATTTTCCAAACTTGCTGGCATATTGAGTGCAGCACTTTAACAGCATCATCTTTTAGTATTTTAAATAACTCAGCTGGAATACTGTCATCTCCACTAGGCTTTGTTGTTAGCAATGCTTCCTAAGGCCCACTTGACTTCACTCTCTAGGATGTCTGGCTCAAGGTCAGTGACCACACCAGCATGGACATCAGGGACATTAAGATCTTTCTTGTATAGTTCTTCTGTGTATTCTTGCCACCTCTTCTTAATCTCTTCTGCTTCTGTTAGGTCCCTGCCTTTTTTGTCCTTTATCATGCCCATCTTTGCACTAAACGTTCCTTTGATATCTTCAATTTTCTTGAAGAGATCTCTAGTCTTCCCCATTCTATTGTTTTCCTCAATTTCTTTGCATTGTTCATTTAAGAAGGCCTTCTTATCTCTCCTTGCTATTCTCTGGAAATCTGCATTCAGTTGCTTATATCTTTCCCTTTCACCCTTGCTTTTCACATTCCTTCTTTCCACAGCTATTTGTAAAGCCTCATCAGACAGCCATTTTGCTTTCTTGCATTTCTTTTTCCTTGGGATGGTTTTAGTTGCTGCCTCCTGTACAATGTTACATAGTTCTTCAGGCATTCTGTCTACCAAATCTAATCCTCTAAATCTATTCATCACCTTCACTGTGTACTCACAAGGAATATGATCTAAGTCATACCTGAGTGGTCTACTGGTTTTCCCTACATTCTTCAATTTAAGCCTAAATTTTGCAGTAAGAAGCTCATGATCTGAGCCACAGTCAGCTCCTGGTCTTGTTTTTGCTGTCTGTATAGAGCTTCTCCATCTTTGGCTGCAAAGTATGTAATCAATCTGGTTTCGGTATTGACCATCTGGTGATGTCCATGTGTAGAGTCGTCTCTTGTGTTGTTGGAAAAGAGTGTTTGCTATGACTAGCTTGTTCTCTTGACAGAACTCTATTAGCCTTTGCCCTGCTTCATTTTGTACTCCAAGGCCTAACTTGCCTGTTATTCCGATTACTCCTTGACTTCCTACTTTAGCATTCCAATCCCCTATGATGAAAAGGACATCTTTTTTTGGTGCTAGTTCTAGAAGGTGTTGTAGGTCTTCATAGAACCGATCAACTTCAGCTTCTTCAGCATCAGTGGTTGGGGCATAGACTTGGATTACTGTGATGTTGAATGGTTTGCCCTGGATATGCACTGAGATCATTCTGTCGTTTTTGAGGTTGTACCCCATTACTGCCTTTCCCATTCTCTTATTGACTATGAGTGCAACTCCATTTCTTCTAAGGGTTTCTTGGCCACAGTAGTAGATATAATGGTCACCTGAATTAAATTCACCCATTCCCATCCATTTCAATTCGCTGATTCCCAAGATGTCGACGTTCAATCTTGTCATCTCATGTTTGACCACATCCAGCTTGCCTTGGTTCATAGATCTTACATTCCAGGTACCTATACAATATTGTTCTTTACAGCATCGGACCTTCTTTTCGCTTCCAGATACATCCACAGCTGAACGTCCTTTCGGCTTTGGCCCAGCCGCTTCACTCTTTCTGGAGCTACTTGGAAATGCCCTCCGCTCTTCCCCAGTAGCATATTGGACACCTTCCGACCTGAGGGGCTCATCTTCCAGCGTCATATCTTTTAGCCTTTTAACATTGTCCATGGGGTTTTCTTGGCAAGGATACTGGAGTGGGTTGCCATTTCCTTCTCCAGTGGACCACATTTTGTCAGAACTCTCTGTCATGACCTGTCCGTCTTGGGTGGCCCTGCACGGTATAGCTCATGGCTTCCCTGAGTTACGCAAGCCCCTTCGCCACGACAAGGCAGTGATCCATGAAGAGGGAAATGGAGTAATATAGCTCAAATATGGAGGAGATCCTCTGAAATTTGGTAAAGTTTTAAACTACACAAACATTTCACCTATTATATGCTTTACATAAATAATTTCCATCTAGACTTTTAGTTTTTGGAACTGAATAGTTTTTCCATTCCTTAGTCAAGTTCTTTTATTTTTCTTGTGGATTAATTATTTCTAAAAAATATGCTGTTTTCCTAAAACATTTTAGGGACCATCTAAATTGATTTCTGTGTTATATTGCTAGGGTATAGATGATAATCTGAGATAGGTTAAGTATTATGAATAGTTGCCAGGAATTATATAGTGGAACATATCCCCACTGATTTTGTTGGTTTTTCCATGGCATCGATGCTATCAGCAATTTGGACTGATAGAATAGTATTTGATCCTATAGTACTTTGTTTTTCAACAGTTGAGAATATATGTAGCTCAGGGTTGAATTGTTGGAATCATGGTGTTCTCTGAGCTTGGCTGCTTTCTTGCAGACATTTCATTACCAGTCTAGGTAACATCATCAGTGCAAGTATTTTGCTTTAGTTTGATATTGTATAGGCATTATACAGGATATTTATGTATTTATTGGAGTTATATGGCCCTCTATTTCATAAAATGATTCTAGGCACCTCAAAACAATCCATAAAACTGAAGATAAAAACAGAATTACCCTTCCCCAGCCCCCCAAGCACCAGACCAAACAGCCTCCCAGCTCAACCCCCATCCTAGCCCAATGCTTGGGGGAAGAGCCAGGTCTTCATGGCACTCTGGAAGGCTAAAAGGGTAGGGATCCCTCAAGTCTCAGGTGGGAGGCTATTTCAGAGGGTTGAGGTGGCCACCGTGAAGGCTCGCCTCCAAGACCCATCAGGTGACAACATTCAAGGAAAGGGACCTGGAGCACACCCACCCTATCTAACCTAGTAACACAGTCAGATACCCTCAGGGAGAAGCGGTCCCACAAAGTGTGTTGTTACCTCTAAGCAGCTTTATTTCTCCCTTTCACTTATTACCAACACAGTTTTGGTGCTCTAGATCAGTAAACAGATGAAAAAACAAACAGGCAACATAGAGGCAATTCTGATCAGGAGTATAATGGTATGTGGGAATGAACTTGGGAGACAGGAGGAACAGCCACAGCCTAGACAATGGTCTGATAAACAAAATCAGAGTCGGAAGGAGGGATGGGGGTGGAGAAAGCATCTCAGAAAGGACGCACCCTAGTTTTGGGGCAGTAAAAGTAAGGGAGGGGAGAGGTACTTTCAGACTTGCAAGATTCTGTTACTGTAAACTTACAGTGGTAGTGATGGTTGGTGCTTCTTGTCTGGACTACCTCAAAGTACTGACAAGGAGAGACAGTGTTATACAGATTCAATCTATTTTGATTAAATCAATTTCCATCTATTTTAAATAGTTTGATTCATTGATTCATTTCTTGCTATCATGCATCCCTTGAACTTGGAAACATCGGGTGCAAATTATACATTTTGCCATTGAATTATAAGGCTATTTTGAGCATTATCAGATTTTACTTCTTCTTCTGATTAACACAGTTCAAAATAATCAAGTGCGAGGAATAATTTGTTTTAAAAAGCACATGTACAAATGATAAACACGTAGCTGCATCTTTAACAGGGTCACTGTACAGGATAGACTGCAAGACCTTTAGTACATGCCATTATGCTTCAAACAAAATTAATTACCAAGATTGTTTTATTTATAAGCAAGAGGAAGATAGCACTGCAATGGGGATGGGGGGAAATCTGTACCTTTTGCTGCCTAAAGTCCTGCAGTCTCTGATGTCTGACCACAGCATATTTTACTTGCTCAGAAATAAAAAAGCAATGTTCTACTCAGAAAGAGTATGTGACACTATATATGCTGGACATAAAGTCAAGAATGTGAGGATTGAGAAGTTATAAAATGGGTTAAAAACATGAGATTGAGTGGTTGGTCCTCATGTGTAGAGTAACACTAACAATGTGTGTGAAGCATTTTAAGTAGAGCATGACTAATATTTACCCAACAGACCATTTTGTTACATAAACATTTTTTATCTTTTGCCTTTCCACATGGACTTGACATATATCACATTTCTCTCATTTAATAAATTATTAAAATTGCTTTAATCAGTTATAATTAATATGATTAATTAATTGTTAATATACTATTAGGTTAACATTTAAAATAACATATCAAAAAATTAGCAAAGGAAAAATGGAGCAGCATTTCTAACGCAGCATCTAGAAGTGAGGAGGCATATTGAAGAAGTGTGTTGTTGAAGGCTCAGTTGAAACAAAATATTCCTTCATGGCTTTGCAGTTATATGAAGGGAAACAAGAGAGCTTCCACCAGAAGGTAAGTGAAGAAAAGGGAACTCTTCTATAAAAAAGAAAACAAAACTAAGGAGTAATGTGAGAAAAATAATAACTCTAATTTAAAAATACATTTTTTTTATTTAGAAAATCCTATCTGTACATTCCCCATGTAGGAATTCATCATACAGAGAAAGAATATTGTATTATTATTATTTATGCTTAATGATATGTGATTAGCCTGACCACAATGATTACCTTCTGTGGTCCTTACCTTTGTGGTCATGCTAGGAGACGTTTGTGAGTTTTAGCAGGTAAGGCTTTTTAACACAAATACCACATTTTTATTTTTCCTCTTTATGTTATGCTAGTTCTAACCATTTCTTTTTGTATCCTTGGAGTCCCATCTCCCATCTACTTTATTTTATCAGTAAACTGCATAACTAGAGCCACTATACCTTTGAAGTCATACGTATCAATTATATCTTCCCACATATGTGTTTACTGTAACATGAAGAAGCCCTAATCTAAAATAAAGCTCTTTGCCCTCCTGTGATCCCAGTCTAGATATGCCTTCTCCATTCACACTGGCAATTCCAGCTGCCACTTACTGCT
This sequence comes from Python bivittatus, assembly GCF_059951505.1. NCBI lineage: Eukaryota > Metazoa > Chordata > Lepidosauria > Squamata > Pythonidae > Python > Python bivittatus. Next base: position 28,068,788 of record NW_028277086.1, read on the forward strand.
TTATTTACTTCAGTGTTGTGCAAACTTGGCCATTTTAAGATGAGTGGACTTCAACTCCCAGAATTCCCCAGCCAGTATGGCTGGCTGGGGAATTCTGGGAGTTGAAGTCCACTCATCTTAAAGTGGCCAAGTTTGCACAACACAGATTTACTTTGATCCCTTTGGGGAAAGTCCAATGCATGAAGAGAGGCAGATTCACTTCCTGAACCTATCCCATGTCTGAAACTGCAAGATAGCATTTGGAGATGTTTCCAGCTACCTCTTTCCATTCTGTACCTTTAATTTCCTTACAAGCAAGCAAAAACCGTGATGGGTTTGAACATGATTTGCAAGCAATGCTATCAAAGCGCCTACGAACATACTTCATAGTGGAACAAATGTCTATGAAGAAAAGATTTGATCTGTCAGAGAAACTTTTCTGCAGGAGATTGTCATTCCCTCCCCTGCTGCCCGCTCTAATGTGGTCAAAAGGGGTGTTCTAGAACAGAAATAACCTTAGCTTTTCCATTCTCTTGGCTGCACAATCTAATCTGTAGATATTTTTCAAAATTACAAATTTGCACACTCAATCCACATCTCCTTGCTGTTTGTAATATGTATTGATAATGGAATCAATACATTATGAAGAAAATGGACATTAATAATTGTATTTTATTCCCAAAGTTGTCAGCAAGTAACGCAGACCAAGTATAGAAAGTAGCACACTTAAATTGGCTATCAGTATTCATGCTATCAAACATTTCTATTTGATTCTCTCTTATTCAAGTTAAAAATAACATTTTAGAAATTGTTAGATATCATTCATAATTTTCTAGTCACATTACCTATTTTTGGTGATATGCATGGGACATTGACAGCAAGACATACAATTATGTGCTGGGCTAAAAGGTAGTTGGTGCCAGTCCGTATTGTGCTATTGTAACTACTAATAAGGCACAGAAGCCACTAAGTGCTATATAAAAGAGGCTATGCCTTGTCTGTAGGCTTACAATCTACTTACAATATAAATTGTAGGAGGAAGGGAAAAAAAGCAACTTAAAAGAGAAATGAGAGCAAGTTGGAAAAAAAAAACTGGGGTTCAAGTGTCATAACTAGAATACAAGACTGAAATGAATTGGGGCCCAAATGAGTTTGGCTCTAATTTTATTCAATCTGTGTGGCTATTTTTATTTACAACTTTTGTATGTTGTAATGTTGTACCCCTGGGGGAAGGGGGTATGGATGTGCAGACATTTTAAAGTTGGTTGCATTTGTATGTTATATGATATCGTTTTTTTCAGCATTATTGGCTTGTTCAATACCTTTATATTGAATGGATATTAAATGTGTATGCATAATGCTCTGAAACCTTTTGTGAAGATGCCCTCAGTATATACTTTTAATAAATAAATAAATAAATAAATAAATAAATCAAGCTAAATTTATATTGATCCTTTTTCTGGCATATTGCCTCCATAAACCTGCCTACCTATTAGACTAAAGCAAGATCAAAATGTCAGAGAGCGATGACCCCATCAATATACCTTTCAGACTGAATGTGGTAGGTAGCATACGTGACCATCTCTTCCCATTCAGTAATAAAAGTCTATATGTAGAAATTATAACCATGTTGCAAATGAGTATGGGTGGAATCCTGATGTATCATATCTAGTAATGCCAATTAGATATCTATGAGAAGAATGGAAGAACATGAAGGCAGTCATATCCTCCTGCTCTCTTCTGAGCAAATTGGATTATGAAAAACAATCCCTAAGATATTTGTAGGAATAAATAAATCCCATGACTAGTGGCCATTGAGAGCCTTATCCTTTATTCATCCCCTTTTGAAGCTACTCAAATTGATAAAGATGATTTATGAAACCAAATTCTACAAGTTAATCATGCACTCTGTGAAGAATTTTATTAACTGACCAGAATTTCTTATCATTTAGTTTTATTGAATAATTCAAAATTCTACTGTTGTTATGGAAGGGGAAAAAAGTTCATTATATCTACTTTTCCAGCTCATGAATAATTTTATTCACATTATCATATCCCTCCCACTTATGCATTTTTTTCTTTAAGATAAAAAGTCTCAGACATGGTAATAATCAACTCTCAGAGGAAAATTGGACTAATCCTTCACTCATTTTGGTTGTTGTTTTTTTTACAAAGCAGGTAAGGCTAGAGAGCTTATTCTTAGCAGTGAAGGGAAATCCAGTAACTAAAACACATGAATCTTCTGACAATATTTCAAGGATCTGTACAATGACAGCAAAAATTCTAATTTCATTTTTTCAGACAAAGTTTTCTACCATTCAGGTACTCTGGAGTCTTACTGGGAATGTGAAATGATACCACTCTTTCAGTATCAATGACAATTTTAGGACTCTGTAGTGGCACACTTACTCTGTGAACAGATCCCATCTATCAAATCTAGAGCAGATGGAAGAAATCAGTTCTCCAAGGATTCCATCTCAAAGAATGCTGCAGCCTACACCCAGCAACAGCATTCATTTTTAATATTTTCCAAAGGGTAGAGCAGATCCTCCATTCTCCTGTTCAAATATTTTCTTTCCCTTGATGAATCACTTCTGACACACAGTGCAAAACTTTTCACATAATGATCTGACTATAGACCTTTTTCAAGCTGTTCTATCTTCCTTCTATTTAAATGAACTTCTTTGACCTTGTTCCTCATTTTTCAGCAAAATCAAGCATGTGTGTGTGAGAGAGAGAGAAAGAGAGCACAGGGCAGAGAATATCTCAAAGGTCCAAATCCTAATTATGCTTAATGGTATGATTCCTCGCCATTGATGGTGCTTGCATCCAAAGATAGCTAGGATACCTTTTTTAGAAATTGCTCCCTTTTAACATGTCTCCTCATCTTTTAGATAGACTCAGCTTCCAATAGGGAATTTGGCCTATAATGGAGACAACTTGATTCTTTTAATTGACTGTATGTTATATTTTACCTTTTGTTCACTGTGAGGTGTTCCATTGGTAGATAGGAAGCTATATAAACTTGTTAAATAAATAAACAAACAAATTCATAAAAGTTTCAGTAGAAGAGAATATATGTAGCTCAGGGTTGAACTGTGGAGTCCTTGGTGGTCTCTGAAATAACCAAGCTCAGAGAGCACCAAGGAAAATGTTAACATTTTCTCCATGAAATGAGAAGAACTGAAGTGTGAGCAAAGTACAAGGACAGATAAGAATAAAGAATGCATGTAGCAGAATAGTATGGAAAGATAATAGCAGGGGTACAGTAGTGCAATACATATACCTCTGTTTGAAATAGTAACAAAAATTACTTGGATTTAACTGGAACGTACTATTAAATGTGGCAAAATGAAATCTTTGTAATCTATGTCTTGGCAGGCCATACCAACTTAAATTACATGTTTGGGAATTAGCCACATTTATTTATTTAAACATTTATATCCTATATTAAATAATTTAAGGTCATATTTATGGGGCTTCAGATTTCAGCAGAGACCTATATTAAGTTGTATCAGATCATTGCCTAATGACCAATGCATGAGATTGATAACATATTCAGTTTGCATTCTAGGGTCAAAGGTTGTATATCTATCCCTTTTTCTGAGACAATAGTTTTTGGTTCAGAAACGTTTTATATGGAAAACCCTGAACAGTTCAACCCACACTGACAGATAGAAAAGGCATAACAATGCAAAACATGTAGCCTGGATCATGCTTTGATAGAAGATGCTGGCTTCTCAACATAGGTGCAGTGAGAAGAAGCTGCATAAGCAGGCAAAAGGGTGCCTATTTCAGTTTACTAATCTGAGGTATGATAATCTGACCAAAGCTAGGCAGTGTTGGAAGAACCCATTGAGGTAATCAAAGCCATCTCAGTGAAAATCAAACTGCCTTTCCAACGGATGGCTCTCTAGCCTCCAGTTATACATTTCCAATGATGAGGACTCTGGTACCCATCTGGATAATTGGTTCCACTATCAACCTCTTCTTACTGTTAGGAACTTCTTTCTTAACATTGATTTGAATCTATTATTCCATGTCTTACATTCTAAAAAGAGATAGAGCAAGGTGACCTTTTTCTATGTGACATCTTTTCAAGTACGTGAAGAATGCTATCATATCTCTATTCAGTCACCTTTTTCCAAGGCTAAACATACTTCTTTAATCTCTCTGCACAGGATTTAGTGTCTAGTACCCTGTTCATCTTTACTGCATTTTTTATCCAGTTCCAATTTCTCTGAATCCTTCTGTTGTGCAGGCAATCTTCAGCAGCATGCCAAGCAAACATTCTGAATACACAGCTTCCAGAATGAAGAATGGCTGGGATCACCAAGGCTGGGAGATTACCTAAAAACCTTTCCTATTCTGCTACAGCACTGTTTCTTAACCTTACCAACCTTAAGATGTATGGACTTCAACTCCCAGAATTCCCCTGCTGGCTGCAGAATTCTGGAACTTGAAGTCCATATGTCTTAACATTGCCAAGGTTGAAAAACACTGCTAGAAATTAAACACTTTTTGTCTTTTAAAACACAGAGGCAAAAGTTGCTGGATAGAGGTTGGAAATAGGATTTGACACTTTCTCAGTACCTCAGGTTTAAGTGGAATTTCCAAAATGAAGAGATTTGAAGTTACATGTTCCAAGGATTTTCTATTCTCTAGAGGAACAGGAAAAGGTTAGCTAAGAACTGTGCTACACTTAGTTTCTTTTTCTGTAAGTGCTATTTAAGCTTTATTGCTTCTGGTATTTATATTCTCTATACAAGTTCAGTAATTATCTGCCTTAAACAAGTTGAAGCTTCTTTATAACAGGGTTTCCCCTATATTAAAAGCAGTCCTGCATCACCTTTATACTTTTCTATGAGAGATCCTTTTAAATTGCTTTCTGAAATTTCAACAACTGTAAAATTGTTATCTCCTCTGCCATTACAGCTACTAATAAAGTTTTTTTTTACATTCTCTCTTTCCTCTTTCTTTAATAAAGCTTTGTTTTATTCATGTCTCATGAGACTGGCCTATCTCCCAGAAAGGAGAAGGGGTTGCCATATGCCTCAACATTTCAGGACCACTTTTTCTCTTCTTTCCTTCTTTCCTTCTTTCCTTCCTTCCCTCCCTCCCTTCTTCCTTTTTCTTATATTTGTTGTGGCTAAGTGGGCTTATGCACAATTCCATCTTGTGTGCCTCATACAACCATTCCTGAATCAGGAGGCCTGTCTCCAGTCCAATCCAGTCTTGATTGCAACTGTCTATACATGCAGCTATCCTTGAAGCTGTAGCTGGTCCAGAATGCATCAATTGAAGAAATTAAAGGCATCTCTCTGTTTGCCTGAGTAGCACCACTCCTTCAATAGCTGCACTGGTTGCCAGTTAGCTTCTCAGCTGCTACACTAAGGCCGAAAATAGAGCAAGAGCAGGTAGACCCAGAGGGTTTCTGCAGAGGGGTTTTGAGATCTCCAGCCTTGTCCCTTACCTGTAATGGCATCTTATGATTCTGGCAATGAGCACATGTTGGGTAGAAGTAACCACTGTTTCTTGAACTAATCTGATTAAATGTATGCTCATATAGCCATTGTTAAATAGACTGATCAAGTATTGAGCTTTTTAAATGAATTAATAAAAGATTCAAAATTCACAGCATTAATTGAGGAGAACTTTAACAAATAGAGAGAGATGCTAACAAGGAATAAAACAAGCAGTACCCAGGTTTCCAGCTCACATAGAAGTGTTTATGCATATAGAAAGGGTAGAATATGGGTAGAAGGAAGCCATGTTGTAACCTTAGAGAGAGGGTAAAATATAAATGCATTTATAACTGCTGTAAGGAAGATTGAAAGCCACTTCTTTATATGTATTTCTTTTCTCTTTCTTTTTCTCTTGCCTTTTTTTCTTTTATTTCCTTCATATTTCCTTATCACTTATCTTTTATTTTTCCTTACTTGTACTTTCCTCTTTCTTTGAATTTGTACTGTTTTTCTTCTGTAAGGCATTTGTTTAAAAAAAATTACTTTTTAAAAAGAGAAGTGTTTATGTTTATATGAAAAGTCAGTTATTCTTTACCCACAGGGACTGTGTCTTCAGTGATGTCACTGCAACACAGCTTAGATATGGGAGGGATTACTCACTGCTTCTTGTATGCTGAGTTCTACTTACGAAGGTATTTTCTGAAATGGCTAAAATATTTACTTGAAAAGAAGAATAGTCTTCCTTTAAATACTTGCAATTAAAATAAGAGGTTCATTTTTCATTTGCTAATAGTGTGCTATCTTGGAGGCTGATTTTTTTTTTTTAATTTTGTTTTAATCACCTTTTGAAGGAATTACTGAGAATTGAGAGTTAGGGTTAGGGTTAAATAAGTAGAACTTAGATACATCCCTTTTCCTCATATGTTTCTAAAACAGGCTGTGATGGAATGGAATTATGAAGGCCGGGCTCAGGGAGAAAAACATTTTCTTACATCTCCTGAGGAGTGTGGGAGATACAAGAGGATGAGACTGGCACCTCCCTGAGGAATTCACAAGGTTGTGGCTGGCATTACTTGGGAGCTGGGGTTTCAGTCTGGGAAGATTCTTGCTAGAGGTTGTAGCTAATAAACATAGCTACATGGACTGAATTTACATGGTCTCTTGGAGTTCCTTGGGCTAGGCCTGACACAGGCTAGGAGAGGACTCCAGAAATCAAAGATATATTTATTTATTCAGACGTCTGTACATAAATAGAAGTATGAAATCTTCATTGTTTTTTCAGGTATTATGCACTCTGAATTCCAAGGCAAGCACATTTTGTTATTACAAGGTCTTAGTAAGGAGAAGACAGATGCATGGATGGGCAGACAGATGGGTGGGTTTTCATATACTGACAGGTTTTTACAGCACAGGTCTGCCATTCAGCATCAGTATGGAAAGTGGGTATTCCCAACCAATTGAGAACTATTTAGATACTGTGAATTGTAGCATATGTACCTTATAAACATCTTTCAGCATAACGGTGAGAGACTGTGATTAGATAAACAGCATACATAATTGGTACAAGGTTCTAATCTGCCTTGATCTTGTATAGACTTGAAACTTGTCAGCAGCCCATCAATGTATTATGAACAAATCATTTATGGTTAACTCGGGCTGACAGCCTGTCAGGGATGCTGTCATCTTCAGCCTTCAGATTTGAAGTCTGAAAAGTTTTAACAGCTGATATGTCAAAGGTTATCTCTTTCTTTCCCAGATAATTACTATTTTTGTTGATAAATATGTTTGGTTTTTTTCCTAACTGGAAATAGTTTTTTAAGGGTTTTCGGTCTTACCTGCCTTCATGTTTTCCATTATATTAAATTTTAGAGTATTATATATAAAATGCATCCTGTGCTCATTATATAAATAGAGAGTCAGTTTGGTGTAGCGGTTAAGGCATCAGGCTAGAAACTGAGAGACCATGAATTCTAGTCCCACCTTAAGCATGAAGCCAGCTGGGTGACTTTGTGCCAGTCATTCTCTCTCAGCCCTAGGAAGGAGGCAATGGCAAACCACTTACCAAAACTGCAGGAACTTGTCCAGGCAGTTGCCAGGAGTCAACACTGACTTGAAGGCACACAAAAAGAGCTTATTATAAGCAATTATTATATTTTGTATTTTAAAATATAAAAAGCCATTTCATTACATTCAAATAAAAGCTCTTAACATTTCTTGAATCAGATGAGTACTAAAAAAATAAAGACAAGAATAGAAGAAAGAAGGAAATGTGTCTTTTGCAGATTTTAAAATGTGGCCACAACAGTTTAAATGTTTTTATTTCACATGAAATAATATATTTCTTGATATAAAAATATACCCCAATGTCTTTTTTCATTGTATACATTACATCCAACCACAGCTTTGCACCCTAGATGCGAATTACTTTGCAAAGAAAAGGTAACTGAATCATAGTTCATAGCAGTGATGTCTTATGTTAAATTAGAATTAGTAGGACTTATAAAGTTTTCTAATTGTTTTCCATAATTCTAATTATATTCTTATATAGTTGTATAAGCACATTAATAAAAATTTAAGGAAATGGAGCATTATGTAGGGTAATATGTAGTGAAGTTTATAATGAAGAACTGTATTGAATAACACTCAAGTAACACCTACCTGACAACGCTCAAGCCTAATCAGAAGACTTGTGTGAGGGGTGTTTCCCAAAATGTAACCCCTTTCTTTTCCTAAATAAACAAACAACAAAAAAGCAAAACATATAATTGGCAAAAAGTTGTAATAGGATTCTTTAAATATGAACCCACTGAAATGAAGTCATTTGGAGATGGAAGAATGGAAAGAAGGTGTGGCTACATCCTGGCAAGACTGAAGTTCTCTAGCTAGGAAAGTTTGGATGAAGATATAAATCTTTCCTTGGATTGGGTTTTGCACTTCCTGTGAAGAATCAGATACATAGTTGGAGTATTAACAGATTCAATGGTTTCACATTTGTTCTGGGCATGCCCTGATTTAGATCCAAAAGGAGTCCACTAGGATGTTCCTATAAGATATTCTTGAAAAACAGAAGTAGTGAAGCTCATTGTAATGGGCATATTCCTTCTCTGTCAAGCAGTTCACAGTTGGCAATATTGAAGCCGTGTGATGCCTGGACCAAGCTTCAGGTTTCAATTTCTACCTTGTTTTCCAGCTGGGAAAATAAGATCATTTCAGCTTCACCAGGTACCCGGAAGCCATAACATTTTCGGTAAAATTTCCATTAACTTTATTGTCCATATTTGCAGAGAAGTTGGTTTTCCAGATATTAACATATTTGGTGGTGATATTCCGTTGTTGTGTCATTTTGGCGGAAAGTTTTTATAGAATTTAGGAAACTCACTCAATAGTCTTTCACAATAAAAGATTTATTTTCCATATTTTGTGTGGCATATCAGTGGATGAAACAAAGAACATGAATCCTTTCTACTTGGCTTATTATTGCAAAACAATGGAAAACTAAAATACGTCTTTTTGATGTTGCAGGAGTAAAAGTATTTAAAAATGTGGAGAAATTGTTCTGGTTGAAATTTAACATATCACAAAGCATTGAAAATCCCATAATTGTAATCATTTAATTAATTTAATTATTTATTAATTAATTAATTTTAATAATGAATAATCCCATCTGGCCTGGGGTGGGGAGGGAAGACATCAGGTGTGGGGTTGGCTAGCCCCTTAGAGCCCTAGCATTTGCTGCTCTGAATCCATCGGCCTCCTGGACTTTTTTAGTAATTGTTTTACATAGCTTTAGATTTTGTATAATTGTATTTTATTTATTGTTTTAATTAGTTGTAAGCCACCCAGAGTCCCCCATTTGGGGGAGATGAGCGGGGATAAATTTAATTAATAAATAAATAAATAATGAAGGATAAATTTACTGAAATCTGGTCAACTTTTATTAGCTTTATTCATGTTTAAAACATTTATATTTCTCTGCAACATCGCATATGCCTTTTGCATTTTTCATATTTGTATCCTTTTGTTATTATTTCTAGTTTATTTTTCTTTTTAACTTTATATGCTATTAGTTTACATCTTGATGCCTTGTATTTTTTAAAAATAATACTGTAAATTTAAAAATGCAGGGAAAAAATTATACAAAATTAAAAACTGAACACAAATTATTCAATAAAAACTTCTAAAAATAACCTTTTTAAAACCTTACATGCTTAAACACTAAGTTATAGAACAATACCGAATCAGATTAGAAGGCAGAGCAACACTAATCAGGTTAAATGCCTGGATAAACAGGCTGGTACCAAGAGCTTCAAAACTGTTTTAAGATGGCATTTAAACCTGAAAAAAGAATTTGTTCCTCCCTAACCCTACCCCCCCCCCAAAACTTTGAAAGGTGTTTGCACCAAGATTTTACTCAGGTCACCTGCAGTTATTCACTGACAGATGTAGCTTGTTCAAAAGGGCATCTCTACAAGATCTTAGTTGACAGGTAGGTACATACAGAAGCAGGCACTGTGATGTTCCTTTAGACTTTAAACAATATAACACCATTATATTTAAAAATTCTCCCAACATATCAAGGCTTTGTTCATGATACCTGTTGGCAAACATTACCCTACAACTTTATTTTTTGTCAGAAATTAGCCTGCTTTCACTCTTTGAAATGCAACTTTCACCAATGTGGGAGTCTTGCTTTTACTGCAAATTCCTCTTTTTAAAAATACAAATATACTTCTTCATATATCTTTTAATAGCATGCTTCTTTTTCAGATGCTGAGGGCTTTTTTAATCAGGGAAAGCTGAATACTAGCTGAATACTATTAATTGTTTGTTAATAATTTGGTATTAACATTCATGATACTGTGAAGTCCGATGTGAATGCAATACCCAAATTTAATTCTGCATTTTGAACGTATGTCAGTACAATGCATGTTCCTCCTAGTTAATGGAATGCAGGCAATAGTATTTTGGCTTGAAAGATAGTCTCTAGATTAGTTGCTTGCACAGAATAGTGTAAGTATGTTTGCTAGATGGTTGTACTTATGGCATTCTGGCCAAAATGTGCCAAAACAATTAATGCTGTCCTTGCAATTCGAATGAAATGCTTTCCATAGGATAGGTACAACTAAGGTTGGTAAGGCAGTCAACGCTGTCTCTATTTGACTGGAAACTGCAGAGTGAAAACTTCAATTAACCAGAACATGGATGGGCAGCAGATGTCAATATCAAGGTTAAAAAGGTATGAAAAGGAACAGTGAGTGGCTTTGGTGTAGACTAAATTTAGCTATATTCCCTCTTCTTTTTCTTATCTCATGCCTTATTTCTTTGGCTTACAATTTCTTACTCCTTCTCAATGTTTTGCATAAAGCTTACCCCAAAAGAGAATAGCCTGGTGAGTAGTTTGTATGTAAATTTACTTCCAAGACAGTTACTGATGGAATTCTTTGGACATGTCTCCCTGCAAGAAAATCAGAACAAAGAAGTTCATTGTAGGGCATCTGTAACACCAGTCCTCTCCATCTTGCATTTTCACATGATCTGCACTTCAACCACCTGAATATTATAGGTTTTGTTTGTTTGTCTGTTTGTTTATTAATCACTGGCAATTGCCTGGAAAGTGCAATTCATCACTTAAGTTAGGTAGTAATACATTGAGATTTTTTTTTTCTCCCTGGGATTTCTTTGCAAGGGACACTTTATTAATTTGTATAAAACAGAATTGTAAAACTTATCGAGTGCTGCATGAAAATATGGGAGTTAGAGTAATTCTATTTTATCCACGTGTTCATAATGAAAGACTTCTGAGACCACATAGAATATTTAAAATTTCCAAAAGAATTAGAGGGAAAATATTGTATGTGATTTGAAAAGGCTTGCAGATATATTAAGCTTTTTATGAAGAAACAGCAAAAACATATTTAAACTGAGTTTTTCTAGAATGTATGAACTATTTGTTCAATAAAAGCACAACTAATAGGTTTGCTGTACTATAAATGAAAATTGCTGGTAGATATAGTAGCTTCACAGTGGCACTTTACACTGCGGAAATTGAATAAGGTCTGTGAAAATACTGAAAGCCAATGTGGACAATAGAGAATGAGAAAAGGTGTTAGAAAGGTAAGCGACATTGAGGAATAATTATTGTAAAAGTGCTTCTAATCTTAAAAGTCTCCATTTAGTATCTGGAGCTGTATCAATCTAGCTCAAAGAGAACATCACAATAAGCTGTTCACAGTAGACTATGCAGGCTGGTCTAAAGAGAGAACAACCCACCCAAAACATCTTAATAGCACAAGGTTGCCTTCCCCATAGGCAAGACTCAGTTAGTTTCCACAATAATCTGGTTTAAACTGTGTTCCTGTGAGGTAGATATCAAAAACTCCCCTGCTCATCAAGAATTTGCCTGGGCAACCAAGGTGAAGCTGAATCACAACCAAGATGAAGTTGACTCACAAACTCTAAAAAAGCACTGCATTTTTACATGGTTGCCTTAATTATAACTCCTGTTTTAAGGGATGAATGAATTTAATATGAACTATTGGCCAGCTGATCAGTATAAGAGTTTCTGTAGCAATGGGATAAATTCTGCATCATCTGCTGCTAGGGGACTAGTTCTTTGGGGCTGTCATGGTAGATGTGGGTAATTGTTACTGCTGGTCACACAATACACAAACATGTAAGTGCACATGTGTAAAGGATGTTATAGGTGCTAAATTTGGATTAATCTTCACAATCAGGATCCACTAGCCCCAATAACTTGCATGCTTACTCTCCCATTTACAAAGTTTCATTGACTTATTAGATGGTAGAAATAATGATATGTGCACATTTTCCAATGCCATCAGCAGCAGTTGATACCAGTGCAAACCATAAACAGAGAAAAAGAGTCTGATTAATGGCAAGGTCACAGTTTTCCCAAATGCCTTGTGGGTTGGTTTGCTGATAATGTATGCATACAAATAACATTTATAAACCAAAATGCCTTATATACATCTTCTAACTTGAATTTGATTATTTCTTTATGTAAAAATAAACTGGACCATGGAAATTAAAGAAATCAGGCAATACTCCCCAGCTGAAAATAGAAACATTCTGAATCTTATTACTACCCAACACCTTTCTTGTTATTCTTATCATTTCTGTCAATATTTCCTTCCTTATTAATAATGAGTACCGAAGGTATCCCAGGATGCTTTTAATAGCATCAATTTGTTTGTTTGTTTGTTTATTAAACTTGTCCCTGCCCATCTCCCCCCAATGGGGGACTCTGGGCAGCTCACAACATATTAAAACAATAAATAAATATACAATTAAAATTTATAACAAGACACGTTTACACAAATAAAAGGAAAAGAAATCCAGGAGGCCAATGGTAGCAACATCAGGCCTCTAGGGGGCTAGCCAACCCCACATCTGATGACCTCCCTCCCCACCGTAGACTGAATATGTACAATAATCCTCTATTAAAGGAAGAAAGAGACAGAGAGATTGTACAGTTTAAAATATAATTTAATACTGTCTATATTTTCCCTAGTTCTGTCATAAGAATAATGTATCACTACTGCAATACGGAGAGGCAAGAATGGATGGGATTTGTAACTTTTTTTTTTGTTGGTTGAATTCCTGTTAGTGACATTATCAAAAAAAGTAACTTTATTCTGCAGGAGCAAACTCAATACAGATTTATTTTCCTTGGTTTGTATTTCTTAAATATTCTGTCATTCTGCTTGTCTCTCCCTCTCTGAGTATGTGAAAAGCACTGAAATGGCTTTTTTGAAAGCTTCGCCAAAGCTGCTCATTATACATTCTGAATAACAGAAAGGGCTTTTCTTTATGGATGTATTCCCTAAAATATTCTTTTTCTCTGCCTCTCTTTCACCCTTTTAATCTACCAGTTTTCTCAGCACATAAAAAAAGGAGAACTTTACCCTACACTGTTTCCTCACTATTGATTTTGCTATTCATAGTCAAGAGTTAAGCCCTAAAGTGTATTCTTTTACATGTTCACTGCTATTCAGATTCTATACGACTGTTCCTTTCTCCACTTTAAACTAAACTACCCCCATACAGTATAGGTTCCAAACCATTCAAAACCTTTGCCTATTTCATTCATGCTTTCCTTCTGACAAAATGAACTTTGAACTAATAGAGGCCTTCACGAACAGAAGAGGGAGAGGCAGGCAGTGGTCCTGCCAGGGTTGGTCATTGGGGCATCTCTAAGAACCCACGGTCTGAGAGTCCCTCAATTCAACACAGAGGCCTGCTAGAGAAATGAAGATATTGGGAAAGGTTAACATCCAAGTTCTTTTAACATTTAAAGGAACAAGAGAAAGGAATGGTTCCACTATTGTACTTGGTAAGTGGAGTAGATAGAGAATATATCTGGAGAGGGGAACTAGGGAAATATAAACCTCAGAGTAGGGCACTTGGGAGAAGACTTTGTGGGACCTTTGCACCTGGGGCTATGCCAACTCTGCTCAATCTCATAATTTGTGAAAGGGGGTAGGATAAGAAAGGGTAAAAATTCCTTTCAGGATTGCAGGAAGGAAGGTTATAAGAGAAAGCCAACTTCCTTCCTTCCTTCCTTCCTTCCTTCCTTCCTTCCTTCCTTCCTTCCTTCCTTCCTTCCTTCCTTCCTTCCTCTCTTTTTTTATATTTGCTGTGGCTACGTGGGCTTATTTGCTGTGGCTAAGTGGGCTTATGCACAACTCCATCTTCTGTGCCACATACAACCATTCCTGAATCAGGAGGCCTGTTCCTAGTCACTTAAGCCTTGATTACCTCTACACTTTTTTCCCTAATGAAAGCCTTCGAACAGATACTAAATTGTCAGCCTCCAGCCTCTTTCTTCTTGCAATAATTAAAAGAAGAAAGAGCTACTGAAAAAAATAATTTCCCACTAGGACATCTGTGTCAACTCTGAATGTATATGAAATATTGAAAAACAGCTGCTTATGATTTTAAATCAGAATTATTCTAGATGGTTATGACTAATTGAATTATTTCCCTGTGTGTGTGTGTGTGTGTGTGTGTGTGTGTGTGTGTGTGTAAATAAATCCCCGTCACCCCTATGGGTGGTATGTGCCTTCCTCAATCTTTGGTCCTCTACTAGAGGCCTGGGAGTTTGAGGGCTCTGCGCAGTATCTTAGCTGTTCCTAGCACTGCACTCTTTTGGTCAGAGAGCTCTGATGTTGTTCCTGGGATCCGTTGGAGCCACTATATATACATATATTTTAATCCATTAAATTGTGTCCGATTCTCAGAGACTGCCTGGACAAGTCCCTGCAGTTTTCTTGGCAAGGTTTTTTGGAAGTGGTTTGCCATTGCCTCTTTCCTAGAGCTGAGAGAGACTGACTGGTGCAAGGTCACCCAGCCAGCTTTGTGCATAGGCGGGACTAGAACTCACAGTCTTCCAGTTTCTAGCCTAATGCCTTAACCACTACACAAAACTGTCTGTCTAATATATATATTACCTCTGATATATATATATCAGATATATGTGTGTGTGTGTGTGTGTGTGTGTATACATACACACACACATACACACACACACTCATAGTTCTCTCTGATTAAAGCAGGAACTTACCTATAGGATTTCATTTTTACTTATAGCAACTGTTTTGAAAGTGGAGCTTTTTGAAAGATACTATAAACTCTAGAAACAGAGCAACAGTGTAAAGAAACCAACAGTCATGGAGATATTTCTGCATTTTCTACTTGTATACCCCAGCCTCGGCAAGCAGCAGTATCTTTGTGCTGTTGTTTGAGCTTGGAAGCACAGGGGGTTAGATCTGCTTACTACCTGGATAAGAGAACTTCATGGACTTCCAGGGCTGTAGGCTAGACTGGGAAGTGAAATAAACAAAACTGACTCCAGAATAATGCAATGGCAATCCCTTGCTATATTGTTTTAAAGAACACTGCATGTCTGTGCCCATGAGGTCACTAGAAATAAAGTTCAGCTTGAGGTTGTTTAGTTTACTTCATAGTTGTTCAACCAACTAGCATTTTTCATCTGTATTCGGGGTCAATGTAATAACCACAAAATATGCAATTGCTGGGATAAATGAATGAAACTAGAAGAAATTTAATCTGCAGTTATAGTTGCTAACTGCTTGTAAATCTTTCTTTTTTGTTAGAAGAGAAAAAAATAGAGCAGGTTATTTAAGAGGCTCTAGGTGGCTTTTAAAACTGGTTCTTGATACAGATTGGGCACAGGTAGTTATGGAAATCAAAAAATATTTCAAAAACATTTAAATGCGTACATTTCTTCAGTGCAGGCTTCCTTAATGTAAATTTCTGTTCAGTGATGGACCTTTTTCGCAGTTTGTGTTTTGATCAGGGAGAGGTAAATTCTATGGAATATGTTTAATGTTAGTGCCTATACTGCTTCAAAGTCCATTGGGAGTGCAAACTGAATAGATCTGTGCTGAAAATTCCTCCCTCCCTCCCCCTCCCTTCCATCCTTCCATCTCTATCTCCTCTTCCTTCCTTCTATATTAGATATCTCCCTCTCCTTTTGTCCAAAATACATCATACTTCCCTCTTCTAATTTTATTCCGCAGCAAGATTCTTGTCAGGTAATTTTCAACCTGGTTCAGCACCATAACCACCATATGATGCTGGTGATTTCCATCTCTATCTCAGAAGGAAAGGGAATCGAGGGCTGTCATAAATAGATATAGCAGGCATTTCTAGTAGATGTCAGAAAAGGATACATTCAGCTGATTTTTCTCCTTATGATGCTTTGGATGCCAATATAGACTCATTGCCTTAGCAGGTAGCAGCACCTTAGCTGAGCAGGGCCAAGGCGGTTTAATACTTGAATGAGTCATCACCAGGAAATCCAAGGGCCATAGAATAACCTTGGAAGTAAAAGAAAAAAGAAATCCCCAAGAATCTATATACTGTAGACATGTCTACATAGCCACCAGGAATCAAGCTTGTCTATAGAGGTGTCTTTACCTATATATTCATTGTCATACAGTCTCATATGATCAAGTACAATCATTTATGCAGATTGTCAGGTAATAACCCAGGAGGCTCCACTGATCCCAATGAGAGGATTTTTATTGCTTTATGAGATATTCATTAAAATGTATTCTTCCTACTGCAGTTTAATATAATTTTCCTATTACATTTGTAAGGATTAAGGGTTCTGTTTTCTTTCTGTTTGTGGTTGTTTAGAGTTTGTAGGAGAACTCTGCTAATGCCTGTGTTTCCCATGGCACTTCCAGTAATGCCACAAAGCATATTCTATTGATTTAAGCAGCACAATACACTGTGGGGAAAGGATGGTAGAAATTCAGGGCATATTAGGGAAAAAAGGATAATCCAATGGAGGTATATCAATGGAGGTAGATATGTGGTTTCATGTGATGATGCAATGTGAACAGAATGTCATTATCAGATTCTGGAGAAAAGTCTGATGAGATTTTTAAAAACGCATATTATAGTTTTGTACTGTAAATTAAGGTTGCCTTCTTATATCCTGCGAATAAGTCCCACTGAAATCAGTGAAACTTATTTCTGAATTGTCATACATGGAATTGCATAAGGAATATTTTGAAGCAGGAAGTCTAGGACATCACATACTACCTTTTTATTTTCTCTCCCCCCCCCTTCCTAGCAATTAGAGTAGAAATATTATTCCAATAGAAGAATCAAATTTTGCTTTGTTTCAATCAGCAAATCAGTAGAAACACATTCCTGCCTATAATCAGCAAAATGATGTGGACTGTTTTATGGATGCTTGATATCCATGAATTTTCCTTTTGTCTAAGGAACAAATATAATTCAAATCTGGTTCACCAGTTTAGTTAAGTTATTCACAGTAAATCTTATTATAATGATATACGGGCTCTCCGTCTGCGTCTGCACAATGCACCTTTTACTGAGGTAAACCATTTGCATAATACATCGACCTATAAGTTAGAAAGAGTCTGGTAGCACCTTTTAAGACTAATAAATGTTATTATAAAGCATAGGCTTTCATGAGCTGCACCACACAAGAGCTTATGCCTTATAACACGTGTTAGTCTTCAAAGGTGCTGCCAGACTCTGACTGATTTTTGGCTACAATAGACTAACCTTGTGTTCTCCTACCCTGAACTATAAATAATCAAAAGAGCTGGATTTGAACCACACATTAACCCACAATAAATTACCAAGTTTAAAACTCACTATGTTTTACATGCTGTATGAATCAGCCACTACGTCTGAAATTGACTTGTTTCAGTGTGTGTCTGTGTGTGTGTGTTCGTAGTCATTTCTTTCCTATAAAATAATGCTAACATACTTTCCTTTTTGATGAAAGCTGTTTTTTAAAAAAATATTTCATAGAGCTTTACACTGGGGGAGGGGGAGCAGAACTTTGGATGTGACAATCTCTCTATTGGTTAAAGGACAGAACAGATAAAATCCGCTAATCCCTAAAAATAATATTGATTCACCTCTGCAATTTAAACAGGAAGATAACCTTATGGAGGATATTGTCTGTCCCACAGCAAAAAGAAAAAAGAAAATCTTACAAAACTATGACTGAGTCCTTTTGTGAAAGAAGAGATTGGTTATCTGACAGGTTGAACTAATAAAACAATGGTGCACTAGAGCATGAAGTAAGCAGGGCTTTAAAAGTAACGTTAAGAAGGCTTGGCTTTCAATGGTTCTATCAAGAGGTTCCATTAAGGTTGACAAGTCTAAGCATCAAAACCATCTCTGCTGAAAAATGACATGAGCTATTTATTCTTTTTTGAGACATAAATAGATTCTTCAAGGAGACACTGATAACATGTTCAGTGCCAGTTCTTTTGTCAGCCACTCAGCAAATGCAGAATGTTCAATTCATTTCCATCGCAGACACACTCACACAAACACAGAGACGCACGTGCGCATGCAAATACAGGCACCTAGATTTGTTGTTGTTATTGTCAACAGCAGGGAACGGGGAGTGGGCACAGCAGCTTTCTCTAAAGCACCTTTGCATAGATGGAACTAAATGCAGAACACTTTACAAGAACAGAGATAATGTAACAAGCACCAGAAAAAAAAAAATCTCAAGGCCTCATGGTACAGTGCAAAGAATGCTGCTAAAATGACCTCGCCTTTACTTTCCCTATTCTAGTTTTAAAAAAAAAAAAATCTGCTCTTAATTTGTGCCATTTCAGAATGCAAGTATAGTGGGATATAGAAAGAAATACCTTCCTTCCTTCCTTCCTTCCTTCCTTCCTTCCTTCCTTCCTTCCTTCCTTCCTTCCTTCCTTCCTTCCTTCCTTCCTTTCTTTCTTTCTTTCTTTCTTTCTTTCATAATAATTTCATTAAAGTTTACCAATACAAAGATAAAAGATTAATACAAACTAAGAAGAATATAAAAAGTGGAGTTAATAAAAAGAGTAAAGTGCAAAGAGAGGGAGTAGAGAAAAGGAAAGAAAAAAGGGAAAAGGAAAAAATTAAGAAAAGGAGAAATATACAAAAATGACTCCCCTCTCCCTCCAGACAAGTATAAACAACTTCAGTGACTTAACAGCTTTTCTAGTATTTTCTTCATCATCATCATCATCATCATCAACTTTTCTTCCCATATCTCATCTCTTATCAATAAACAAATTGTAAAAGCTCATCTTTCAGTCCTATTCAGCAAACATCCTACCAGAAATAATAACGTATATATTTTAACCTTAATCAAATAAATCCATTTTGTATTCCAGCTTATCACTTTCTCTAAGGAATAAAACAAAAGAAATCTCTCCCCATTTATAAACAAATCTTCAAAGCCTTGTCATTCAGTCCTGATCAAGAAGAAATTCCATTAATATCTACTAAAAACCACAACATATATATTTTAATCCTGATCAAATAAATTCACTTTATAGTCCTTCCATTTACTTTTAAAACGCTTGGTCTTTAATCCCATCAAATAATGTCCCACAAGTTTGTTTTTTTGTTTGTTTGTTTGCTTATACAATTTCTATAGCCACCCATCTCAATCCTAGTGACTCTCGGCAGCAAACAATTTCAATAATTAAAACCATTAAAACAATTACAGATTATACATAAAGGCAGCTAAGAATTATCATAAAAATTACATAAAAATCAACAATGCAACCAAGTAATGGGGCCCTTAATACTTTTTGGGATCCCAGGCTCAGGCACATAGCCAGGTTTTTGAAGCCTTACAAAAAGCTAGCAGGGTTGGGGCCATCCTGAGCCCTAAAGGAAGAGTGTTCCAAAGGGCAGGGGCTGCTGCTGAGAAGGTCTGCCTTCTGGTCCCCACCAGCCAACATTCCTTGGCTGACAGGATCTGCAGCATCCCCAATCTACTAGACCAAATTGGACAGGTAGAAACTATTGGGAGAAGATGGTCCCTTAAGTAGCCTGGTCCCAAACCATGCAGGGCTTTCAAGGTGACAACCAGCACCTTGAATTGCACCCAAAAACACGCTGGTAACCAATGCAGCTCCTATAGTAGTGGTGTTACATGTTCCATATATCCAACACCATTTACAACCCATGTAGCCACATTTTGCACCTGTTGAAGCTTCCGAATATCTTCAAGGGCAGCCCCATGTAGAGCACATTGCAGTAATCCAAATGGGAAGTAACAAGGGCATGAGTGACTGTGAGGAAAGCCTCCTGGTCCAAGAATGGGCACAACTGGTGCACAACCCAAGGGTATGCAAAGGCCCTCTTAGCCACAGCTGCCACCTACTCTTCAAGCAGGAGGCACAAGTCTAAAAGGACCCCCAGATTGCACACCAGGTCTGTTTGAAGCAGTGCTACCCCATCCAATACCAAAGAAATACCAAAGATTTCTTAGCATTTTCTCTTTGTCTCCTCTCAGGAACACCTTCAGTAGTTTAACACATCCCTTTTGTAAATCCAACATAAGGAGGTCATCCAAGTCACTCTTCTGATTTATTATTTGTATGTCCCCTTTAATTATTAAACATCAGCCAGTTTCATTTGTAAATCCATTGTGGCATCTTTTTCCATATCACTCTTATAATCTATCATTTTTTAAATCCATTTTCAAATCTACATTCAAGTCAGCCTCAGTCTCTATTTTGTCCAATAAAATCTGTTCCTCTTCTGTAGCTTCTATTAGATCCATTTTTATAGTGGCAAACAATCTTGAAAGTAACTTCTGAGTACTTTGTTCCCAAACAGCCTTAATTTCTTCTATAGTCAGATAATATTGCTCCATTGTATTAATATGTGTCTTCTCCTTTAATTGTAATCCTTACTTCTCTCTGGTTCCGTCTAGTCAACTTTTAAAGTTGGCTTGGGCAGGATGATTTTCTCCCAACTTCCAGAGCTCTCAAACCTGCCAGAGATTGCTATTTTGTGGTCTCTTCATGGGCGAGCCTTTGTATGGAACAAACTTGTGGGTGATACTAGTCCTCTCCTTGATCCAGAGAGGGGTTCAAGAAGCCGATCCATTCACTGGCCCTTCTTTCCACCACGGCCATCAGCTCTGCTCTTGTGGAGCCATCTTCAGTCTGCCATTGCTTCCCCAGAAGTCGAAAGAAATACTTAGCTTCAAATGTTTGGGGAAAAAAAGGTCTTCACTGCTTTTTCAAAGGCCAACAGGGTTGGAGCCATTTGTATCTCAATTTTCTGGTCTCTTTTACTTTGGATAAAGCATTTGGAGCTATTCTAGATAGGGCCACCCACAGTGAAAGGAAAAACTTAATCCATGCAGGTAAATAAGCCTCCTTATGATGAAAGAAATTCAAATTGTGCAAAAGTTCACAGTACCATAGAGAAATGTATGCATCACTGAACAATAATGAACATATGGAAAAGCATAATGCATTTGGCCATCATCCCAAAGGCAAAAGCAGTCCATATATGTGATTCACCTCTAAAATAAGAAAAAGTAAAGTAAAATGTTTTTCAAGACAAGCTTGATTACTGGTCATGACATGGATATAATCACACTTTCAACTTCAACTTGTACATTTATTAGCAACCATAGGTTTTAGCAAAATTCATATAAAATTACAACAATCCATATCAGTTCAATACGTCCCCTCTAATAATAACAGCACTATTTGTCAACATCTGCTTTTGTATCTTCCTTATGACTATTACAATAATGCAACTTGTTTTGTTACATGTTCATCTACATTAGTCAACAGAAAATAGATTTTTTTCTTCTAAACTAGACTGATTCAGTTGGAATAATAAAGGCATGATGAATCTAGCTTTAGGTTCCTAATATAATTTGCAGTGTACAGGTAGTCCTTGCTTAATGACCACAATAGGGACCGGAAAATTCATCATTAAGTGGGGCAATCATTATGCGAAATATCACGTGACTGCACCCAATTTTATGACATTTTTTTGCAGCAGTCATTAAGCAAATCACATAGTTGTTAAGTGAATCATGTGGTTCCTCATTGATTTTGCTTGTTGGAAGGTGTCTGGGAAGGTTGCAAATGGCAATCACGTGACCCCAGGACACTGCAACATCATAAGTGCAAGCCGGTTCCCAAGTACCCAGATCATGCTCACATGACTGCAGGGATGCTGTGCCAGTCGTAAGTTGAGGACCAGTAATAAGCAGCTTTTTTTGTGCCATCATAAATAGGAACAATTGCTATACAAATGGTCATTAAACGAGGACTCCCTGTAATAAGTAATGGATCAGATCTTCCACCTGTGAGTTATTGCAAATACATAAATGGTGTGTAGTTGGTAATCCTTTATATCTTTTATTCAAATAGGCTGTTGGCATTGTTTGAAAATGGAGTTCTATGAAAGTTTGTCTCAGGGAATGGGATATAAGAAACTGTAAATAACATCACATTCCTTGTCCATCTTTAAAAGATTGATACCACTTGGCCAACTCAAACTTACATACCTTTTCTCTATCTTATCTAAAATCTTTAAAAAATAAGTAATCTCTCAATAGTGTATGATTATTTATGTCATTCAACAGTTCCTGATCTAGTGATAATTGTGAGAATAGTTTTAGACACAAATTCACCCGTCTATTACTGTTAAATTATTCGTGGAGGCATTGTTTTGCCAAATAAGTATTGGGCATGTGGACTAGCCTCCTAAGATATAAGATTATTGATTTCTTTACCCTTATATTAATTGATGGAAGGCCCACTTCTATTCTCAACATTGCTGCTGGTATACAAGGGAGTAAGATTATGATTAATCTTACGAATTTATTCTGGACTACTTCTAATTCTTCTAGTTTACTGAAACCCTAAATTGGGGCCCCATATATCAACTGTGAGAGTGTTTTCCCCTGGAAGATCTTAAGCGCAGACTGTACTAACTGTCCTCCTTTTGAGTAGAAGAAGGAGCAAATGGTTCTCATTGATCTCATGGCCATTGTTCTTGTTGATGCTATATGTATTTTCCATGATAGTGTTTCAGTAAATTGGATACCCAAATACTTAAATGACCTCACTTTTTCTATTTCCTTACCATCTAATGTCCACCTGTGTCTCTTTGATCTTTTAGGAAATACTATTACCTTGGTTTTAGAATAATTTATCTGTAAGTATTCTTTCCTAGAATAAGTGCCATATTCTGTTAGGATTCTTCTCATTCCAATTAATGTTGTTGACATGAGTACCATGTCATCTGCATATAATAATAGAGGGACCTTTCTACTTCCAATTGATGGGGAGTAAAAGGAAGGATTATCAAGTTCTTCTACAATGTTGTTTGTATAAAAATTAAAGAGGAAGGAAGCCACTATACAGCCCTGGCAGACACCTTTTGTGGTTTTAATCTGCTTTATTAGGGAACCGCTCTGATTTATCCGTACTTGCATGTAAGTGTCTTCATATAATTTATATATTAGGTAAAGTATTCTTCTATCTACGTATATCAGTAGCTAAAAACTTCTCCCATAATTTTCCTCTATTTATTGTATCAAAGACAGATGATAAGTCAATAACTGCTGCATACAGGCATTTGGAGGGGCCATTCATTAATTTGTGAATCAGATGTTGTAAAGTGAAACACTGATCTATAGTACTATGTCCCTTTCTGAAGCCTGCCTGTTCTTCTGCTATAATTGCCTAGTATCCAACCAATCTGTCAATCTGTTTAAAAGATACCTTGTTTATAACTTACACCATATGTCAATGAGGCTTATGGGGCAAAAGTTAGTGGGAATCTCCCTCTTTAAATATTGGAATTAATACACTGTTTTTACAACCTACAGGGATTCGCCCAGTGGCATTGATATAAGTAAACAAGGAGGTGAGCATAGGAGCCCACCAATTAGGGAACGCCTTAAAAATTTCTGGTGGTAACATATCCTCTTCCTGGGCTTTGCCAGCTGTCTGTTGTGAAATTATTCTTTTAACTTCTGCAGCAGTTACTGGGGACCATTTTAACTATGTTTTTAATATATCTGTACCCATTAACTGTTGGTTTGATATTCTAATATCCTCAAATTTATTTTTAAAATAAGCTATCTAAACTTCAAGTGAAATCTGTGATTCTATTACTACTTTTATTTCTCTCTGGCCTTGGGAAACTAGTTCCCAGAATTTTGTATTATTATTTTGTAATCATGATGGTCTTAATTCTTGCCACTGGCTTTTATAGTAATATTGTTTTGTCCTCCTAATCAGTGTTTGATATTTTTGGTGTTTATCCCTCACTGCCTCTACCCTGTCAAATGATTTATCCTTCTTAATTTGTCTGACTAATCTAGCCAGTTCCTTTCTTTCACATCTACATTTGTGGTTAAACCATGAAATTCTGGTTTCAGTCATTTTCCCTTGCCATGGTTTACACACCTGAGGCTTAACATTGCCAACCACATCCTCATATATGACATTGGCATTTTCCAGTTTTTGAATAAGTGTGACCCTCTGCTGTAGCATTGTTGGACTGCACAACACTGATCTTACAGCTTCGGCCAAGGGGGATGTCCACTTTAATTGTTTCTGATTCCTTATAGTGCCTTCTACATCATGACTCTCTTGTGCTACGTTATTTTCACATATCCACATTAGATCCATGCCAAGTGGTAAGTGATCACTCTCTGGTCTATCTGTAATATCAAAATACTGTACTAATGGGATCAATGAGGGTGATATGAATATATAATCAACAACATCTCCCCCTCTGTGGCTGATTGATGTATAAGAATCCCCAGATTAATCCCATTGTGATCCATGTAAACTGACCATTTGTAATTTATACATTAATTTAAGTAGTTCTAGACCGTGTTTATTCTAGATCTTATCATGTGACATGACACAAAGGGAAAATGGTATCCATTTCAAAAAAGCCTTTATCCTTTAAGTTCAATTTTTCCAAACCTGGGCCAATTCTAGCATTAAAATCCCCACAAATAATTAAATCTACCCTTGTGGGATGATGTAACGTATCAACTAGTGACTGTTCCAGATTATCCCAATTTACCTGTTGTCTGGGTGGCACATAAATGTTAACACATATTAAAATTCTCCCTTTAGATTTCAGCTTCAGTATTTAATTTCATCTATATCATGATTTCCAGGATTAATTTCCTTTATTCTCACATCGAAATGTACTGCGATTAGGTTCATTAAGCCCCCTTTAGTGTGTTCCATCATTCAGTCCTTCTTGATCCATTTATAAAAACACATATGGCTAGGTAATGCTATCACATTATTTCTCATCAACCAAGTTTCTTGGAGAAAAATTGTATCATAATCTTGTAGAAAATTTTTTTAAAAAATCCCCATCTATGCATTTATGCGCCCAACCAGCAATGTTCCAGGACACACATTTAATTGTAGATGTCTTCATGTTAGTTTTTGTCAATTGTGTTGATTAACCTCATTTTGGATTTGGATCTGATGGCTATTTTGTCTGCTTCTTCTTCAAAGTTGTGTTGAAGTATGACTTATCTGTTGGCCTCTGGTCCTTTCTTCCTTTGAAGTATTTGAATCATCCTCTAGCCATTTCATTTGTTCTATTAAGTTTAAAATTCCTTGAGTACCTTCGTAAATACAATTATTTTTAATCCCAGGGATATTTAGTGCAAACTTGTATGTTGCCTCCTGGACTTCAGTGAATGGTCTCAAGTTCAGTTCTAATTCTGGTTGCTTTGTTCTGTGCACTTCTGCCGTAGTTTTGTAAACTCCTGCACTATTTATCTTCATTGTCTTATCCATCTCAGCTGGCAATGGATTTTGTGATGCTCTGTGAATCACAGGCTGTTCTCGATTATGTCCATTTGTATAATTCCCTTTATGATCATTAATAGTGCTTACTGTATGTTGCTTTGCCAGAGCTCTTTCTTTTGATAACTCACATGTTATTGGGAGGTTTACTTCTGCACTAATTAGGCTTTTCCCCAGCTCTGTTCTTTCACTATCCTTAGCCAGGTTGTTATGTTCAATATCCTCCACTTGTGACATATATGGAACCTCAGTTCTTTGTATTTCCAGGGTTAATTGGTTCAGGTTGTTTTTATAATCTTCCCAGAGCGTGTAGTTTTAGAAGTTTCTCATTACCCTTATTGAAAAGTTGCTTAACACGCTCTTTTTCTTCATCACCAAACTAGCCATTGCTGTAGATTTTTATTTATTTATTTTTATATATCGAATTTGTCACCGCCCATCTTGTTGAACAACCCTTCAAAAGTCATGATTGCTCTGACATTTATATAGTTATAAAATAGATATTCACCTTTATCTATATCTTTTGTTGAGAGGTCAATTACATCAAAGATGGCGTCAGATGAACAAAACATATTTTTTTATCAAACTGGTTCTACAAACTGGTTGGGGTAGTTAATAAAGGTCAGTTTGGTAGGGATCAATTGTAAATGCCAAGTTTTTTGTTAAATCTCAATATTTATTGGATAGTTCTTGCTGGAATCAACTTGTGTATTAAGTTTATTAAATTCTATGCACTTACTGTCTGCTTCCAGTTGGATGGGGCTTACTTGTTTGCCTCTACAACTATAATTGAGGCTTGCTTGAGTTGATCATCACGGTCCCCTTTCCACTGGATCTGGATGCATACAGAGGAGAATTTTCTTTCCCCACAAATGAATTAAGTTATCTTTTCAAAACAATACCTTGCAAACATCTAAAATGATGGCCAGCCAGACTTACATGTATGTTCTTATTAATTATCCATGATAAGAACTGACTTGGCAGGTGAGCAGATAAGGGGCTCTGGAGTTTGGGTTGGGTTTTGTTTTTGTTTTTTTTAATGTAGAAGCCATATGGAACAGTTTTCTTAACCACAATAATGGAAATGTCATCTCCAGGTTTTTGTTTTGTTTCTACTTCCAAGTCTAATATATAGCACTAGGATTTTCAAGTAGTCCCCAACCAGGTATAATCAAATTTAACCCTGCTTAGCTTCTAAGCTTAGACAAGAACAGGGGAGTGCTACCACTTCTGAAACATTGGTACAAATATGTGTAGGAATTGCAGAAATCTTTCCAGGAGCTGCAAGGTCAGAAGGTACTTCATTATCAGTTTTGAGTACAAGCATCTTGAACCTTCATTCTGGAGCATCTCCTAGTCATACTCCTCAATGTAGGAAACACCTTCATACTGAGTCCTGAGTCAGTCCATTGGTTTGTCAATATTATCTACTTTGGCTGGCCTTACTGAATATAATTAATCTCCAGTCATTTATTTCATCATTTTGATTTGTTTTCCTTGCCCATTATAGCAGTGTTCTTCAACCTTGACCACTTGAAGATGTGTGGACTTCAACTTCCAGAATTCCCCAGCCAGCATGGCTGGCTGGGAAATTCTGGGAGTTGAAGTCCACACATCTTCAGGTGGCCAAGATTGAGGAACCCTGCATTATAGGATCTATTTAGAGGTCTCACATGTCCTGGAGTCTCATCTTATGGGCTTCTGATATAGGATATAAGAATCTTATGGGATTCTGATATAAGATATAAGAATCTTTCTTCCTCAGATCTGGAAAATAATCCATCAGTTCTCTCCTTTTGTAAGTTTTAACTCTATGAATGTGAAGGAAATATAAATACCCTTTCTTTTAAAGTAATATTTCATTTTTCTTTTCATGGTATATTGTAGGAATCTAGAGCTCATATTCCACACTGACTCTTTAATAAAATATCATTTCATTTTATTCTTATGAAAATATGGGGAGGAAGTTACTACATATTTATATATTTCCCTCATGATTGAATAATATTAATAGCTTCTTTTTCATTTGCCTTCATAATGCTGTTTTCTTACACTAATTTCTGGCTTAATTTATAATAAAAGAACTTAACCTTGGCTTTGATAGATAGATAGATAGATAGATAGATAGATAGATAGATAGATAGATAGATAGATAGATAGACAGACATAACAGTTGTTCAGTCATGTATGTTTAATTCTTTTTTTACTCACTTAACATATTTAAATGATACTTCTTTATTTAATCCTTCTTCTGTTTGTTATATCAAAGCTATTTATATTGTTCTGGTCTATTGTATACAGTTCTGGTCTTCACACCTTTAAAATGACAAGGCAGAAATAGAATAGGCACAGGAAAAAAACAGAATTATTATTGGTTAGTATGGTTTCCCTGCATGGAAACTCTACAGCACTGGAGTTTTTTAGCTTAGAAAGAAGACACATACAGTAAACAAGACATAATAGAGATATATTCTATGGATATGCAAAAACTATTGTTCTAGAGGTGGAACATTCAAAGAATTTCCAGAATTCCTCTGGACCACAGGAAATTATTCATGATATTATTCGTGGCATTCTGGACATGGTTTGTTTCTACCTGTTTCATCCATAGCCCCAAGTCCAGAACATCACAGAAAGGATTAACTTTCAGAGAACTGTCACCCACCCCCAAATGAGACAGGTTGGTTTGGTCTGGAGAAGGAATGGCACATTCTAGCACATAACTAATATATAGTTAATTATTTTGCATTGTGTGAAAAATGTGGACAATAAAAAGTTGTTCTCCTCTTACAATATTAGAATTCAGTGTCACCTAACTGAAACTAAATGCAGAGAAATTTCAGAATAATAAAAGGAAGTACTTCTTTATACTGGTCATGGCTAAATCAAAGACAACCATGAGATGTGATTATGGCCATTAATTCAGATGGTTTTATAAGACCAATTCATGATGCTAAGAGCTATCAGTATTTACTAGTTCTTATATAATATCTCCTGAACTTCAGGCAACCTAAATATTAGTTGCTTTGAAACAGAAAAGGAAGATTGCTGTCACCCTCATACACTGTTTATGACCTTCTTGGATGCAGTGATTGTCCACTAAATTTCAAGCTAAATTGCTGATCTAACAAGCCTCTTAAGTTATTATTCCAAATAGCATAAATACCCATTTCCATGACTCCTGCTAATAATTAAAGCTCTTTCTAAATTGTAGCAATTTATCAAACTAAATGTGTTGTGTTATTTCATATTATTCTTGCATCCAAACCCATGGACATGTTCCTATAGCTTTCAATCAGAGAATTAGATTGTATTTTCAAACACATAACATTTTGCCCTTGTCCATTGTGAACAAAATGCCTTGCCTGCTTCCTGGTAATAACTTGGACTATCACTTAGCCTTCCATGAATGAATGAGCTTCTTCCATTGACAGAACATTTTGGATATCATGCAGGATCTTGTCAGTGGAAAGAAGAGGAGGCAATATTCTACAATTCCCCCTTCTCCCTATTACTCTCCACACTATCAAAGGTTCTTAATCCTCTGATTTTCTAGGGGGAGAATGGGCTGCAAGGAAAGTGGGAATTATGTTTCCTCTTCCAGTGCTATTTGTTTTCTCATGTCTTCTCCAAGGGATGGAGATATATATGTGAGCTGCAGTGCACATTTTCCAAGCTGGCACAACATGTAAATGCAATATGCCTCTGCAGATTAATCTGTCAATATATTTCCAATAGGCTTGGAGGGGGCCAAAGGGACACACTTCCAAACAAAGCATTATTACAGCTACTCATCATTTTTATCTTCTAAGAAAGATTATGGGGCTTATCTGAAATAAGGTTGATGCTGTTGGAGCATACTGATTTCCTATGTTTATTTTTTTTAATGTAAAAATGCATTTAAAAATGGGCAGGAACAAGGAGTATATGTGATGGAGGTTCAAGGACAGAAGCATTTCCTCAGCCCACAGCCTGAGCCTGGGAAAGTGAAGAGGATGAGGCTGGCACCACCCTAAGGAATTCATAGTGTTTAGTTGTAGGCTTTGGGAGTTTAGAGTTAGTCTGGCGAGATTCTGTCTAGCACAGTGTTGTCCAAACTTGGCCACTTTAAGATGAGTGGACTTCAACTCTCAGAATTCCCCAGCCAGCCATGCTGGGGAATGCTGGCTGGGGAATTCTGGGAGTTGATGTCCATTCATCTTAAAGTAGCCAATTTTGGACAACACTGGTCTAGCAGGTGTGAGCTAATAAAGTAACTGAGCTGTTCCAGTGCTGTCTCGTGGAGTTTCTTGGGCTGAACCTGACAGTATGGACATTGAGGCCAATTTGGACATTCTCCAAGTTGGCCTCAAGTGATGCAATTGCAGCATGACATCATTTGTATAACGATGTTCTGATGCAAGGGACATCACTACGGCTTCTACCAGATGCCTATGAAAAGGCAAACACAAGAAAGAGATACATGCAGGCAAACTGCTACCTCTTCATGCCATATTGGGAACCCCAGTTTTAAGAAGTAGAGAGGAACTATGGAGGAGACCCACAATTTCAAGTTGAAATCCTATTATCTATATGCCTGAAACAGGGAGTCCCACTGAATTCTGTGAATTTATTTCTGAATTAGATATATAGGATTGTTCTGTTAATCCTTATAACATTTAGCAGTATAAAGGAGCTGAAAGGTTGGGCTTTTTATTTTGTTTTTCATCTCTTGATCACAGCCATGATCAAGCCTTTCTCCCTCAACCAAATTTGAGAGTCAATTAAATAATTCTTTACATTTTCTGGATCCTAAGTAGGGAATATTCTCACCCTTATTCCCACTAATCTATCTATTAAAGAAACTTTATATTATGTATGCTTAAACAATACAATTAGCTTACTTCTACCAGTAATTTTATAGACTAATATGCAGCATTTTACAAACAGCTTACATGTTTATATTCTCAGCTGGTTTAATGAAAAGAAACAGGTATTAGCTTTCTGCTTTTTCTCGCAGGCTGAAAAGAAATGTTTGTCCACTAATAAAATGATGTACAATTGTAAAATGCTTCACTTTATGATGAGTAACTTAAAAAAAAAAGATAATTTCCTTTAGCGAGCTGTTTCTGTTAAGATGAGCAACAATTGCCAGGTATAATGGGGTTATCCATCATTGTGATTTATTTATCTCCCTTCTTTTTCTGACTAACTTATTTCTCATCTTCTTTCATCCATACTGTATGCAGAACTTGAACAGTGCAAATGATAAGATATTCATGCTACTTGTGAAAAACAGAATAGACACATGGTTTAAAAATACACATTAAGATTGCAACACTTTTCACACTTAGTTGGAAATTAGTACTGTTGAAAGCAGTGATGCTTATTTATTCATAGATATATAGGTCTGCACTGTAACTTTTTGAACTTGGTATTTCATTATATTTAAATCCACTGAACTAAATATTCAGTTAAAAACGTTCAAAACACCTTATACTGGGTGACAGCATAAGGACAAATTATTCAACACAAATTTAGAATATATAAATCAGAGCAAACAGTTTTCCTTTAGTCACAGATGCACTGGTGAAAGCATCAGTGTTTTCTATTTAAGAACAGGCCTGCCAAAAAGTAGATTAGGAGCTTCCAGTAGATCTCAATGATTTCCAAGTAAATAATAATAATAATAATAATAATAATAATTATTATTATTATTATTATTATTATTATTATTATTCCAAGTTTATAATAGTATCAGTTCAAAGCTTCCCCACCACTAATTCAACATTTTGCTGCAAATGAATAGACCAGAAAAATAATGCTATGCTGGCATTTTTGAAACTAAATGCTTCTAGCCACAGTGCTGCTACAGGTAGTCCCTGACTTACGACCATTCATTTAACAACTGCTTGAGGTTACGATGGCACTGAAAAAAATGACTTAAGACCAGTCCTCACCCTTATGACCATCACAGGGTCCCCGCAGTCACATGATTAAAATTCAGGAGTTTGACAACCAGCATGTATTTACAATGGTTGCAGCATCCTGGAGTCATGTGATTGCCATTTGTGACCTTCCCAGAGGGCTTCTGACAAGCAAAGTCAGTGGGGAAAGCCAGATTCACTTAATGACTGCATGACTCACATAATCACTGCATCGCTTAATGGCAGAAGTTCCAGTCTCAATTGTGATCGTAAGTCAAGGACTACCTGTATGATGGAGGGAGGGAGCAAGCCCACAGAACTTCAGACATGCATCAGGATCAAGAACCTGACCTACAACAGGACTGGGCAATGTTTGAAGCGACCAGAGGGCTCCTATGGCAGGGAGCAGACTGTTCTGTTAACCCACTAAGGTCACCAAAAGAGTCCAACCTATTTTTTCCAGCATGGAAACTGGGGGATTTTTAGGGTAGGAATGGAATGGGAAGACTCTGAGAGGAAGCCAGCCTCGTTCCTGTTCTTTAATCCTGCCCCCCCCAAATCTGTACAAAACTCTGCTTCTGAAAATTGATTATTTTGCTACTGAATTTCAGTGCTTCAGTGCTTCAGTGCTTCAGTGCTTCAGTGCTTCAGTGCTTCAGTGCTTCAGTTTTCTTTTTTCTTTTCTTTTTCTTTTTCTTTTTCTTTTTCTTTTTCTTTTTCTTTTTCTTTTTCTTTTTCTTTTTCTTTTTCTTTTTCTTTTCTTAACTCAATGGCCTGATGTAGAAACCCATAATACTGCAATAATCCTTGGGATTCTGTCTGAACTTACTTTGAATGAAAAATATTGATCTGTTTGATCATTTTAAATACTGAATTATCCTTTGGAGGAAGACTCTTCATTGTCTCCCTTCAACAGGCCATAGTGAATACTGCCCTTAGTAATAGATTTAAAAAGCAGTAAAATATATATTAAAAACACTTCATGCTTTTACTGGAAATGACAATAATTTATTCTTTAGAGGAATGGCAGACTATTCCTGCCATTTAATTTAACTTGGAAACTATTCATGGACTATAATTCTGCACAAGGACCTGTACCACATCAGAAGTTTGGGTTTGTTTTAAAGTAAGGCTTCAGAATATTAGATTTTACCTGATAGTTATAATAAGGACAGACTCTCTAAGGTTAGGCAGATATTCCTATTATGACTGATGATTTATTCTAAATTATTCTTATATTGGCTACTTTTGCTCATTATTAATTATTTCTTAGATTTTAACAAAAGCTTTAAAGTGCTAAATGGATATAAGTTCAGTTTATTAGTAATCTAATATTACTTAAAAATTATTCATTTAATTTTACACAGGTTGTAAATCTCTTTTTCTATCTCTTTTCCTCCCTTTTCTTGTTTCTGGATTACACCTCTCAATATCTGAAAATAAAATAAAATATACATAATTTACAGGCAATGCCAAGAATGTCTGAATCTTCTTTCTTCCACCTTCTCATTAAACTTGAAAGCTCAGGTGATATTCTTTATTTAGTTATACTTATAGTAGTATATATGGAGGCAACAACTGTAATGCATTTAGGAATCATAATTTCATCAAGGGAACAAAATGTAAACCCAACTTTAATGAGACATGAAAGCTAGAATAAAAGGGAAAGATCCGTGTTAGACAGAAACATGAGTCACAGATCCAATTTTGGGGAGAAATACTGCAGTGAAAAGAAATTCTATCTGTAAAAGAAGTGATAAGGGAATTGATTTTCAAAGGACTTCTGCAAAAGAGCAATGCTATGGATTAGCATGTTTGAGAAATTACCGAACAGTTAACAGTTAACCAGAACGTTGTGGTGGAACAATGATGGGAATCCAAATGAAGAACTGGCCTTCTTAAGAAGCCTTCCATCAGATATTTACAAATAAAAATGCATTTAACATTTCAATATTTAGTTATATTACCTTCATTACTGGGCACAAAATTCCTACTTTTAAACATTGTAAAATAGATACAATGTAAGATAGATCATAAAGATATGCATTATGCACATAGACAAGGGGAGAATGACCTGAATATGAATTAAAATCACTGCTCAGTATAAAAAAGCCCGATCATATATACAAGAATATATGAAATTTAGCTTTTCAGAATTTGGTTACATGATCTTCATAACACTGCCCTGTTACGACAACATTTTTCTGAATAGAAAATGCAGATATGAATTATTCATACAGATAAACAGCATCTCAACTTACAAGATCCACAGTACAATTATGCTATGGGTCAAACTAAACATTGCATTAACGGAATGGCATTCAATTACATGACCCTAGTCATGGAGAGGAAAGAGATTAGCTACTTCCTTTGTGTAAAGACCCTTCTACATTCTGTGGCACATACTCTTAGAAAATACCTCCTTTTCATACCAATGGGAGCTTTTTTGAAAGCCCTAACTGAGCATGGAGGAAGGTAATTTTTTCCTGAACTACATTTGTGAAGGGGTACAATCGCCATAAACAACCCCCGCATCCCCCTCAGGAATACACTTCTAAACTCTGATGCATTGCAGCTCACTGTAGTTTGAATTTTGAGCCTGAAGAGGACTCACAGTGGTTTCACCTTAGTCAACACGCCCAAACAGTAAAAAGGAAAATGTATCCTTGATCTTATTCTGCCTATCAGGGAATAAAATTGCACCTAATAGAGGCTCTTATTTGCATGTAAACAACTACCACTCTGGCATATCAGGGAAAGGATCAGATATGAGGTAACATGAACAATGTCTATATTGTATAAATAATAAAATGCAGCCACTACTCTGAGGATGCAGGAGTAGGCTGCATCTAGATGATTTTTGCTGATTCCTCCCAAAACTAAACTGGTACTCAGGTGGAAACTTGAAAAAATATTCCAGAAGGAGACAATGGCCCACCATTTCTACCCTGCTGTGGAGGAAACTACATGGGCATATCTGGGTAATCCCCAGGAGTCACACACAACTGGAGGGAGTCTTTATTTACAGTCAGAGAGACTGTGCTGGATTAGATTGACCAAGAATGCTATGACATTTACATAAACAAACTTAGCATAGCTGTCAAGTGACAAAATGACCGTCATGACCTCATGATTCAAACCCCTGGACTTCCATTCTGGCATCCAAAAGGGCAGGGTTTGCATTATGACATTACTCTGTGCATTAATCATTATGGTTACTTGCAGAGACTCACGTTTGATAAAGAGAGTCAATAAAGAGAACTTGATTGAATAAATTAACAGATAGGCATATAAACTCATCCTGAAAATTAGAAACACGTGCTTGAGGACAGAAGCAAGAGAGAGGGAAAGGGGAGAAGCATGAAAGCATTAGTATGTTAGGGATGGGAAATATATTAAGAGAGGATTTGTGAACAGAGATGGGAGTGGGGTTTAAAGAAAATCTTCAGCAAAAAGTGGAAATAAGAGACTTCTTTTGGCATAAATTTCCTGAGAGATACTTGATCTGAAGAAAGAGGCTAATGGACCTCAAGTGACAAGAAACATGCCTTAAAGGTTAATATT
Organism: Python bivittatus; assembly: GCF_059951505.1. Lineage (NCBI taxonomy): Eukaryota > Metazoa > Chordata > Lepidosauria > Squamata > Pythonidae > Python > Python bivittatus. The sequence continues at coordinate 28,103,852 of NW_028277086.1, forward strand.
TATGTCAGGTGAGAAATATATTCTCTTTGGTCAATTGCTAGACTGAATATGAGCTTCCCCCAAACAAACTCTGCAAACAATTACATTCTAAGAGACATTATTGCTAACAATGACATTAACACTAATGATAAGATACACGCACAGAACTAAAGCTAACAGTAAGTGCTGTGTTCCTCAACTCATTGCACACAGGGGTTAGTAGCCTACATCTGAATTGTTTCACCCTGGCTGTATACTACGGTTGCAGAAAACCAATAACAACTGAACTGGGCTTTGCTTCAAGGCCTGGATAATCAGAGGCCACCTTTATCCTTTTTATCAGCAGATGGGTGCTCCTGCTATTGTCCCTGTCATAAAGAGTTGCTGTGGGGATTAGTAGGCCATTTTTGTGAAGGCATTGCCCTTATTCCTACACTGAAAGGTCAACAGCACTGACTGCTTTAAAGCTTTTCCCAAGCAATCTCACACAACAGTTGTTGTCTCTTGGGAAAGCTAAAATCTCTTGCATTTTAGACATACTGCTCCCCCTGCATTGCAAAGGATCTAAATTTAAAAGAAAAACAGACTAAAAGTTTTACCTGTTTGATTGTTAAAGATGCTGGAGGAATCATCTCATTCAAGGAAAATTATATTAGGATGTTTAGGAGTGAAATTTTGAATTGCAGCAATAAAGCTACATTTCCAATAACACAGCAAGCATTCCACTTTAGAAAATTTGTTTGAAGAACAGAAATTTCACTAGGCGTTCCAATTTATATTTTCCAGTGTGGGTCTATAGAACCCTATTAGCAGAGGACTGATACATACTGTATATCAAAATGAAAGAAACAATCTGGGATTAAGAAAAAAATATTGGGATTCTGCTAGTGAACTGGAAAAAATTAGCTCCCTATTTTCTCAGTTGATAAGCAGAATTGCATTACAAAACAACAGGCATATTAATTTCTGGATGTGTACCATCTTTTTGCACATGCTCCTCTCTATGAAGCTAAGGATAAGTTTGTGAAAGCCTAGCTTAGTATGTAGTGGTTAAGGCATCAGGCTAGAAACCAGGAGACTGTGAGTCCTAGTCCCACCTTAGGCACAGAGCTAACTGGGTGACCTTGAGCCACTCACTTTCTCTCAGCCCTAGGAAGGAGGCCATGGCAAACCACTTCTGAAAAACCTTGCCAAGAAAACTGCAGGGACTTGTCCAAGCAGTCTCCAAGAATCGGACATGATTGAACAGATTAAAAAAAAAGATTGCTATGTTTTATCCAATGTATCATCTCATTCCTTCTATGCCTCACTAGCAGTTATCATTTAGTCTCACATCATCATCAAATCAAGTTGATCTGAAATAAATGATATGTGAAGTATAGATTTGTAGCAACAGAGCTAATGATTAATATACCTTTCAGGCAGGCTGATGCTATAACTGACACTACCAATTTTACTTGCTAAATACAAGGGTTTCTGCTGTAAACTATTCAAAATCATTTAAACTTTGCACTTTCATAAAAGGAGTGAATTCTTGTCTACACATGTGTAATCAGGCACATATATTGAGTGACATGAGACCTTGGGAGGGGACAAATATTTATTTGTTTTTTTACCATTCTTCCTCTTGGAGACACTCAGAGCAGGTAATAAGAAAATAATATTAAATAAATGCTTCCTAATAAAAAATATATTAAAAAATATTGAGAGTAACACCACAGGCTACCAGAAAAACAGACTAGTCCTGGAATAGAATGATAGCCAAAAATGCCTGAGTAAACAAACATGTCTTCATGGGTTGTCCTAAAGAAGATAGCGCTGAGGCCAACTAAACTTTTTCAAGGAGAAAGTTCCATAATTCAAATGTTGCCATTGAAAAGCCCCACTCTTGGTTACTGCACTGTGAACTGAATCATCCTGTGGGACCATGACCAGAATATCTTCACCAGATGATCTTAGTGCTTAAGTTGGAAGATATTGGGAGAGGCAATAATTTAAGAACTTGAATTCCAAGCTGATGACAGCTTTATAAACTAATGTCAATTTCTTAAATTGGGCTTTGTGGCTTACAGGCTCCCAGTACAGCTTTTTCAGAACAAATGCCATATGGCCCCATTTAGCTCCCCCTCCACCCAAATTGGACAGCTCTTGCAGCTTGGATCTTCAAGAATAAGGCCCTTGTACAGTACATTACAGTAAACTAAATGTGAGGTTATTAGAATATGAATCATAGAGGTTTGGCTCCACAAGTTGCAACTTGGATCTTCAAGAATAAGGCCCATGTACAGTGCATTACAGTAAATCAAGTGTGAGGTTATTAGAATATGAATCATTGAGGTTCAGCTATCTTAGTCTAGGTATGTTTGTAGGTGGTTCACTCAGAGGAAGAGGGACATATGTCCTACTTTGCCACTGAAGCAACCTGTGCCCTAAAACAGACTACAATCACAGAGAGCCCCCAACCTACACACCTATTCTTTTGAAAGGAATATCTAGAACAGAAAAGGGTATCTACAAATGGAAGGTAGTTGTTCAAAACTTTAGGATCTAGGAAGCTTCAAGGTAATGAGCAGGGACCACTTCCTGCAAATAAGCCCACCCTGCATTTACTAGCCATGCTGGGCAAAATTTTAGAGTATTGACAGCTAGCCTAATCACTGCAAGCATCTTGTTAACTTCTTCAGGCCATGGTAACTAAAACTCTTCCTTCCTTCCTTCCTTCCTTCCTTCCTTCCTTCCTTCCTTCCTTCCTTCCTTCCTTCCTTCCTTCCTTCCTTCCTTCCCTCCTTCCCTCCTAGGGTGATTTTAAGAGTGGGAAAGGGAATGGGAGGTTTCTCAAAGGCAAACCACCTTTACCCCCAACCTTAGACAAAACCAAAACCTAAAATACATGTTGTTTGCTGCAAGTGGGTTCATGAAGCTTGTAGGCCACAGGTTGTCCACACTGAACTATGCAAATGGCTCTGCATATGATTCTGAAGTATAAAAATAAAATCGTAATGGTACTACTCAATCCATTTTTTTAAAAAAACAGTGAGCAAATTAGCAATTTTGGAAAAATGAAAGGTTAACCACACAATTAAGCAAGAAATTGATGAATTCACATATATTAAAAGGTTTCAGGCTATTTCAGAAGGTCTCCACAAACAGAATGGTCTTCTTCTTCAATTTTGAATTCTAATTTTCTACTATAAATATCAATTACTTATATGATATTGAATATGGAAACTTTAACCTTATGGGAATACTGTACCTTGGATAACTTCTATTAAAGTCAACATAAGTTGTTTGAGGAGTGCAGCCAAATAATTATGATCTAGTGCTAGTTCAGGTGTTGTAAAATCATAAGTCTGATATGTTTTTGGCAGCATAAGGCACTCAGTAATATGATTTAATTTGTGTTGTTTATTTGGAAGTCATAAAACATTTATCCTTTTTTTCCCCCTCAAGTCTTTTAAAACACTCAGGTAGTAGTACGGTAGAACTGCTGCTATTTAGATAAATCAGTCACTGTAGTACACAGGTCAGAGCACTTTTCTTGAACCATAAAAATGGTATTTTAACCAAAAGTGCTAAACATCACAGGCCATTTATTCTATGTTCAAAACACAATTCTACAAAAATATGACAATCTTACTTAATAACTAGAGCAAAGTTACATTTCATTCCAAACAGATGACAGTAAAAAAACAGTATACAGTGGTACCTCGGGTCACGAACTTAATTCGTTCCGCGACTCTGGTCGCAACCCGAATTGGTAGTGACCCGAATCAAATTTTCCCATAAGGTTCAATGTAAATACGGTTAATCCATTCTGACCCCTCTGAATTTGGTCGCCAACCAATTTTGGTCGCGACCTGAATCAAATTTTCCCATAAGGTTCAATGTAAATACAGTTAATCCATTCTGAACCATATGTATTTTTTTAAAAAACCACAAAAACATGAAACAAAGTACAGTACAGTACAGTACGAAGAGAGAGAGCGCTAACCTTGCTCGAGGCGACTTCTGGTGTGGAGGACAGGAAGGCGGGTGGGGAGGCGGTTATTGTTTGGAGGGAGAGTCCCCCTCCCTACAGGAAGCCATGACCACGTGTCACGGCAGGGAAAATGGCTGCGGATCCTGTTTGTCACCCGATCCGGCGTTCGCGAACGGAAGCAAAATTTTGCGAACGGTGCTGTGCGTGACCCGAATTGGTCGTGAACAGAAACATTCGTGACCCGAGGTACCACTGTATAGTGAAATCATATGCATCCTTTTCTTCATGTGTGTGACAACATCATTGTACAGACCATGAGGTTACATTTTATTTATTTAATTCAAAATCTTTTTCATCAAGGGCTGGAAAATCAAGGTTTCACTGTATTTATAAAATCAGTAAGTTTTTAAATATTAAGAAAGAGGCTGCAGTACTACCTCACTATAAATTAACTAGCTGAAACAAATTGAAATGTGTTTGGTAACTTCTTTTTTTTTCTTTTTTCTTTTTTTTGCAAATACCTTGAATAACATGAGCCCACATCTGAAGCACATTCATACTGCCAACCAAGTTTTAATATTTGTTCATTAGAGTGAGGCTTCATTTTTACAAAAACACTGCCAAAATTACATAGATAGAGCCCCCACTACCCCGTAAATTTTGTGATGGACATTTGGCTTCTTTTCAGAGAAAGCTGAAAGCCTTACCCACTCTTTCTGTTGAGTTATAGATATATAACTGCAAATTTTTAAAATCTGTTTCTGATCCTTTTTTTTTTTTGTAATATTTCTAGAGTTCCTTCAGTGAGTGAGGAAGCTAACAAATTGCCCTCTACACAAATATTGCTAAATTACTATCAACAGCCCAACAATCATAATCAGTTGTGAAATTTTGTTGTAAAGTTCACAATTTCTGGAGGATCATGGAATCCCTGCTCCTGATGTAACACATGGACAGGAAGTGGTACTGTTCCTCATGGCTCCTTTTCCAAGAGCACCATGAGTATCAGGTTCATCTATACCAGTGTTGTCCAAACTTGGCCACTTTAAGATGAGTGGACTTCAGCTCCCAGAATTCTGCAGCCAGCCATGGCTGGCTGGGGAATTCTGGAAGCTGAAGTCCACTCATCCTAAAGTGGCCAAGTTTGGACAACACTGATCTATACCTTCTTGGGACGTTTTGCAGAGTACTGTAGAAAGTAAGGAAGATGACCTTGACCGAGATATGCAAGATCTGTTGTCTAGGCAAAAGAGACTGAAAGTTCTTCAAGTCCAGAACAAGATCACATTTGGAATCAGCTCAGGCAGATGCCTCCCTAATGATAAGAAGTATAAGGAGGAGGAGGAAGTACCAAACAAAACAATCAGACTTGCGAGATTCTGTTACTGTAGCCAATCTCAGTGAAAGCAGCTTTAGTTTTCCTGTGAAGTTGATTTCCTGGTTTGGTCCACCCAGTGGGGCTGACAATTATTGAAGGGGGAACTGGCCTAGATACTCATCTTAATAACCTTATTACCCTAGGTACCAAACTTCACAGAGCATAAGTTGCACCCACACACACACACACTTCATACCAATCAAGCATAGGTCCATGGGCATGCTATCAGATGACAAATGAGAATGTTTCACTCCTACGTATTCATGTATTAGTTAACATAAGACTAGAGTTTATGACATTGCATGATAGGTGGGGAAAGTTTTGTGGGCTAGTAAGCATATTGCAAATTTGAAAGCTTGGTGTGGATCTCTCTCCAAAATAACAACTCTGGGGAGGGATGGCGTACCCATATTTAATATTAGTACCATGGTAGATACAGCTAGTCATAAAATATCTATTCTGGGGTTAGGATCAGGGTTAAGGTAAGGCTGTGGTGCATCAGCTCTTCTAGAACCCCGAGAATACTGTACTTCTACCGCCTCATTTTTATCTTTTCTAAATAGTGAGTTGCAGCCATACAGTATGTTTATTTTCTAAGAATACTTGAGAACAAACATTCTAACTGGGGTCCCAAAGGTCCCAGTTTGCTCTATAGTATGTCAGAGTCCCATTTAATATCCTCTAGATAGGAAGTCTAATGGAAGCCTTAATATAATCAAGTTTGAGCAACATGGTTAAAAGGCTATAAGTGATACATTCATATTTGCTCAAAATATTATTTCTATAGATATCTTCAAATTATTTCTCCATGTTCCAGGCGTAAGCTCTTATAAATTATTTAGCTCAAATGTGTTAAAAGGTCTATTTCTCAGTTTAATCCTAACCTGCAATCTCAACAGGTTGCACAGAGCGATTCTGTAGAGCAGTGCACATCTTGGAAGGGTTGCTTAACCCTGTAATGGTTCAAATAAAATAACACTGTGAAGTGATACTGCGAAGCATCAAGGCACTCACTTCTAACTAGTGGAATGAAATAAATAGGTCTTTTCTTGGCCCAGAAAAAGTATTTTTTATCCATACACAGCAGAAGCCACTTATTTGAAGTGAAATAGACAATTGGGTTAGATTGGAATCACCTTGATAGAGCAATGTACCTAAAGGCAAAGCATCAAGGTGGAGAGACTAGGATTTGCACAGATCTACTATTTTTGTTTGATTAAAAAACAAACAGAGAAAGATGGAGCATCACTAGTTTCCCATGGCAGTATAGAGAAGATGACACCATACCCCTTTCATTTTAAAAAGGAGAGTTGGGACATTTAAGTGCATTTTATCTTTGCTTGCTAGATCTAACTTTTCTTCTCAGATAAAATGGAAACTTTTAAGCAAGGTGAGTATGAAAGGATATCCTAGGCACTCTCCAGAATATTGCTATCTGGAGACAATTTAGACATGCATCTTTTATTCAGGCATGGCCTAGGATCAGCGAAGGTTTAAGCTGTAATGAATTTGTTAGCTTTTAAGGCATCTCAGAGAGGTATTCCACTGATAAAGCATATTTATTTCACATTCATTGATTTCAGTTTGGGGCTCTCACTGGGTCACCTACCAACCAACCTACTAACCATAATAGACATTTGAGATAACAGAGGAATTATTATGAAGAACAAAGGGCACACCCAAAGTCTTTCTTTGATTTTCTAATTCAGTTTGGGCTGAAGCAAAGGTTGCAATTAACTTTTAAATCTGCATGAGACTTATCACTGAACATGAGAAATATATTCATAAACTGTAAGAAGAGTGAGTTATTTCTGCCATTACTGTGACAACAAATGTGGTCAGGTGCTGTATCTTGAAAAATTAAGTGTTAAATATATATTTTTAGAACAATATCCAATTTAGAGAAGGTAAATGTAAATATAGAACATACTGAAAATAATTTGCAGCACATAAAATACAAGTGTATCAAGGTGTGTTGTCTACTCAGCAAACTCAATAAAGAAGAAATTGTTACTCTTATTTCTTGTATTGTATTCTTGCTGTGACAAACTATTCTGAGTCATCCTGAATTATCTGTGGTAACCTTTTATAAATTTGGTACACTAGTTATATGTAAGGAATCCAAATTATTAACTCCTTTGAAAACATGCTATCTATCCTACAATTGGCAGGATGACTTAGGAACTGGAGGAGGAAAATAGGAAATAGGAAATCAATGAAAACAACAGAGCACTTACGAACTAGAGGAAAATACAGCTGGTTTTAGCCCATAAAATGAAAGTCAAAGAAAACAAGAACAGAAATCACAGAAGTGATCTGAAGAGAAGATACCATATTTTGATGACAGACAATGAATTAGAGTTTCCACTATATTTTATACATTCATTCATATTTATTTGTATAATCTGTCTAGCACAGGGATTAATTACTCTCTCTTTTCCTACTCTGTGCTTGCTGATAGTTCCTTCAAACACAGTCTTGATATTTTCTTTCTAGGATCAATTTCTCCTGTTTGGTATTGTACAGGTGTGTCATCAATCTTCATTTGCTTTATTTACCCTGCAATCCGTATGCAGATCTACTCTGAGGATTAATCTCAATCTCTAAGTGAAGCCTCAGTCCAAAATATAAATTTGGATAAGATTATGAAGCTAAAAATCATATTGCAAGTGTTATTTAATTTTATTTTATCCATATATTATATATTATTTACATATTACTACTATATATATACACACACACACACACACACACAGTACTGTGCAAAAGTTTTAGGCAGGTGTGAAAAATGCTGTAAAGTAAGAATGCTTTCAAAAATATATATTGTAATTGTTTATGTTTATCAATTTACAAAATGCAAAGTGAGCAAACAGAAGAGAAATCAAAATCAAAATTTGGTGTAGTCACCCTTTGCCTTCAAAACAGCATCAGTTCTTCTAGGTACACTTTCACACAGTTTTTGAAGGAACTCAGCAGGTAAGTTGTTCCAAATATCTTGGAGAACTAACCACAGATCTCCTGTGGATGTAGGCTGCCTCAGATCCTTCTGTCTCTTCATGTAATCCCAGAGAGACTCAGTGATGTTGAGATCAGGGCCCTGTGGGGGTCAAACCATCACTTCCAGGACTCCTTGTTCTCCTTGACACTGAAGATAGTTCTTAATGACATTGGCTGTATGTTTGAGGTTGTTGTGCTGCTGCAAAATAAATTTGGGACAAATCACATGCCTCCCTGATGGTATGGCATAATGGATAAGTATCTGCTTGTATTTCTCAGCATTGAGGACACCATTGATCCTGACCAAATCTCCAGCTCCATTTGCAGAAATGCAGCCCCAAACATGCAAGGAACCTCCACCATGCTTCACTGTTGCCTGCAGGCACTCATTATTGTACCACTCTCCAGCCCTGTGGTGAACAAACTGCCTCCTGCTACAGCCAAATATTTCAAATTTTGACTCATCAGTTCAGAGCACCTGCTGCTATTTTTCTGCACCCCAGTTCCTATGTTTTCATGTATAGTTGAGTCACTTAGCCTTGTTTCCACATCAGAGGTATGACTTTTTGGCCACAATTCTTCCATAAAGATTACTTCTGGCCAGACTTCTCTGGACAGTAGATGAGTGTACCTGGGTCTCATTGGTTTCCACCAGTTCTGTGCTGATGGCGCTGCTGGGCATCTTCCAATGGCAAAGGGAAGTAAGCATGATGTGCCTTTCATCTGCTGCATTAAGTTTCTTTAGCCAACCACTGCATCTACAACTCTCAGTGTTGCCCATTTCTTTGTGCTTCTTCAAAAGAGCTTGAACAGCACATCTTGAAACCCCAGTCTGCTTTAGAATTTTTGCCTGGGAAATCAGCATTTTGCTGATGCAGTATAACTACCTTGTGTCTTGTTGCTGTGCTCAGTCTTGCCATGGTGTATGACCTGTGACATGAACCTGTCTTCCACAACCTCACCTTAGTAGCAGAGTTTGGCTGTTCGTCATCCAGTTTTAAACCTCCTACACAGCTGTTTCTGTTTCAGTTAATGACTGTGATTCAACCTACATATGAAATTGATGATCATTAGCACCTGCTTGGTATAACTGGTTAATCATACACCTGACTCTAATCCTACAAGATCCCTGACTTTGTGCAAGTGTATAAAGTGTGCAAGTGTAAGAATCAATGCTGGTTTGAAGCCAAAGGGTGGTCACACCAAATATTGATTTGATTTAGATTTCTTTTCTGTTCACTCACTTTGCATTTTGTAAATTGATAAACATAAACAATTACAATATATACTTTTGAAAGCATTCTTACTTTACAGCTTTTTTCACACCTGCCTAAAACTTTTGCACAGTACTGTATGTCTGTGTGTGTGTATATGTGTATGTGTATATATATGTATGTATGTGTATGTATGTATGTGTGTATATTTATATAGTTATATTTATTTAGTTATTTAGTTTAATAGTTATATTTATTTAGTTATATTTATATAACATATCTTGTCTTTTCTCTGGTTGCTCAAAGAATAAGCATTTTATTCTCATGGTAAGCTAAGTTGGGCTGAGAGAGAGTGACTCATCCAAGGTCACCCAATGAATTCCATTGTCAGGTAAGCATTTGAACCTAAGTCTTCATGGTCCCAATATTACACTTAACTACTAACCGCACCGGCTGTTTAAAACCATTTTCAGCCACTTTGATTTGAAATCACCCCCAAAAGCAGATTGGGTCTCCCATCTCCATATTCAACTGAAGTGAACTGAAGCTGAGTTCATTTTTCTTCCCTTACAGGGAGATGCCTGCGCATAGAGAAAGTCACTGAATGTGCTTAATTACAATACCAGTGGGTTTAGCATATGATGCAAATACCCAAACCTGCTGAACAGCTGGGAAACATATGTTTTAATCCAACACAACCTTGAAATAGTTTGGGATTAAAGTATCATCCCCTTCTCAGCCATATCCCCTGAAAACTAGTCAGTTATGGGGCAATTTCCAAAACCCACCCAGTCTTCTGCGAAGGAGTTGCAGTTGTAGAGCAATTGAAAGTGCAAGGATTTCAATTACACAACTCATTGCTAAGAACTGTGTGGTAAGCATAGCACACACCTCCCAAACACCGATTGGCTATAGTGTCCAAGCCACTCTTACTGCTACGTGTCTAGTCAATTTCATAATTGTGTGTGTATTATTTTTATTTTATTTATTTTTAATATGTTCAGACTTATAAGATCCAAGTTTCCAGCAGTACAGCCAGACATTGCTTATTTTGCCAGGGCTAAGTAATGCAAAGTATAAATACTTTTTTTTCAATACACTTAGTAAGTTAAAAACACTTTGCAACAAAATTTTGTGCATGTCTACTTTAACACTAACTTCACAGAGGGGCTTCTTCCAAATAAACAGAAACAGGACTGCCATTTTTAAAATCATGATTTGGTATTTGTCATTGCAATTTTAATTTATTTTATTTGTTTTGTTTTATATCAATGCCTATTTTGTCTCATTAAATCTTAGACTCTATTAAATATCAGTATCACTTTATCTATTATTACTAAGTATTTCATTAATAAAAATAATCATCTCATCGATGAGAAGGTTCATCAAAACATCATTAAAGGACATCAAGAATAATTGACCATTTATTCAGAAAATCCAACTCATTTGTTTTAATATATTTATGAATGATAATCATAACATCCTTCTTGGGGGAATTCAGGACATCTGTATGGGTTTATGTATACACTGCTTTATTTTAAAACCTTATACACATCTGACATTCAAGATAACTGGCAGACATGTTTCACAGGGTCAAGAGATCTTTACTACAATCTGCAACTGACAGCCCTGCCATTAGGGAAGATGTGCCCAATCAGTGGTACCAGATGGCTGCAGGAAACCCTGAAAAATGTAGGTGTGCTCCTCAGGGATCTCCAAAAGTTGCTACTAATTTGTAATTTTTAGTGTAATACAAGAGAAAAATGATTAAATATATGATAAGTGAGCAATCCCTATATACTTTTTTTTTTTTTGGTGCCTTTAAGTAGTGTTGACTCCAGGTGACTGCCTAGACTAGTCCCTGCAGTTTTCTTGGCAAGATTTCAAAAGTGGTTTGCCATCACCTTCTTCTTTCTAGGGCTGAGAGAGAGTGACTGGCCCAAGGTCACCCAGCTGGCTTCGTGCCTAAAGCAAGACTAGAACTCAGTCTCCTGGTTTTCTAGTCTGATGCTTTAACCACTACACCAAACTGGGTCTTATATATTTTTACTTAATATTAAATGTAAATGAAATAAAATTTATTTTTTGTTCCAGGTACGCCTACCTCCCAGCCCCTGCAATTTTAATCAGTAGCTACCATGAGGAAAAGAAAAAACTGGCAATATTTGTGAGGGCTTAAAAAAAAAAGTTAATATTGTACTCCTGATTTAAAATTCAAATAGGGACCTAACTTTGAATGAGTCTGGGGGGAAATTAATTTTAGAGCCTATTTCAGTTCAATCCAGCTGCAGCTTACTTGTCCTAAACTTCAATCAAGTCCATTTAAAAAAAAAAATGAAATAAATTTCAAAATAAAAATAAAAGCTATAAATACCATGAAAAGAATGGCACTCTCATTTAGCGTTATTATAAGGTATATACAGGTAGTCCTCAACTTACAACAGCAATTGGGACTGCAGTCCCAGTTGCTGTTGTTAACTGAATCCCACAATTATTAGGCAAGGCAACTTCCTGTCAGCTTCCCACAACCAAAGTCAGTGGGGAAGCTGGCAGGAAGTTGCAACTCCCAGGTCCATAGGCAGGTAAGTAGCTGCTGCCAGGTGGTAGGGGCAGCGAGGGGGCATGCAAAAGGTACTGCATGGGTCATGGAGGGTATGCAAGGATGCGAGATGTGCAAGGGGGTGCGCAAGAGATGCTGTGTTGGTTGGGGAGGGTGCACGAGGGTGCAAGGTGTGTGTGAGAGGTACCACATGGGTTGGGTAGGGTGCACGGGGGTGCATGAGGGTGTGTGAGGGTGTGAGGGGGTACAGAAAGGTGCTGCATGGGTCAGGGAGGATGCTTGAGGGGGTGAGAGGGTGCACGAGAGGAGCCACAGAGGTTGGGAAGAGTGCACTGGGAAGCATGAGTGGCTGGTGTGGCATGAGTGCAGAGGGGCTGGGGAAGGGTGCGCAGGTGGGGGAGACTTACCCCAGCAATTTGTGACCTTCCCTGACACCTTTCTCACTGACTCTCTGGGGAAGCCAGCAGGGAAGGTTGCAAATGGTGATCACATGATTGTGGGGTACTTGGCAACTGGTCATAAGTGCAAATGGGTTGCCAAGCACCCAGATCATGATCACATGCCCACAGGGGTACTAGTACGGCCAGAACTCTGAGGACTGGTCAAAATCACCATTCATTCACTGCTGTCGTAACTTAGAATGGTCGCTGACCAAATGGTCATAGGTTGAGGACTACCTGTATTTACATATGTCTGCCCATGGAGATAGGCCAGGTTAGTTCCACAAGATTGACTGGAACTATATTTTATTGATATAGGCCAATGTTTTTCAAACTTGGCAACTTTAAGATGTGTGGATTTCAACTCCCAGAATTGTGCAGTCTATTTGAAAAACACTGATAGAGACTATAGTAACATAGTCTTAAATACTTTTGAACTTTGGTGTTGGAGAAGATGCCTGAGAATACCATGGACAACCAAGAAAACAAACTAATGGATCATCAAACAAATCAACCCAGAGTTCTCACTTGAAGCACAAATAACCAGGCTCAAATTGACCTACTTTGGACACATTATGCGAAGACTAGTTCTCTGGAAAAGGCTTTAATGCTTAGAAAGATGGAAGGAAAGAGAAGATTTAATTGTAAGCCGCCCAGAGTCACCCTCTGGGGGAGATGGGTGGCACATAAATTAAATAAACAAACAAACAAACAAACAAACCAGCGGCAAGGTGGATGGACTCAGTTACAGTGACGATGAGTGCACCGTTGGAAGTCCTGAAATACTAGGTTATGGACAGATCATCATGGAGAAAATCTATCTATGTGGTCGCTAAGAGTCAACAAAGACTTGATGGCACATAATCAGATCAACCCAATCATGAAAGCCTGACTGTATTTTGCCTTCCCTCCCCCTCCTACTCCAGTGAATTAGGGTCAAGCCAGACTGAGCTCCTTTCTAACTCTTCCTGTTTCCCTGGCTTGAAGGACGCTTTTGTTTTTGTAACTGTTTCTGCATAGTTTCTTCAAGGTCATCTCTCTGGCTCTCTACACCATATATCTTTCCAAATGGAAACTTTCATTCAATGAACTTGTCATCAAACAGAAATATAAGCTGCAAAAGTCCCTCACCTCACCTTCATATTAGAGTCTTGGACATTTTCCATGTTGAATTTTCCCCACCCCACTCACTCACAGCTCAAGAAGTTCACCGGGTAATTCATATTAATAAAACCAGGTAACTGTAATTATATAATAATGAATGTAATAGTGCAATAAATCGGTAGGAAACTGAAAATGACATACTGTTATAGATCCCCTTGGCTTTAATTATAAAGGTGCAACCATCTCATTTGCTCTAGCAATTTTTAAACTTAGCACCAAAGAACTCTTGATATAATATTCCAAAACACATTGCTAATAAGGTGTGCTTATTTAGAGCAGCAAGAGCCCCCTTGATTGGTATGTGGGCTTATAATCATGTATCCAAGTGGATAAATGATGAGGTTGAAGGCCAAACTTTGAGTGGATTGGATCACAGCCAAGGGGTAGACTGCTATTATTTCATTAGTCTGGCACTTGAGGTTATTGATACCCCTTTTTTACAGTTCAGGGTAAGTTTTAAGGAAAATGTGTTAAGCTTCTGTACGAAATTAATCCACTCAGGGCTAAACTTTATTTTTTTTAAAAAAAGACGGGTAAATTTTTCTTGATTACCTTTTCCTTGAAGTCTACACTTTGACTCATCCACTTTGGGGGCAGAGATGTTGTGTTTTAATGGTCTTCTCTGTTATAGTGAGATTCTATTGTAATCTATCAAATTTGATCTCATTCTACAAAGGGGTCTGATTTAATTTTTTTTTTTAATCCTTTCCCAAATAATAATAATAGGACTGCAAGGTAGCTTAAAAAGATGGGACAGCCTGTCTTTGCTGGCCAGGGAATATTTTTTGGCAAGGCAAGTGTTGCTCCAGGCAGAACAATAATCTAAGGGAATTGAGGCTAAACCATAATAAAAGAAAGAGCAAGATTTTTTGTTTCTTCCCTTGGGATGTGTGGAGAGACCATTCTATTCATTTTCAACAGCTGTAGTTGGGAAGACAGAAAATAAGCTTTGGGGACCATACAAAGGCCTGAAGCCATAGTAGGTCACCTCTGCTAAAAATGGTATTATGAAGGGATGCACTGAAGGATAGCTACCAAAGCTAGATCAGAAACCTAGGTCTGGAATAAGAGACTATGGCTTGAGCTGCAGGCTCCTCTGATATGGTATAAGTAGAATGTTAAGGTAAAGAGGTCCATCTTACAAAGGATCCAGTCCAAGTCTGGTTTGAAGATAATGACCTTAAAAATGAACAACTTCATTGGTAACTTAATAACAGGGTTCCAGTAATGAGATGCATCGTATTTCTTTTTAAATAGCAGAAATCAATTTAAAACTTTCACAAATTTGAACAAATCTGTCAATATGTCATTTTTGTTGTGGTACCTGCCCTCTGCAGTACTTCCCCAGAGCTCTGTAGGGCTCCCACCCTGATGATGTTCTGTAAGATGTTCAAAACTTGTCTATTTTCCCAGATCTTGGAACAGGGTGGTATGTGACCCCTGTAAGTTTGGTATGATTTTGTTCTGCTTTATCTGGTCTTTCTGGAAGCATATTATTTGTCTCTTTTTATTATTCCAGCTCTTTTATTATGTAAAAGGCTAAGCGCCATTTGGAGTTGGGTGTTTTTAAATCTGTGCAAATAAATAAATCTATGTAAATATATCTTTGTTGCTATTTTTGGTGACACATTTCCTATTTTTTGGCAACACATAGGTAGTCACCCCATACTCTGTTGACCAAGCAAGATCTGATTGTTCATGGTCCATTTATATTGGCCTGACCAATTCGGAAGCTTCATCATGGCTGTTATAATGCTTGTTGGTTAAAAAATGCTGCTGTTTTCTTTGATGCTTTAAGAGGCTCTGATCTCTTTAGCCCATAAAACCACTTGACACTGTCACTATCTGGCACATTTTGGAATCCGGATAAGGTGGACTCCCTTACAAAACAGCTTCCATGGTGGACACAGCCAAACCATTTGCGACACTGGCAAACCAGCACCATTGCTCTCTGCCTATTTCCTTCTAGTCTTCCATTAACCCAGCTCCCTTTTTTTTCCTTTTTCTAGGTAAGCATGCACACTTCTAAGCAAAACAATGAGCTTCAGCCACCCATTTTTTAATTTTCTGAGGAGGACTATATAGGTCAAACAAGCATTCTTGGAATTATGGTAAAAGCTAGTATTTTGCTTTCCAGCCTGCTAATAAAAAAAAAAAAAAAGGAAAAAGAAATTACTTTAAGACTTAAAGTCAGGTGGAGCAGAAAGTCTGGCTGACATCAAGGGAGAAGCACATTGGTTTCTGAGAAGCACTGAGTACATTGGTTTCCAAAATGCCATTTGCACAGTCTTGGGATACAACATAAAGGGACTTCTGGAGGAAGAAATGGCAAACTGAAAACCATCCACTGGGACTTATAAAATGACACAAAACATTATAATATTGAAAGTACTTTGAAATCAGTAGTTAGTATCAACAATGTCAACAGTGATGTTTGCTTCTATGGATAGATTATGTCCAAAAGATGTTATGGAAGAAATAGCAGATGAGGAACAAGTTTTATTTGACAAGACAGAGATGGCTTTGAAAGTGGATCTACAAATGACAGGCTACAAGAATGACATGGAAAAGAATGTCTCACTGGACATACAAAAGAAACCAGCTGAAGTTTTAAAAATCAAAGGGAAATACAAATCATAAACCAAGAGAGTGACCTGGATAATTTTTTTATATTGGATTTATAAAAGAGGCTTGTTAAAGCTTTGAAGAATCTTGTGAGAAGAGATAAAGAAGAAATGAAAAGAAATCAAATTCTACATCATTATTTGAATGAACGAAAGATTAAGGCTGTTAGAAGTAAAAGGAAAGAATATAAAGTTGGTTTATTTGAGCAAGGTTAAAATATGTTGTTATTTCTGGTAACCCTTAATGGACTTTCTGCTGACACTAGCACTGAAAAGATTATCCTTTATGGATTTGTCTATAGATAAGAGATGGGAGACTGTATGGGATGAAGAGATCATTGGTTGTAAACTAAGAGGGGGTGAAGAGTTACAAAAATTGTTTATACTTGTGATGAAGGTTGGAAGTTACTTCTTTATACATTTCCTTTCTCTTTACTATATTCTTTTCTTTTCTTTCTTTTTTTTTCTATTTTCTACGTTTTTCTTCTCCTTGGCACCGTTCACTTTTTCTTTCGATTCTTCTTTCTTTCTTTCTGATTATATTAGATTTTACTATTGTAATTAAAATCCTTAATAAAATTATATTTATATATAAAAAGAGATACAACATAAAGGAGAGGTAGTATTTGGATTATGTTAAGCCACACTAGTATGATTCAATGGACAAAGTTACTAAATAACTTGGTTTATTATTTGTATTTCCCTTTTGATTTTTAAAACTTCAGCTGGTTTCTATTGTATGTCCAGTGAGACATCCTTTTCCATGTCATTCTTGTAGCCTGTCATTTGTAGATCCACTTTCGAAGCCATCTCTGTCTTGTCAAATAAAACAGTCATAAGAACAGATACTTCTTTAAAAAAGCAAACAATTGAGTAGATGGAGTAGTGTTATCTTCTATAATTACAACAGTTCAGTGTCAGGTGTACATTTAAACTGCTGTGCACTAAGACTTTCTATGCATTTGTACAAGGAAGTATCTCTGATTGAACCTACAGATTTAACTTACTTATATTTGTGATTCTAGGTACACTTTCAGCTGCATGTTTTGAGGGTGGGAGCAAAGATGCCCCTTCCTCCTGACTTTAAGCCTTTAACAAACATATATATTTTGTGTGAAGAAGTCTCAAAAAAAAAAAAATCCAGAAAAACACAGTGCTGGTGTAGTGTGACCCAATTCCAGTTCCAGATACAGTTCAGTTCCACTGGCTGCCAAATCTGCATAGAGAATTCAATTCAGTAGCACTCTAGAAATCAGGGCAAGGATTTTGTGGCAAAATGGTCCATGTGGCATGCAAGCAGCTTTAGCATACTGCAACTGCAATCAGTCCTTCATGAAAGGAAAGTAGTGGAACAGATAGGCATTGAGATGGAAAACAGCTAGTGGAAGAAGCACCCCATGCAGTTGGCTTGTTTGGTCCAACCATTAATAGAAATATAATAACATGCTTCTAAGGTCTCTGTAACCTTTGTTAGTACTAAAAGAACAGAGGAAATCACAAAAGCCTTTCCTCAATATCAGAAAATAGCCTCAGGTCTGCATTATTCATATTTCTTATGCAATCTATGGCAGAGATTCTCAAGCTGTGGATCATGATCTTCCTGGGAACTCACAAGTAACTTATAGGGGGCATCAGAATTTAAAAAAAAAAAACAGAGATAGCAGTTGAATTCATACTTCTATTTTTCTCAGCTTACAAATCCATTTTCTACCTGCTTCCTTTTTTTAGCACAGACACCCTCAATACTGCATCATTTATAATTTACATTATGGAGCATTATTTTGTTTGGCTTCTCCTGGAATTATTTATCTTTGCTGGTGTGCTTTATCATAGTCTTTGAACTATCTGGAGGGTATGTGTTAGTGAAGTTTAGTATTTTAATCACCAATTTAAATTTCCAGCCTCGGAAAATGGAAAAAGTCTTCTTGGATAGTAAGAAAGAAGCTCAGCATGACTAATCTGCTGGTAGTGTTCATAAAAGTTCCAACATCCTATTTATGTAAGTCAGGATTTTTAGAGTTGCTGCTAAAAAGGGCACATATTTATAAAAAATTACTGCATATATATATAAAAAAATTATGTATTTACTTTTTGCCCAATCTTATCACTTTAGAGAGTTTCAGTATTACAATCTGAAAACCTCTAAGTTAAGAAAGAGCAGGAAACATGGTTTAGAATATGTGTATCATTCTAGTGGTAGGTGGTAAGTGAATCTATGCAGGAACCTATAGAGAGAATACACTGGAGATCATGCACTTCCCGCTTTACCAATATAAGCAAATATGTGTAGCTCAGGGTTGAACTGTGGAATCCTTGGGGTTCTCTGAGCTCGGCTGTTTTCTTGCAAATGTTTTCATTTGCAAGAAAACAGCCAAGCTCAGAGAACCCCAAGGACTCCACACTTCCTGCTTTGCTCTGCCGGCTTTCCAAGGCTCTTTATGTGTCTGCAAAAGAGTGACAGACAGAGAGATACTCAGAAATACTTTAAGAGAGAATACAAGACATAGAATCTTCCCTGAATTCCAGTCCATTAGTTCAGAAGATGTTGAGTTCATGAAGTCTGGACTGGTGAACTGGTAAATTAGAAATTCACAACACTATTTTGCTATTGCAGTCTGACCGCTTTAATGGATTGAATTGGACTGAAAAGCCATGATAGGAAGAATAGCTGTGTAACCTATTGTGAGCCTCAAGACAGAGAAAAATACATAGCCAATAAATGAATAAACACTGTTGATTGGGCTCTCTTCCACACTCCATTGCATGAAGAACTTACATATCAGTTCTACAAAGATTCTTTAATATGATGCTATTAAATTGAATTGAATTGATTAAGTTAGTGACAACAGCTCAAAACATTGGGCAGAAAAATGAAATCTACTTGTTCTTCCAATGTGCAGTGCTGTCAAAATATAATAATAAATTAAATAATTGAACACTTACTCCCTTTAATTATATTCTGAAATCTAATAATGGTCATCTACACAGATACGTTTTTAAAAGCATGTTCACACATTTGCTTCCATCTGTGTGTCTCTGTCTCCCACAAGCGGGGATTTGTGTCAATCATCTTTAGCTGAACAGAGCTATGCAGAACAGCACATATGAACACTTTGCTCTGGTACTTTGACTGTTCCTGGATCATTAAGATGTATCCAGTCAGGCTTCAGCTCTGTAGATTTCTAAATACATTCTTTCTGCCACTGGTAGAAGATTTGGATCTCAGAAGGAATTACTCTGTGCACTGAACACACATTTATTTTACTAACGTGTTCAAAAATAGGGATATCAATTTATACCCAGATAAAAACTTGGTGAAATAAAAAGTTCTCAGTGGATTACCTACGGTTTGATAGAGAAAAGTCCAATCAAGGTCAACAGCTTGGATGCTATCATTAGTGCTATAAGAAACATTTATTCTGCATTTTTTACCGTTCTCATTCAATTTTAGAGTGGGACAATTGTTCTCAATGTTTTGTTCTGTTTTATTGAAAGAAGAAAATGTCAGTGAATTTCTGACATTTCACTGGTGGAACTCAGTGGGTGGATAGGAGTTTCAAGCTGGCTGCATGTCCTGTTTTGATGGTCTCTTTCTTGTTTTCCAATGGTCTCTTCCTGCTTTTCCATGGTTCACTTAAATCCCCAGAGAAAATGACAAGGACAATATTCGCACATGATCAGTGACAGGGATATGACCATGTCCTGTGTCATCTTGCCACAAGAAAGTGAATTCAAAACCGCTACTAAAATAAATGCTTATGGATGTCTAAATATCCTGAAAAAGAGGTAGAAAAAGTTCTTTTACTGGGAAAGAAACCTGGAGAAAAATGAAGGACAGGTTTTGGAATAGTATTCATTGCAATAGATTTGCCCTCTTCTTTTTCTCTCATTAGACCATGGGTTATCACTATTTATATTTGAAGTCACATGTTGAATTCAGCTTCAGCAGCAGAGAAGAACTGTAATGTTTAACGATGAGCAGAAAGTTTAGCTTTTGTACCCAGGGGATACTCCTTTTATGAAAATTTGTCTACTCTAATATGTCCACATAAAATGGCATCAACTTTCCCAGGTTTCTTATAGCATTTTTCTGGTCTTACTTGAAGATGCCAGAGGTTGAATTTGGGACTTTTGATATGCAGCAAATTGTCTCTACAATTGAGCTGGGACTCTCCCACCCTGCATCTATAAAGTCTAAATGTTTTACAATAAAAAGAGTTAAACATCTATTTTCTTTCCAGCACATAACATCCTAAAATTTATTCAAAATAGTAAACTCTAATTTCCCCAACTCATTTTTTCCCCCAGTATATAAACAGGATATATATCTGCCTTTAATACTCAAGCATGCTTGATTACAGCTGTGGAACTCTGATAGATTAATTTCATTCTCTGCCTGTCTTTGGACATGCAGGTGGGTCAGAAAGGTGTTTCACAGTGGTTAGACATGCCTTTATTTTCAGAAAATTGTTTTCTCATTTTTTGTCCTGCCATTCTTCATCTCACTCCTGTGCTTCCCATACTACTGAAGCTTGGCTGTTCACAACAAGATCTGACTTTGCTTTATTGTTTCATCAGTTTCCTTGTATAAGCTGTCTATAATATGATCTCACCTGTGATTTATGCCACCAAAACTAAAACTTAACTATCCATGAAATTTACTGCATATTGTTTGATTCATTTGCATTGAGCCCATGCCAAATACCATCTAAATTCCAAATATATCCCTTGCAGCCCTTTTGATGTGAGCGATTGGCCATAGTTCAGATGCAAATATGAAATTGCTGTGAGGGTTTTTATTGCAGCATAAAAATTAGTCAGAGCTCTCTTGGAAAGAATCTATCTCTGTCATTCATAAACTTTTCCCTATCAGATCTTAGCATCATGCAGGATATTAATCGTCATGCTGCATATAATTTTTAACACAGATAAGTAGCACTGTATTTATAGACTTCTCCCATCTCTTATTATGTTCGATCCAGACTGAATAGATAAGGAACCAAAATATTTCATTCCTTATATCAACAACTTTATTTTTTGCCATTTATTCAAGGTCTTGAGCAGCCAGACTGTTCCCTTCTATGTAGCTTGCATACATAATTATAAATAAACTTCAAAAAACCTGAATCTAGATTCTTTTGTAGGTAGGGTTGCACTTGACCAATAAGTGGCATGCTAGGGCTTCACTACAGAAGAAGGGAATCGCCAGGATAAATAGGGGACAGGGCCTGGCAGAAGGCTAATTTAAATAAATTTAATTTAAACTTGATATAATTAAATGTGATTAAATTGAAATGTAAGCTTAACTAAAGTTGAATTTAATTAATGAAATTCTACTAATATGATTACTTCCTAAATGTTTAATAATGCTTCATTCTATATTAAAAGTTACAATACATCCTTTCTGGGAGGGGTTCTGGCATTATAGCAAAAGCTCCAAGGAGGAGGCACATGTAGTCTTTGAGATGCAAGTTATTGGCCTCTGCCTGGACCAGTGTTTCTCAAACTTGGCAACTTTAAGGTGTGTGGACTTCAATTTCCAGAATTCCCCAGCCAGCTGACAAATTCTGAGAGGTGAAGTCCACACATCTTAAAGTTGCCAAGTTTGAGAAACACTGGTCTAGATGAATAGGTGTGCATGACAGTGGCGTGTTTATATAATATTTACCTATAATGAAATAGTGATAGTGATGGGTGGGCAAATAGAGGATGATAGGCAGCACCATTAATTGAGCTATTATGCTGCCACAAGATATTAGCACAAAATTTGACCAGATACTTCTAAGCAGTTAGAAATGTCATTACGTAATGCAGTGTTGTCCAAACTTGGCCACTTTAAGATGAGTGGACTTCAACTCCCAGAATTCCCCAGCCAGCATGGCTGGCTGGGGAATTCTGGGAGTTGAAGTCCACTCATCTTAAAGTGGCCAAGTTTGGACAACACTGACATAATGTATTTTCAAGGACTATTTTAGCCATGCCCCATCTGGATCACGACATTGACATGGATGCCAAAGTGGTTCTAAACCATCTTCTCCTATGCTGCAATTTTCTTTTTAAAAAAGACATTAACACAGTTACTAATTGCTCATGATTCCACTTTTGTTGTCTATGACAAATGTGCTAAGAACTAAGGTGCATTGTATATATTACTGCTATGTCAAAATTTGTGCTGCATTTTAAAATCTCTTATTTAGCTTGATGGCGAAGAAACTGTTTTTGAAATAATTTGAAGGAAGAGAAGAACTGGGTGGAATAAGTTTCACTTCATTATAAGGTGACAACTACCATATATCAAGTTCATCTCCTAGTACCTACATGATCATATAGTTTTCTTGGCAGCAGTGAGGAAATGATTTGCCATTATCTTCTGGGATTTTCAGCTTCTTCAGTCATGAGATTTCTTCCCATTCAAGTATTAACTTGATCCAACCTGGCTTAGCTTTTTCACAATCAGCCAAGTTCACCTGGGTGCTGCATCAACTATGATTAATCATAAGAACTGTATGTGATTTCCCTGTCTTACCATCCACTTTTGCAGTCTACATAATCTCTGATTAAGACATATTCTTTAGATCAAGAAGCAGAGGCAGCCAGGGAGTCTGAAAAATAAGGAAGGGCAACAGCAGTGCCTCCAACACCTTAAATAAAGCCTGATAGCATAACCAAAAGGAATACTCAAAGTCTTTGAGAGTAAGGTGGATGAAGGCTTCCAGGGGAGGTATGGTGAACTGAAGACAGCTCTGCAAAAGTGGAGCTGACGACTGTGGCAAAGACCAAGGAACTGGTGAGTAGACCGGTTCTTCAGAACCTCTCTAGATGCGAGAACAAGAGATTGCCTACATGTGCTCTGGACAGCTGTTCCTTGTCAGGAAACTGCAAGATAGTGGTTTTCTGTGGGTTTGAGAGCCAGGAGGCAATGGGATTAGCCACCTTGCTCACAATCATGTGGAGACTTTTAAAGGACACTGAGTTCACAAACCTCACTTTCTAATCACTTTCAGAAATTGCTCATTAACTACTTCTAAGCTATTAGAGACCTTCAGAATGACAAGTTGAAAATGCCAAGTGAGTTTGCCTTTAATCCTGAATGAAAATTTTAATTATAAGCTTAAGAATTTAAAGAATTTGAAATAAACAGCAAAATGTTAAATAAGATTTTGATCTTACAAAGTTATAAATGGACTAATTCCAGATTAAATTGGAATATTGAAACTTTTACAATAAGATTTTGGAATTAATTATGAAGAACAAACAGCTTCTCATGAGAAATAGATTCTGTTTTGCTTTTTACTAGACCTAACAAAGATAGGCAATTTCATGATTTCAAAAACTGGATATTAGAGGGGACTTTTTAGTTACAGGAAAGATTTATAAACCTATAACATGATGCAAAAGGTTATAACAATAAAAATATTGAAGGAGACTTTTTGAAAAATATAATCAGAAAATAGTAGCCACATCAACACTGTCAGTAATGCTCTGGTGACTTGGTAACACATCTTATCATCAACATTTTCTAGACACCCTGAAATATGAAAAGCACTGTGGTTTGCTAATTACTAATATGGATGTGCTACAAACTGAGAAACAAAATTAGCTCTAATTTTACAAGTGATGGGCAAATTCATAGGATTTGACTTAATCTTGAATTCAGATTGGCCAATATGAGTCACATATGATGCTTGCAAAAAATGTTGGAGTGGGTCAGCAGAGATTTCCTCACAGGCAGGGAAGACCAGGGATCTTTGATAAGAGTCCAGATGCCAAGAAATGAGGTTTCTTTTCCTTAGTAGAGGAGAGATCTGCTAAATCTCGTACCAGGCACATTCAGGCTCAGAGGACCAGCAAGACAGGACATGGAGAAGAGAGCTTAGACATAAACAAGTGACTAAGAAATATGTCTATGGTATTTTTGTTCCATCCTGGAATGCTGAATGTTCCAAGCATCAGGGATTTAGCTATGCTCATGAGACCATCTCAGATGCAAGAAGTCTTAGAACATGCACTTTCCAATTTGTTGTCTGAGTGGCACAACCAAGAATTTCTTGTTTGCATACCTATTCTGAAGCTTGCTTCATGCTACAACTTGGGGCTTCTTTCTTAAGGCCCCCGAACATTGCTGGAGTAATGTCTACAGAGTATTACTACAGGTACAACTCTTTGAAATAATAATTGGCTTTTAGTTGCCCCTTTTTCCTCATGATCCTGTAACTATTTTGCAAACTTTAATTTACAACTTTGATATCTACATTTTTAATCTTAGATTTGTCCAAAATTCTGTAGTCTACAAATAAACTACAAATAGACATAATATTTTCCTACTCACTTTTGCATAAGTGTAGGATGGAATTATGACAGATATTTAGGAACTATTATTGAATTGATCTTCCTCCATTCTGTTTTGCTGCTTTGATACTTTTTGATGCAGCAAATGAAACAAACTGGCTCAGTGAAAATTGTTGGCATATAACATCCATTCTGGCATAGCAGTCAGGATAAAGGGCAGAGTGAGACTTGATTTTAGAATTGCACTGTATTGACATTTGGGACTCTCTGCACTGGTCTGTCAGCACTTTTTGTCAAGTTCAACTTTAAATTCTTTGAGTGTACTGCTGAAGCAGCCCTAATCACTAATTGACTTCTATATAAGTCAATACTGTATACAAAACTCACATAGGTAATGCTGCTGATCTCTTCTCATTTCATATCAGCAAACAAGGAGAAACAAGGAGTTCTCATTCATCTTCATGAGGCCTTCAGTCATGAAGAATTGAGGACAGAGCACTGTAGTTCCAAAAACCAGAATATTCTACTTCAGTGTTATCACTGGCAGATTGATTTCACATGATATCAACATAATATATCTTATTTTGGCTTAACGTGTTAATGTAAGTGTAACCATTGTAATTTATAAATCATGATTTACAAGAAAGTCTATTACAGTTTTTTCAGCAACTTATGGTTAAGCATAACTTGCTAAATAATCATGCTATTTGAACCCAGTCATACTGTAGTTTGCTAGAAAGTTTATCAACTAGCTTACTCACTATATCCATCTTCCAACAATATCAGAATAAAGCTGACAAAATCCTGAAGAACATTTTTCACTGCATGAAGCACATCCATGAAAATATCCCACTCAGTATATCAATCAATCTTTTATTACAGTCACCAGACCGGAATTACAAATAAAAATACATTAAAAATGAAATAAGACAAAACATGATAATATATTACAGTTAATGGTGGGATCACCAGTGGGCAATCAAAGTCTGCCTAATTTTACAGACAGTGTAACAAAATTTAGCCACGTTCAAAGAAACTGAATCATCCTGATTAGATAGCAACAACTGTACATAAAAAAGATTAGAATTTCCCAAATAGGGAGTTATAAAATGGCTCTGTGAGTCCTTATAGAGGGTACAGTACAACAGGACATGAGCTGTCATTTCAATAGCCCCTTGTCCCAGGGGCACAATCTCAGCCCATATGGGACTTTTTTGTATCGGCCCCCCAAAACTGCTGTGGCCCACTCAGTATATTCACAGAACACTCCAGTAATGAGTTGAAAGTAGCTTGCATAAATAAATAAAATACAGGTAGAGGCATGACATGCCCACATTCTTTTCTCTTTGTTCAAGTGACTTCATCTTTCAAAGGCATTCATGCCCCCCCTCCACACACACACGATATAATGAGCTGCAAACAACAAGTTGTTCCTGGGACCCATCCTTCTGCATTTCTCAATACCTTTCATGCAACCCTGAACTCACATGGCCTTAATGAGCATTTGTCTTTTCTGAAATGAATGCAAACACTGCCTCATTGTACAGTCTTTCATTTGATCTTCTTTGTTATTCAAATGAGTGCCTGATAAATGATGAATGTGAGTGGGCATTAAGTTTTAATTAATTGCATAGGGTAAATCAGATAATGCCAAATGACTGTAGAATGTTTGAAGAAATATATGTATCCTTGTGTACTTGCTTTTAAATGTAGATGGAGCTGCACCAAGTAACACAGCGAGGGGGTGGGGGTGGTTAAGATATTCTGTCATTCTAATAAAAATGCCAGCTATGACCTCAGAGAGAAAATAAGGGATTTATTATTCCACTGAGAACCAAAGCTGCCCCCACTTCTTTTAAATCAGCTTAAAATGTGAGAATGATACACACGCAGGCAGAGCCAAATAGATACCCTCCAGTCTTCAAAATCTTAAACATATATCTTTACAATTCAAATCTCTATAGGCAGACATGCCACAAAATATTGAGGAATTGGCCAGCCTTGTTGTGTACTGACCATAGTTTACTTATTCAGGTTCCAAATGTTGAATAATATCATAGGGCTGAAATTATCAAATCTGAGATTTAACTCGGTGGTGATTTGATCAAATGTCCAAATTTAATCCAGTTTCTAAATCAAAGACTGAGTTGGAACAGTTGAATTTAATTGAACGTCTAATGGACCTTTAGCACCCAAATCAAATTGAAGTAATTTGTTGAACTGAATTGACCATTTAAATTGTCTCTGACCCAATTGGCCTAGCCATATAACCTATTAATGTATATATAATTTCTTGGCAGGTCTTTAAAAACAACCCTGCAGCAGAGTTTATCCTAAAAGAAGAACATAAGAAAAGTAGCCAAGGGAGTATGTGGAGGCAGGACTTTCCTTACATGGACACTTCAGATTAAAGGAAGAGAAAGTATATTTTTTTATGACAACTGCAATGAAACTCTCTTGATTTCCTTCCCTCAGTTGCGCAACCTTTTTACTGAAACTCACCTAATCCATCCAAAACTTAATTTACTAGCCTGTCTCCTTAAAGAGTCATAAAATATGCCATCTCCTTCAGGGCCACTTCTGTTTTTTCAGATATTGTATTTATGTCTTTGTTCTTCTAACCACACCAGGTCAGCAAGGTATTCAATTTAACATCAGTAATATGGCACAAAGCCAGTTGGAGAGAAGTCTCTTCAGCCAGCAGATGGCATTGCCAACAATTCACCATCCTATCAAGGCAGCAGAGTGCTAGGTTTATAATAGTCCCTGCCTTCTCAACAGCATGAGTCTGTTGCTTTCTTAAAGAACTGTTTACTCTCCAAAATCCTGCTCCATTGTTTGAATTCCAGCTTTGCTCTTCTGCTCATACCAGCTTTTCAAAGGATGCAATTATTTCATCCTTCAGTCTTCATTAGAGACCCTTTCTTAAGTAGCATGTCCTCAATGCAATGAGACTCTTTACAAATCCATATATTGGATTCCAGGAACAGAATCCTAATCATCTGCAGATGTTTCTATACATATCCTTAACTCACCTACTTTTGAGAGCCTTCAGAAATACTGATTCATTATTTTCTTCCAAATCTTCTCCATTGCATTTTTTAAAAATTGCAGCCTTGATGATAAAGTCTGGAGACACATTTTGTGACATTGGTATTGGCTGCCCTGTTTTAGTGGTGAAGCAAGAACTAAGAGATTTAGATCCAAAGAACAACAGATAGAAGGAAAAAAATAAGTCATAAATCCCAAAGAAGACTGTGTGAATGGAGAAAAAGTATCAGTAGTACCTTCACAGATGACTCAGTAGCTAGAACCCACCTAGGGAAGTGTTTGATAGATTTTTTCCATTTCCAATGCCAATGTATTAGTTTAAATTTGTTGGTCTTTGTGTTAGATCAGACTGTCCCTAGAGTTCTCACCCTCCAGACCTATTCTACCATGGGACAAGGAGTTCCTTTTAAGATATTAATCAAAATGGCTTCCTTCTCCCATGATGGCCTATTGCTAACACAACTTTTAGAAACACGGAATAATTGGTTTATTTTATTTGTATCCCAACTTTGCGGCAAAACCAGGACTGCTCAAAGCAGCTAAACAAACACAATTATTAATAACACAATAAAACATAACTGGAACATAACTGAAACCCACTACTAAAAAGAATGAACAAAAAAGCACCTGCAATAAAATAATTTAAAATACTTTGCATTGTTTATCAATGTCATATTTAGCATTAATTGTACAATATTAACATTTTAGAAATTATATTCAACGTTTTTTCTCACCTCAACGGTTTAATTTATCTTAGTCACCACAGTGTTAAAAGTTTCCAGTTTCTATTGTATAACTACCACTGTATTCTATAATGTATTATTCGTATTTTATAATGCAATAAGATAATTAATGAGAGGAAAAAGGCAGCTGCAACACAGATTATAAAAGGCTTGCTGGAATATAAATGTTATTTCACTAGACAACTCAAACAGACAAGTTTGCATTTGTTCTTGCACAAAGGATGTTCCGTTTTTATAGCTGTATCTTACTGAACCATGCATTTAGGTTAATGCATGGATGCCACTTTAACAGACTTCAGCTGTCACATTCAGCCACAATTCAGATACTGCATTCTTCCCATGACAGAAGAGATTTTTTGCTTGGATAATTTGCTCTTGACCTGTACACGCCAATACTTTGAACTTCTAACAACTTAAAAAAATCTTTCTTTACTTTAGTTTTATTATTTCTGACCCTCCAATTCACAATTCACAAAAGACAATTCACAAAATCATTGTGTGTTTCTATAATTCATCATCCTCCAGACCCATAACTGCTAAACAATAAGATAGTAGTAATATCTCATAAAGTCTGCAATGGGAACCTATTCATATACAGGCAGGATACAAAACATTTTGCAGACCAACCCACACTTAATTTCTGAATGTGTAATGGGATTCAAATCTCTAAAAAAAATGTGGAACTAGAACAAAAAATGGATAAAGCAGGGATTATATATATAAAATTATTTACATATACATAAGATAAACTTAGAGCAACTAACTGAATGAAGGTTGCTTGGCACCATGCCCTAAGATTGTAAGCTGTGGCCTTCTGATTTACATGAAGACTGTACAACATTCTCAGTTCTGAATCTTGGTATGTATACACAGAGCCACAGGTATTCATCAAACATATTTCCAAAATTTCCTGCCAGCTTTCCTTCTCAGGCTAGGAGCAAAATGTTTAACATAACATTTAGACAAATGTAATTAAGTGAGAAACCCATCCTGCCTAATGTTTGAAAAACTCACTAAAAGGCCCAGAAAAGAAATCCAATAACCTCAGCAGGAAACCACAATTTAGTTAAACTTTCTCCAACCTACTGGCTCCAGTTAGCCATGTTCTGCCACTTTTAGTCTCCAAACATCTCAAAGTCACAAGGTGGAGAAAGAAGCTGCAGTAATATAAGCAAGAGTAGATTATTCATTTTAGCAATCAGAATGACCCTCAATTTATCTTGAAGTAGATGGAGGTGGGCTACCTAATTTTACAAGGGATTTTCTAGGAAATCATCCTTTTTTAGAAAACCAAATTAGGCAAACACTTTCTATAATTTCAGTATATAAGTATTTTACTGAATGAGCTCGTTCTATCATGTGAATGAGAAGCTCAAACATTTAAAGGGTTTTCAAATGATTTCCTTGTTGGCTATACTTTGACAAAGCAGGTAACAGTACCAAGGGAAATAATTTCTCTGCATCTTTTTTAACTCCCACATGCTGGGAGTGGAATTCAGAATTCAGAAAACAAAGAAAAGCAATGGCTGGTGTGGGTCTTCCGGGCTGTGTGGCCGTGGTCTTGAAGTTTTGTTTCCTAACGTTTCGCCAGCACCTGTGACCGGCATCTTCAGAGTGCAGGAGCACAGACAGGAGCAGTTCTCTCTGTGCTCCTGCACTCTGAAGATGCCGGTCACAGGTGCTGGCGAAACGTTAGGAAACAAAACTTCAAGACCACGGCCACACAGCCCGGAAGACCCACACCAGCCATCGTATGCTGGCCGTGAAAGCCTTCGACAATACAAAGAAAAGCAAGTTTGACTTCTATAGTAACAAATATTCATATAAGCCAGACAACGCTCACCCACAAACTTCTATAACCCAAGTAATATTTTTTACACCTTTTTATGTCTTACCTTGTCACACCACATTCACCCAAGCTTTGAGTTTCCTCCAAGTGTCTATGCCATTATGCCATTCAGGGAGATAGAAGTGCAAACAAGGCTTTTCACTCTAATAAGTCATTTTTCAAGTCAGGTTTTGGCCTACATTTTTTTGAGCTCTGAACAAATGTAACCCAATCAATGTCTTTTATTGGTTAATTGGCAACTCTACTGTTATATTGGAAAACTCTCAATTTTATATATAAAGTATTGCAGTCCTGTATTAGAGATATGATAAAGAAGTGTGCTAATTAATATCTCAGTTTGGATTGTCTTAGTCTGCAATATTTTTCAGATCCCTGTTTCTGCAGCTGGTTTTAGTGATCATTCTTGTATGTTCAGAAAGCAGAGTAATTCCAAATTAAAGCTAGTTAAATCCTGCATAGATAAATTAATGTGAATGTGAAATTATTAATAATTAACCCACTAAATATAGTGGATTTCCAGGTGCAACCTTCTAAACTCTATATTTACCATATTAACTTCTAACTTATCCTGTCTAAATTTCTGTTTTAGATTGCGCACTTTTGTTCTTGCCTGTAAGAATGAACTTCATTTTGAAAATAGGAAAGGAACCTACATGATTTATAATGCCAATCTGAACCAAAGGCCAAAGATCTCGTTCTTATTTTAGTACACCAGATACATACAGCAAATTATTTCTGGCCAGGCTGAGAAACACCATAAACATTGCAACAAATACAGCAGGCATTTCTAACCAATATATCTGTGGAAACCAGACGTTGTTGTAGGCAAAGCTGAAAGGAAAAAAAAAAAGAGGTCAAGACTTATGTAGTAAATTATTTGCTGCAAATTACATCTTCAGCATCTTCTGTACACCCATTTTCGGGAAAGATTGGGTTTTAATCAGCCTGCTTTCTCTTTCAGGTGACAAGACAGGGATATGTTGGTGAGTATTTATGGTAGTTTTGAACTAGTGTCTAATTCTAAAGGTGTTTTTGCACAAGCAGCTCAGATTAATTGTGATGTAAATTTGTATGCACATCTGCCATGTATAGCTTTTCCCTACAAAGCTGAAAACTGGGAAAAGTCAAATGATTTTTGTGTATTGTCGAAGGCTTTCACAGCCGGCATACAATGGCTGGTGTGGGTCTTCCGGGCTGTGTGGCCGTGGTCTTGAAGTTTTGTTTCCTAACGTTTCGCCAGCACCTGTGACCAGCATCTTTAGAGTGCAGGAGCACAGACAGGAGCAGTTCTCTCTGTGCCCAGGGTGATGTGGCCCTTTTGTGGGTATTTATAGAGATCTGAGTGGGGGGGAAGGAAATCAACAACAAAAAAAATCAACAAAACCTGGCTACCAATCCTGAAAAATACAGCCTGCAAAAGGTCAAAGAACTCAACTCAACCACCAGGACATGTGAACAGTTCACACAATGAACTTGCTAATCACCCCCAGCAGCCCCTTGTTAACAATTCAATAGAAGAAAAAACCCTGCCTAATCCCCAGGAAGATACACACAGATTCTGACACCAAAACAAGCAGCCACTCAGTAACCCAACCCCACCCACACACCCCCAATCTCCCCCCCCCTTCCTTCCCCCCCACTCAGATCTCTATAAATACCCACAAAAAGGGTCACATCACCCTGGGCACAGAGAGAACTGCTCCTGTCTGTGCTCCTGCACTCTGAAGATGCCGGTCACAGGTGCTTCAAGACCACGGCCACACAGCCCGGAAGACTCACACCAGCCATCAAATGATTTTTCATTGCATGAAGTCTGTAACGTATATGTGTAGATATAGGTTATACAGAATTTATATGGATATATTCATTTGAGATGTGTGTGCTTTCTAATATAAAAAGAAAAGCGCATGCACTTTCAGGAAATGCATTATGAACTTTTATCCTATAAGCTGGGATATAAATAATTGCAATATATACATAATAGTTTACTTTTAGAAGTCTGAGAAGTTGAAATTCATGAATAAAACGTCTGTTTGGCTAATCAAACTTTTATTCTAAGTAGAATATCATATCACAAGTCACAGGAACTTGAAACAAAGATAATTAAACACTATTTATTTTAATGATAATTTGATTACGATCACAAAGAAAATTCAGAACAATGCACAAATAGAGTAACTTATAAACCAATAAAGTTATTAATAACTATTAACAGAAACACGGTTAAAGCCAAGAGATGCATACAAAGAAACATCAGTTACTAACTAAATGAATAAGAAGAATTTTCACATGGCATTGAAAGAATCACAAAGAGGGCGTCATTGTTGCAATATTATATGGAAAACAGTTTTCATTTCATAGAACAATTCACTGTTTAACACAATCACAGTTAGGTCTATGGTGTTTCCTGTGTAGATATTATAAGACTGAATATTTAAAGAAGACCCAGTTTTTAAACATGCTGAATGCAGAAGCTTGAAGTAGGCTATGAGAAACTGCTTAAAGTTTGTGGCTTAAAATGGCTTAAAGACTATGAATATTGTCTCTCTACCAAATTTACTTCCTGAAATGCTTGTTGTGTATAGCAAGCCACATCAAGTTTGCACTGTGTATACACAATGCTTAACAATGTCACTGCTTGCAAATTATTTTTACTTGTAGATTGCATTTATTTTTATTAATATTCAACCTAGTAAATTGTTTATGAGGGCTGTCTATAAGACATACTGCTACACTAGAGGTCCTCAACCTTTGGGGGCTGATGGACACATTTGGTATTTTGAGAATCTATTCTAGGTACTCTTGCAAGAATGGCTGCTGGGGAGAACTTGCCCAATCACAAATGGCTGCCCTGGAGACAGGACCACTTACAAAGCACCTAGGTTTTCACTAAAGTTTCCACCTTCAGATGACCACTGGAAGGCAACAAAGAAATGCAGAAACTCTACTCCCCACTGCCACCTTGCAGTTATCCAGACTTGCTGTCCAGATATAGTAGCTCTAAGAGCACTGTATACCAAAATACTTCCTTCCAGTCCATTTACCCCACCCACCCCCTTTTGTAGGATGTTCCCTGCTACCTGGGTTTATCTAGCCTGATGCAGTCCATTATTGTTATTTTCTAAAAAATATATTTAAACATACATGGAGATTTCAATGGCAATACTTAAAACAATAAGTTTTCCAGGGGTTATGTATAGCTGTGAAAGCTGGACTATGAGAAAAAGCAAGAGGAAAAGAAGAGATTTTCAAATTATAGATTTGGAGACCATTACTAAAAGTACCAGGGACTGAAAAAATAAAGTGCTCCCTCAAAGCAAAGATCAGAAAGCAGAAATCCACATGCTTTGGGTATGTGATGAGAAAAAGTGATCATGCTTAGCAAAGTTGAATAGATGAAGAATAACACAGTGGATGGATGGATGGATGGATGGATGGATGGATGGATGGATGGATGGATGGATGGATGGATGGATGAAATGACTGGAGTGTCCTTGGATGAACTACGGGTGTTGTTGGGGATGGATCAAGATGTTGAACATTTGCCTATGCAATCATCAGTAAGTCAAGCTTGATTTAGTGGCATTTAACTAGGTAAAGAGTCAGGTGAGACAGCTAGTCTGCGTATGCCAAGAGTTGTTCTGCTGGGATCCCAGCTCTATGCTACAATACAATAATCACCAAAAAGACAATTCTCCAAGCATCAAGCTGGGTGTGGATCATAAACAGTAATTATAGCTTCCAACTCAAGCAATTTAAAACCAAGACCAAAGACCAAACCAGCTATGTGGATCTTTGGTAAATATATGCTTACTAGTATTCCTATACAGTATTTATGGAGCTCTATTTTTATTACTAAATTTTGCTTTCCCAGATTTCTGTGGATACTTCTACATAGCCGTCAGCCTCACTCTTCACTTCTTCTGAAGATTCATGCTCCTGTGTGAGGACACCCACTGCTAGTAGTCCACCTTCCCATGGATCCAGCTAGCCAGTGGGAAAACCCAAGACATGGGAGACAGCTGCTGCGTTTTCCATTTTGGAAGGTGAGGGAAAAATGTTTTAAAACTAACAACCAGAATAACTGGGGAGGATGGTGGCAAAGTGCCATAGCATTTTGGCTGGAGGGGGAATGGAGAAAGCTCCAGAATCAGAAGGAGTAAGGAGGTGGGAGTTCCTGCCATGGTGACACTGCCCAGCCTACAGCTCCAAAACTGCCTTGGTGAGGTTTCCTCACAAAGTGGTGATTGTGAAAGGGATGAATACAGTAAATCATTATCAATCATTATCAATTGGACCAGCAGTAAAAAATGCTCAGAGAAATGGAGTCCCACACAATTTTCTACTTCCAGTATAAAACAAGATCACACACATAGGTACTCTAATTGCTGACAAGATAGCTGTGGGGTGGCTGAGTTGTCTGCTCTTCCTCATTTCAGGTTAAACACACTTCACATACCATAGCAAAATGAAGTATCTTCAACATGAACATATTTTCAGTGACTGCGTCCCCAATATACCTTTGGGTTGCTGACAGGAAGGTGGAATTGACAAGGATGAGGTGGCTTTCTGCTTCAGAAAGGAAAACAGCTATCCTAAATCTAACAAGAATTACTATTTCTCTAGGGATATAAACATGCATACTGGTCTCACAAGGTCAGCATGTCTTCCTAACCCTTCCTAACCCAATATTTTTGTAATACGTTCACAAAATAGTAATCCTTCTTCATCCCCTGATAAAAATGCCAGCTTCAACTACTGATGTAAAATCCCTTTGGAGAATTCAAATTATCACAAGGCCTCCTCAGAAGTTTTCAAACTCTCTGAAATCCCTATTTCAGCATTGGTCAAAATCACATGGATCTATAGCACTCATAATCCTCGATAGAATGTTGAACCATTATAGAAGTTATTTGAAATGTGGATTTCCTTTGTTCTCAAAGTGACACTGAGCAGGGGTGGGGAGGGGCCATAATAATATCCATTTTCTAAAATGGAGAAATGGGCTTGAAATACAAGTCAAAGGAGCCTCTCACAGAGCCAATATTGTTAGCAAAGATTAAAGGGAGGAAACTAGAAATGAGTGAGCAATTTCTGCTGACCATAAGCGACCCAGTTCCCAGCTCCCAAACTATACACAAACTGGCCTGCATGCACACTAGGGCTGTGCAAATCCTTCAAACAGAGTGTGTGGAAGATGTAGGAAAAAGTGCCAAAATGATTAAAGTAGCTGTCTTTTTCAAGGCTTGAAAAAGAGAGTGTATGAGAGTGTATGCATAGGCCCACTGGGTCATCGCACAAAATAAAATACATAGCGTATATTAAGAGTAAGTGCACTAAAGGGTTCACGTACAAAAACTCCTCTTATTTAGTATGGTGCTAAAATATACCTTGCAGTCCTCTTAATTTTTCTTTCCAAGGGAAGAGGCTTCTGCTTTCTCCCTTGTTCTCAGTGTGTTTGAAAATTTCTTTGGAATTTCTTTTGATGGTTTTTTTTTGAGTAGAATGGTGCTACATATGTTTTGGAAAATTATTATTATTATTATATATAATACTCTGAAACTTCTCTGGCTGACCACACTTTCTCTAAAACTCAGTAGCTGTTTTGAGTTACCCTTACTAGTAGGAATGTGATGTTATTTTTTATTCCTGGCTATGTATCTGTCCATTTCTCTATCATCTTTCTTGGAATTGAACAGAAGTCCGGGAAATCAGAAAGGCTGCTAATTGCTGGGGAAATGAAAGAAAAAATGCTGATATAAACCACTCAGTCACTTCATAATTAAGAAATGTCCAAGAACACAGCATCCAGTCCATGTACACGTCACAGATTTGCTTCTCCTGTGGGGAAGTAATTTCTTCTTCTCAAAATGTATGAGAATGATTGGAAAAATGAATGACTTGGGTCAGTCTCTCTCTCTCTCTTAGCTGAACCTACCCCACAGGGTTGCTGATGTGAAGAAAATGAAAGGACAACCCCATAAACACACAAACAAAATAAATAAATAAATGCCAAATTAAATATGCTGCTAACTGCCTTGACATCTTAGCATATGGAGAGGTACGGTCTGTTTGTTCTGCCATGCTTCTGACAAAACAACTAATTGCACCTACAAAATAAACATCACAATTTGTTTATTCCTAATGAGCTCTTTCAAGACTGAGTTAATTGGTTCAGAACAGGATTTCAGCATTCTTCCCATAATCCCTGGGGACTGAACAGAATCCTCTTTGTGCCTTTGTCCTTATATTTTCACAGCTAGAAGAACCAGAGATATACCTGGATATCTCAATAAAGATTTAAGTCTGGAAATTCACAGAGCATCCGTTACAAATCCCCTTTGCTGCTGCTGTAGATCACTGAGTCCTGCTCCCAGATAGATTGAGGAGGGTGAGAGAGCTGAGAGTTTTGATCAGCTCTCTTTCTTCACTACACTTGGAAAGCATTATTTTGTGCTAAGTTTCACCACTTAGATGGGGACATCTCAACTTGCATCATTCATCATTGTTTGACTCAGTGACAAATGGTACTTGCTGCAAATGATAATCAATTGTAAAGCCATTTCAGCACTATCACTTTAATGAAACACATTTTTAAATGTACCTATGGACAAGGAGAACAATTAACCCTTGTCTATTGGAAGACTCAGACATGGTACAGTTTATGCAAACATTAAAGATCTGTGTTATCTCTAAATAAAGGGAAGAGGAAATGCATGTGGTTTTAATGGATTGCCTTTTGCTGTCACAGCCATTCTAGTTATATGGAAAACAAGTGGTCCTTTGTAGAATATAAAATCAAGACGTGTCATGGTGTTTCCTAACTTAACAGTTGAGTCACAAAATATTAAACTCTGATGACATCATGTATTCACTGTCATCCTTAGCATTTTTTTCATAAGACAGATTTCTTATGTGCTCCCATTTCATCTTACAAGTGTATTTGCAGATACAATTGTATGTGTGGAGAGGAGAAAAACCATTGCACAAATTCTCCACAAACCTGTTGCGTTCAATGGAAGACCTGTATAGACTTATGCATGTAAAACTGTGAAAACTCATTATCAGATTTGCAAAGCGTGTTGACTTGGGGCCAAACTCTATGACTCATTATATCAACAGGTAGTCCTCAGGTTAAGAACACCCATAGTTAAGAACAGAGCCTATTGTAGCAAAATTCAAATTAAATACACAATGATTTGAGTTAAAGACACAATGGTTTGAGTTAATTATGCAATACTATTTATACAGTATTATACAATAATACTGTTCCAGCTTACATACAAATTCGACTTAAGGACAGACCTTAAGGAACTCATTCTTAAACTGGGGACTAATATACAAAATGTTTTAGCTAGCCACTTTTATTTTGGATAAACAACTAGTTTAAAATATATACTGGATCTGAATTGTATATGGGTGTTTTGCTTTAAGCATGCCATTTTTAAAAGGGAGAATAATGTAATGATTACAAGAATGGCAGTTCTTGCTAATTCTCATCCATGTATATGCTGTGATTTTTCAGAGGCCTATCAGCATGTGAGAGAAAGTGTTCTCTCCTTTAACTGCAACACGCACTTCATCAAGGGTTGCATTTGGCCCACCTGTCTAAAAAATATGTAAAGTCATATTACCATCCTTTAAATATCAGTGATTTTATTATTATTATTAATTTTATTTTAGTATTCTGTATTTTTAGTTTTATTTTAAACTATATACTGTGTTCCTTTTGAACAGAAAGATGTCAAATTAATTAAGTAAAACTATACAAATCCTGGATAAAGAGATGCATATCTCAGATCAGCAGGTCCACCCTTCCCAGCATTTACTATGCAGCAATGCTTTTCTATGCTTCCACATTTTTTTCAGCTATTTATGGGGTAGCATCTTGTCCTCTTGATTCCTGCCTGGAATATGAATCATATTTAGCAAACACTTACACCTGTGACTTTTGAAATCCAATTTGTAAATATTTCCTTTGGGGTTAAAAAAAAT
Source organism: Python bivittatus (assembly GCF_059951505.1). NCBI lineage: Eukaryota > Metazoa > Chordata > Lepidosauria > Squamata > Pythonidae > Python > Python bivittatus. The sequence goes on from NW_028277086.1 coordinate 28,142,114, forward strand.
ACCCTTGGAATATTGACTTGAAATTGTTATGGGTTTCTTATTTTGTTTTGTTGCCTTTCCTTCCTAAGGAAGAAAATAAAATGAAACATGCTAGGAAAATGCTGCTTTAATTGTCTTTCAGATCTCTGCTCTGAATGCTTGTTTTTATTGTCTTTGGATTGTAATAATGTAACATATTTGCATTTAACATGACAGATTAAGTCTATAAGACTAACAAAAAATCTGAGTCACAAAGCCTAGTTATGCAAATAAAATCCTACTGCAATTCTGAAGAATGGCAACCACTCAGAATATATTGAGAATATTTATTTCCTATTAGAGAAAATGGATTATAGTGGCAACCGAGAGCACAGTGAAGGGCATTTCCTGGGCAATTAGTAGAATGGCTACATCAATAAGCTTCCCACTCAGCCATAAATCCAATAAACCTTAAGGGAGAGCAGACAGATACTTTCCTAGCTATTTTTCCTACCCTTTCTTAGGCCTTTAGGTAAATATTAGAGTGTCCATGGATACTCACCAAATTATTCACTAAATTAATTTCAACATGTGCTGGTAAGCAATCTGAATAGTTCCTTTTAAAAAGTGTCCCAGTGTACTATACTAAAGAGCCAGTTTGGCGTAGTGCTTAAGGCACCAGGATAGAAACCAGGAGAGGATGAGTTCTAGTCTCAACTTAGGCATGAAGCCATCTGGGTGACCTTGGGCCCATCATACCCTCTCAGCCCTAGGAAGGAGGCAATGGCAAGCTACTTCTGAAATTTTGCCAAGAAAACTGCAGGGACTAGTCCAGGCAGTCGCCAGGAGTCAGCGCTGACTCAAAAGTGCGCACACACATACACACATACTTTGCCATATGTCCTTCCTGTCCTGGAGCTGGCAAGAAATCATGCTGCCCTAAATTTTGTTTATGCCAAAGCATCCCCTTACCTTGCACCAGAATGGGACTGTGCAGAATTGCAGTCCATATTACAAGGCTGTGACTGGGATTCCCTTGGCTGAAATTGCAGTGTCCCCTAATATTACCCAATAAATGAAAAACCTCTTCCAACAGGCATGCACAATGGTCGATGAATTGCGTTTTTTTTTCTGTCTTCTTTCCTGCCATACCACTGATGATAGGTATGCATTCATTCATTCATTCATTCATTCATTCATTCATTCATTCATTCATTCCTCATAAGTAGGCATTAACTAGTCAACTGTTCAACCTGTTTAAAGATAGGTGGCAGCAAAGAGTTTGTTGTACTTTTTGGCTGAAATCTAGTGATCATATGAATTTGTGCATTGAGATGCAGCTGCTGGATAAGGGCTATCAGTGTGGGAGCTTTAAACTATGACCCACACTGAACAGGAAGTGAGGAGCTATGGTTTCCCTGGAAAAACAACCCCTGGGAGGAGAATTCCCCACTGCACATCCTTTCAATTACACTTTCCTCCTTTCAATTACATGCATTAAGCCAAGGGTGTGCTAGACAATGTCAGGTTTATACTTTCTAGGTCCACAGGGCAAGCAGCCCATTTAAAAGAGGAAGTAGAAGTGGTCACAGAAGCCAGAGTTCTGGTCTCCCTGGCAGCTAAACCAAAACTACAAAACAGGTGCTGAGACCAGGTATCAGGCAAAGGGGAAGCCTCACAGCACATGTCTTGGACCAGTTGTGGCCAGGCAGATCACCACCTTGATTTTATCAGCTTTGTCATCCTTCACTATATACCATGGTTTGTGAGGATGGAAAGACTTGAGTTACTGGCATGAGGACACATCTCCAGGAAATGGTCAGTGGGTTGCCTTTGCACCAGGGAAAGATGGCTATGTGGACGTGAACTTAGGAAGTGGAGAGAAAGAGAGAAAAAGATAGAGGCAGGCAGGCATCTGTTTCTATTTTTGTATGATTTATGTGTGCATAGATATTTGTTTGGGTGGCCCACTTCTAGTAGGTAAAATAACCAGATTACTCACAACTTGTTTTCTTCATTGTCATTCTTACACACATCATTTATTCCCTTTTTCAGGGATTGGCACTGAATACAAAGTTCTAGGGATGCTTCACTTCAGAGATTATTCTGCTGAAATTCCCCTTCGAAGCTGGTTCATAACCCAGTGTTCCTCCACACCTACTTCTAAAATCAAGTGAAGCAGCCATGTTGCTTCAGTTTGCTTCACTTCTAAGGTTTACTTCAACAGGGCTTCAGTGGAAGGGGCTTCTGTAGAAGAGCTGCATATACCCTGGAACCTTTTCTGACACTTCTATAGAACAATTGGAGGGCTAATAACAGGATTTTGAACATATGCAACAAATTTTTAAAAATCCTCTATCTATTGAGGCCTTGAGGTGACATAAGCATCATGTCAAAGGAGAATCACCTCACTGCCATGGTTTGAAGTGACTCATAAAGGCAAATCCAAGTGGCCTGAAATGCATGTACATACTGTATTTTTGTACAAATATTCTCTCTTGACATTCCAAATCTTTGTTTTTTTAGACTACATTGGTTTGGCAGATTTGACTTTTTGTTATTTTGAATATTTTAGAGTTACCCCCCCCCCCAATTTGTATGTTAAGTAGAGCAGCTTTGGCAACATAAGTGTGAGAATAGGAAGCCTCAAATCACTACTAGTATTTATTAAGAAATAATTATTTAAGCTAGGAGACCACCACTTTTTCACCTGCTGGGGATCCCACATAATTTTTTTCAGTTGCCGAAATTCTCATGAGATCACCATATCATCTAAGATTTAGTGATTCTCACCCAAACTCTCACAAAACTTCAGAATTCTTATTAGAGAGTTTGTGAGGTTTGGGCATTCTTGCATAAGAACTTATGCAAGAATGCCTAACTGTGGTGGAGTTTACTGATCCCATTGGTGGAAAGAGGGATAGGTTGTCCTATTGATTTCAGATAATTGCTAAGCTTTTTGCCGAGCCTCATTGCCTTCTTCAGCTATTCTTTTTTTTTTTTCCATTACAAAAAACTCTATTAGAATTGTTCACAGCTGTGCTTTTCTTGGCTTCTTTTTTAGGAACTCCCAGTCACCCTGAGCTCTTTTTAATTATTTATTTGATTGATACATGCCTGCCTTCTCCTGCCATGAAGTAGTCCTGTTTCATTATTGCTTTGAATTTGTTAAGACCTACTTTCTTGAAGTCCAATGTACATGTTTGACTATATTCAGCCTTATTTTCTCTTTAACACCAAGAATTTCAGTCTGAATAATCACTTTCTCTCAGTGTTCTTATTACTTCCAATTCCTCAATTATGTCTTCACTCCTGGTTAATATGAAGTCAAATATAACTGATCTTTTTTTGACCTTCCACTGCAAGGAAAGTAATGATTTTCAGAAGGATGGAAATAAAAGGGTCTTTGCTAAATCTCCAGGGTCCCGATCTTCCCTCCTTGATCTTCAAGGTGTTGTGTTTGTAGTTGCTCTTGACAGGATTATTTGTTTTCACACAGATTGACAGGAAGCGATAATTGTCCATGAATTGGATAAGTCTTGGAAGTTCATCTGTCACCATGGAAGAATACATATAGGAAGCCTGAATTGTATGGAAAAACTAAAAGTCAGAATCAGCTGGGGTACACAAAGAACAACAAAAAGGCTTCTTTGGATATATCCAAAATAAAAAGAAGAGAAAAGTATCAATATACCAAGAATGAAGACAGCAAAAAAAATAAAAATGATTACAAGTGATAAAGAAACTCAACTCATATTTTCCATCAAACATCTCTCAGAAGAGGATGTGTGTTCTGATAGGTAGCCATGAAAAGCTGATGAAGGGGCAAGAATGAAGCTTGAAACAAATAGAAACATGATCTACTTTATTTTGAATGGGTTTAAATCTCCATAGCCTACAGTTGTATACTTTCAATGAGTTTTAATCTCCAAGATCAGATGAATTGCATATGATTCTATAATGATCAGAATGTTACATCTACAGATTAGAATACATGTTCTTATATCAGAATGTAGTGCAAGCCAGCCACTCATATTTTGTGATATTTCAATTATGTGTATGCAGTATACCAATTACACATGACATTCTACATGCACAAAGTAGAGAGTCCTGCAGTCACATCTTATCTCTGTATAGTTTACCCAGGAAGAAGGGGATGAAGCAATGATGCAGCACTTCATTCCATCTAGCTATTCACAGATTTATAACATCTTTATTCCTATAACAAGACTGTTACCTGAACAGAAGATCCCCTGATCCTCTTCTTTAGTGTAGTAAACATCCTTCTTTATGCTTGTCCTATGCTATATTCATTTGCTCTGAAATAATTTCAAAGGGAGGGAGGGAGGGAGGGAGGGAGGGAGGGAAACTTGATGGTTCAGACCAAACATATCTTTAGTTACGTTTCCCATAGTTTCCAAAAGCTCATGATCATGACGTGATGGCAAGAGCTCTTCAATCAGCAATATCCATTTAGGCTATCCATTATTTCAATGGATCTAGTCAAATGCTGCCCAATGGATTTGGTTGTGTAATGTCACAATGAATCTGTAGCCTAGCGCATTCAGCAACATTTATGATGTGGAAAGGACTACACAGTGTTGAATACAATAGGCATTTTAGGGTTATTTGAAACAATAACTGTGGCAAAGATAGTACTGCCCCAGTTATTAATGATCTAATAACTTCCTTACAGTTTACTGCAATGTAAGAAACCTTCACATATATCTACCAGAAAATGTACTTTGTTTTTAAAGCCTGATTCTCAGTCTTAAAATTGGAAAGCATCTTGTAAATATTTATATCTACATCTTCTATTACTCTCAGGTGGGCTTTTCTAACTGAATATTTTGTCTGCTACTTTGGCATTACTAATTCCTTTTAACTGAAACTGACTAAGTTCTAAGTTCAATGTCCCAGTTCACATTGGCACTAGGACAGCTTTACTTAGGCCTGAAGAAATGCATCTTCTCTGTTCCTTCCTATCAACATCAAATTTCTGACATCATTCTTCCAATTATATAACCATTGGCTCTTTCAGGCCAACTGTTTTGCTTCTGCAAAATGCATAATGTTGTGACAGCTGATATGAAACCTTGACAAGACAAGCTTGCATTTCTGAACCCATCAAGAACCATTCTTCAGCTGGAATCATATGCAACCCTATATTAGAAGACTAGAACAACTCTTTTCATTCATTCTTGGCTACAGCAAGTTAGCTCTGAAAGCCAGTCCTTCTGGATATGCTATGCCCCAAAAGAATAGTAACTTTTCATAGCAGAAATATTTAGTGACCTTTTCCAGAGCAGCTCACATTTATGAGTAACTTTCCAGATGAAACACAGGAAGAAAGGAAGCTTAAGCAAAGTTCTATTGTTAACAAACCACCATGGCAATGTTGTGCCAATTAGTTACATAGAACATTAATTCTTACCTCACACTGTCTAGCCACACTTACGTCACACTGTCTAGCTACATTTCACAATACTGACATGACCAGTGACTGTGCCTAGACTAACCTGAATATTTTATTTTTATTTATTTATTTATTTAGAGGAGAATTGAATGCATATGCTAGGATGCACAGGGAGCCTAGTCTCATCTAACCTTTGTGGGGATAAATGATACTGTAAAGAACAGCTCAAGAACATGAGGGGTCAGCTGGTGCTCCCACCCACCCTTCCAGTTCATAGAAGAGGACAAGAAAGGGAAAAAAGAATACTGCACGTGAATTACTAGCTATGAAGATGGTGTTAGCAGGAGAAAGGTTTCTGGGACCATGATTTGATGGACAGCTGGCACAATATGGGACGTACCTCACAAGGACCGGTTTAAAAAGAGCCTGGCTGAACATGATGAGCTTGATCAGAAAAATTTTAAACTGAATATTATGGCACTTGAAACAAAAACCTGAAATAGGGATCAAAGAGTGTAGTAGAAGGAAGTGGGAGTAATTATAATGGGACCTATTAAATCATTCACTGAAAACTCAGAAAGAACATTTGGGTCATAAAGTTTGTGCACTTGTTATCTAGCTATTAATGCTCATAGTAATGGAAATCAACAAGTACTAGAAGGCAAATATGATTTAAGAAATATTGCAGAGAACTGGTTGGATGATTTGATGAGTAGAAATAGCAGTTGAAGAATACAATTTTATCAAAAACAAAAGAAAAGAAAGGAGGGGTTTCCCTGAAACTTAGAAATATCAACAATTCTCAAAAATTCAGGTGGGAGAAAATCTGAAGCAGAGGAATGAATAAAACCAAAATTGCTTTTAGTGTCTATCACTCACCCAACCAAGATGAAAATATGGGTAATGCTCTCCAAAAGCAAATGACAGATCTTTCAAAGAGGCATGAACTGGCAATGATGTGGATTTTTAATTATCCTGATATCTACTGGGAGAAAAAAATCTGCCAGCATGGTTCTAAGTTGTGTTGCTGACAGGTTTTACCAAAGAATTCATTAGTAAACCAGTGACTCCTTAGTTTCATTTTTAATTTGTGCTTTTATTTTTTTAAAAAAAAAATCTTTCTACTTTAAAATTAAAGATTGTTTGTTTTAAAAAAAGTTTCTTTTTCAAAGAGTAGAGGAAAGCATAAAAAGACAGCAGTCCTTGACTTAATAATAACAAATAGGGAAAACTTACATAAGGAAGTGGCAAGAACATCAGAGAAAAGTGATCATGTAATGCTGAAGTTCTTGATTTAAAGAGAAGCTAATGCTTAGTGTAGTCAAATGATTTTAATATTGAATCTGGACTCAAGAGATGTTAATAAACCCAGAGGAATGATACCTATAATTCCATGGCAGGAGGAACTAATGGGAAAAAGAGATCAAAATGGGTTGTGTGTACTAAAAAAAGAGATATTAAAAACACGGTTGCTGTGGGCCCTTGAAGTAGTCCAGACAAGAAGCACCAACCATGTGTATTAACACTACCTTATTGTAAGGTTACAATAGCAGAATCTTGCATCTGAAAGTACCTCTCCCCTCCCTTACTTTTACTTTCCTGAAAACTAGGGAGGATCCCTTCTGAGATGCTTTCTCCCCACCCATCCATCCTTCCTACTCAGATTTTGTTCATCAGACCATTGTCTAAGCTATGGCTCTTCCTTCTGTCTCCCAAGGTCATTCCCACATACCATTACAGTTGCAAACAGTTCAATAAAGAAAAAAGCTATTGCATATTGCTACATAAAAAGATTCAAAGATCTCAAAATAAAAAAGACGCATATAGGAGGTAAAAAGAGAGCCATATCACCAAGAAAATTAAGCTCAGAATGAGCTGAGATTGGTGAAGAATTCTAAAAACTATATAAAAGGCTGCAGAATCAGTACACAGCTATTTGGTGAAGGTAGAAAAATGCTAACAGATAACAAAGAAAAGACAGAGGAACTTAATTCCTATTTTGGCTCAGTCTTCTCTGAAAAGAAGATACATGTCCCACCAGGGAACAGTGAAGAGAAGATGAAGAGGCGCAACTGAAGCTTGAGACTGATAGAATCATGTTCAGATAAATATTTAATTGAATTTAAATCTCCTGGGCCATATGATTTCTATCCCCGAATCCTGAAACAATTTGCCAATAGTCTGGGCAAACTATTATGTATTATTTTTGAAAAATCTTAGAGAACAGGTGAAGTGCCTGATGAATGGAAGAGAAGAATGTCCCTATCTTCAAAATGGAAAAAAGGATCTAGGGACTAAAAACTAGTCTAATATTAGTACATGGGAAGATTTTAAAGCAGATCATAAAGAAATTGAGAACAATTTAACTATTTGAGAACAATGCAGTAATATCAGAAGTTAGCATCGATTTGTCAAGGAAAAGTTTTACCAGACTAAATATATCTCATTTTTATTACACAATTTCCCTTTCAGCCCTCCAAGGTGGACCAGTTCAGGAAACCCACTCCATAGGAAGATTAGAGCTATACTTTATTGAGATAGGCTATAGTAACAGAATCTTGCAAATCTGTTTGTGCTTTACCTCCCTTCCCTCTTCTACCCCAGTGAATCAGGGAGGGGCCTGCCTGAGTCACTTCCAAATACTATCTTGTTGTCTAAGTTTTTATTCAGGGATGAGGAGGTAGAGAGAATGCTTTCAGACTTGCAGATGACACAAAATTAGATGGAACCCTAGAAAAAAAATTTTTAAATTGTCTTGTTAAATTAAACATAGGGCTGAAAATAACACAATAAATTTTAGCAGGGATAAATGCAAAATTTGTCACTTAGGCATAGAAGAAGAGATCACATGCACAGGCAGAGGATAGAATATACCTGCCCTGGTAAGAATATTTGTGAAAAAGAACCTGGAATAACAGTTGATTGTAGATTGAATATAAGTCAGCAGTGTGACAAGGCTGAAGAAGAAGGCCAATGCAATTTTAGGCAGCATCATAAGTATATTTTCCAAACAATGAGAAGTAATAGTTCCACTTTATTTTGCTTTGGTCAGACTTCACCTTGAATCCTGCCTTTTATTATGGGTACTACTCTTTCAGAAGGATTCAACCAAACTGAAAAAGAGTCCGAGGACACCAACAATGAGCAGGGAACTGCAAACTAAATCCTCTGAAGAGAGATTAAAGGAATTGTTCACAGTTTAAGACTGTGGAAGACATGACAGCACTACACAAATATTTGAAGACATCACAGAGGAGGTCATGACCTTTCTTGTTCCAGAATGCAGAACATGAAATAATATATTCCAATTACAGAAATGCGGATTCTGATTGTGTGTTAGGAGGAAAACAAAACGATAAAAGCAGTTCAACAGTAGAATCAAAACCCAGTGAAGTGGTAGGCTCCTTTTCATTGGATGGGTTCAAGCAAAGTTAGACACCAGTTTGTTTGGAATAATTGAATCTGGATTCCTCTGCTGAGCATGAAATTGAACTTAATGACTTTTACAGTCCCTTCTAACTGTAAGTTTATGATTCTAAAATTTTAAACAAAATATGTGGATGTGGAACAATTGTTTGTGTGTTAGTTTGTTCAATGTATATAGCTGCCCATCTCACATATGTGACTCTGGGTGGCTTACAAAGTTAAAAACACAAAAACAATTTAAAAAAACCCAGAAACATAACCCAAAAAATTAAAAACAATAAAAAACTATTAAAACTATAAAAAGCATAATCCGCAGGAGAGCACAATCAATTTCACTAACAACACAGCCACTTTTTAGGCTCCAGACCACCATTATCAGATTCCCAGGCCTGATGGCAAAGCCATGTCTTCAGGCCCTTCTGGAAGGCCATCAAGGTTGGGCCCAGTCTGACCTCAGGGGGAATGACATTCCAGAGGGCAGAAAAGGCTGTCCTCCTGGGTCCCATCAGATGACATTCCTTCATGGACAAGGCATGCAACGTGCCCTTTCTGCCAGACCTGATGGGACAGGTACATGTTAGCCCATATGCCTTGAAGATTCCACTATATATTTTAAAATACATAATGGAGCTCATCTGACTCCTATTTATGATTTTTTAAAAATTATTTGTGATTAATTCATCCAAATAAAATAGGGGAGCACAATGATTTATAGGTGGAGGGACATATGTCTCCTCCGATCAGCATGCCAGGGGCATACTTCAACAAGTGAGTGGCTCTAAAGCAAAGAACTGGGATCAGGACAAAAGCTAAACCACTTTAATTACTTTTAAATTTAATATAAATAAAATCTTTACCTAAACCATGTCTAAATATAATGTAAATTTAACCATAATTTAGTAATGTGACAAAAGATAAAATGATTAAATAAAAGGGTAATAATGAATTGATTATTGAATTGATAATACCCCACACAAACTTCTCAAAGGGCTCAGCGTCCTTTAGATTTTCCATCCTTGAAATAAAGTTGTGCAAGAGCTACAAATGGTATAGCCTAATGCAAGACTAGTTCAGAACCCTCCTAAGAAAGCTACTAATGTAGATTGTGAATCAAACCTTCCTGCTTGTCGTCATCCCCAGGCCTTAAAAGACCTAGGCCATGGCAGCTGCAGTTCTGCTGGTAGGCATAAAAGGAGCATTTTTTGGTGCGATCAACTTTTTGATTAATCACAAAGCCCCAGCAAAGAACATCAGCTACAAACCATTTTAAAAATAAAGCAAGGTCATAACAGGGTCATACTGCAAGGTAAGCTCTTTTTACAAGCCTTGGAAGCATGGATCTCTGATAATAGGTCAAGGAGATGCCATTATTTCCCAGATCTTTGCCAATCGCCCATCAAACCTGAAGCCACTTTCAGTTTCTGAAACCAGAATCAAAATCGCAGCACTTATTTGCAATGACTCCTGTCACTGCACTACCAACATTCTTCCAACAAGTCTTCAAAATAGTGAAGTATAAAGAAAATTTAACGCACAGGTCACTTGAGTCAACAAACTGTCTATTATCCCTCACCTTTTAAAAGACAAAGGCGTAAAACGTTTATTGTAAATGTGTGTTATAGTTATGAATATGTAATGTCTTTTTTAAAAAAAAATAACTGTAACATCTTTAACATTCAGTTAAAATGATTATTGTTACAGAAAACTTCCAATAAAATTATTAATAGAAATTTCTGTGGGACATAATTGTATTAATTTAGCAACAAATTGGCACATTTTAACAACAGAGTTTTATTCATAGACAATAGTTATATATCATTCTATTTTGTGATGTATCACTACATGATTTCTAAAGTCGATATATACATTCCAATGTATATACAATGTACATTCCAATGCTCTTTTCAACCTCTAATTAAAGATGTGTTGAGGATTACATGAACAAATATGCAATATAAGAAAGCAAATTTTTGAGCTTCAGGGCAACACTTTGTGGATGATCTATGTATGAATTGACAACATCAGATTCTCTGTCCCTTTTTTTGAGAAGTATCAATCTGCACATAAAACCGGGGGAGATGGGCGGCATACAAATTTAATAAGTAAGTAAGTAAATAAAACATGGTAGCAAATGAAAAAGAACATTGTAGCACAAGCAGCAATATTGTGTATGTGAAATATCAGTTTGGAAAAGATGTCTAAGTTCCTCTGTGGACTTTATGTAGGCTACAGCTCAACATCTTGGTCATTTTTCTGTGTTTTTTAACATCTAAATAAAACCACTGGAGGAAGTCATCCAGAACTTTGGAATTGGGCATCATCAGTACGCTGATGATACTCCACTTTATTGCTCCTTACCTTCTGACTCCAACAAAGCAATCAGTGTCCTTGAACATTATCCAACCTAGATAATGGACTGCATGAGACAAAAAGGACTGAAATTAAATCTGAACAAGAAAGAGGGACTGCTGATAAGGAAGGCAATGGATTCTGGTACTAAAATGAATGCCTACCTTATTATTTTAATGTTTGATTTTACCAGTTTTAAATAATTAATGTTGTTCTACTTTATATTTTGTATCTTTTTTAACACGAGTGTGATGGAATGGAATTATCTCAGGGAGATAAGCATTTTCTTAGGTCGCCGCAGGAGCATGGGAACTACAAGAGGATGTGACTGGCACCTCCCTGAGGAATTCACATTGTTGTGGCTGGCTGACTTGGGACCTGGGGTTTCAGTCTAGGAAGATTCTTGCTAGAGGTTGTAGCTAATAAACATAGCTGAACTGATTTTGCATTGTCTCTTGGAGTTCCTTGGGCTAGGCCTGACAATAAGCCACCTTGAATGCTGAATGGAGTCAAATCAATCATTGTGTGTGTATGTGTACAGGAAGAAGAAAGAACTCAGGAAAATGTACAGAACAAAAACAGACAAATCTAGCAATTTCTCTCAGGCAAACAGACTTATGAGATGAACTTCAGTATGGTGTAGCATACTCTAGTGTAGCATACTCTATCTACAATATCTAGCCTGAATGTATACAGTGCTTGTCCCCTGAGTCCTACTCTGTGGCTTTTTTTTTTTAATTATTATTATACCTTTGGAATATGATGAGTTTGTTGTTCTTCTGAGCTAAGGCAAGTTTGCCAAGTTCTTAAGTCATGGAATTCAGACTATTTGCCTTATTCAGATATTCTGCTCCAAGCTTTATCTTTGAACTCCAGCCTGAGAATCAAACCTAAACCTTTTCATACAGTAGAGTCTCTGATTGCCTTCCCCCCACCCCACCTCACAACCTACTTTGGTTAACCATTCTTAAGAATAAGTTTATTTAGTTGTCTTGTTCATAAAATTAATAACTTGGTTTTCACATCCATTTGTGTTTTGCACACTCTGTAAATAGGGCACCATTCACTCAATAAACCATCCATCTAAACTGAAGTTTTGAATGACTCAATTGGACAACATTTTGATTGAGTCACCTTAATCAAACAGATTTATGAATCAAAGCATGGACCTACTTTGAAACAACAGATCAACTCATTCTGAAGCATGTTGGACCTTCGGTGGCTTTTCTGTTGCTTCTGGAATTCTTACAGGCAATATACAATATTGCAATTTCTATTCCATATACAGAAAACTCAGGGCAAACGGCCAAACAGTTTGATGGCCTCTTTGACAGTGACAGAAGTAATAAGCAATAAGATTGATCACTTCACTGAACTCTCTGCCAGTCAGAACTCTTTTGAGGTGGCAAAGCTAACATTATTTTAGGTGTCATTCACTTTCTTAGCTTTCAGCTTCTTTAATGTGGCAACAACAAGCCCTAACTCTGTCTTGTATTAACAGAATATTTCACTTTCTGCTAATACAGCAGGCAGATCATCGGAGTTCTCAGCATTCTACATATGGGCTCAAGGCCACCCTTACTTTTAAATTCTGCATGAGTGGGCAGAGTAAGGTCTCCTGACAATGAATGAATGAGTGCCAGGCCAGAGCCATTGGCCCACAGATTTTCTGCTTTATATGGTGAAGTGCCAAGACTACAAATGCCACTTTCTCTGAGATAATCTATTTCTGTGCCATTGCATTTTATTGTGCCTGCTTCCTCTCCTAACTAACATAGAATATGGCCAGAAAGCCACTGAGGCAGATTGAAGAGGGTCTTTCCCAGGGGGATCAGCCTTGCCAACTAAAAAATGGTAGATCTTTTGGCACTCCAGAAAGCCTAGTGATCAGACACAGCAAGGCACAAACCTGTGACAATTCAGAAAAGCAAGTGGAAAAGTAAGCACTTATTTTTAATACCATGTTTTAAAGATTGTATTTTTAATTTAGAGGAGGTGGTTTTCTGCATTGATTCAACCAGCTTCCTTACGGACACTTCACTAAGCAATTTAGAATCCTCTGTGCTGTCTTTTCCTTGTCTTTGCTATCTTTCTCCTAAAAGAGAATGTTGGGGTGTGGGTGTATGGGATGAGGGTGTTTCAAAATTTTATTGTGAGAAAGCCCTTGAAAATATCCAAATGAAACCTGGCAAAATCAACATTTTCTAAAGGGTCCACCATTCCTGCTATTTTTACCCAATTCAGTCAGACAATGAAGCAGTTTCATGTGTTTTGAAATTATCCCACTATAGTCCATGTAGAAATTCTTTTTGGAATCAAATCTTCAATCTCAAAGTGGGTCAAAATGAGTTGGGTTGCTCCTGAATCCCAAATCACAAAGTTGAACCTAATCATTCCCTGACTGAATCTTGATTCTCTAATTCAGTTCAAATTAAGGTTGATTCACACAGGCTACTGAACTGCCCACTTTCAGGCTAAGATATATAGATGGTAGTGGCATTTTCCTAGAACAAGAAACTTAGGTGCCTGGCAGCCTGTTCAGAGATGAAGATGGTAGTTTCTATTTGTCATATCTGCTTATTTTGAAAACTGGTTTCTCAAAAGTATGTTTCTCAGCATGTCAATTTTGCACTAATCAAGACATGCAGAGATATAGTGGTATGAAAAACTGCAGGTTCTTTTATAGTAAAAAGAAGAGGTTTTGGATTAAGAGAGAGAGATTGACATTATCCTGGGTATTTAAATGTGAGGGCAAACTGACCACGGCATGAATAGGTAGGTCTACCACAGTGCAGATTGCTCTGGTCATCGTTCCATTTATATTCTTGAAATAATAAAGATGCAGCGGCAGGTCAAGGGGTCCGTCGTAATGTGCAAGGCTCACAACTCTGAGTTCACTTCTAAGCCTTATGAACTAATGATATAAGAGTAACAGATAATTCGTGCACTCATATCATGTAATCCTGAAAATATTGCTTTCGATATATTATTTGTATATATCATGTTATGTCTGTTGTAATCTTACAAATTTAATTTCTGTAGTAACATAGTTTTTGTACTGTCCTGAAATTGAGACTTGTATTTTGGGGTTTTTTCTTGATTTTAATATTTGCAGTTAGCTCTAAAAACATTAATATTCAAAAAAATATATACTTTTGCATTTTGATCTTAAACACAATGCTTTAATCTAGACAAAAATGTAATTTAATCTACTAGTATGAATGTACATTGCTATTCAATGTTGTTTACTATCAAGCTAGTACAGATTAACTCTAGGACTTTTTAATTGTTTGGCTCAATAAAACAATATGCTTGCTTCCCTTCCTTAATTCCTCAGCAGTTTCCTAATGAGATCTACAGCTAAATCATATCACTTATGCATTAGCACAATACCCTATGGAGTTTCTACAGCTTGAGTTTAGATGACTCATCAGCTAGAAATCAGGATAATTCCTGATTATTTAAGTTTGAGAACATAAATCTTAAGAGCAATAGAAATAGTCTCTGGGAACAGAAGCTATAGAATGGGTGCTTAGTAAATATATGTCAATATATGTTGTTCATTCATTTCAATGTGCCATTATTATTATTAATTGAATATATATGCTGCTCAACTCCGAGTGACTTATTAATGTGGACACAAGAAAGAGCACAAAGAAACCCTCAGGGTTTGTTTTTTTTTAGGTTCTGAAAAATATCTAAGATGCCTACAGTCATATGATGATGATGATGATGATGATAATGATGATGATGATGATGTAATGAAAGGCTTTGGTATTAAGTTTCAATTTGGAATATAAGGCTTAATACCTGTTAATCTATAATACTCATCAGATATGGACATGAGTGACGGTATCCTTTCTCATACTTTTTTGGCACCAGGCAAATTTCTTTTTGATTTATCAGATTGCTGCTTTTGTAGGTTTAAATGTGGTAGTTATTTTATAGTATTTTTAATCTTTTCTTGCAAACTGCCTTGGGGACTTACATTCAAACCAAGGCAGTACGGTGAGTGATGGAACATGTAGTCTATATGTACATGCTACTTTCTATCCCATAGAGGTGCAGGGACTAAGGGGGCAGCTACTGTTGTTAACCAACAAGACCAAGATATTCAGACTTACCAGATCTGGCTTGAATCTCTTTATGGCCCATAAAGTACCCCTAAGGAAGCATTCACAATGTTTCCTAGCCAGCAATGCCAGTGGACAGCACAAATGAGCTAGGCATTGTCCATCCCTGCACTGGGAAATATCAGTAAGTTTCCAGTTCTGTTGCTGTACAGTAATGTATAAGATTGGCCATATTTCTCATTGATTTCTATATGGTTTAAGATTGTTAACTTTTTCTTCTATAGTGAGGTAATATTACTAATTGCATCCACACCCAGAATAAAGAGGCAAGACACTATATTGATCAAGGTATCTCCACTGCCAGGTAAGTCTTAGAACTCTATTCATTTAACAAATCAACTATGTGGGCATCAGTTAAGGAAAGCAGTGATTCTCTGAAAACAAGATGAAGTTTCAACCTTACGCTGGACAAGTTCATTGCCTGTCTCTGCTAGTCTGGAAGCCTATTCCCAGTTTTGAGGGAGGCTTTCTTGAGTTACAAACCCTTGAGTTAACAATAATGTCTGGGATTCAAACATTACACAGAATAAAGCTCATTTCTAACAAGTTGTGTGAGCTGGCCAAGCATTACAGGACTTTCTTCCCTAAGTTTGAGCCCCACAGATCTTTCACATAGGTTAATCATATCTGGGTGCAAAAATCTGGATGTCAGCAAAAAAATAGATGGCAGCAAAGAGTTAGGCTTCTCTGTAACTGTACTGGTCATCCAGATTTTTGCAGCCCAAATATAGTAACTCTAATTTTATATTCTTAGTACCTCCAAAATTTCACCAGTGATTGTATTCTACTTCTTTGCAGCATTGCCTACTCTCACGGCTGATTATTCTATCCGAATTAAGACAGACATAAGAACAGGACTTCTCCAGATTTTTGGACTGCCACTCCCATGATCTAGTATGGGTAAGAAGGCACAGAGAACTAGGAGGGACGAAACAGTCTTATATAAGGCATTCTGAAACCCTGTCTTCCATTCCAATGCCCTGCTCTTCCTCAAGAGATGATTATATTGCCTTGGTCGTAGCATGGTGGTTGTGCTATCTGTAGGGCTTTAAGGAAAGCATGATGTGTTGAAAAGCAACAAACTTAACCTTGCATGAGGCCATGAAAGGAACACAAAATTCTAACAAAGAAAGACATGTCAACATAAGTACCCTTTAAAGACTGATGGAAAAATTTCAAAAGCAGTCACTTTGGCACAAAAATCATTGTTTGGGTCATAGAGGTGTGTATGAATCTAAAGGTTAATTTTTCGTTATGGTAACATTTTCCAGACAAAGCACCCAGTTTACTGGCATCTTCTCTCTTCTCCACAAAAATTGAACACCAGCCTTTTTTTTTTTTCTGGCCTGCAATGTACTAACTTTGCTAACAAACAATACTGTTCTTTATCATGTCTTTTGAATGGTTTTCATCATTTTAGTAGTTTACATGGCTATAAAATTAATTATAGAAAATAAAGCATAATGATTTGTGGCATTGAAACAATATGATCCACAATAAATAGTTACATTTATACAAATGGGTTGAATTGCACATGCCAGAACCTAATCCAGCAATTTAGTCAAATTACTTGGATGTCATCCCAGGATACAATTTTGTCTTTCAGTAGTATTGGTGGAGAATGAAGGATTGGTTGATGGATGCTGGGGAGGGACCTAGAACATTGAAAACCTAATCAAAAAGGAGACCATAAGAAAGGATTGATTGAAATGATATACAAACTATATCATTAGGCTTCTTAAATAGCCAACAGATAACTCATGTTTCCTAAAATCCTGGAGCCAGAGCACTGAGCCATTGCATAGCTATCAAGCTAAGCTATATGGTAGTTAATTTATTTTTGACTTATGGTTTTACAGCTGAGCCAACTAGCCTTTCAAAATTCTACACCAAATGTTTAGGCAGAGAAACTGAGTGGAGATAGATCTTGTCTCTATTTCTACGTGTGGGTATGTAAATGTGTATATGCACAAACATGTGCACATTTCTCCAGGGGGGCTTGGAAAATCCAACAGTTCACCAATGGGGACAAAGTTCCAGTAGATGAGTCAATAGGGTACAACATGGAAGCCACAGACTGATGTTTTATATTTTTACAATCACTAAAATGCATTAAATTCAGCAAGAATTCTTCTGCCAGCATGAAACGGTTAGTTTCAAGATGGTAGGCAAAAAGTCAGATGCAATCCTACTTAGAAGCCCAGCCAGGGCAAAAACAAAAATAAGACCCCAATATACAGCTTTTAATCTTTCCCTTGGTTCTGTGTTGCTGACAACCTAACACAGCAAAGCTGCTGTTAGTACAGGAGGAGAAATTTTGAAATATCCACCAGTATTTTTAATTCACTTAGAATTTAGAATGTTATAGTCAGTATTCACAGGGCTCAGTTCAGGAAGAATTCCTGTATTATTCTTTCTCAATGCAACTTTACTTGAGTGTATTTTGAAATCTTGTGATATAGTGGTGAAAAAGCTATGAATCAGAAAGGCTCCAGTTCAAAATTGTCCTGTTTTAAATTGACTAGCTGGCCATAGGATGGTTTCCATCTCTCTCAGCTTCTTCCTTTGGCTACTTTGTACCCTGAGAAATGCTTTTCTAAGAGAGCTAGAAAGAATGACAAATGCAAATGGCCAGTACAGCTATCTTTCAGAAACTCCCTTTGCAGTTCAGAAAGCCATGATTATGTCTTCACACATTTGGATTAGGCTGAGCAATGCTTTTTAGAGAAACGGCCATACCGAAGGAATTTTAAATGAATTCATTTTCCACAGAACTGCCTTTAATGCAGCTCTCAAAAAATAGCTGTTGTATTAGATTGAAGAATACTAGATTATTCTTTTCTTTTATACATTGAAACATCATAGAAATTCAGAGTGGTAAACAAGGAAATAGTTCCACAAGCACATACCAGTCCCATTAACCGCCATTTCCAAGCTATACAAAATGATTTGCAAAATCAGGCCTGAATTTATTTAAATGACTTTGATGTAATTTCCAGATTCAGAGGCACTAATGCCACTAAAATCATTTTTGAAGCAAGAACTGTGTCACAAAATATAAAGTGCAATTATGCTACTTACTTTAAGAGCAGCAAATCAGCTCAATTTGCACCAGCATTTGCAGAGCTTAAATTCTTCAAGTCTCTGATTCTAAGCCATACACATTTTCCCATAGGGCACATTTCCTGAGATGTGCTCCCCTGCGTTCATGAAGGCCCATGCTCAACATGGGCAATTGCAGTTGTGAATCAAAGGCCTCAGCATTTCTTGATTCCAATACTCCTAAACTAAGTTTCATCCAGTGCCAGGAAATTTTCTACATTTTTTAACCATTCTCATTCAGTTTGAAGAGAAAGAAATTATTTCATAATTGTGTTTTTTAGGTAGGAAAAAAAGTGAACATTTCATGGATGTGGGATTTGGTTCTTCCACTCACCCAAATTGGCAAGTGGCCAAGATGTATGTAAGTATCCTGATTTTCACAGTACATTCATGATTTCTTTAGCATCCTACCACCTCCTTGGATTCCTGTATTTCATTGTACAGGTAGTTCTTGTTTAGCAACTGCCTCATTTAGTGACCATTCATAGTTATGAACATGATGAAAAATAACTTTGCAACCAATCCTGACACTGATGACCTCCACAGGCCTGTAAATCAAAGGAAAGCTGAAGTAAGATTGTAAGCACAGTCAAGGTTTCACTTAGCAACCGCTTCACTTAATGACTGAGTTGCTGGTCCCAATTGTGGCTACTAAACAAGGACTATCTGTAATAGAAGACATAAAAGTTTTTTTTTTTTTCCACACAGAGAAGCAGAGGCTGAAGAATGTTGGGAACATATGTAATTGAAAATCACAGCCACAACAGTATCAGCCCCCTCTTCCATAGCACTACAGTAAATGATCTCACAAGACCTAAAGCACCTGAAGATGAAGTAAAAAACAAAAGCCTTTTTTTAAAAAAAATAAATAAATAACGTTTTCTGGGGAAAAAATGGAAGACATGTTTTAGTACATATTCATCTTGTGCTTCACTTGTATAAAAGTATTCCACTTTATTTTCCCCCAATATTCCTTTGAGTATAATGCTTCTCCAAGACTGGAAAATTCCTTTCCAAATTACCCTGCTGATAGGCTCCGTTGAACAAGGAAAGAAGCCCGGCTTTCTGCAAATAGCTAGCCCTGCAAAGTGTATACTAAGCAGAGCACAGAGCAATTGGCTTTGGTATTTGCACAATACATATTAAGAAAGCACCGAAGAAAGAGCAATAATTTCAAAATCCTTTTGATTTAAACTTTAATCAAGGGGGAATTTTAAAATCCAATTGATTTAAATGCCGCTCCATTTGAGTGAATAAACCAAACAGGAAGGATGTAGAATCTTTTATTCTGCATTGCTAAGAAAGTCAAATTTAAGAGGGCATTCATTTAAGATGTCAGGTCATAATATGTAAATCTATGGCATAATAAGCCTAGGGACACACTTTATAGTTATATACTCTTTACCCAAGTCTGTATGTACCTAAATGAGTAACATTTCCTTCATTTTGTTTCTCTTATTATGGAATTACTGTATTTATTGTTCTATTGTTGCTGATATTTGATCATTTGGATTGCAATTTCAAATTAGTTGATTTGAATTACAATGTATCTGATGAACCATATATTAAAAAAAATTGTTTAAATGGAATGCATGCTCCTTTTTGATTTTACAGTCCCAGGAGAGAATGAAGACTCCTTCTTGTTTTTCAGTATTTCTGGAAAATATTTTTGTGGCCTGCATTCTACTGGACCATTAAGATTTTTTAAAGTTTTCCCACTCTGGAGGGCTTGCCCTTTGGTTTGCCCTTTTTGTCTTCTCTGCTTCTGTCTCATCGCCCAACATCTTGTGGGACTAGACATGGAGACATGCAGATATAAGGCCAGGGTTGCTCAAAAAAAGCCAAGATGGAAGCTGCAACAGGCTAGAAGTGAACAAGGTGAAAGGAGAACATCAATCTTTCAGAGGAATGCAAAGACATGTACAAAAGTTGATAGATAACAGAAAGCTGCTAGACAATCCCAGGAAGGGGTATAAATAACAACCCTAGTCTGTATGGGTTTTGTAACGGTATGTGGGAAAGACTTTGGGAGACTGGGCAAAGAGATGCTGCCAAGAGAATGGTCAGATAAGAGACAGCATAGCTTGTAACTGGTTAGTGGGTGGGGCAAGAGGCTCAGAAGAGACCCTCCCTAGTCTCTCGGGCTATATAGGAGACAAGGGGGAGAATTGTACTTTCAGACTTGCAAGATTTTGTCAATGTAGCTTTACAATAAAGTAGAATTATCTCATCTGGTTGTGATTCCTATCTGGTTTACCCCATGAGGCTGACAGGTTTACAGAGTACATACTTTTACTGCTTTTTTTTTTTAAGTTGGAGCTTCATTTAGTTGTAAAAAAATAATTCCCCATCAGTCCCTTCCTTTCTTTTAACATTTTCTCCTTTCTGAGGATAATTTAGTGGCTACAGTACTACACAAATGTTATGACATGAATTTTTACTGTGAAACTATCAAAAAGTGACTACACACACACACACACACACACACACAATTTTTCCATTCATTTTAAATAATTCATCATGATTTTGTAAAAGTGTCATCTGAGCATCTCAGTGACTAATGGTAGAGAAGTCATTTCTGCATCAAATGGTTTTGCAACTGAATTTTTTGCTGGCCATAGTTCAAACAGTTCGTTTTTGCTTGTACCATTTATTTTTCTCTCCTGAGTGAAGGACAAAGATTATATGAAATGTATAGTTGTACATATGTATAGCTGGAAGGAAAGAGGAGGAGGAGGAAGAGAGGGAGAGGGAGAGGGAGAAGAGAACAACCAGCAGCAGGGTGGACAGACTCAGTTATAGTGGCAATGAGTGCACCATTGGGAGACCTGTAAGACAAGGTTAGGGACAGATCATCACGGAGAAAATCTATGTGGTCACTAGGATGTGGTCACTAACAACTTGATGGCACATAATCAATCAATGAATCAATCAACATATGTATAGTGGGGGGAGAACTTATACTGTTCTACCACATTAAATGATTTGGGTTGTGAAAGTCCAGCAGCATGACCTCTCCAGGCCACAGTCAGCAACATCATAACACAAAAGAAGAACTTACTGGCTAGGAACAGAAGAGAGATTTAGTTGGCATGCATTTTCTAAGCTTCCTTTTTATTCAAATACATACTCAGCCTGGAATATAGCTTTGCTGTGGATTGCACATTTCTAAATGTTGGAATGCAGTTCTTCACTCAAAATTGCATATATTCAGGGAAATTGCAAACAAAAAGGTATGTATTAGAGAACATTGTGTATGCAAATGCCTATATGCGGTTTAAGAAGTATACATGAAAGAAACTTGCATTAAAAAGTGTTTGTTATGGAAAACTGCATATAAATGCACACATTAGGGAAAATATTCAGTTCAAAATAAATGCAAATGTTGATGGACTCTTAAAAAATATTTGAAAACTTAGGCATGAGAGTTTTACATGAGAAACTAATGAGAACAACAAATAGTTTGAATCATCTGTGTGTACTGTTGCTTCCTTCAACCATCTGAGTTCCAGTAGACTGAATGTTTCAGCATTAGCCTGTGGCTGTACGAGTGGATAGTGCTGTTGCCTATAAGACCCATAATGTCCTGTTTTTAGGGACTTTCTTGGGGTTTTGGAGGGTTTGAAGGAGCAACATGGGCTAAGGAAAAAAAATTGGCCCAATTCTTTAAAGAAAGGGATTCCTAAGGGAAAACCCCCAAATTTCTTAAGGCTCTGCAAAAACCTCTCAAAATTCCAAACAGACAAAAAGAAAAGGCTGAAAATTTGGCTCAATTCAAGGGCAAGGAGTCTGGAGATCATGTGCAGCACATGGGCACCCTGCTTTAGAGGTGATTCCGTCTTGTAATGTATGGAGTGGACCAAAGGCTTCTTCAGATCTGACACATTAAATTCACTGCAAACAGATTTATGTAATTGGCTGAGTATATTAATAATCTGTTCTAGGACATAATAGGTCTGAATAAATTATTCATATACAAACATCTATTAAATGATGGCTTGCCTTCCCTCCCTCTCATTTTCGTTGACATAAATCAAGGAAAAAGACAACTAAACTGCTGGTAAGCCAATGTCAAAGAGACACAAATGATTTGTAAAGGTCACCCACTTGCATGTTAAATAAAAGAAACAGATTCTCCCTTCTATAGCATTAGGAGAAATACAAGGGGAAGTTGTAAGTAAAGTGATAGTCCTGATATTTTAGTTCCTGCCCTTTGTGATACAAGTTTGTATGTCTATTAAAAAGGGCAGGAACTCCTTTGAACCAAAGTGATCGATGGAGATACTAAAAAACTTGTAATGTGTTACCAGCTCTCCATTTCAGGTCAGATGCAGCAGTGTTTAAAGATGGTCAAGAAGTCACTGAGGCAATCTAACATACTTCAGGTAATCTTTAAAGAAAACACTTCAAATGCCTACGTAGAGACTTTACGGGAAATTGATAGATAGGTGGACAAGGATGAGTGCAGGTGGGGGCAGAGCTATCATATTTTATTGACCTGAAAATCCTTACGAGTGGAATTGTGTAAGGAGGAGGAAAAGAAGGCTCTAAGCTGAGGAAGAAAGTAACTTTTGTTGTTATTTAAGGAGATAAAAACCAAAACCATCTTCCTGCTTTGAAAAGGTACACTTAAGAACTCAGTGAGCTCTCTGAAGAATAATTGCACTGGAACTGAATGGGACTTCTAAGGAGGATTTTCTCACTGGCCCAGTGCTGTGAGGCTAAGGGCAAGGGGGTTGATATCCCCAACTGAGACTACAGTATACTCCATTCAAGACTATCAACATCATGGAAAAATTAAGGAGGTCATGTCCCTCCACCATAACCATCAGAATGATTCCCCAGGAGCCCTGTAATTAAAGCAACATTGCCTTTGGATGGAGGCCAGGGCTGCTGATGAAAAACCCATTTGGTAGCATTCAAACATCTCTGATTCATACTCATGAGGAAAAGCATGCTGTGGATCAAGGGCATAACTACTAGGCAGGAAGGAACATGATAGCAACATCAAGACTAGTCACGGCTGAGGCAACTTTACTCAGGAAAGCTCTCCTGCAAACCTGAACTTCCTTATATTTGATCCATAAAGCAGGATCTGCACTTCTTAGAAAGGCTGGCAGAAATGGGAACAAGTCTGCCTTTTGGGAAATGGTGTTCAAAAATTACTGTGGGCAATTTCCAGTTTCGTTTGCTCCCAGGCAATCCCTATATCCAGATCAGAGCAAGTACGCACACCACTCACTTCAGCTAGCAAAAAATATAGCTTGATGATTATTTATCAGCAAACATCAAAAAGTGTTAAATGGCAAAGTAGGGCAAAAGGCAGCAAAAACTGGGAGAGAGACAGAGAGAGGAGAGAGGCTAGCAGACTTAATAGTAACAAGCTACATTGTCTATATCTAAATATCAGAGGGGACAGAACTTTCAAGAGCTATTCAAGAAACAATATTGTGGGAAATTAGCATGGATAGTCCCAAAGAGAGTGGCCTTTAGTCATTCCAGCTTTAACCCTTTTCTATAAACAACGACAGTAGAATAGAGGTGGAAAGTAGTGCAGATGGTGATCCTTTCTCTATTCTGCACCATAAAAGAACAATGTGGTGGATGAGGATGGTGTCCAAAAGATGGATGCTTTGTTGCAAGCCACATCCATCAGGGAGGAAAAAGTAACATAGCAGATAAGAAATATTCCATAAGAAAGAAAGAAAAAAAAATGGATTAAAATAGGAATACAAAATGGAAATGCTAATTGTTTTTCTTAAATGATTACCATTGGTTTTAGCACCGTAGCTGAACACTGTTCAAAGAATATTTGTGATTCACGTTCAGCTCTTAACATAATGGGCTGCACAAGGCTGCCATTTCAGCAAATGCAGTATTAAGATATTGTTGAGCCTCCTCCTTTGCTCCTTGCTTTAACATAAGAGGATCACCAGAGATGACATCTGAATGAACAGCCAATTTCTAACCTGTTTCCATTTATAGTGGGTGCTGCATTTATGTTCTCCTTCTTTCCTAATTTATACAAAAATTCCCATCTTAGATTTTATGTACCTGTTTCTAAAAAGTCAGCTGAGCTGTATTATTGGAATATATTCCAGTTTCTCAGTGAAAATGTATTTTAAGCAAGCTTATTTAGGACCCATGAGAAACTGCTAGAAATGGAAATAACTTATTAAGCTATAGACAATCTATTCAGCAGGCAACAATAACCAAGGCTTTACCTCCATGCTGTCACTCCAAGATATTTCTATGGAGATTGAGAGAAATGAATTATGCATCTCTGCCAATTTCATGCTACTGAGAAAACCTTAGTGCAGACAGTTGTCAAAGCAGACAAAGTTAAAAACTATATAAAGAAATAATTTTTCTTTGTTATTGCCATGGTGTCATTATGGCACATGTACTTTCAAAAGGCCGTATTTGTTCAACTAGCAGTCAACCCATTTGAACACTTTCAACAAAAAAGTCTGTCGCCTTAAACAACAACGTAAGTGACATGTTAGAAAGTCATCAAAATATAAGTGGAAACATAGAAAAAAATTCGCAGTTGCAATTATGCTTTCCTTTACCCCAATAGGATATGTAAAATACATACAGCTATGTATGTATGAAATTCTGGTGGAGAAAAGTATTCAGAAAAGATGGAAAGTCCTACAAGGAAATAGGATCAGATTACATGACAGGAGAAACTTTCTAGCTGTAATTAGTAAGGAAGATGACCTTGATGGAGATATGCAGGAGTTGTTGCCAAGGCAAAAGGGGCTGAAGCATTTTTTAAGTCTAGAATGGGGAGGTAACATTCAGAAGCAACTCAGGCAGACACTGAACTATAAGAAGGAGGAGGAGGTACAGCACAATCAGACTTGCAAGATTATGTTATTATAGTCAATTTCAATGGAAGTAGTTTTAAGCTTCCTGTGGAATTGATTTCCTGGCTGGGTCTACCTAGTGGGACTGACACTAACAACAGGAACTCTCAGCCAGTAGAACAAGCTGTCATGTGAAGTGGGTAGTTCTTCACTGGAGGTTTTCAAATAATGGTTGGATGCTCATTTATCAGAGATGCTCTAGTAGATCCTGCACTGAGCAGGAGATTGGACTAAATGACCCTAGCTCCATGATTGAATGATTATCTGATACTATAAATGTGGTGAATCAAATAGCCTATTAAACTATCATAATGTACTCCACCTTGGTGGTTCATGAAGATACTTCAGAATAATACTGCTGTACTCCTGAACTCTGTGTCTTTGAAATTCTTTACTCCCTGTGGAAAAAAAAGGCTTGGGGGAAAGGGGTCTTTTGCAGGGAGTAATTTCTTTTAGAAGTGTACAGGTGTGAATAGCTTCATGGAAGAAACTAGAACAGTGTTGTCCAAACTTGGCCACTTTAAGATGAGTGGACTTCAACTCCCAGAATTCCCCAGCCAGCCAGTTCTGGGAGTTGAAGTCCACTCATCTTAAAGTGGCCAAGTTTGGACAACACTGAGCTAGAATAAGATAGCCCTCTGCAGTAAGCACACAGAGCAAAAACAGAGATATAAGGAGGCTACCTCCTCCTCTTCCTTCTCCCCTCCAGCACTAATAATAGCACTATTCCCCTCAGACCTATTCACTTCTCTTTAATTCATCCCCAACCCAAACAAACTGAGCAACTGAAAGGGACATTTGGCTCTGCACTAACTCTGCCCCATTTTGATTAATATTAGCCAAGAACCAGTAGATTGCTCTAATACAGTACCAATCCAGTCAAATAGTCTGTCTCCTAGACTCAGCCCAGGGTTATCCAGTGATGTTGAATGGTAGGAAATTTAGGAAAGAAACACTTCTTCACACTGAGCATTGCTAAACAATTAATGTAATTTCTACAATACACAGTTAAGGCCACAACTTTAGATAGATTTAAATCGATTTCAAGGAGGATAGTCTCATTACAATATCTGACAAAATTACAGAACAGAAATCTATAATGGAATCTCTAATTTACTGCTGAAAAATAGTGTACAGTTAAAATATTCTTATTCTTTCCAGAAGTACTGTTTTTCACAATTGTAAAATCTACAATTTAAAAAAAAACAGACAAGCTATGGGTTTTTTTAAAGTTCTAATGAAACAAAGTATGTTTCTCTTTCATCTTTTCCCTTTCCCTTTGCCCATATCCTATAGTCAGACAACGTTCTTTCATTTATATCAGGATTCTGAATTTTGTTGAGTGCTTGGCAAGAAAAGACAGAGGGGCAGGGTGTTAAAATATGCTGAATTACTCTGATTCTCACTGTTTGGAGAGCACTTGAGTTTAGAACAGAGATTGGAAACTGTAATGAAAATATCTGAGTTACAAGTCTGAAATAAGGTCATGCATTAAAATAACAGGATTTTTTTTTTTCAAAATATGGCTATAGATAGTAGGGCTGAATATTACTTCATATTATTCTGAAGCAAAGAAGTGCTTCAGAACACATGGGGACATGAATTTAACACCTGTCTGGAACTTCTTAAAGCAGCCATGTCTTCCTGGCATTATGTGACAGTACACCAGAAAAATTTGCATTTGGGGTCTGCCATCAAATCCAAAGCAATGTGCAGCTGTAATGGTCTTCTCTGAACCTGGGAAAGAGGACAAGGTTTTTGAAAACACTGCAAATTCAGAACATCTGGAGATCCTTCCTTTACCTGATAAATGGTTAGCTACATTTCCTGTTCATCAAAGGGTGGTGAGCAAGAACATGAAAAAAGCTCTGCCCTATGCAAATTCAATGTGATCCTAAAAGTGAAAATATTTCATTGTCAAGATTCATATAACATTATGCTGTCTTCCCCCATTCAATAAAGAGTGGAATCTGGCTATCAAATGTTTGATAACAACCCTAATTGATAAAATGCTAATACAGGTATCAGGTAAAGAGATGACAATTTATGAACCCTGACTGGACTGATATTATTAGACTATTATGCATGTCATCCTTTAGCATAGGCTGTGCTGAGTGGGATTGATGTTTTAATTCCTATATAGGCTGCTGACCTCCAGCAAATCCAAATCCAGAGGCTCTAGCAGTCAAATATGCCTTGTTGGGGCTTATGTTTGTCCTACAATATTCTCCAGTGTCTATAACATTCTTCATTCCTATACTCTATCTCACCCACTCCTCAAGATTCATCAGTCTTCCCTGTCCATCTAACCTTGTGCATGGAACAGGGACAATGCATAGTAATGAAAAGGTATGAAGAAATAGCAGAATTCAGATATCATTTCTTTCTGGCAATATGAAGCTAAAAGAGTCAGTTCTGCTTTTCTTGCCAAGCTTTCAGTATTAAGTTTCAAAACTGCCAACTAAAAATGCATGGGTCCCATTGATAAAGCAACATCCATGCACTGAAAATATAAATACATAATAGCTGTCTGGTAAGGATATAGCATATTATGTTTTTCAGCTGAGACTGAATGACAAGCCAAAAGAACTTAAATAGGTGCAGGAAATATATTTTTAATTTTCTGGTTTACAGTCTAAGATAAAATGTTTCTGCATTTCTGACAAAGCAGCATTGTAAAACTACTTAAAGAACCATTTGAAACTCACAGGGATGTTTCCTAAATGTCACATTGAGAAAATGGATAGTTGATCACTATATTCAGAAGGCCTAAAGCAATAAAAAATGCAGATATTCCCACACTACATTATTTTTTTACATCTGGAATATAAATGATAAGACTAACAAGAATTGCATACTTAACTAGATGCCCAGTTTTAACAACAGACATTTCCCTTCAAAGAACCAGTGTTCCAATTCTCAGAATATTGATGGAATTATAATTTATGTAGAACACATTACCCAGGTGTTCTGGCCGAGATAGTAAATGGAGAACATCATATATATGACATACTGCTTTCCATTAACCCCCTGGCACTGGCAATTTCACCCCACCCCTTTACTAAAGACTAATCCATTTTTCCCTTGGTACTTAGCATTCAAATAAAATTCTCAACTGTTGGTGCCAAAATATTTATACACTTTTCAGAAGGAGAAAGGCATATGGTAATTTGGATCCTTTGCCAACAATACTTCTTATTATATAAAATTAAGAATAATGAAAAATAAGCTTTTAGAGTAAAGCATTTTTCAGGTTACTGCATCAGAGCTCCTCCTCTCAAAGGAAGATAATGCATCCTCTGATTCATATAGTTCCAGGGCTGGGTTCATCCTGATGGCTACATTTGCCTTGCTTCTCTGCCTTGGTAGTTGTTGCCTATTTAGTTCATGTTGCAGCTTCCCTTGACATAGCCTTGCCTCATAGTATCATCAGGTCATGTCACCAAGCTTCTCTGTGCATGAAAAGACATCTTTGGCTTTCTATCATACCCCCCTTCCAAGAAGGGAAACAGAAAACCTCCATGTCCTTTTCATTCTTTACAAGAAATCAATATTCAGATGCATTCAACCAACTTGTACACAGTATGGAAGGAAGTACACACTTAAGAAAATTACAAGCTGATGCTAGAGTTCCCTGTATGTGAAATTTTCTGAGCCAGGATTAGTCATCCCATGACTGCTTAGCAGTGTCATGGAAACTGTATGCACAGCACGTCATTCAATACTTTGTAATTTTAAGTAATGCAAGTGAATTTTGTTTCAAGCCGAGATGGCATCAGCAGTATCCATTTTCAGCTGAGATATTTAATCTATGCTGTATAAGACCTTTCTATAGTATGACCTGAAAACAGGGGGAAGTGAATTCTGTACCAATAACTACTTGGGAATAACACCTCTCTACTTATTATTATTAGGTAGTTTGCACAACCACAAAACCACAAAGTGCACAATAGTCTAAATATATAAGCTCTCATGAATTTAGATGAATACCACTAATGGTATCAATGTAACAATACAGATTTGTCAGAAGCTTTTTCAATACATAACCATTCTTTAGATCTGATGAATATAATGAATTACCATCATCATCATCATCATCATCATCTCTTTACCAAGGTGTAGTACAAGTCACAATAATTACCAACTTACATCCAATAAAATTAATTCACATCTCAGAAGCCAAATAGCAAACAAATATTAAATATAAGACAAGCCAAACACAACAACCATACATATTTAAAACAGCTGTGTGATACGACCAAGCACATATACAGTATCTCAATAATTAAACTAAAACAGGTGTTAACCTAGGGTACATCACAATTAAAATGGGATACACAGCCCCTATATTAACCAGTTCAGCAAATAAAAAGGTGTTTAAAGCCCTTTTGTAGACCATCAATGTTGAAGGGAATAACGGAACTGATTCCACAGTCATGAGTCCAAGTCTCTTGAAAACCTGGAACCTGGACACTGCAGTCCAGGTGTCAAGAACAAAAAGAAGGCACTTCTCATAGAAAAATAAGAAGCAATCAGGACCATAAAGAGAAATAAGGAGTGACTGATATTCTAAACACAAGCACCAGTAGTTTAACAGGCTTCTGGATCTAAATAGGGAATCAATGAGCAGCACTCTGTTGTAATAAGACATAAGAATTGCATAGAAAGTCCAAAAGAGCAACACTGTTCTAGATTAAGTCAGGGGAGGGACAGAGAAATTAGAAACACTTGACAGAAGATGATTGCAGTAATCTAGGTTTGGAAGAAGGCAAGAATGAATAAAGCTCTTCGTGGAATTAGCTTAAATTCCGTGTGATCAATGTGTACTTTACAAGGGAATGGGAAAATACAAAGAGCAGGCTTCCAAGTGATGTTCTATGGTGGACTAGACATCTTTAAAGGAGCAGAGATGCTGCTGCAGTAGTGAACAGCAGCCAGCAGTGATTTCTGGCTGGCAAAGCCTTTTCAAATAAAGGAGAAACCAAGAGATTACCCAACTGTGCCCCAGACAACTGCCCCTCAGGAGGAGACTGAGGGGATGGAAGTCGTGCAGTTTTCTTGTTCATAGAGTGGCTGGGGACCACAGGAGAAACACCTCACTCGCACTTGCAATGCACAGCCTTTTAAAGGACACTAAGTCCAACCAAACCCTTACTTTATTAATCACTTTTCGATACAATCAATTTACAGTTGAAAAGAGGTCTTTGAAAACAGCAGGACAAAGAAAACAGCCTCTTGATGAATTAGATTTCTTTCTGAATTACAGAAAGTAAAACAAAGGAAATACTACTTTTAAAAGACTTTAAAACAACAACCAAGAGTTTAATCAAGATTTTGACTGAGAAAGTTATAAACAGATAAAGGAGATGGTATAAAATCTGAAAGATATTTTGGCAAAAGTGCTTTTAGCATTACTTCAAATTAATTAAATAAACAGACTTGACTTTTCTGGGAATGTTGATTGTTTGACAACAAACAGAAAAGATAATTAGTGGAAGTTACAAAATAAGGAGACAAGTGTAATATGAGACTGACTGTGTCATCTACACTACAGAAAGACAGATTGGACTAAAGCCTTAAGAGTATCAAGTGAAAGAGGAAAAAAAGAGAAGCCTGCTTTTTACTTTCAGCTTTGTAATTGACTTATTTTTACTTTTGGATCACAAATTAAAAAATGGCAGCCACCAGAAAAAATGGTGAGGGAGGGAGAGGTTCCTTAGAGCAACCAACAGATAAAGGAATTACCCCAGATATATTACAAAAAAGATGTTTGAAGAAATCCACATCCCTGATGGTACTGTCTATTAATGAAACGTATAGTGGGCTGAAAGAACTGCAGTTGCTTTGTTCTTTCCAGACCAAACCCAAAAGATTGGCAGGTCACAATGCAAAGCTAAATAAGGCCAGATGGAGGAAGCAGATATCACGCAGGAAAGCTGAGCCAGTATGATGTGGCTTTTTCTTACTATTGATCTGCTGTTGTTTGATGTTATTTCCAAATACTCCCATTCTTGGGCTGTTTCACTCTCTCTCAAGCTGTGCCATTGAAGTAGTGGCAAATGAGGAAAAGATCTGGGAACAGAACCATCTCTTGCTATTGCAAGAAGTCCATTTATTTCCAAGGAAGGAATGGAATATTCTGATAATAGGAAAACTAAGAAATAATTTAGCACTAGTAAGGAAATGAACTAGATGACCCAGAAGGATTTTCTCTCTGATGCCTATAATTCTGTAATTATAAAGAGCCAGAGCTTCCCAATGCCCACTTGGAGGGGTTAATTAGACATTCAGATTGAGATCATGGTATATAAGCAAATGCTAATGCCTCTACATCAGGACATACCATTATGTACCCTCTTATTTTTTAGCTTGAAGTGGTTATTTTTCCCACAAAAATATAAAAATTATATATTCCTTACATGTGTGGCAATTTGTAATACTCTGAGGGTCCTTGGATCCAAATAAAAAACCACAAGTACTATGTTTGCATTAGTTTTGTTCTAACATAAGTAGTTATTGATTTAATGGAAGATATAGAGGATAATACAGTATATATCCTATAGTTAGATAGATAGATAGATAGATAGATAGATAGATAGATAGATAGATAGATAGATAGATAGACAGACAGACAGACAGACAGACAGACAGACAGACAGACAGACAGACAGATCTCCTTGATAGAGGAGAGCCAGTTTGGTCTAGTGGTTAAGGCCCCAGGCTACTTAACTGTGAGTTCTACTCCTGCCTTAGGGGGACTGTGAGTTCTACTCCTGCCTTAGGCATGAAAGCTGGCTGGGTGACTTTGGGCCAGTCACTCTCTCTCTCATCCCAACTCACCTCACAGGGTTATTGTTGTGGGGAAAATAGGAGGAAGAAGGAGTATTAGGTATGTTTGCCATCTTGAGTTATTTATAAAAATAATAAAGGCAGGAAAAAAAATCTTCAAAAAAATCCTTTTGCTAGTTTGCACCTTGTTTGTTGAGAAGGCCTAGCAACCACTCCAGCATTGATTTGGAACTATGGAGATACACCAAAGATCAAGGGAAGACCAAAGAATGTAAAGTTAGTATAAATACTGTTTTAACTAGGAAACAAGCTACAGAAGCCAATATTTAACCCAGAATTAAAATGTGAACATAGTATGTTATACATGTCTACTCAGAAGCAACTCCTACCAAGTTCAGAAAGGCTGTATCCTGAAGACAAGGATACAGGATTGGAAATTAGCAAAGTATAGAGAGAACTGTATCACTTATTAGAAGTAACATAATGGCTAAGAGACAATGGAATATGTGCCCAATTGATACACCTATTATAATGTTCAGGATACACAGACACTCCTGCAAATAATAGCTGTGTTTACCCAGATTCTCAGAAAATGCATTGTTATGTGACTTATAGGGCATATCCATATTGCCAGGTGGTCCTGTTGCAAATACAATCATTTCTAGAGGGAAAAAATGGACATCATTCCCTTCTCTTGTCCCTAGCCCACTGCAAATGTGACCTCCACTTATAATTTCCCGCTCCAAACAGAAAGTAATATTTTACAGCTTAGGCCAGTTGAAGTGTTGACATCCAGGTTGCCTACTACATCTTATTTTCTTTCAGGAAGCCCCTGCACCTTGAATATCTACTGCACAGGGCAGGAATACCCCTGAACTCATTTTCCCAGCTTTGTCTCTATTAGGTCTGCTGCAGCTTCTGTTACAGGTCTTTCTTAGCACCATTCTGGTTACAACATTTGCCTAATGTGCATAAGATACCCAATTTGAAACCTGACAGAAATATATTTTTAGAAAATTATTTAGAAAATTAATTTTTGTTGTGATCTCTCTCTCTCTCTCCTCCCCCCCCCCCCATCTAGAGGACCATTTCATATTTTCCAGTTATTTGTGGTAGAAGGGTTTCATCTAAGCTCCAAGTAGCCCAAATTTAGGGGGGGAAGTGTCCTGTTTCAAGTTTCAGACTCATGCACACACAGTTGCTAGGTGAGAATAGCAATTTACTCAAGGCTGAGTAGATAACCAGCAGACAAGGAAAGGAATGTATATCAAAACAGAGTCTCCAGGAAAGAAAGCTTGCCTGGGTAATTTTGCTTTCAGCAGGAACATGCAGAAGAGAAGCCAAAATCCAGTCCAAAGTTCAGAGAGCCAAGTAAGGTTTGCCAGCCAGTCTGAAGGTCAGAGTTTCAGGTTTCGTTACACGGGCAGGATCACAGGAATGATGCCACAGCAGGAGATCAAACAGTTGTTCCCAAGAGAGAAACACAAGTCAGGATTGCCTCTTCAATCAGGCTGCAGCTGGCTATCTTCAATTAAGATAGTTACTCCCTTGTTTGGCATGGAGCCTCACTGAGCGTCTTTGCTATGCTCTCCACTCCACTCACCAAGTCTGAGGGCTTCGGGGCTGTACCTCATTATCTGACTGCTTCAGCTGTTTTGATGGTGCCTGTGTATGATCAGCCTCAGGTGATTCCTGGCGTGGTGTCTCTTGAGGCTGACATCATACTGGTTCAACTGGAGCAGCTTCTTCAGAGTCAGAAACAGAGTCTGAGTCCTGACAGGAAGAGGTGTTACAACTCATCTAAATGTCCCAGTATAGAAAAAGAAAATCTAACACCAGCTTAGAATTGAGCCAGCCTTAACACAGGATAAGAACAACTTATTGTTGTAACAGATACCCACTCAGCTTGGGAAGGAAAGAGTCTGTTGCTAGCCACACGCTCTTTGTTCTGTTGATACTATGCTCCGAACTAGAACATGATGTCTAGGTAGGTATATACATGACTATACTAAATTATTATATTATCCACAAATTGAAGGATCATAAAAAGAAAAAAAAATGTACTTAAGCCAGACCACATGTAGTTCCCAGCTTACATTGTGGATAAGACTCCTAGAATATTGCCAAAATGTAAAATGTAAAGCAGAAAATATAATAAAATATAATCTATTATGGGTCTTTGCAGGATTTCTGTTCTTTCTTCAAATATTTTGTTGTTGTTCAGTTGTTAAGTCATGTCCGACTCTTCTTCAAATATACCATACGACAATCTCACTTTTACCACTGAAACTGGAATTGCCCAAAAACCAATATCAACATTTCCATTTGACACTAATAAAGCCATTAAATATTTGAGTCCATTCATTTGCTCATGTTGATGTATCCCTGGCCCATATCAGCATATTTGTTCCTTTCAATGGAAGGAACTTTCCTGCACGCGTATTTATTCATTCATTTATTTATTTATTTATTTATATTTCAAATTTGTCACAGCCCATCTCACTGCAGAGTAACTCTGTATGCTTTTGTTTAGATTATTTCAGTTGTCCAGTCCAATTAATGAGACACTCCTGGGTAAAAGAAAAATCTGAACATCCCTTGGTGTTTCTGCAGTGGTAATCAACTGCTTGACTATGGCATTGTATTTTGACTTTTTACTACCTGGAAAATAATCAAGAAAAATATTAGACCATTGAAGTCTTCCATGTCTGAAATAGTGTTTAATTGATTGATTGACTGATTATGTGCCATTAAGTCATTGTCAACTCTCAGAGACCACATAGATGGTCTTCATGAATCTGCCACTAACAATCTGTCCCTAACCTGGTCTTTCAGGACTTCCAATGGTGCACTCATCATCACTGTAACTGAGTCCATCCACCATGCTGCTGGTCTACCTCTTCTTCTCTTTCCCAGCATTAGAGCCTTCTCCAGAAAGCCAGGTCTTTTCATAATGTGTCTGAAGTAGGATAATTTGCGGCTGGTCATATGTGCCTTGGGTGAGAACACTGGGTTGATTTGTTCAATGATCCATTTGCTTTTCCTGGCTGTCCACAGTATTCTCAGGAATCCTCTTCAACACCAACATGCAAAAGTGTCAATACTCCTCCTATCCTACTTCTTCAAAGTTCAACTTGCTTCCACAGAGTGCCACAACAAATACCATTGCTTGCATTATTCTAATAATTGTAGGTATAGACCAATCACAGTAGCTGAATATATGTATTTTCCAAGGCCTCCATGACTGCTCTACCAAGTGCAAGCCTATTTCTTGACTACTTGTTCCTTTAATGTTGGTGGTTGATCCTAAAAGACAGAAGCTCTTTATTTATTTTAGTGGAGAACTTTCAGAAAAGATTACTCAGTCCTAAGAAAAATGAAAGTGTGAGAAACTCAAAATAACCCTGACTTGATTTTATTTAGACAGGGCGGAGAGAAGCTCTGTCTGGGTTTGAGAAAATGAGGAAAAATAATTACTTTTTTCAGGGAAAAAATAGATTGATTTCCTGATGCAAGCTCCTGAACTCCATGAAGTTCTTTTACAGATATGTAGCCCATCTTCCATTGTCTTTCATCCTAAACACCTGCCACCTTGCAAAATGATTACCTGATAAATTAAATTTCATAACAACATGTTAGTCTACAAATGTGTATGCATTTTCTCTCTGTGACAACCCTTGGTGTTATTAATATTTACTTATTTCACATATCCTGTTCTTCCTCTCAAGAATGCATAACAATGCATACAATGGCCAGGAGACACCAAAATCCAGGTGGTGAATAGAGCACAAATTTATTTATTTAGCTACAGCAGTGGCATTCTGTTATGCGCTGGTTCAGACTATTGTCTGGATTATTGCCAACCCTATTGGAAACATAAGAAAGAAGATAATAGTTTTGTCCTTCCACTGTAGCCATTTTTGCCTATCACAATCAGAGCTTACCTCTGTATCCGAACCATGTAAGAAACTCTCCTACACCATTGCTTACATAATATCACTGACTTCCACGCATCTAGGAAGCATTTTCAAATGCAGATGTAAATTCCAAGGGTTTTACATGAGAGTCTTGCACTATCAGGGAGCTTTTCAACAGCATCCAACTTAGGATATGAGCAAGTTCATACTGGGGCATGCAATCCTTCAACTGCCCTGGACCAAAACCATTTAGCACTTGACAGATTAGACACAGTGAAAGCAATATTTGGCTGGTTCATCTAATATCATTTTAAGAGGGCTTTAAAAGAAAATGCTTTCTTTGCATTTAATTTGAGATTTTGTTGTAGATGCTGATCCTTCAGTTGGCTCACTGAAATATTGGATTGTTTTGCCTCCAATATGATTTCACTGAAACTAGCTTATTCCGAATTTGCTGTTTAAATATAAGGGCTGGCATGATATTTATAGCATAATTCATCTTGGGAAGCAAGTGGGATTGAGCATTGTTAACAAGCATATTAAATACAAATAAATTAATTTATTGCAGTGTTTTACAGCTGATGCCAAACTGGTGCCTTCCAAATGTGTTGCACTTCACCACCCAAAATCTCAACCAATATCCCAAGTAAATTCTGCTTTTAAAAAATCTTAATATTTAATGTTATATCTCTATTTGTTTTCTCTAATTTGCATATTGTACATTAATGCCTATCTTATCATTGTATTTATAAGGCCTAAAAAAGGACATTTTCTTTCATGCTTACAGTCACAAAAAATATAGCAAGAAATGGAAGAAAGTTGGTATTTCAATCAATTCCTTTACATTGTATGGGATAGAATTCACAAACATTAAACCAATTAGAGAAAATGTATAAAGTACCACTGAATATATAAAAAATTTATTGTCATGAGCTGATATTTCTAAATTTATCATTCTTTACAAAGGCATATTGACATCTAAATTAATACAATTAAGTCACACAACAGATGAGAGAGCCTATTTATAAACTGATTTATAACTCTAACTCAAGAAATCATTCCAGACTTATGATCTCATTCAACACATTTCTTAATTATTTATGTATGTGATTTATGTAATTTATATCCCACTTTTCTGCCCATAGCTAGGTCTACTATACGTGGGCTGCAAAATCCAGATGACCACTAGAGAATATTCATAAGGCAGTTAAATAATAATGAAACTAAAGCTTAAATATACTGGTGTAGGCTTTCACAGCTGGTATCTGTTGGGCAGTGTTGGGTTTCAGGGTTTAGTGACTGTGGTCTAGAGAACAGATTTCCTGACATTTCACTGGCATCTTCAGACACTTTGCATCTGAAGGCTATTCAGACCACTTTGCCTCTAAAGATGCCAACCACAGTTGTTGGTGAAATGTCAGGAAATCTGTTCTCTAGACCACAGTCACCAAATCCTGAAGCCCAACATGCCTAAAGCTTAAATATTTGGGACATACAGCGTGGATAACTATGACGCTTAGAGAATTTGAAGGCAATAGAAAAAGAGGGCAGTAGAAGACAAGATAGATAAATCCTATAATTGATGTTACAAGCATAAATTTACAAGAACTCAGAGAAGCAGTTACTGATAGATACTTTCTACTGGATTGTGAAGTCAAAGCAACTAAACAAAAACTAGATGACAGCAAAGACATTCAGACAACTCCAATTTTTGCAGCTTGTATTGTAGCCCTAGAGTATGTGAAAGCTACATGTCAACAGTTTTGTTGATGGCACACATGAACGAAAACTAGCAATGTAATCCTATGAGAATTCAGAAGACAATGGACCTAATTAGGATTTAATTCTAACTTGCATTACAGCTGGGCATTAGGATAGGTAGAGGCATTTCTTTTCTGGTGGAAAAGAGCAGTGCCACTGTGGAGACCTCCATAACAGGAGGTTGCAACTAGAAGGCTTTCATTTGGCAATCACCAGCAGAAGCTTCTGTCTGCCATATCCAAAGGCCTTCTGTATCCTTAGTAGACATGGAACTTTAGTTTCTCAAACTGAAGTTTATAGAACAGGTTTCCTTCTACTTGAAGCCAGAGGAAGTAAAATGTATAAGGAATTGTAATTCCCCAGGTATATCATTCCTCTCACTTATTACACTAACTGGCATAGGTCAACTTTAAATGGGAATATCCTGCTGGCCCACTTAGGATTCATTTCGAATAAAAGACTTCAGCCTACTTATTTTTTTCATACTTCCAATAGTGTTGATTGTTACATTTCTATGATTTGAAAATAAGAGTCAGATTAGAAACATGTAAGTATACAGTTTCTTCACTGGTTTGTCAAATGTGAAATGATATATTGGTGAGTTTTTAAATTTTGTTTAGATATCTTATATCTAAACAAACAAGTACATCAAGTGAGTAAAAATTTAAAAACTCACCTTTGGCATACATAACAATTATTTTTTAAAAAATAAATAATAAATAAATTGCATGGTTAGATAACCAAGAGAAGATTTCAGGCAAGAATGTATAAAAATAAGATGAAAATCAAATTTAAACCCTAACCATAAACAAACATAAATTGAAAGGCTAAATCAGTTCTTACTACAGTTCTCTAGGCCTATGTAGGAGAGGAACTCTGGATGGAGTCAGTGTTCTTCAGACTCACCAAGTTGGAATTCTAAGCATTTGTTGCTATGTAACATATAATTCTTTACACTGTAGGGATGTCACCTGGTACATTTGGTCCAGCTAATTTAATATGGTCTGCACTGACTAGCAGTGCAGCAGTCCAGGGTTTCAGCACTACCTGCAGAGGTTAGTACCTTTTCTATCCCAGCGTGGTTATGCAAAGCAGACTCTCTGTTCATTTTCAATAGAAAACCTGCAGTGTTTGTGCTAATTTCAAAACCCCTATGCAGGAGAAGTTTCAACTTCTGGTAAGAGTTATCTGTCTTGCAATCAGCTGTTTGGGAGAGTATCAGAAAGAGGGCCTGCACCCACTTGTACCTGATGCTATCTTCTCCTCTGAAGCAGCATATTGGCCTCACAGGGTAAAACTGATAGGAACCACAACCAGATGAGCTATTTCTACTTCATTGTAAAGCTACATTGACAGAATCTTGCAAGTATGAAAGTACAACTCTCTCCCCATCTCCTTTACAGCCCAAGAAACTAGGGAGGGTCTTTTCTGAGCCTCTTGCCCTGCCCACTAACTAGCTGCAGGCTATGCTGTCTCTTATCTGACCATTCCCTTGGTAACATCTCTTTGCCCAGTCTCCCAAGGTCTTTCTCACATACCATTACACAGCATGAAAACAGTCCCAGGGCAAATTTCTTAGATGGGACTCCCCACAATCCTGAGAGAGTTCACATGGTAATCCCCTCCCCTCCCCCCCAAGCTACCACAACTGGGGAATGGCCAGGAGAAAAGGAAGAGTGTCTTATGGCCACTTCTTCCCTGCCATCACTGCAGTCATATATGGGTCTTCCCACATCTTCTTAGCCCCTATGAAGTGAGCAAGGCAATGGCTGACTCAGCAGATGAGGAGGTAGTGTAGTAGGATTAATAGCTCTCCCTCCTTCCCTTCCTTGCACTCTACCACTTCATCTCCTATCTGAGCCTTAGATATTAGATAGGTAAATGTATGGGGATGAATACATCTGTGGGTGTGATGGGAAGATGTGCCTCAAAGTATTTCATAACTTTAAATACGCCTGGCAGATTTTCCTTTAAGCGGCCATCAGCTTTCAAATGTTGTCCTCTGTGTCTAATATAAAGTAGATATGTCATTTTCTTATTGATATTCTGATGCATTCTGCAAGTTAAATTACACTGGCACTTAAACCAAAGAAAACAAGCTTTAACACCAGAAAGGAAACATGGAAACACTAAATTCCCTTGAATGAAAGGAAGAGGAATTTTAAAAATTAAAAAATAAGGAAGAGATGCATGGCAAACATGATATAATGATTAAAAAATATGCTAACACATTGCTCAAGGAAAATTCCAGACATCTGTTCAAAAGGAAATGAGGCCCTGGATATATGTCATTGGAATTATTAAAATACCTGTCAGAAAATATTTGTAATTAATAAATATTTGCATGAGCTGTAATAAAAAATAAATAAATAGGGTGAATATTATATATGCCGCTATGAAGCTAAATTTATTCTGAACAAAACATTTGAGAACAGATAGCTGTGCTCAGCCTGTAGGATATAGATGTGCAAATTATTTTAATGACTTTATAATCAATTTGGGTTGATTAATAAGATTAAAGGGATTGTGTTCTATTTATATTTTCTAATCTTAGGCAGTTGTTTGTTAACACAGAAGCAAATCTGGGCACCTCCCCCCACCATGCCTGTTTTTAATCCTAGTATTTTTGTTACAAAACTAAGTATCAGTGGGATCTGACTGCTTTATACAAGATTATATGATTAATTAATAAATTAGCTGGTGTGGATTTAAACAAAAGCACTATGTATATCAGAGGACAAAACAATGGCACGTCTGATGCCAAACGTGTCTTTCTTCAGGCTGTCCAGCATAACATTTATATGCCACTGAGGGTAGCCTGAGTAGGTGACATACAAATGTGGATAGATGAAGGGGGAAAAAATGACAATTATCCCCCCCCCGCCCCAAAATCTGTGTTACCCTTCCCTCAGTCGCCACCAACCAGGACGCTCAATGCTCTTTTTCACCCATAAATTCACCAGCCAGGAAACAGGATTTTGTCTCCCTTTTTCTTCTTATAGGCAAAGCTTTGTAGAAACCAAATATGGCAGGAAGCCAGAAAATTGACTAATGTCAAGGTTTTATATTGCAATTAAGCTCTTATCCTGTTCTGCATTCTCAAGAAGATTTATATTAAGTAGATTTATTGCAGAGAATTAGGAAACCATACATATGAAAGCATCCTCTGTATAACTGCACTCTGAATTCCTGTCCTCCACGATATTAATCCCCAGGTTTAAATCCTGGGCCTCTTCGTCCCACCTTTTCAAGTCTGTAGCTGGGTGGTTGCTTATTTCCCAGCCTTGAAGGTTCTGCTGTCTGCGCCGTCTTTCCAAACAGCTTTTTCTGGCACGAGAATCAAAGATTCCTGTCTCACAAGGTTCAAACTTTACAGCCTCAGCAGTTTCAGCTCAGCACACATCAAGCTAATCTAGCCATGATTTATTGAAAAAGTTACAATTAGCTGGGTTCATACATCATGCTTAACCAGAGGTTGGCAGGGGTGGTCATCCTGGGATCACAACACCAAAATGGTGATATTTCAGTAGTTTTAAATGGGATGAGTTTGCCTACCCTTAACACCCCCAAAGTAGACAAAAAAGATCTCTACTGATGACTCTGAACTCCCCAAACATAGCCCACTTCTGACATAATATTAGTTTACAAAACACAGTTAATGAATTCATGCATCATCACACTAATCCAAGGCTTGGTAAGCTTTGATTTATTGAAAACTATGTGTTAAATCATAAATCACAGTTCACAAATCATGACCGTTTACATACTGTAGCACCCTATGCCAAAGCTAAGCAAACTTGTCTCAATGTGATGTGTGAACCAGGTCAAACTCTACATTACCTCAACTCACAGAGTCAACCGCCCCCCCTAAAAAATAACCTTCTAGTTTAGTAATGTGTGAATCCAGCCACTGTTCTGTGCAAACCTTAGTTTACAAATACTGTTTTGCACACGTATACAAAACAAAGGGTTCTTTTTCTTTTCTACATGTTTGTGACTAAGTGACTGGGACGGTTCCTTAATTCCTTTTTTGTTTTGTTTTGTTTTGTTTTGTTTTTTTGGTCAGGCAGCTGAATGTGCTCTGTGCACCACAACTGATCAAATCAAGTTGCACTGCTAGTGTCTCCATGATTAATTGTTGTCACAAGTATGCCACACATAATATTACTACTCTCTAAGAAAAATTATGCTGATGAGATTATAGCATATTTTTCTATGTATCTTGGCCTTGTTTTCTTGTGCTTGTTCTTCACTTGCAGGCATTTTCATAATTCAAGTTTCTTCTGTATTTAGTCATATGCACATCTGGAAGATATAGCTAGCATTTCAACTTCAGTATTAGATTCCCCCCCCCCCCCCAAAATCAAAGGCCATGTTAAAAGAACATGACTAACTTTCAACATGTTTCATTCAGTCATAGAAATGAGAAGAATGCTTAAAACATTGAGCAGTCCAACTGAAGTTAGCATTTCCATTTGAGACAGTTGGCACTGTACTGAACATATTGCGAAGTCTAGACCAGTGTTTCTCAAACTTGGCAACTTTAAGATCTGTGGATTTCATAGCTGGCTGGGGAATTCTGCGAGTTGAATCCTGGGAAGTCCACACATCTTAAAGTTGCCAAGTTTGAGACATACTGGTCTAGACAGTCTAGGTTTCAAATCCTTGTTCAGTTATGAAAATCTGTGGAGAGCCTTCAGTCAGTTACTATCTCTCCTTAACTTCCTTCACAGAATAGTTTGAACACAACTCTCAATTCCTTGGCAGATCATATATCTTCTGGACTCCATCTTGCTCCTCCTTCTCTGCTCATACAACATTTGAGAAGTGATTATCAAATGTGAGTCCACCTTTCTGTATTGTCCTATTTTGGCATTATGTATATGAACTGGAGCAAAAATGCTGCATAAACTTCCACCTCCTGATGCAGAATGGGAAGGTCTTAGTTGGTTGCAAATGAGCCCTTAAAGCAATGAATAATCCTGCTAGAGCAAGGTTCCTGGTAGTTCGATTCAGGAACTCAGTCTAGAATAGTGGAAATTGCCTCTTTTGCATCATTTGGGATGTCATTCAATCTGATTCTGCCCAGATTTGAAGTTCCCTTCTGTCATCGACTAGTACATGAAGAACATAAATAGTTGAAACATTTTTGTTTTTATCACAGTCCCCTTCTACAGTAGCTTAACTGGGATCACGTAGTTCCTTATGGAAACTACTGAACTAGATTGGCTGTTGCTTGCCCCACTGCAGCTGTCAAATCACTACCTCCCTCTAGATTTGTACAACCTAAAAGAACGAAATGAATGCTGTCATGGTTCACACTTCATGCATTTTATTTTATTTCTAATTTATTTGTGTCTTCAAGTCAGCATTGACTCCTGGCGACTGCCTGGACAAGTCCCTGCAGTTTTCTCAGCAATATTACAGAAGTGGTTTGCCATTGCCTGCTTCCTAGGGCTGAGAGAGAGTGACTGGCCCAAGGTCACCCAGCTGGCTTTGTGCCTCAGGTGGTACTAGAACTCACGGTCTCCTGGTTTCTAGCCTGATGCCTTAACCATTACACCAAACTGGCTCTCTCATGCATTTTAACAGCTTTAAGACTATATGGAATGCAAACAAAGGAATATTTGTTGAACATCATAATATTAAGTACTCTTGAATGATTACATTTTTGCATTAAACATTTAAAGGCTTTATTATGATTTTAATTTTTTTCATGCCTTCATAGCTCCTTGTGCCCAAACACAAGTTTGTTAAACATTCATTCTACTCAACATAAAATCAAGGTTACCAAAAGTACCTTCCACAATCTGATTACACAATAAAGCTAGTTACAAGGGATTTGTTAACAGTTTGCATTCTCCTTATTATTGTACTCTCCATGTTTTATTAATCTGAAAGTCCTTTTCCGTACTTCAAAATATATTGCATTGTCTCAACTCATTTAAAATCACTGGCGCATTTTATTGTGCTGGTATTTTCATAAAGATTACAAGCAACACAGTCTAGCTTCATTCAAATGGAACTCCCCCCACCTCCACACACACACAATAAATAGCTGAAATTTATAAAAAGGAAAACAGGTTACGTCCATAACTTGTCCCTGAGATTTCTAATGTTCTTGGGATAAATAATACATTAAAGTGGATTTTTACAAAGCTTTATAATATTATATCAAACATCAAAAGCTAAGAATTCACAGCTAAGTAAATGTGATGAATAGCTGGCGTTGTTTTCATTGTCATTTTCTGAGAACTAAAATACTAGATAAGTGAATTTCTGAGCTTAATACCAGAAACCTTGATTATCAGTTACACGGCATTAAACCTGAATCTTTTCACTAGAGTGGACTAATCCCAGATTCTAAACATATGAATAGAGTGGGGGAAAACGCCCTTAGAAACACGCTTTTCTTTTCAACTTAATGGATGACGCAAATACTTGTTCTGTTATCCTAATATACCTTTTCGCTGGTTGATTTCATCTTCCCTCAACTTCAGGAATTAAATAATGATGTAGAAATAATATTTTCAAAATCTGTCTTTAAATATTGGCGGACCCCGGTTTAAGAGAGGTGGAGGGAATTAATTCTTATTTCCAAAGATAAAACACATATGATGACTCAGGTATCATTACTCCTAATTTGGGGATTGAATTTTCTAATGGTTAATGCATGTACAATGTGTTAAAGGGTATCCACAAATATTTGCAAAAATAAAATTAAAAGTTACATACATCTAGGATAATTGCCTGAAAAATTATATCTGTTTGATGAGAGGTGCATGAAAATGCATTAAGACATTCATGCAGGCTTTTATAG
This sequence comes from Python bivittatus, assembly GCF_059951505.1. Lineage (NCBI taxonomy): Eukaryota > Metazoa > Chordata > Lepidosauria > Squamata > Pythonidae > Python > Python bivittatus. The sequence continues at coordinate 28,186,657 of NW_028277086.1, forward strand.
TTTTTCAGATTGGATATTTATGGAACAAAATGAATTTAGGCTTGAAAAATGAAAAACTGGGAGAAACAGAAATGGTAAGTTTGACCATCTTTTGTAGTTATATTACTAATTCTGTCCACTGGATGGATAGAGGAAGCAGTTCCCCCAATATTACAAGAACTTTGTCCATTACTGGAGACATCATGTTGCAAGAACTTTGCTCATCTTACTGTCCCTAGATAGCCAGGTAGAGCATATCCACATGCACTCCTTACCTGCCAATGGTAACAGATTGGTTGATTGATTGATTGATTGATTGATTGATTATGTGCCAATAAGCTATTGTAGATTTTATCCATGATGAACTATCCCTAACCTGGTCCTTCAGGTCTTCCAATAGTGTACTCATGGACACTGTAACCTTGCTGCTGGTCATCCTCTTCTTCTGATACTATATCACCTGACAAATAAAGAAAGTAATATCTCAGTAGGCTACTGAAACAGAGAATTTTTTTATTTCTCTGTTTAAATGTTCATTCTTCTTTAAACAATTTCTCAAAACACTGTACTTTAAAATACCTGCAAATACCACGTGCTTGTGTAATTCAAGAGACAACATCAGAGAATCTTATTCAATGTTGGACTGGTCCTGGGCAGCTTCATTCTAGGGTGGCTTGTCTTCCTCTTTCTTTTCTCTGTTTACAGCAGTGTTGTCCAGACTTGGCCACTTTAAGATGAGTGGACTTCAACTCCCAGAATTCCCCAGCCAGCCATGCTGGCTGGGGAATTCTGGGAGTTGAAGTCCACTCATCTTAAAGTGGCCAAGTCTGGACAACACTGGTTTACAGTCTAGTTCATTAAGGAAGAGGTAGCTCTTCGTTTAGCAAAGATGCTGTTAGTTAATGATCAGGTGGCTCCAGATCATCACAATCACAATCAAAGCTACCTTCCATCTTATTCTGTGAAAAAGGGGCTGCCCAGGCTAATGAGGGATGAAGAGGAGGAGGAGGAGGGAGAGTGGGAGAGGCCGCTCACGGCGCCACCGATGCCTCAGCAGCTGCCAGGCCCTGGCCGCAGGCTCTCGTCAGTGGAAGTGGCTCCGAGCATCTTATTCAATGTATTTTTAATGCCTATAGATAAAAATTAATCAAAACACTAATCAAGCAGGTTCTGTGACTCTAGTCCAACAACAAACAAAAAGTATCTAAGCAAAAATATTTCAAAAATTTCCTGGAGTGTTCCAAACAAAAAAGCAAACAAAAACAAGAAACCTGAAGAAAAGTAACTTTTGTATTATTCTGTTGATAACTCTAATAATTACCCTTTATCAGGTTTGCAATACATTAATTCATAAGCCTGTATCCTTCTATTTCTGTATCAATCTTCAGTTTTTAAAACATATGTGGAACGTTGCATTATTCAACATTGTAACAACATTTTGCATTAAAATATAGCTTTTGGTCTCAAATGTAAATTTCTGTGGGTGTTTTAATTTAACATAGTCATTTCTTTGCACATTTATTTTTCTTTCTTTTTTTAACTGAAGGTTTTATCCAATGGTGTTGATCTGGCATTCTGCAATCAATCAAACGACTCCTAACCCTTTCTCTTATTCATCTTCCCTCCTGATGCACAATCTGTTATGGGATCAGGAGAGCAAGAATCCACTGCATTCTAATTGGGGTGTTGTCCTGAAAACAATGATCATGACATTTGCAGAAATGTAAAAATGAAAGCAAAAATGTACTCTAATCACTCTATTCATTGGAAGAGTTCCAACTGACTTGACCAATGGCAAGAAATTATGGAACTGTAGTCTCAAAAACCTGGAGGATACCAAATTGGTTGACCCTACATTCTGTTTTCCACTAATGCCAACCAAAAGTCTTCTTAAGCATACTTGTTTTTAAAAGGGGTGTGAGCTCTTTAAGTTAAATTATTTATGCAGAAGAATTCAGGAAAAGGCAGGTATCACACTTCAGTATCAGATAAATGTACAGTCAGAAATTACCATACAATTACAACTAAAAACATGAACTACAGATACAATCACCTCAAATTATCTTGCATTTACAACATGAAACTATATAAAGCAGAGATATAATCAGAGAGGAAAGCACAAGCGATGGTTAATCTAAAAACAATTAACTTTGCCTTTAAAGAATAGAAAGCCCATTTTCAGAGCTTTAAAATCAACAGCAACATCATTCTCTTTCTTTTAACTTGGCATATATATATCACTTCCTTATCAAATTAAATTGAAATGCTGTTGCTACTCATGAGGAACTAAATTCACTGCTGTCCTTGTTGCAGCTAAGTTATAGACTTCTTAACTTACAAAACAATATATTCATGGATTTACATTTTGTTTTCATCCAAACTCTCTAGCAATCTTTATACTTACACTGCAGGCCTATGAACTACTGGGGCTACTGGCTAGTTGTAGTCAAAACTGCAGTAAGGCTTTCCATCCAAGGATTTGTAAGATGACAGAAACTAGAACCACACTATAATAATAAAATATTAGAATAAAAGAAAAAGAAGCTGCAAAATATATCATGGTTCAGAACCAGCAGATCTAATATTGGCTGTAGCCTTCCAAGACCCTCAAGGAGATACCACAGAATTTTCTGTCAGAAGATAACAGAAGAGAAAAAGTATTGAATACATGGAGGTGATATACCAACTGTATTTCGTTAGCATAATGGTAGATTGTGCCATTAAGTCAGTGTCGACTACACAAATAGGCCTTAGCGCTTGGAATGAATGGGCAATGCAGGTGTTGGATCTGATCATGCCCATGTAGACACTTGCTGATCATGGATTCAAAAGAGCCCTCTGATTTTCAGAGGATCTTTGGGAGATGAGACAGAAGAAAAGACACCTAGAGCACTTCTGGCAGAAGATGAATAGTGAATCCAGCCAAGCACAAGAGCTTGGTGTTTTACCTGGTTACCATACGAGCAGTGAAATGTGCATCCACAGATTGCCAGACAATGGTCTCATTTAGGGCAACCCAGTCACTCCTAAGCAGGAAGGGAACAGGGGAGTACCCACAAGGCCACCCTGAGAACTATTCTAGGCATCTGCTAGATTAAATTGCTTGCAAACAACTTTGGATACACTCTGAGCTGGAGGCCAGCTGTACAAGTTCTATGGAAGTAGTGAGGCACAGTCTAGCTTTGTTTTCTGGGATGACTTTGAGATTGTTATTTCTCAGGAAGAGGAAAGGGTCCTTCGGGCCATAACTGCAGCCATTTTTGTTTTAGATCCATGTCCTCCTTTGTTTTAGATCATGACCTCTCAGGAGGTGACATATAGTTGGATCCATGTGGTGGGGAAGGTATCCTTGAGAGAGGAGATGATTCCACCAGCTCTGAAGGCATGGTGGTCTGGCCCTTCCTCAAGAAATCTGGATCCAATAGAGTTTAGTTTAGTACAATTTTCAACCTTCCCCTTTTAAAGAAATTTATTAAGAAAGGGGTCAGGTTGCAGCTTTAAACAGCCAAGGAGGAAGCAGATTATCTAGACCCCATTTAATCTAGTTTCAGTACTGACACAGCATTGGTCATACTTTTTGATGACTTCTGGTGGGCTTGGATGTGGGGAGAACTTTCCTCCTGGTCCTCCTTGATCTCTCAGCTGCCTTCAATGTCATTGACCATGATATCTTTCTGGACTAGCTCAGAGCACTGGGAGTGGGGGGCACAGTGTTGTGGTGGTTCTCCTTTCTCAAGGGTAAGTTTCAGTAAGTGTTAATATGGGGAGAGGTCTAGCCTTAGTCCCCTGCTGTGCAGGGCAGGATATCTCCACTCTCTCTCAACTTTTTAAAAACATCTGTGTGAAGCTGCTAGGTGAGGTCATCCATCAGCACAGACTTAAGTACCATTAGTTTGCTGATGATACTCAATTGTTCAACTCTGCCCCTGACCAAATATGATGTTTCAGTGTTTTCCCAGTGCCTGAAGGCTCTGGCAGTCAGGGTGGGAAAGAACAGGCTTTGACTTAACCCTAGCAAGACTGAGTGGCTGTGGGGTTTTGGCCCCCTACAATCCAGATCTGAACAATTTACATATTTGGTTCTGGGTAGGGCCTGTGCACAGTTTGGAGGTCCTCCTGGATTCATGACTTAAAGTTCTTCTTCCCCATCCTGGCCCCCACAGCCTCCTTGATCCTTTGGAACAAACTTATCCCTGTGTTTTGAGTGACCTCCGACGCTATCAGCTTTTTGAAGACCTGGCTTTTCTCCCAGTCATTGGGCCAGGATGGTAATTGAGTCCATTCTGTTGGGAGAGTGAGTGTCTGTTATGTCTTAGCTATGTGTATGTGCATGCTCCAGATGTTATATTATTTTTTGTTGATTTTGACTGTTTCAGATTTTTATTGATATATACCATTGAAAGTCATGATCATGAACTGGACAGCCTTCCAAGTTCTTAAATATATAAAAATTAATTAATCAATAAATTAAATGTTATTTGATAATCAATCAAAAACAACAATTACATAGAAAAATGCATAAAAAGGGACACTATCAACCTATTAAAAGATTCTCTGTAAAAATCACAATATAGTAGATAATGAGCCACCAAATCAGTTTACCCACTCCTGACATATGGAATATTTCTGAATCTTCCCTTTAAGATTACGGAAAATAGCATTTGCGTTGATCCAGGATTGACACTACACCTCCCCTGCTTCCATGATGTTACCAGGCTTCTCAGCTCTTCTGCAGCTGAGCCAATTGATTTCCAACTCAGCTGTGACACTGGAGAAAATGCTGTAAGAACAGTTCTGCAGCATAATGCTGAAGCTGTGAACTAGGCAGTTTTCCAATGGCGAGAACTCTGACCTCATCCCATCTCCTGGCTCCCTTCTCCATGCTGACACCTGGACACTATGGCAGTTAGCCACCATTTCACCATGTTTATTTTTGTAAAAAAGGAGTGATGGGAGTGGTCCTCACTGCAAAAATAAACATAGTGAGCAAAGATGGAGATGTTGGGTGAAAATCAGATGTTGTGCCTTTCCACTGGTTAACTGGAGAGAGTGCTGTTCAATTCATGCAAAGTATTGAGCATTGCAATAATAACAACAGTGCCATGGCTGAATCAGTATCAGATCCATGGCAAGACTTAAACCTGCAATATGCCAATCTTTCTCATTCTTCCAGCATGAACCTAGAAATGGGGAAAATGTACTTCTGCAAAGCATTTGACAAACTGCTACATGAGGTACTGATTAGCAAGTTAGTTAAGTGTGGGCTGGATAACATAATTAATGACTACATAGCTGTCTCAGAAATTGTATTCCTCAATGGTTCCTCTTCAGACTGGAAAAGGGTATTGAATGTGGTGCCACAAGGATCAGTCCTTAGTCCTCTGGACTAATACAAAGTGATCTGTATGAAGCAATCAAGAGGATGCTTTTCATATCTGCAGATGAGGTAAAAGTGAACAGGACAGTTTATACCCCTGATGTTAGAAATAAAATTCAAAATAATATTGATAGGTTAGAAAAATGGGTTGAAATTAAATGGAAAAAAATTAACAAAGACAAGTGCAAAGCTCTTCACATACAGTAGGAAACAAAAATCAAGTCCAGGATAGAATGTGAAAAAGACCTTGGAATAGATATTGGCTGCAAACTGAATATGGCCAGCAGAATAATGGCAAAATGTAATTTTAGGGTGCATCAACAGCAGCATAGTTTTCAAATCACAGGAAGTAATTATTCTATTTTATTCTGCTTTGGTCAGACCCTACCTTGAGTAGTGGGTCTAGCTATGGGCACCAAAAGAATCTGAGAACCTGCTGACACTATCAAATAACTTCTTAAAACTGGACAATTATCTTAAGCATGGACCTGACTTTCAAGGTCCACAATGGCAATACCCCTTGATGGCTTTTGACTATTATAGGACCCTGAATTAAGTTGATGGAAGTTAGAGATGCAAGGAACAGTACAAATTATTTATTTATAAGCCCCCTTTGCAAGGCAGGTTCCTGCCCTATCAGTTTTGTGTCCAGATTTTTTATTAAACATTCTGGGTATAAATTCACTGGTTCATTTTTTCTTTCTTTTCACAGCAAAAATTCTTTGTTAATTCATAACAGTGTGGGGCTCTCTGCAGAAATTGTTGTTTCTTAACCTTCTCGGAATTGTCACCTGACTATGTGTAACCATCGAATGTATAATCACATAAATGAATTATAAATAATAGGGCTGTGTATGCATGCTTTGAAAATGATTTGGAAAAGTGCTTCGGACCACTCACAGGCACAGCACTTCTCTGTTATTCATTAACTCAGCTGGGTTTTTTGCAGACTTCTTTATGAGCCAGGAAAAAAAGTGGCAGTGCTTCAAAAAAATCCCTCTTAAAGCACTGTGTGCACATGTTTAAATTAGCCTGAAGAAGACAATCAAATGGTAAACCTGGACCACAGTTTCTTTATAAATGACGCACACATATGCCTTAATCAAAATACTTAATTATAAAGTAATTCAAATTACTCAAAGACTTTATTTATTTATTTGTTTGTTTATTTTTACACTGGTCCAGTTTCCGGCAACCCTGGGCAGTTCACAGATAATGATACACAGAACAATAAAATAAAACAATGATAAAAACAAAGAACAAAAGATAGCACAAACTAGACAACAGCCAGAGCAAACACATGTTATCCAGAAGTGGGCTTCAATCACCCTCACCGAAGGCCTGGGTGAAGAGTCAGGACTTCAAGGCTTTCCAAAATAGCAGCAGGGTGGGGCTTATCTTGATCTCACAGGGAACCCCATTCCAGACAGCAGGCATTATGGCAGAGGGGGCTTACTTCTAAGGTCCCGATAAATGGCATTATTTAATCAAAGGAAACTAAAAGCACCAAACTTGCCAGATCAAATTATTCAGGCAGATACTATGGAATATAGGTGGTTCCTTAAGTAACTAGCCTTATGCCATGTAGGGCTTTGTAGGTAATGACCAGCACCTTGAATCACACCTGGAAGCAAACTGGAAACCAGTGCAGCTCACTGTCTGTGCTACTGCATTCTGAACCAGTTGAAGTTTCTAGGTGGTATTCTGTGTAGCGTGTGTTGTAGTAGTCAAGCTGTGAAGTGACCAGGGCATGAGTGACTGTCTGAAGAGCCTCCCGATATAGGAGAAGGTGCAAAGGCCATAACTGCCATCTGCTCATCAAGCAGGAGCTGTGAGTTCAGGAAGATCTCCCCAGATTGTATATTACATGTGTTATACTCTTGTAATCCCTAAAACAATCCTATGAAATAATATTCCCAGGTGACAGACAGTGAACTGAAGATGACTGGCTTGCCTAAGACTATCTAATGTCTTTGTGATATACAGTTTGTAACGTTTCTATACCATACCAACTCTCCCAAGATGGCTGATGTAAGTGTGAACGATTGAACTGAAAAACATTGCATTGCACTGTTGTGATGGCTGGGCATTAAAATCTCTCTTATTTTAACGGCATTTTGAGCATTTTTTTTTTAGACTACATGTAAGTGCTGAAATGGAGCAAACAACAGCAATTCCCTAACATAGTTGTTTGAGCTCCAGAGAAAACAGAAATAGGACTAATCATCCAATGATCCATGGTGTGAACAGGTCTTTTGTGTCCCAGTCAAAATATCCAGTAATTTGTTTTATTCAACACCTAAGCATTATTGATTCTTATAGAAAGATAGAAAGATAAGAACAGAAGAGATCCCTAAGGCCAACTGCTCTAACCTCTGCATCATATCAGCCTTTGAATGTGCTCAAGTTATTATTACAGATAAGTCCACTCATGTGTGTTTGGATAAAAGAGTCTTTCTGAAAATACTCCAAGCCTGGAACACCTTCCTACATTCTGTTAGGCTTAGCTGGAATTGAAGGAGAAAGGAAAAAGTTTCTTCCCTGATATATTCTTTGGATACTGGAATGAATTCTAACTTCAATCTTTTCTTCTGGGCAAACAGCTTTTTTCCCCCCCAGTAGCATTTGTATCATCCTTCAAAGCAAGGCTGGAGCTGTCATCAAAGCTCCATAGGCATTTTGCCTCCATAAGGACTAAAGACCATCTGTGTCATTTATTCAAGTACAAGGAATGCTTCCTGCTGACATCAGTGGGTTTTTTAGCAAGCCAATCTTAAGATCTAACACCTAAAATTTCCTCTTATCTTCCATCAAAGAGTCTGACATGTTTCATCGATGTTGGTTTGCACCACTTAAAATTCCACCCTGACATATTTAAATCTCTAACATTTAAGCCAGGGCTCGTCAGATTTCAGATTCATGTGGAATCTCTTTGTGTGCTTAATTAGAATCTCTAAGGTCTACTAATCAGAGGTAGGTACTAATTAGGGTGCAGTCAGTACAGTTAATTATTTACTATATACTTCATGAGGTATACGTCATACTAGAATCTTTGAAGGTAGCAGTAAAGTTGATTAAGGACTAGTGGGGGATATTGGTTAAAATGTTGGACTTTGGGAAAACTCAGATTTGACTCCACTTTCAGCCATGGAGGCTTATTGGGTAACTTTGGGCCAACCATTGGTTCTTCAGATTTCTGGATTTCCTGGCCTGTTTTAAGTTTTAGACTGTGGATGTTTTAATGTTTGTGTACCTGTTGAACTGCCAAGAATCCTGCAGGATTGCAGCAAGATATACTGTAAATGTAATGAATAAATAATTAAATAAATTCCCTCTCAACCCTACCTATCTCACTGGTTTGCTGTAGGGAAAAAATACAGGAAAAAGGTATTAGCCAACATCCGGTTGATCTTGTTTTCAAACTCTGACCTATCTTTGGGTAAACAACTTATATTCAGAAATTGTAGCTTTTTAAAAAATATTTATTCCTTAACATGTTTTACAGAAAGGAATGGAAAAATTATATATTCAAAAAAGCAGGAAAGAAATACATGAAAAGCTACAAAAATAAACAAATAAACAAAACGAGATAAGGGTGAAATTATCAATATATGTCACATTAATGAAATGTCAAATAGATTTCTACATCTCTTTTAGGAAAAAAATAACAATACTTAATGATTGTCTAACATTACAAAATATAAAATCTATTCCATACAGAAGCATATTGAGTCATTTTTTTTTATTAGTACATATAATTGCATTTTTAAAAACAGGTAGGTCACACATCTCTGGAATCTAGTCTTTAACATCAGGAATATTACTATTTCTCCAATTTCTCAAAATAATTCTCTTAGCAGCCCTCCCCCAGGCCTCATGCAACCATAACTCTTCATAAACAGTCAAATTCCAAAGTTTTAGGACATAATTTAACATATCACTAACATCTTTAACTCTAAAAAATTATCCATAAATCTATTTATGTACATTAAAATATTATTCCAAAAGGTTGTCAGGGATTCACAAGACCAAATCATATGAGTCAATGACCCTTCAAATTTTTTACATCTCCAGCAGAGAATTAGATATCCCTCCTTTCTAATACAACCCAAATAATGTATTAGAAACGAGGGATGATCTAATTGCATAGGTCAGCCTTTGACAATCTGGATGTGTTGGACAGGAGATACAGACCCAGCATCTGTGGAGGGCACTAGATTGGGTAAAGCTAGCATAAAAACCCTTATTAACCTTCTAGTCTATGTTCATTTTCATAGGACTTAATGATCACCATTAACCCTCTTTTCCATATTAAATCTATCTGAGGATAAATGCACATGTAATCTACTCATGCTAGTTCTCAAGTTTGCCAGGTATTTAGTGATAAATTCACAAGTAGAGAGGTAATAATAGCAGTTATGGACTTTTCAGGCTGTTTCTGTTAATTTAGCAACAATCCAGTCATCTAAAAATGGTTGTACAGTAGATCAAATCTACAAAGTACAAACTGAATGGGGGAAGCAAGCTTCTTCCAAGCCTCATAGTTCCACTGTTACTCTCACCAGTTTATATGGTTATAGAGCAGTGTTGTCCAAACTTGGCCACTTTAAGATGAGTGGACTTCAACTCCCAGAATTCCCCAGCCAGCATCTGGGGAGTTGAAGTCCACTCATCTTAAAGTGGCCAAGTTTGGACAACACTGTTATAGAGAATGATCACAAAAGTTGTACTGAAAGGTAAGATTCAGTGAAATCTGCACACTGCTTTTATAAAAAGGATTTCCCGGCATGAGAAGCATAATCTTGTTGGTGCTGTGTTACATTCCTATCTGACATTATTCATCTGAAAACTCAATGGATTTGGGCGTTCTCCTTTTATAGAAGCAGCTGAATCTATTTGTGAAAATATAAACACCAATTCCCTATTCTTCACAACATGCCTATTTCTGACACATTCATTAGTATTTATTTAAAGTGAAAATATAAATGAGGGGAGAGTTACTTCTTTCTTTCTTTACCTAACATCATGCCATGGAATTTAAAAAAGCGGGTAGCCCTGTAACTAATTTTATCACAATCTGAATGCTAGAAGTTGAGCCTGACATCCTGATGTAACACCAAGCAAATGGGAGATCAGGAGAATGTCCCTGTCCTTTTAAAATGTCCTTTTAAATAAAGAACAAAAGGCAGAAAGATATGAGGAGGAAGGTATGATGCATAAAGATATTCTCTCAAACACTGTATTCCTAAAGCCCTGGAGGCTCTGACTGACTTCATCTGAAAATAGATTGTGTGCATGAATGAGGATCTTGGTAGGCAGTAAATCAAGTAAGGATTGGAAGAAAAGGGAAAGGTCCAAATTTTACTAAAAAACTATTTTCCCTGCATCAGAAAGCCATTTCAATATGTAAAGAGAAAACTCTGGAAAGCATAATTATCTGCTCTCAGTGGGATTTAGCATAGCATACATTTTTGACAGCTCCAGAATTCTGAGGACTACCTGGCTAATGGGTCAATGCTTAGGGTTTCTAGAGCAGCCTTCTCCAATCTGATGCCCTCCCAATGATTTGGACAACAACTCCATTACTCCAAGCCAGTCTAACACATGGAGAGAGCAGGAGCTTCCAGGAGGATAGTCAAGAGTTTCTTATATAAACTAGGGAATAGATACAGGTTGGTACTCAGTGTGAATTTGTTTTTTTCCTTTCCTGGTTCACAACAAAGCTGGAGCAGCATTTAAATCCCAACCCACTAAGCATGATCTCAGTCAAGACTGCCAATGCATAGATGGGCCACGTGAGCTTTTAGAATTGTTATCTGACCTTCTTGAAGTGACTGCTTGTTCAGTAGCATTCCTCCCCATTTCTCTGACTTTGTTCACAAAGTTTGACCTTCACCATGCTGGCTGAAAATTCCCAATACACTGGATAGGAGAAAAATGGGTCATATGAACAGCTATGGTAGATGTAAATCCTGCTACATTCTTTATTTATGGCAGAGTGAGACTAAGCAACTCCCAGCACCCTTTTTGTGGCCAGCAGAGCACTTCTATAAGACCTTCCAGAGTGGTAGTTGTGGGTCAGAATTTTCAGGCGAAGGGATGGGATTGGAATGTTTAAAGCAGTGTTGTCTAAACTTGGCCACTTTGAGTGGACTTCAACTCCCAGAATTCCCCAGCCAGCATGGCTGGCTGGGGAATTCTGGGAGTTGAAGTCCACTCATCTTAAAGTGGCCAAGTTTGGACAACACTGCTTTAAAGGAAGAAGTAGGTACCTTGAGCCTTCCAGAGGCATAAGGCACCCATTTCACCTTAAAAGTCCACCACTACTCCCAAGGCCAAACTTTTTCCAATTTGAGGGTGTTTTCAGATAAAAATGGGTACCTGATCCCACTTCTTAAAATACCACCAAATCCTGCCCACTCTGCCCTGTGGATATAAAATTTTACCCATTCATGATCTACAGCAATGACTTTTACATCAGGGGCTTTCTCACTGAAATGTAGTAAATAAAACTGAAAAATGTCTTGGATGAGATAGAAAAAGCAGTAGCAGCTTCTGTAACAAAAATAGTAGCTGGAAACAGGAATAATGGTGGGACAGAAGCAGATCATTAGGAACATTGCTTCATTTCTCACTTTCTATTGGTTTCTACTAAAAAAGTAGACATTTTAGTAGCCAGACATTTGGAATAAATTTTTGTTTTGTCCCTAGAAAATCAGACAGAAATTTGAAGTAGAAGAAGGGAATTGCCTAACCACGCTTTTTTTCCAAGTTATTTTAAATATATTTCAAGTTAGGGATGGATATTTAAGTTGGTCCTATTAAACATAACAATTTTACTGATTTACTAGGAAATAAGCTTCACAGAATCAATGAAACTTACTCCCCAAAATGCAACTAAAGAATTATAATATTGTTTGGAGAACTATGTCATTGGCAATAACTGGTTTCAGTGAGATTTATTCTCAAATCTGCATCTGAATTACAGGACAAGGAATCCAAACTGAGATAACCCAACTTTTGCCACTTCAAAGAGTAAGGGAAAATAGAATCTTTGAACAGAGGAATATTTTGTGATTAAATGAAACTTTAGCATTATCATCTTTTAAAACTTCAAAAATGGATAGACCTATATTAAGGGGTAGCAATAAATATGGGCATTCAATGAAATTCACTAAAACATCCTTCTTTTCCAGCCTGGAGAGCATCAGGTGGGAAAACTCAAATGTGTGTCATCATCCTTCAAGGTGATCAGAACACACTGTATGCACAAACTTTATTAAAATAGGTTCAGATACTCCATTTCATCTGTGCCAGATGTGACAACTGATGACTTTCTTAGAGTTAGGCCCTGTTTGCACAACATGCTTAATCCAATCCTATTCTCCTTACCTGATACCCAATCACACTAATTGAATCAAAACCTGCCGTTATAGGAATTTGTAATCCCTCTGGACTTCTACCAGTCCTGCCATGATAAGCTATGAGCATTGCACCAGGATTATACTGGAAAAGGCTTAATGATATCACTGGCTGTTTCCCACCAGACAGGCAGTTAGCAGTAATCAGCACTGGGGAAAGATGGATGTATGGCAGGCCTTGGCCATGAATTCTGCAGTGGCTTGTTTTTCAGCTGCTCAACAGTCTTCAACTCTTATTCTTGGAGGATTGACTGCCTAAGGTTTGGAAAGTACCCACAGCTGACTGGGTTTTGATGTTCATGTAACCCCTAGGAACCAGTTGGTTTAATCCTATAAGGGCAAAATTACCACTGAAAAGCAGCTGTGTGTGTGTAAATGTTGGCATGTTTCTGTTGGAAATAATCATTATGAGCTCTTATCACCCTGAATAAGATGAACTAAATTCATAAATGTGCATGGTTCAATTATAAAGAGATGGGGACTTAATTTCCGCATTCCTGGTATTGGCTTTCATTTGCATTGTTATTGCAGGGCTCTAACTTCAAGCTACAAATCATGACATGACAGTTGTTATTATCCTGTTGTCTGGAACCTATCTGCATTGTAAGGAACTAGAGCAGGGTTCCTCAACCTTGGCGACTTGAAGATGTGTGGACTTCAACTCCCAGAATTCCCCAGCCAGCATGTCAAGTCGCCAAGGTTGAGGAACCCTGAACTAGAGGAACATTTGGACTAGACCATAATGTCGAAAGCAAGATCTTTGCACACAGAAGGGTTCTCAGTCTGAATTGTTTGCAGTAATTTAGATTGTGTATACATTTAATGTCATGTTTGTTGAATTATTATGTACTGAGATTTTAATTATTTTTTTCTTAAAGGAATCAAATTCTTGTGAGGTTTCCATAAGCTAAGAAGAGTCATACCAGGTGAATACCAGGAATTGCCACAATCGTAAGCTGGGTTCCAATATTATTACCAGGGGTCAAACTCAACATGAGAGCATCTTTACCTTTTCATATTTACAGGAAACAGTTGACTTAAATCATGGAATTGGAAGGGCCCTCGGAGGTTAACTTCTCTACCCCATCCACCACCACCTCAGTGTGGGGTCTACTAAAGCATTTTGGACAGCCTCTGCTTGAAGACCTCCAGTGACAGAAACATGCAACTTCATGAGGTAACATATTCCACTGGTTGACAGCTTTTACCATCAGGAAATTCTTCCTACTATCTAATTTGAATCTACAGCACTTCTCTGTAACTGTAACTTGCTAGTTCTGGTCCTACCCTCCAGACTAACAAAACAAGTCCACTCTCTCCTGTGAATGACAGTCCTTTAGATAACTGAAGATTGCTACCATCTCTCTCCTCAGTCTTCTCTTATATGAGCCAAACATACACAGTTTTTTTAACCATTCCTTGTAAAACTTGGTTTCCAATTCTCTTACCATATTAGTAGCCCCCCTCCCTGAATTCTCTCTACTTTGTCAATGTCCTTTTTAAACTATGATTAAATTGCACACAATATTTCAAGTGGGCCTGACCAAGGAAGAGTAGAGTAGAATAATTACTTTCTATGACTTGGATTCAATTTTTCTTTTCATATATCCCACAATAGAGTTTGTCTTTTCAGCAGCTGCCTCACGCTGTTGGCTCAAGTTGAACTTGTGATCTAGTAGAACACCCAGATCATTTTCACATGTATTACTGTCAAACCAGGTCTTCCACATTCTAAACTTGTATCTGTCATCCCATCCTACCCCCTACCCCACCCCCCACCCCCACACACCAAAGAAGGACTTTACATTTCTCCCTATTAAATTTCATTCTGTGTGTTTTGGACCAGTGTTCAAACAAGCATAGATCTTTTTGAATCTTTTCTCTTCTAAAGTATTAGCTTCACCTGCCTTGCCCAGGAACTTCTCACCTTTCCAGGGGTATTGCAATGTAAAAACACTCTCTTCAAGCCCTTTTATCTTCTCCTCCAAGAAGGACACTAGCTTGCACATTTAGCAGGTATACTTTGGGTTCCTTTTAGAACAAACACTGAACATACCTCACAGAATATCATAAACCTTCCTTTGCTGTCCATACTGCTTGGAATTTTCCCTGCCAAACTCCATTACTTGTGCATCCAATGAGCTTGCTCTTTAGGGAATTGGCTTCCTTATATGTCCCCTGAAACAGCCTCAACTAGGTCAGCAGTAAACAACATTCCAATCACTCATAATGGGCAATCAGCAGAAAACAGCAGCATATTTGGCAATCAACAGTAGTTAGGAAGCAGCCAGCAGCAACAATTAGTCAGCAGTCTCCCACCTTGGTTCTGCTACTCTCTTTTACATTCTATATTTTCCCCTCTTCCCTCCCCTTAGCTGAAGTCATACACAAAACTCCTATTTGCTTTCCCTGTTTGCTTGCTCAGTGAGCCTTCTTCTGCTTATTGCTCACTGAGTATTGGTGTTCACACAACACACTAAGCCTGCCATTGGCCAATCAAGTGTTTCTGTGAACCCAGCACACATACAACAAAAGGAGTGAGAGCTGGGTTGCTGTGATAGCAAAAATCAAGATACGTGAACTGCATTGTTTCACATCATCCCCAAACTGTCTTGCTTAAGTGATTTTAGGGAAACATTAGTGCCTCAGCCTCATTGGTAATATACTGGCTAAGAGTTGCTTAGGAAGGGAAACAGTCAACCTGCTCTCAGGGTGCACATGGTCCTCAGGCCTATTTCTGTCAAGGTCACACTGCCAAAATCAGTAGCAACTCATTATTTTGGTAGTGTAAGTCATGTTAGTTTGATAAAATAAACTGAGATATGGGCATTAGGCTAAAGACACTTAGGTCACTCTCACCTACTTTGGTGACATTAATATGTCATCACCACAATTCTGGTAGCTCTTAGAGCAGGAGCTAGCCCATAAAGCCAAGCCCTTAGGGCACCCCTTAGACCTGGGGTCCACAAACCTCTTGGAAGTCCTTGAATAGATTTCAGGGAGTCTGTGAACTTGGATAGAAAAAAAATTTCAGTTTTATTTTCATTAACCTCTAACGGAAATTGAATTGAGAAAGGTCCTATTGGTATCACGAGACTCTCTTTTGTCCATGGCGCAAAAAGGTTAAGGATCTCGGCCTTAGAAGCTGAAGAACAAATAAATAAATATATGCCCCCTGTCCAGTTTACAATTTCAGAAAGTACTATGTATCCGTGCTATTAATCAGTAGCGTCATACCAAGTGTCTGTTTTTAGGAGGGGAAAGCAGGATGCCTCTGCCTATACTCGCACATACCCTTGGTTTCACTTCAATGATCTCCAGTGCTTACTGCATGTCATTTGATTTTACATTTGTGTTCCTTGTACTGCAAATTAAAAATAGTACAGCCAATTTAACAAGCTCATATAGTAGCTGTTGACATTTCAATTATACCCACTGTATATAAACAACAACAACAAAAATCAATAGGCTTGAGCTTGCTTCAAAGCTGACCTTGAAATTGGGTCACATTTATTCCATTTTCTTTTATCCGCCTCTCTTTTATCTCCTTATAAACATTCAATTTTCCAAGAGTTGCCCTATGATCATGGTAATGATCACAATTGTTACATGATGCAAATAAATTCCAAAAGTGCTCCTGCCAAGTGATGAAAGGGAAATATGATTTTAATTTGGTTTCGCTTGTTCTTGAGTGCATATCAGTAAACTAATTATAAAATGCACCTCAACTAACTTTTCTCTAATGGGAGAAGGATCACTGATTACTAGTTTTATCTTTAATTCTATTTGGTGAATTGTGCTCAATTATAACGCAATTATATAATATGCCTACATTTTAGAAGAAAGGATAGTAACTTGGAAAAAAACAAATTCTAATCACTGTAACTAGTGCGCAGCTATTTTTGCTTTCAAAACACAGGAGCACCTGAAATGTTCCATTACCTAAAAACAGGAAGCCCTTATTCTGCATAATTTTTTTTTTCTTCCTAGCATTTTCCTGCAGGTACAGGGTCTACTTTTACGGATAACCAAATGGTGATCCATTGGTTGTGATCGGAATTGATCGACTGGCTTGTCCTCCGAGCCTGACGTTGGGGGCTGAGAGAGAGTGGCTGGCCTAAAGTCACCCAGTTGGCTTTCATGCCTAAGGCCAGACTAGAACTCACAATCTCCTGGATTCTAGCCTGGAGCCTTAACCGCTATTCTGCATAAATAAAGTTGCAAATCTATGAACTCATTAAATCAAATGCCCCATTAAATTAAACACAGAATAAATAATATGTATGGAATCAGGTAGTCTAGTTAAGCAATTAACAAACATAAAATTAGGCTATGATATATATGGGTATATGAGTATATACACAACTCTCAACACACAAGCTGATTTATTGCTTTTTTTTTTTTTTTTTACAAATACACACAGGTCAGGTCATATATACACTAGCTTACATAAACAATACTAAATAATACTAGTTTATTCTAAGTTTTGTCCCCTACTTGAAATAATAGGCCACTTGTATAGAATTCAGATAATTCTTTATATTTTTTTACTTTTCAAAGATGGCAATCATAATAATTAAACACTGCTTTCCAGATTGTAAATTCCAATTTCCCACCAACCTAATTAATTGTGGGAAATAATGGGAGACCCATAACTGATTTAATGAAAAAAGCAACACAAGTTATTTAAGAAATTGTTCTAGGGTGACTTTATATTCCAGGAAAACTGAAAGCTGATCCCTAGGCATGCTTATCAAATATTTGTGGGGTATCAAACTTTCTTACAGGGCCTGGCCAAAAGCATTCTTGAAAGAACCCTCTAGTAACGTCTTTCTCAAAATCTTTAAACATCATATAAAACACTACAGCTGAACTCTACTCTACACTGCCTATATTGAGTTAGTCAACATAGTCAGTTAAAGTCAACCTTGATTCTTGGTGATTTACATGAACAAATCCATGAAGTTTTCTTGGCATGATATGGAAGTGGTTTGCCATTGCCTTTTTTCATGATGATCATTTTTTTTTCATTTCCCAGGGTAGCTTATAGGTCTGACTTTCCCAGATAGTTTCCTATCCAAGTACTAACCACAGCTAACCCTGCTTAGCTTTCTAGATCAGCCAGGAATGGGTACATACTACTACCTGCTGAGGCATTACCCACATAGTATGGATGTGCACATTATCTTGGCCCAGTAATGGAACATTCTTGATATTCTGGCACACTTTTTCTCCAGGAATGTGGCAATCCAGGCATTTTGGAGGCAATTGGTTGTTTTCTAGGGGTGATTATTCCAAAACAGGAAGTTCCTTTGTTATTCCAGATGTGGTCTGCTGCCAAAACAGTTTTGCACTTTCTGACCACAAAGCATATACTGTATGTTAACCGGTTATGAAAGCTTTTATGCCAGCTACCTTTTGGTTGTGGTATGCAGTGAGGGCAACGTTTTTATTCTGGTATAAAGACCTATAGATTTCAGTGAGAACTAGGAGCAGGCACAAAATTCCATGATGAATACATATCTGAAGAGAATTCTGGACAAGTTTCAGAAAATAGTAAATGTTGCCATTGCAATTATAATTTTTCAACTTGATCTGCAACTAGCATCAAAGTGCCATAGGTCACAACCTTTCAGTGATCCCCTCTCCTTATGCATTTTTAAAATAATTGCAATATTCCATTTATTATTTGCAAGAAATAAATATTCAGAAATTGCAACTGCCTGCAGACGCATCTGTTCACAGATGCCAGAAGATGTAGAATCAGAGGAAGATGCACACTACTGCATTTCATCCAACATCCATTATTTATTCCTTTTTTTACTTGGTAGGGGTGAACAGGATGACAAAGAAACTATTCAGAAGACATTCAGGTATTCACAAATCCAGAAGATAAAAGGATTTCACAATGTGAAACAAAAAGAGTTGGACAGTAGCTTTTAGGCAAATAACTAGCTTGAAAGGAATGTTATGTAAGAACAAATCAGAGTTTGTATTTTCCCTATGCAGGAAAACTAAATAATTTACTATAACATATTAAAATTATGGAGCAGCACTTGCAGAAGAGGGTAATGTGAAGTCTTGCATCAAAAGTCTTGCACAAAAAAAAAAAAAAAAAGATTAAGGATCCCTCAAAGCATCCTGTGTTTCAAGTAATAGCTACCCTGTGATAAGAGAATGTACCATGGCTAAAGTCCACCTAACTTGCTAAGCCAAGAATGGGTAATCTAAGGCACTTAAGATGTTTATGAATATGAATCCCAGACTCTCTTACCATTGGCCATGTTTCCTGGTTAATGCCTCTGGTTTATATGGTTTGGTCTTAGAATGTTATGTGAACCCAGCTATTGCCATATGGAATCTATGGTTTCTGGTTTACCAGTCTTAGCACAGTAAACCCAGCACATCCAGAGTTGTGGTAAGCTCCCATCCACTGGATGTGTTTAAGTAGAAGCTAGGCAGCCATCTGCCTGGGACAGCCTTTTACAGCTCAAGGATTCTATGATAAGAAAGAAGAAAAAGAAAAAAAAATCTTAGGGATGACTAGAAAAAAACTTGGGAAAGTTGACTGACAGGTCTCTGGGTGACAAGAGTTTAATACTTTCATCAAAAAAAAAGCAACAAAATGACTTTCTTTTTTGAAGAAATGTAGAAGGCTTGGTACTATTAAATAGCTTAGGGATGCCCCAGTTTGCCCAGTTTTTGTGGGAATGCGATTACAGGAAAATAATAAAGTTAAGCCATGTTTTAGAAAGGAAGAAATAATTATTACCTGGAGTAGTGGAGAGGGGGTGAGAAGGAAACTGGATTTGATTTAATAAAGCCTCTCCCAACTGATAACCTAAAAATGTATTGGATCTTAACTCCCATAATCCATGGTCCGCTACAGAAAGTTAAGGAACTTGAAGGTAACCATATCCTTAGGGTAGAAGGCTGAAAAAGGCTGTATTAAAGTCATTTTTAGGGTAAGATGTCAGAGCATCATTCCTGTGGGAAAAAAACAGATTATGGTTATGCAATAACCATTCCTTACTGAACAAATCATAATGCCTAGGCTTAGACTTTGTGCCAAACCATAATGTAGCTTGTTTCCTTTAGGTTTAGCGCAGGAGGGCAAAAAGCATGGCCCAGGCACTTGCATTGTGGCCTTGCTCAGTTTATAACCTTTCTTTCTCAACCTCGGGTCCAGTCCTCCTCTATTTTACAATGACTACTATATGGGATGGGCAGTGGAAGGGCCTGGGTTGGGACAAGTGCAGTGAGGAGTGGGAATATGAATATATTTAAATTTTTATTTAGTCACAATGGCCCCATCCACTTTTCACATGTATTCACTCACTTGTTAAATGCAGTCTCTGACATGCTTCTGAAGCACACATGCAACCAGAGCATGCACACCCTGTGAAGATGCACACCCTGTGAGCCCAGCCATTGCAATACACCAGCAAAAGAAAAGACAAAGCTCTATTATAAAATTAGTATTTAAAACACAAGAGAAAAAGAAAAGCATTTCAGATTCCAGATCAAATTACAAATTCCTAGTTTGACCAAAGGAATGCCATGACTAAACATGACCATGTTATGACCAAAGGAGTGGTTGCTTCTAAAAATTATGTCCCACTCCTTGCAGAAGACATGCCTTCTACACCTATATGAAAGTGGCCATAATATTTCCCTATTCAATACTACATGCCTGAAAATGCAAAGAAGATGTTCTCAGAGGTTGCAACAATGAAATACCCCCTGTCTCAATCTGCATTTAAACAGGGCTGTGCTGTAATGAAATCCAATGCATCTGAAGAGGCTTTTTTGGTCTGTCAATGTAGTCTGTATCTTTTTCACTTTTGCTCATTTTGATGCACTGAGTCATGAAGATCCTGCCTGACGTGGTGGTTTTCTGAGTGACAGGCAGCACACAGACACAAAGCAGAATGTCAAAGAACTTGACATGATAAAACTAACCACATTTCAATACAGATAGGATAATGCAGCACTGCTTCAAATTCTCCATCCTTTTGACAAGCTACTAGGCATCCATTTAGATGGCAGCTAGTTTTGCTAGGCCTTGAAATGATTAGCATGTGATAAATAGACCAGTTTGCCTTCTTCCCTGCCCCCATTAGGTTTTCACTGCAGCCTATCGCTTTCTTATGCAAGCATTTTAAACATGGAAACTATAAAGTGAACCCTTCCTTTTAGTTTGCCCTTGATACCAAGATCATCATCAGAATATGTCTTCTAGTACCCTCCTTTATTTTTATTTCTTGCTTCTAGGCCTCTAAAAATCCATATTATCCAGACTATAATATGGATTTTATCATTTAAATAAGAATACATGCATGTCATCATAGCCATAAAACTGTTTGGCCAGGGAACCTATGCACTTCTTCTGTTGGCTGGCAACATAAGGGATTCTAACTTTTTAGAGTTCTTTCTCTTTCAACTAGTCTTAGGGCATGCATGGATAAAAAGACTGTTTGATAGGCAACGGGTGAGTTAGATAAAGATCCTAGACAGCAGAGCTCACCTTTAGCAGCTGAGCAAACAAGAAAGGAGACATTCTGTAAAAAATTAGGTGGGAAGGCATAGTCTGTATTTCTGCATGACACAGGACTGCAGTTCTGAAAGCCACAATTTAGTCATGTAAACTCAGAAAACCAATTCAATAGATTAAACCACCATTAACCATGGAAAAGCATATTCTGGTGAACACAACCATGGAGTTGTAATGAATAGAGAGAATAGCACAAAAGTAAAATCCTACCCCCTTCCATTCTCACGTAAAAACATTTGTTTTCTCTTTGCTTTGTTTGCCCTTTGGCAGACACTGAGCAGAATGTAAAATTCAAACCTCTTTTATTGCCAAGAAGGCTTTTTTTGCCTTAAGCCATTGTTGAACAAGCCATAATGATGTCGATCATATATCTTGCTAAACTGTGGTTTATAACCTACAGTGGCTCACTTCAGGCATCCTACTAAATCCAAAATAAACTCCATTATGATTCAACATGGGGTATTAACCCAAACAAGATTTCTTGTCCCTATCCTACAGCAGTCTACAGGATTCATGTGACTATCAGCCTCATTTTTTGGAGCTCCCAAATGGCCAAGACAGTGCTACCAACATTTGAGAGCAATGGGGGAGATGAGCAGCATATAAATTTAATAATGAATAAATAAATAAATTGGCAGCAGATAAATGAATTTTTTGGATGATAGCATCATTTTGGGGATGGAAAAAGTAGTAAAACAGGTTCCTTATGCCTGTTCTGCATTAAAAGATCCTCAATTCCCTTGTCCCCCAAACGGACTGAGAATTACAACATTGTGTCACTGGAAATGTCTCTGCAGCCCTTACAGACCAGAATTCTTTTTCAATCCACCAAACAGTGCAGCCTGCAGAGATAAAAAGATGCCTATGGTATCCAGAAAAGCTGGGAAGCCCATTCTTCCTCTATAAGCTTACTGACACTGTGTTTGGGGCTTGAGCATTCTTATCAATACATGGTTCAATCCAGCCTCTGTACAATGGCCCAATATGTAATCATGTGTCAATAAAAGAGTCTGATTTTATTGCTTGCCTAAAAAAATACAGGAAACAGGAGGAGGTTGTTCAGCACCTGGTAAGACGCAAATACAATGAGTTGTCATTAGCTTTATCATTGCATTAGATCAGTGTTTCTGACTTTGGCAACTGGAAACACAGCATTAGATAGTGTTGCTTTTTTCCTTTTTGACCTATTGCAACAACTGTGCTTGTAGAGATGTATGTACTCTGGGCAGCACTAGAAAGCCCCATCAGGAAACACTTTTGCTAAACATCCCGATGCATTACAGCTGGGGAATGTGGAAAGAAGGGGGATAGAAAGAAAATGTTACCCAAACCTTCCTATGCTCCTGTGGCGCACGGCACTTGCTTCTAGGCTCCATCCTCAGCCCCACGTCTATTGCTACTGCACAGATTTAAAACATCAAGGAATTAAATTCCCCGTCCCTGTTCTACTTGTGCAAAGCTACTCAATTGAAACCACTAAGATATCTAAGTGGAATGCCTGAGATAAGGAGCTTCTTTCCTGATCAGTTCTATGGGGCAATTCCTTTCTAGGTCAAATGGAGACTCAGTTCAGCGTGAAGAAATTTGCTGCTTTAAGGGGTAAGCAAAAGGTTAAAGAGCTTCTGCTAATACCAGCTGAAATGGCAACATTCTCAATGTACTGGGATTATTCCTGCCTTGCGCCTTTAATAGATAGCATTCATGTTTGCTCTTTCTTGCACTGCGAGTTACATAAATTGCTATGCAAGCACAATATAATGTTTTCAAATCTACTCATTTGGCCATTTATCTATTGCACTCTAATCTGCCAGAGATCAGGGAGAAGGAAGAGAAAAAACAAAACACTATAAAGCTGTGAATATCAGCTCCCTTGGGTGGACAAGGTGTCATCTACTCAGTGCAAGCTCTGCTGATTCATGCAAACAACTACACTCAGAAGCGTTCGTTTCTTAATTCTATAGTATATTATATGCAGAAAGGAGATAAGAAGGAAGCAAAGTCGTCTGGAAAATACATGCTGAACTTGTGTCGCTTGCATGGAAAATATGAAGCCAGATGTCTGGGAGGTTACTGACCAACAAGTCAATAATGTTTGAAATTTAGGGCACAGGTCTAAGAAGTTCTCCTCCCCCAAAGCTACGACATGTGCATCTGCAAGGCTTATTCAGATGAGCTTGCCACTAAAAGACGCATCACTCTGATTAGTTGGCCGAAGAGCAGCACTATGATACAAAATTAGCATCCAGTATAGTAGGAATAGTATTCTGTTATTATTGTGAGACAGGTCAGCATATCACCAGACTGATATTATGGCAGAAATTACTTATTTCATTTACATAAAACTGGAAGGCAATGCTCAGATGGGGGGATTGTGCCCAATGCAGTGTAGAGTAGCCAATAAGGGCAGATCCCAGCAACCAAATGCTCACCGAAATGTATTGGCAAAAACTGTATTGGGATAAGAGGAAAAACACTGCTTTAAAATGAGGGCAGCTAAGGAGGACTTTAAGCTCTGTCAAGTATGGGCTGTGAATGAGATAAAGGCAACATCATGAGGACACAGCCAAAATAAAGAGGTTTCTGAAGCATGTTTGTACCAAGATTAGGGGCAAGTGAGAACAAGCCCTAAACTGTTTGGCCAGATCCGCTAATAGTGTGCCAGCAGTCTTGTTCCCCTAGGCCAGTGTTGTCCAAACTTGGCCACTTTAAGATGAGTGGACTTCAACTCCCAGAATTCCGCAGCCAGCCATGAATTCCCCAGCCAGCTCCCAGAATTCTGGGAGTTGAAGTCCACTCATCTTAAAGCCCACTCATCTTAAAGTGGCCAAGTTTGGACAACACTGCCCTAAGCCCACACCAAGAACCTATTCAAACAGTGGGAATGCACAGCTCCTCTGTCCTCTTGCAATCTCTCTGGATGCTGGAAAGTTTTCTCAGCCTCTCTTTCACTGTGCTTTGCTGGTGTGGCCAGGGGGGTCCAGAGGGAGGGTGAAAAAAGTCAAGATGGCATCCATGGTCATGCAATCTATGTCCTGCTCCTTTTTTTTATGTGCATCAGCATCTTGACTTGCAAAGAAAGATCCACCACAGACACCCCTGTGTGTAGTAGTGCAATATCTTCCTTCTAGTAAGCCCATTTAGTTTTTGTACCTCATACTCTTGAAGCAAAGCAGCTATCAGTCCATCGAAGTCTATTGCCATCACATTCCCAGTTCCTCTCTTCCTTCCAACCTGTTCCTGACCTTTTGTCTACTCTTTTGTGGATCCTGCCATTTTACTTCTATGCAGCAGCTGTTTTGCCTAATATTTCTCAGCAAATGTTGGGTTAGGGTTTGGGACTGAAGGAGGTAAAGGTTTTCTAGAAATGAGTGGTACATTCCAGACTTTTAATCTTTAGGCCCTGGGTTTTGGCTGCTTTGAGCTAAGCTATGGCACCACTATCTTGCTTTTTTTTTAATTAATTTTTATGAAAGGTTTTTACGTAGCTAAAAGACAAATGCAGAAGTATATAAAGAAAAGAAAGAAAAAGAGAAAAGAAAAAGTGCAGAAAAAATACAGTGAAAGACAGACAGACAGAAAGTTAAAGAAACTACTTCCGCCTTTCTTTACAGCAGTTACAAACTCATCATGTCTCCTCCCTCCTTAACATTACAATAATCCCTTCAGCCCCTTATTCAATCTTTTTTCAATTGTCAAACTCTAAGCACTATTTCACTTTTTTCCATTTTCAGCAAAAAGTCCATAAAAGTTTTCCTGTCTTTTATAAAATACTTATTGTTTTGTTCATGGTCAAACAGGTCAGTTTTGCCATCTCTGCTAGTTCTGCCATCTTCACTATCCATCCCTCCATTGTGGATATTTCAGTATTTCTCCATCTTTGTGCATATAATAATCTTGCTGCAGTTACCATATATAAAATCAATCTTCCACAAGTCTTTTCTAGTTAACTGTCCATAAGTCCCAATAAAAAGAATTCTGGTTTCATCTTAATATCAATCTAACCATAACCATAACCCTAACGCTTCCTCATGGTCACTCACTTCCTCACGTAACAGGGTAGCATATCACATCATGGTATTTCCTCTTATTCTCCAGAAGAGGCCCTCCTCCTCTAATGTTGCTCCTTCACCACCTGCTGCTCCCTTTCTGCATCTCTGCTGCAATAGAAATAACAAAGGCAAAGCATAAGTACACAGGCACATAACTACTAGACTTATACAATCTTTGTTATCGTGCCCCGCAATTCACAACATGATACAGACTCATCCTGCAACCCATGCAGCTCTACTACCTCCTCCCAGGACTATCCAGATAAGGCTCCATCAATTAGTCAAACTCAGCCTTTAAACTTCTGAATTTTGACTTGCATTGATCATCACTTCTGGGACCCCCTTTGTTAGCAGCTTTCTAGATAGACAGTAATAGACTTACCTACAAGGCAAAGGAGTGCTATGGATGATGATCTGTCCCAGCCTATTGCCTTCTCAGGTGATCCTAATGAGTGCTAGGATGTCAACCCTCCACAATAGCTCTGTTGTCTTCTACTTTGCTATCATATCATGCTTTACAAAGAAAATCTATTAACCCTAATAATATGTGTATGGCCCCTTGCACCCACAGCACAAAAATGGTTCCAACTCCTCACAAAGCCTCTCCACCAAAAGAAAAAAAAACTGCAGAAAAGTCAAACCAAAATTAATACTCTATATTATATTTTTAATACAACATAATAACCTATTCAAGATTGAATAGTACATGTTGCCAGTGCCTCATTTAGATTGCAAGCCAGTTCAAGCATGCAAGGGAAACTATATTCAGTGACAAAAATTACTCCTGTTCACCCCAAAGGGGCATCAAAGTAATCAATTCTGGTTCAAGTATTACAGGAAAGAGGGTTAGTCACAAATTAATTTTTCCTTAGTTGCAAATGACAACAAACATAGTCCCTGCTCTCACAGATATTTAGCAAAAGCACACATACTTATGGCAACAATCATATTTGTGAGGAGTGGCACTGTTGCCATACCTTGAATTTCTTAAGTGTATTTTCCATCATGTTGTGGCAATGGTTAAAAACCCAATTCACCTTTTTCCTATCGAAATATTTAGAAACCAAAGATACAGCTGATATACTACATTAACAAGAAGAAGTGGGAGCACCTGAATATTTCCCGGTGTTCCTGGGTTAAAGGATGCAAAAAGACCAGAATCCCTACTTGATAGATGGTGAAGGAATGAAAATTATGCAACATAGTTATTCTGCTACAGCCAAGTTCCACATCAGTGAAGTATCCTGAGCAATCAATCATGCTTTGCAGCAGACAGTAACTTTTTTCCTGTTATAAAATGCATGACGTTGATCAGATGGACCATAAATAGGGGTGTGCCATCTGTCAATGGTGGTGATACAGTGTAGAAAACCAATTCTTCCAAACCATTCATAATCTATTATGGATATTGTCAAGGTTCATCATTAAGATGCATAGCCATGGAGACAGAAGAAAACCAACGAAAACCCAGTTATTGGGAGAAGTGCCAGCATGATATATTGAGGCCATCATTCATTGGCAAAGAGGGCAAGATACTATGTGTTATAACTTTTCCAGTCCCCCCTCTCTCCATTCATGAACAAGTCTATGGAGTCCTTTCGTAATTGTGGAGGCAGTATCAGCAATCATAGGGTAGCACTGCCATAGCACCTCATTTTCCTTATTAGAAAGTAGCACAGCCTCCTCCCCGTGTGCTTCCCAAGGCAAAGCCCAATATCCATGCTGTGGACAAACCCATCTTTCCATACTTTTCCATACACTAGAGCATACAGCTTTCTTGAGATGCTTCATTGTAAATGTTAGCTGCCACAGACAATTGTCCTATGCTGAACTGCTAAGCTATCTCTCAATGATAGTATATATTTATCACCACCAAACACTACTGTTAATACTTTTATCAGATGTTCTGCATTATAACTATCTCTTGAAATGTGGATGGAGAAGGTCTACAGACTCAGACAGAATTGTCTGTCTGTCCCCAGCCACTCCTTATTATCCCAAAATTCAGTAACAACTACAGCCCTCTACAGATATACTCACTAGTGCCTGGGTGAGTAAAGAGTTATGGAGGTGGTGAGTCCTGCATTAACACTCTTTCTTGCCAGACACATAACTCTCCATAAACTTATTGAGTTTACTTTGCAACTAGGAAAACACAGAAGACTCTGATAAATGTTGCACATCCATCATATAATTAAGCAAGATATCAGAAAAGAACAGAAAATGTCTGCTGTACCAGGAGTGGGATGAAAACTGGGAGTACCAATAGAAGGGACATGTCATACCAAAAACCACTTATATCCCTTTGGGAATGAGTGAGAGAAAGCAGTTTGATGTAATTTAGTATATAATTGAACTGAAAACAAGCACGGGAACAATGGAACAACACAATATGAAGCCAATATTATGTCAAGTCAATGTCAGAGTCACATAGCAAGTAGGCAGTCCTACAAATTGAATGAATGAATGATGTGTGACAGTGCCCTATAATTCTACCTCCTCTCTTACTCACAACATGAAGAGGTACTCCTTTTTCAAATGCTGAAGTTTATCCCAAATACATTGCACACAGGAGACAAATTTGTTCTTCTTCTGTGTGCTAAGAGAAGCTCCCTTTCTCAGTGCTAGGTAGATTCAAGAGTTTATCTCAAGATCCTCTCTCAGGTCTGGGACTTGTTACTGATCTGCAAGAGACTGGCTAATCACCCAGTATAATGGTCATAATAATGAATGCTTGTGCAATGACTTGCACAATAGTTTATATAACCATTATATAAATTAGTGCAATTGCAACCAAAATAATGTATTTATTGCATATGGGAGGGTGAATACAGATTTTTCACAGGCATAGATTAGTGCTGGCAAAATGGCATTATTTCTTTATTATAATAGATCCAGATACAGTATTTTGTTTCTGTGGAAATATCTATCCTGCTTTTCCACCCAAGAAAGCTTAAACAATGGACAATATTTCTCTTAGATAGATATTATTGATCTCTTCCAGACTTAAGTATTCCACATGGTTCTGCTCTTATATTTTGCGTATTATACATTACCTAGACAGTCTCAGTGAGGGATGCTGAAAATATTCTAGTATGATAATAAACTTGTGTACTATAAAAATATAAATAGCATTTCAAACCGGATTACTAGAAATAAATTTCAGAGATAAAAATTAACAGCATTTCCATTTACTACTTCCTGGTCCACTGCTTATAGAATTAGCTTGGCTGTGCTTTGAATCGAATCATGAAGGCTTGTGGTACAAAAAAATAATAATTTAGCAAGCATTTTTGTTTATGATCTTTCAGCACCAAGAGAAAAATCAAATTTTAAAATAATCCTTCAGAGGAAAGCAGGCTGGCCCAAAACAATATACCTTCTAACAGCAAGTTGTGTTGAGTGTATGAGAATACAACATAGGAAGTTTTGACTATGTACAATTTTTCAAGGTGAAAGAAAATCCCTGTCAAATCCCAGTTGTGAAAGAAAATGAGAAAGTGTGATTAATAGCACTGTTGAAAGAAACAAAATAAACCATAATAGCTAAACTACCAAACAGGGAACAGAACACATGGAAAATCTCAAGAGTCTATCTAACATGTGGAATGGTACCATTTGACAATGTAGATCATAAATATTTCTCTGAAATGCAAGTACTGTTTAGGTAATTATGCAAATTATATTTTAATATTCAATTTAAGTTTAACTAGAAAGTACAAACTCATTCAGCTTACCAAAGTGCATGCTGCATCCTGATAATAGTAAGAGCAAGCAAGCCTATACTGGAAATATTAGTAGCCATAATTTTTCTGCAAGAAAAAAAGGAACCCACTAATAAGTTGCTTGAAAGAAGACCCTTGAAAGCAAGAGATATAACAGAGTGCATCCAAATTGGGTTTCTCATATATTTGTCATTTTAGTTTAGAATCAGGTCATTGGGTTTTGCTGGATTTGCTCAAAATAAGGTTTATACTTTTTACTATCTGTACAAAAAATTGTATCTTACTTATTCTACTGAAGACAGAAGCCATGCTCAATTCAGTGAGAATAATGTTAGTGAAATATTATTAATTTTAATACCTGTTGTGATTAAATTAAAAATGTGGAAAGCACACTGGTAACCGATGTGTGCTAAAAAAAATCATGATAAACATAATATCAAAGATAATTTTTACAATATTTATGCAGGCTAGTTCAGTTTTATGAAAGCCCTGTTGTACAGCACAAGACCACCTTTTGGAACTAAAAGCATATTTGGAATTCTGAGAAAATGTAGCAGGCAGAACATAAGTGTCAAGGGAAACTTGCTTATTCATTAATAGCTATCATGGATGGTATGGCCATTCTTAAAATATTCAGTTACCAGAAGGCACACAAGCTTCCCCAGGATTCTCTCTATCATCCAAAGAGCCATCCATGGCTACTTTGTGGCTCTCAATTCTTGCAAATAAATATGACACTGGATATTAATGGGCTTTGTAACATGACAGATTCCTATTTCATTTTTAATTAGGTTTTCTTTTTCTTTTTGTTTAACTTGGGTGGATCAGGGAGCTTGGTAGACCCGTGGGAAAAAAGATACCTGGAGACACATTGGCAATTGTGGACAATATGTTCTCTCTTCCTACTTCTGTATGGAAACATGGAGTCTTCATTAGCTTTGCTATAACTACTTGGGAATGTATGATTAAACTTAGAATTAGCCATTAGAGTACACTTGTGTGGTTTCAAGGATCCATGTCTCATTTATATCCACATAAGAATGTGCAAATTACCCAAGATCCTATTTACATTTGTAAAGCAAATAAATAATAGTGCATCCATATGTACATCAAGTCTCTGAATCAATCTGAAGGAACGTGATTCAAGTCCCACATTTCAAATCAGTGTAGTGAAGATTGCCTTTAAATCAAATTTCCATATTGCTTTATAAATATCTCTCTCTGATATAGGAGTGGTATTAGACTGAAGAAATACTTTCTGTTTTCCTTTGAAACAAGCCCATTGATTTTAATGAGTAGCTGCTTAAGCCATCCAAAGTCTCACATAAGTGCACACCTAAGCAGAACTGGTGCTTTTTCTTGAATGTATCACTTAGCAAATACTTTTGAGCCAGCTATCACTTCTGAAAAATAAGGCTTAGGAAGTTCTGCTCCACAAAGACAGAAATCAGTAACACTTAGTCCCTAAGCAAAGCAAATTAGCTCTTAAAATATTAGCAATTCATTGTAAGCTGACTGTACATGTATGTTTGGTTGCATTTATTTATAAAGAAACCATATTTGTATGCTGCCACACCCAATGCTTCTAGGCAGCTTACAACAGTATTTTCCCTTCCCTTTTCTCTTCTTAATAATATTTGATGTGATTTTCCATTTGAGAATCAGTAGAGGGAAAGATACATAAACATTTTTCCTTCCGGTGTCTGTTTATTCCAGATTGCCCTCACCCTTCAACTCCCCTCTCTGGAATTCATAGTGTATGTTGGTTAATCATGTTTGACTGCTAAGAAAAGGCCACTGGAAGTAGCCATTTGGGGCACAGAAATGACTGATAAAAAGAAATAAATGTCACATCTTTGTCTTTATTCAAATAAACATCTACCTAATTATGTTTTTCTTATCTCTGTGTGTGTGCGTGTGTTTTAAAAGTGCTCACGTTAGGATGCATATATTTCTTTTCAGTATATAATATGTTGTCCTGTAAAGGGAATGAACCAGATTGAAGGTCTTAAATATCAAGGAGTAATACCATGTTTAAACACATACTTACCTCAGTGTATTTGGAAATATACTTTTCAGTGATTCATTTGATTCTCACCAGCTATTTTTCTGAAATAAATGACAAACTGATATAGGAATGGCCGCAAAATAAATTTCCAATAAGAAAACAGATAAGTGATTCTTAATTAATTGCATTTACCAGATCAGCCTAAGAAGCTTCTTCTGCATCCAGTGTCCAGATTCAGAATTCAAGATTTTACAGCATGATTACAAAGACTCCTGACAAGGTGGACTCACAGTAGTTATAAATGTAAAGAAGATGTACAGTAGAATTGATCTGCAGCCATACCAGAAATAAAGAATCAAACAGTGATGGCTTAAACTATTATTGATTTAATACAAAGAAGATCTGTGCTGTGGAACACCCTGCAAGACTGTGCACTATGATTTGTAAGTCATTGTTCTGGCATGGTATGTTGTGTGTACCCAATCGTTACATAGCTGAGCATGAGATGTGAAACAGGTTTAGAGAAATGGGATATGAGGAGATGGGACTCATGTATGGATATCGAGCAGAAACAAATCTACCCACCACAGATATAAGCAAAAAACCAAACCAAACTGCTTTAGTAGTTTAAAGAGAAGAAATATAAGTTAGTTCCATTATACTAAAATATCTGAATCTATTACATCTTTTAATTTTCATCTTGGCATAAGAAACTTAGTTTGTTAGACCAGAATCCTGGAAACTGTGTTGCAGCTGACAACAATGCTTTATATTTATTATATAAAATACAATTTTTGAGGCTGTACTTCAATGTATCATCCCACAGGAATGCTCCATTAGGGCAGTTGAAAGAAATTAGCAGTCACTTCAGCTGTCTAGCCCAGTACTGCTTCTCTCCCTTAATTTTTTATTTTTTTAAAGTTAGGCACATCAGGACTGCTGGCCATTCCCAGCTATCTGATCCAGTTATTTTTTTGCATTCCCTCCTCCAAATAACTTTCCCCCAAAATTGAGAAGACCAGGTATGCAATTGCAAATGCATAAAGACAGCATCAGTTACAGAGGTGTGGCATGTCTTCTGACAGTAAAATTCCTCCAAGAGCTGGTGCTAGCAATAGAATGAATAATAAATAGGAAATGCTTGGTTTTTAAACTGAAAACTTTTCAGCAGTTTCATAGTCTATGTATCTTGGAAAGCTTATTCAAGATGCACAAATTCTTTGTTCACTCTGATGTTTTTATGGAGAGAACAGTTTGCACCCATTATGACTGATCCATTATATGCATATATTGTACTTTAAGTCCCATATCCAAGTGGAAAATATTTGGCAAGAATCTTTTCCTTGCTGATATCTCAAGCATAATAATTTGAAGGGCAAATATCTCTTGCACTATTACAGATCATTCGACCTTGTAGCTGCCTAGTTTAGCATGCTATGCTTTTATCTTTTAAGATACTACACTATTTTATGAAGAGATAAGTTAAATATACCTTAGGAAAGTAGATTGCAAGTTTCTGTTATCCCATGCATTTTCACACCCCGGTGTTCATCTACCACTGAGTTCCCTATGGATTTAAAACCCTTCTGGAGGGCAGCACTGGCAAAAATGGTATTCAGAAATGCAGCATCTTGTTCTATCATTGAGAGCTGTTTCTTGGCCTTTCACCATGTTCTCACCTTAAGGTTGAAATTTAACACTTCCAATTTAATTCTCATCAAAGGTGTCAGATAAGATTGTGATAGATATTTGAAATCAGACCAAAGAACAATGCTGCAGAAAACTGAGAAAACTAGCAAGCTTCATGGGCCAGAAATTACCACCTTGGAATCTCATCAGGGTCTGCTGAAAGAGAATTTAATTTTGGAATCCTATTTTTTTCTTCTCTCAAAGGACTAAAAATGTGGCTAATGTTGCCCTTTCTCATACAACACTGTTGATGAACTCAGTCTCAAGTGCTGCGTAGCCAGATAGAAAGATGACAGTGGGCCATGCCAAATAATAACTTTTGCTTCTGGGGGAAGATGTCATTTTAAGATCTGTTTGAAGTCTGCCCCATTTCTTTCTGAAGAAATCTGATCAGGCTAAACCTGAAGTTGTTCTTGTGTTGAATTAGTGGGAAAGGAGTGCAAATGCCAGAACAGATACTCACTATCAATATCCTTAGTAATATGCAATCAATCAATTAATCAATCCTTGCTGTTCTCAAAATTCTTCCAGGGTTTACATAAGCAACAAGGACATTCACCCATGTCTTGATTAAAGCAGCATGCTATGGCAATGCTTAATTCTATACATTCACCATCACCTCTGGACTTCCTTACCTCATTATCTTGATGTGGAGGAACTATGATGCTGGTTGCTTATTTTTAAGGTCTTCAAGGCAGCCCCATGTAGAACATGTTACAGTAATCCAAGTGAGAGGTCACTAAGGCATGAGAGACCATGAGCAGGGTCTGCCTGTCTAAGAAAGGGCACAGTTGGCACACAAAATAGATCTGGGCAAAAACCCTCCTGGCCATACTTACCACTTGCTCTTCCAACAAGAGCCATGAGTCCACCAGATCCCCAAATTACAGACTGGTTCCAGCCTGTGTATCCAGCATCTACGGTTCACTTCACCTACCAGTCCCACTACTTCATACTACCTCTAGCAACTCTTGAGAAAGAAGAGCAATGTGTAGTCTATTTTTCCAAAGTAATATTACAAACTTCACAAATGTATCTATTTCTTTTCTGTTTTAGCTTATGGAGTTCTGGCTCTTTTTCTCAAGCATTCTTAATATATGCTAATCAAAAGCAGCCTTAAAAGGCAGTAACTAGGAGTGGATGCACAGGAACAGCAGGAACACCTCAGATCTTTCCTTTTTACTATTTCTCCATTATAAATTACCTCAAAATTGTTCCACCTCTAAAGAAACTGTTTCTAGAACTACAAAAAGAGCAATTTTATTAGAATAATGCCAGGAGGAAAAAGTATTGAGCATTCTTGCCTTTTTTACCACTCTTAATCAGAACTACCGAGACTTTTTTTCCATTATTTAACTTTTTAGGGAATAAAGGGATAGAAGACTATGTTACAGATAACAATAGTTTGATTTTTTTCTGTAAAGCAAAGGTAACATCAGGTCTGAAGAGAAGGCATGCTGCAGGTCCTGCCTGTTGTGGAATTACATTTGGCAGGTCCCAGGAAGTGGGTCTTCTCTGCCGTGGCACCTGCCTTGTGGAATCTTCTCCCCCCAGAAGTGAGGTTAGCCCCATCCCTCGCAACATTCCCCAAGTCCCTCAAGACCTGGCTATGTGATCAGGCCTGGGGATACCAGGGGACCCGGAAGATTTTGCAATGGCTCCCTTACAATGGTTGACATCATGCTGTCCTGTTTTGTGTGTTTTTTATAGTTGTTATAGTTTTAATGATTGTTTTATATGTATTTATTGGTTCTTTTTAACTGAGTGTGGTATACCTCCCAGAGTCATTCTCTTATGAAATGGGCAGCTATATATGATCAATAAATAAATATTGTGTATTGGTTAGTTTAATACAACTATGTTAATAAATATATTTTAGCCAAAGGACACAAATATTCACATCCTGAGAATGCTGCCTTTTAAATTTCTTAAGTTGCCCAGTATAACATATGTTCTTGCTATTCCACTTTTCTCAATTAACAGCCCATTTGTGGGTTGCACATGAACTTTCATTTGTATTCAATGGCTCATTAAAGAAGCACTAGCAGTGTTTTGCTTTTTTATTGTTTTGGGTGCAAACAAGCACAGATTCATTAAGAGCACACTACAAAAATATATATAAAATTGGCCTCTTTTTTAAAAAAATGCAAGCAATCTGCTCATTTTTTGAAAATAAAAGTTAAAAAAATTAAATGAGCAATATATATTTTTAGAACTAGGATTAAAAAATAGAAAAAAAGAGAGGTCCAACACATATATATTATTATGAAGACTGCAAGAAAATATTCCTTCACGTGTGAATCCAGTGCTGCTATTCAAATGATACATCAAAACATGAACTGGTCTCCTTTTGGAAGGAACAGAATATAGTTTTGCTAATGAGCCATCACATGCTGTTAGCATTCTTATATTATTTCCATTACTCCTACAGCGAACATATGTCTTTCATACTCAGAATCTTTTTTCTCTTGCAAACTCTCTTTAGTAGCTTTTTTCAGTCAACACTGAAATATTGTTTCAGTTATTACTCTGAATTCTGAATTTTGCCTCAGAGCTTCAAACAACTAAAAACAATTATATGATGCTATACATTCAATACATTGATCCTGTTTTTAGTTTCCAAAGTTAAGTTCTGGCCATTCCTAATCTTGCAGAATGCACAGAAGCCTGCATAAAGGCAGGTCAACTGGAAAGTGGGTGTGGTCAAAGCAGGAAGTGGTTATATGTAGAATAAAAACCAATGCCCTCAAATTCCTTCTATAGGTAGTCCTTGGGTTACAATCAGTTTCAACAGCACTGAACAAGGGTGACTTATGACCAGTCCTTGAAGTTGCAGCTGTCACAGCGTCCCCACAGTCACGTGATCACAATTCAGGCATTTGGCAACCGGCTCACACTTAGAATGTTTGCAGCATCTCATGGTCACATGATCACCCTCTGCAATCTTCCCTGTCAGCTTCCTATAAGCAAAGTTAATGGGAAAACCAGTAGGAGGTCATAAGTCACTTCAGTAAGTCACTCCCACTCCTGTTTTTTCTCCTGAGGAGCCCACAGGCGGTAGGGCAAGTGCAGGCCCTGACCAGGTACGCAGCTGCCTGCCTGGCCATAGTCATGCAGCATTGCAGCACCCGCCCCCTGCCCACCTGCACTCTGTAGCACTCACCCGCCCGTCGGCCTGCTTGCAAGCTGCCTTAGGAAAGGCTTGTTGTGGCCAGGACTTGCAACTTCCTGCTGGCTTCCCCACTGACTTTGCTTGTTGGAAGCCAGCAGGAAATTGCAAGTCGCGGTCACGTGAGGTCTTCACTTAATGACCCGCAATCCTTGCATAACAGTGGCAATGGGGACTACCAGGATTGCTATAGCTAAGCGATGTGGCCATGTGACGTTGTGCTTTATGACCGCATTGCTTAGTAATGGAAATTCCGGCCCCAATTACCGTCATTAAGCGAGGACTACCTGTACTTCTTTTCATAATGGATTCTCTGCATCCATCTCTTCCTTCTTCCTCTTTTACTAAGTTTAGTTTTATAGGCTGAAAATTGGTGACAGCTGAAGAAAGTGCAACATGTGTCCTTGGGCCAGAGATAGTGCAGCTTTAGCTTATGTTGCCTCCCTCTTGCAGTAACAAACTAAGTCTCCACAATATTGTACAAGAATGCTCTCTGGGTAGAAACTAATATTTAAATGAGTAAGAATCCCAAACCAAACAAAAAGGGATGGACATCTGATGGGAGGAGTAGGGGAGAAGCTGGTGGGTGCAATGATGCAATCAAAGCCCCACCCCTTTTTATTTGCGCTGCATTGCTTGTTTAGAAGGGATAGGATATTCATCATGCAGTGCTGAATATATTGACTTGTTTTGAACCCCCTGCAGCTGCGCATGGCATTCCTTCAAATAATCTACGAAGTAGCAGGAAATGAATAAAACCCATCATTTAAGTAACATTGTTTATAGTTTAACATTTCACATTCTAGCAAACTATCACAAGTAGGCTTAACAAAAATAAGAAGAGTTTAAACTTTGTGAATGGAACTACAGGTGATCCCAATGTTCCCCAACCCAAATTTCCTAAAATAACTGGAAGAGGGGAATTTGGAAAACACAATTGGTGGCTCATTTCCTAGTGACTATGCAGGTGGTCCTCAGTTAATGACCACTTGTTCAGCAACTGTTCAAATTTGCAACAACACTGAATGAGTTGTACTTACCACTGGTCCTCAGAGTTCCAGCTGTCACAGCCCATGATTACGACATTGCAGTGTCCCATGGCAGCAATGTCGTAATCCAGCTTCTGACAAGCAAAGTCAACGAGGAACCCTGCAGGAGGTCACAAATGGCAATCACATGATGTGGTTGCATAACAACCCACATAATCCTTGCTTAACTATGGCAACCAAGACTGCCAGAATTGGTGTTGCTAAGCTAAGGTCATGTGACATCACACTTTACAACTGCATCACTTAGCAACAGCAATTCTGGTCCCAATTGCCATCATTAACTGAGGACTACCTGTATGGTCAAATCCATGTAGATTTCTTGCAGCAATATGGAAGTGCTTTGCCACTGCCTTCTCCACTTGTCTCAGTACAGATGTGTTATTGCTTAACTCAGTATAGAGTAGTTGATTGGCTGAAAATAGGCAAATAATTGCAGGTTATGCCACTAGTATGAGGTTAAGTACAAACATCACAACGTAAGACCAACTCCAAAGAATGCAGGGTGAAAAGTTAATCTAAAGTTCCTGTAGTATCAAAGAAAAAAAGCAGACACAATGACAATAGAACTCATTCATTTGGCCTCAGGAGAAAAGTAAATTGGAAAAGTAATCTAGGTTGCAGGCCCTCTGCTTGCTCAGCCCAGCAGCTTCCAATGCAAGCTGCAGGTTCTGCTTTTCCAGCAGTGCTTCCAGTGCACACTCTGCAGCTTGAGTTGGAGACTGCTGGCCCTTTGTGAGGCTTTGCAGGAGGAAGGCTGGGCTAAGCAAGCAGAGGGCCTGGGGGTAGGCTCGCCCCCACCCCTCGCTGAAGCCTGCAGGCTGGTTCTCCAGGAGCACTTCCAACACAAGCTGCAGAGTGTACACTAGACTTCCAGGAAGCCTTCATCCCTCCACTTCCTCCAGTTCCACTGCCACCCCAAACAGTGCCTCCTGCAAAGTTGCCACCTTCACCTGGGGAGCCCCTGCCACCTTTCCTGCCTTGCCCAATGATGGAGTGCACTGCATCTTGCTGGCCCATCCCATTGCACTCCTCGCACTGGTGGCAGAAAGTGGGGCTCCTCTGCCTACACTGCCGCCCTACCTTCTCTACCAGCTCTATTCTGCTGCCTCCTGCCCATCCGGGCCCAGCAACCTCACCATGGGCATCCCACAGCTGCACCCTCATCCAGTGCCTGGATCCTGGGCCAGCAGCAGGAAGAAGAAGACGGCAAAGGTCAGCTGGGGCTGCAGCAGCAGAGGGTGGCAGGGATAAGCCAAAAAGGGCAGAGATGGGAGGGAGAGATGGAAGCTGCTGGCTCTTCGGCAGACAAGTCTCCACTGCCCTGTTGTGCTTGCTGCATGGATTCCAGGGCTGCGCCCTCACCCAGCACTTGGATCCTGGGCCAGCAGTGGGAGGAAGAAGATGCCAAAGGTCAGTTGGGGGTGGAAGCTGTGGCAGTGTCGGGGGGCAGCACAGATAGGCAGTGGAGTGCACAGCAGCCAAAAGGACAGAGGTGTGGGGGAGATAGGTGGGTGAGGGGAGTTGAAGCAGAGACAGCTTGCCCAGAGCAGGAGAACCTGACCATGGAATGCTGCAACCAGTCATAAATGTGGGCTGGTCACCAAAATTTTGATCATGTGACCATGGAGGCGCTGCAACAGCCAGAACTTCAAGGACCAGTCATAACTACCATTTGTTTAGTGCTGTCATAGCTTTGAATGATCACCGAACGAATGGTCGTCATCCAAGGACTACCTTTAATGACAACGGGTAGAACACCAACCTTAGAACTGACAATGAAGATATCAAAGTGGTGGCTTTGCCTTTTAGAATCAACCATTAACAGTAAAAGAACAAGCAATCAAGAAATATGCCACAGACTAACACTTGGTAGAGCAGCCATGAACGCCTTGGAAAATGACGTGATGTGTCCATACCTACAAAGATCAGAATCATGCAAGCAACAGTATTCCCTGTGACATTCTATGGAAGTGAAAGTTGGATTTGAAGAAGAAGATAGGAAGACCATTGACGCCTTTGAACTCTGATGTTGGAGAAGACTCCTGAGAATACCACAGACAGCCAAGAAAACAAACCAATGGATTGTTAAACAAATTAATCCAGAGTTCTCATTCATGGCACAAATGACCAGACTCAAATTATCCTACTTCGGACACATTATGTGAAGACCTAGCTCGCTGGAGAAAGCTCTAATGCTGGGAAAGGTGGAAGGAAAGAGAAGAGAACCACCAGTGACAAGGTAGATAGATTCAGTTACATTGGCAATGAGTGCACCATTGGAAGACTTGAAAAATTATGGACAGATCATCATGGAGAAAATCTACGGTATATATGTAGTCTCTAAAAGCTGACAACAACTTGATGGCATGTAATCAATAAAAAAAAAATCAGACCCCCCCCTTTCATTTTCAGACCCCCTTTTCCCCCCGGCCCCAAGCAAGTAACTTTTCTTGGAGAGGAAAGCTGAGTGTGCTGGACAGTATATCCTGCCTCTGCTTTGATGTAATATTTTGGTCTTGGGTTTAATAGCTAGTGTAGTATCTTGCCTTGAATGTAGTATTTTCTCAGTGTTGAAGTAGCAGTCATCTGCAGATCTGGGCAGCTGTATGTGGAATTTAAGAGAGACACTAGTTTGCCCTTTGCCTGAGGCTGCAAAATGTCTAAGGCCAGTTCTGTGAACAAATATTACAAGATAACTAGGGGGTTAGTATCTGCACCAATGACATTGCCCTCCAGGCAGTGTATTTATCAAAATATGCTACAATTCATTCATCAGTACTGAGTGCTGAAGAGTTCCAGCTGTATTAAGACTGAGTATAGCAGCACCAATGAATCCCGATTTGCTCTGAAGGCATGTAATTCACTTCACCTGGTGAAAAGGCTATTTAAAATAGCATAATGCCTTTTTTCCCTGTCAGCAAGTATAAACAGAATAGAAATGAAACAAAAAGGTGGGTGATACATTTCAGGAAGAGTATCCCACAGGCGATGGACAGAATATTTGTTTCTCAAGTTTATGGGCGTATTTTTACCTCTTGTTCAGAAGGAATCACACTCAGCCTTTCTATGTAAGAAAATCTATAGCATTCACAGAAGACAGTCACAACTTAATGAAATAAAAGGAAACATGGTTGTATTTCTTAGTCTGTAGGGGTGAAATATGACAAATAATAAAGATGCAGATTGCTCACACCAGGCCTGCTCTTATACCTACAG
The DNA here is from genome assembly GCF_059951505.1 of Python bivittatus. Classification (NCBI taxonomy): domain Eukaryota; kingdom Metazoa; phylum Chordata; class Lepidosauria; order Squamata; family Pythonidae; genus Python; species Python bivittatus. Next base: position 28,226,893 of record NW_028277086.1, read on the forward strand.
TATTACATTGTGGGAAATGTAAAATGATAGCATGATAAATGCAGTTGCGCTAGGCCATATCTCTTGTCAATATAATTGTATGCCCACTATGGCTTAGACACTTCTGTTCACCACATTCTGATTTACTCGCAAGGGAAATGTGGCCTACTGGAACAGAACACCGATGGGATAATCAAGAGCCCTGGAATCTACTAATTCTCTGGATATGTGCATTCCAATTTTCTAGTTGGTGGGGGTAAAACTCAATGTTATTTGAAATTTAAAATTAAAATTAAAAATTTCTGTACAACTTAGCTACATTGTAATTTTGTCAATGGCAAGATTAGTTGGTGGTGATGTTGTGGAACAATGTCTGAGTTTTATGGAAAGAAGAAGTTCATCTTTGGACAAGGACTGGGCCTTAAAAATTAATGGATTAATTTATTTAAATATTTATGGATCATTACCTGCCAAAGGTCTCAAGGCAGTTTGCAATCTAGATGTAGTTGAAAAATACTCTATTAAAAATGGGAGTAAAAAGAGAGATATGAAGCATGCCCTTGGCTCTCTGGCATCCTTTCATGTATACACCCAGCCAAACATGTTCTTCTTTTTATCTTATAGCAGAACCTGAGGAAAGGAAAAATAGTATCGTTTTTTGTTACAATCTCATAGGAAAGATGGGTTGCAGCAGACCTGACAAGAGGAAGAAAATGCTGCAGGCTAAAAGAAAGATTTCTTGAGAAGAAGGAACTGTAATGGTTGGTAGACCATTATGGATTATATGCCTTATTGGCTCTGGAAGGTGTCAGAAGACCCACAGGAGGAAGAAGAGGTCTGCTGTGGGATAAATTTACCCAATGCAGATAGCTTCTGGGAAGCCAGAAAAGAGAGGGAGACTACATCCTGCCAGCTAAAGGGAGAGATTGACAACCTAAAGGAAAGAATGCCAGCTGTGTAATTAACCTCTTTATTTCTGAAAACAGTGCATTCCAGAGGTCAGGGAATGAAAAAATAGGGAAGTCTGTTTTGTTCATTTTAATAAATTGTAGAGAAATAGTATAAAAGAATCAACATTCCTTAAAGTAATTCAGAACTAAAAATGTATAGCTTTACAAGCAATCATTGGCATCTTGTAGTTCATCTGAAAATCATCAGCAAACACTGGAATTCTGTTCAACCTAGTGTCTCCAAGCAAAATAATGTAGATAGATCCCTAGAGCGTAGCAATAGTTATGTCTAGAGATCATCAGCATAGATATTAGATCCTCAGATAAATTACCCAGAATCCTGAAAATCCACCTCCCTGCTCCATGTACCTATGCAAGAAATATTTTTCTCACAGAGAACACAGTAAAGACAGGGACCAGGAAAAATGTGTTTCATTTACATTTAATATTAATTGACCTAATTCATCTTTCATGAACTAGAACACAGATATAGGAGGTTTTTTACACTTTTAAATTTTTTGCAGTAGAGTCTGTAATTTTAAAAACATGAATACAAAATTAAATGTAGAAAAGATATGAATTAGGAAAAACTGCTTGCTCCCCAAAAGTTTATGCTAGGTAAAATTGCATATTATCATTTGTTTGCTTCTATCAGTTCTATCTGTAGTAAATACAATATTTGTTTGTCAAAATATTGCCCAGTTTGGGCTACACACACACTATAATGTTCTTGCTAACAGGAACTGACATACCAATTGCACAGCTGTATAAAATGTCAATTGCTTTCCCCACCTGTCTTCATATGAATTGTCAATTGTGAGTACCAAGAACATTGTTTCTTTTTACAGAAGCTAGCTTTGAATATAACAGCTCATGAAGCCCATTAATCCCACTTTCATCACTGCCAAGAGGTGGCTGGTGTAGTTAGATCAGAGTTTCAGAATCAGAAGTAGGGGCATTCAGATGAGTTTTAGAAAGGAAGGAAGGGTATTCAAGCTGTTTTGGGATAAGTGAAGGGACTGTGGTAGTTAATGATATTCTTGCATCCATGGTACATAAACATAAATAACTTATCTACCAGTAACTAATTTTATTTATTTATTTATTTATTTATTTATTTATTTATTTATTTAATTTCTCCCCTGCCCATCTCCCCCAATGGGGGACTCTGGGCGACTCACACAAAACTAATGAACTCCCAAATCAAGAGTTAGGATTGAATAGACTATATGAGCATTGTCTTCTCAATTTATGCCTTTCTTGTGATCTTAACAATGAGATTTCATGGTTCATGAAAACATTCATCATCATTAAAGGGCTAGCTTTTACAGTGTCAGAGGAGTTTTGTTGTTATGCCTGAGAAAGATGTGCTGTAGTAAGAACGGCTTAAGTGGTGCTCTTTCCATCTGTATTCTTTCTACTCTTCTCTATCCTAACTAGTCATTATTGCTCTTTTTAGCCTCCAAGTGGAGAAGTGTCAGCCTGAGTCATAGGCAAGTGAAATGATACCAAAATGGTACTGGGAAAAGAAAACATTGCCTTCTTCTCAAGTACTGTAGTATTTTATTTTCAAGCTACCTTTCTTCCCTTATTTATTTACTGAATATTTGCATAATCAGTTGTAAAAAGTTACAGAAGAGATTTGGCAGGAAAAGAAAAACAGTTCTCTAACCAATCTCTTTCCTTATAGAATGTGGTCATTACAGAAAAAGATACTAGATATATATTTATGGGATAATTGATTTAAAACCAGTGGTTGACAGCCATAATGCAGAGACTTCTGTTTTGCATCCTAATCTATACATTACCCCTAGTTTTCTAAAGGATTGGTTTATACAATGCCCTACCACATGTGGTCTGCACACTGTTAAACATAGGAATTAGTTCCAGACTATGCCATGCTCATCAGAGCATTTTATTGTAACAAAAACAGCATAGTCACTGGCCAGAAACCTCACTGAAACAAACTACAGCTTATGCATGGGTACAAAGCCTTTTTTAAGTTGAGAACTTGTAATAGCAAGGCAAGGAGGGGAAATGAACATGGTCAAAGCAGAACGTTATTCAAAATCTCACTTTCTTATACTCCATCCACTTCTTTTCATAAATTTATTTCCTGTATCCACCCCTTTTCTGCTTATCCTTTCTTACAGGAACTAAGTTTAATTTTATTTTGCACATTGAAAATTGATGGCAATTGAGAAGAGAGCTGTGAACAATAGGAAAAGCCCTGGGGATCACATATGATCCCTGGCAGCAGATAATATAAACTATAGCTCTCCTATCTCTTTCCTGTAGCAGACTGAATAATTCTCCATAATATACAGGAAGAATCTTATTAAATATTTATGTAAATATTAAATATTAGTAGAAACTAATATTTAAATGAGCAATAACTCCATACAATAAAGTCTAGCATTCCATCAAATTATTTTAATAACATTTTATTAAGGCTTGCAATCTTGTGGATTCTTGATTAACAACAATAACAACATTTTCCAACAATTCTTGAAACTATGCACCTTTAAAACATAATAATTGGTAAATCCATTCAGAAAAAAAAAAAACAGGCATTTTCATAAACTGTAAAGTAAGGGGGATTTGCTTTGGCTAGTTTATTCACAATGAAAAAGGACCCATAATATACATCGCTTTTCTGATGATCAATGAAAAATCCTAAATTTATTCAGGTCCCTGTTAACTTTATCTCAAAACCTTTTTAAGCAGGCATCCAATGGGAAAAAGAACAGTCTCTTTACATGGACTGCTATTAGCACCTTATTTTGGTCTTGTCAGGAATGACTGGCTGAGAAATGAAGCTTAAACTCTGATAGCAGGAAAATCTTTTCATTAACCCAAAGTCAGCAAACTCTCTAGACTTCTCATAATGGCTAAATATAGCTATTATTCTTTGTCTGTGACTTGAAGGGGATTTGAACTAGAAGACCTTGATACTTTTTTAAAAAGTCACTTTAAAGGTCTCCCTCAGTTGTTAAATTTATTTTATTATGGATAAGCTTTTTAAGGAGGAACATAGCATGCTGAAAAAGCCCTCTCTTAAAATGGCTGTTTCTTCCTTTCTTGTAATTCAAGATATCAGCCCTGCAGAAATGAAAGCCTTGGACAGAGTTAGGGTTCAAAGATGCATCAAAAGCTGATACAATGATACAGAAGCTCTGTTTTTACTATCTAGGAGAAAATAAAACGTTCTGAAGCATACCCACCACACCATTCAACCTTAGAATGAGCAATTTCCAACTCAATACATTCTTGTGGGGAGGGGTGCTTTAAGACAGAATTATAATACTGTGACATCTGAAGTGATACTAAAGACTGATCAAACTACTTTTCATCACTGCATGAGATATACTTATCTGGCACTCCGTTTACAGTTTCCTCTGTGAATGAATTGAAAATTTGTACTGTTCCTTTTATATTCCAAATGTAAGCTTACTAACTAATAACTACTTATTACTTTGCTTTAAATATTCTTTTCTGAAATCTGGTGATATCTCCTTCTGTCAGAAACAGCTAGAGCAGAAAATAAAGGCAGTAGCGCCATTGAAGGACAATGGGAATTGAATTTCAGTTGATGAATATCTGCAAAGCTGACTTCATGAGCAGCTGATGCTAGGAAGCACAACCTTTCAAAAACAATCATGATTTCCTCAGTAATAGCTAGAGAAAATCAAATGCAAAAATCACAGCGTATCATTATATCCAGGAGACAGCTAACATACAAAAGTTAAGGCAGCTCAACTAGGTTTGTCACAAAATGGTGTCTCTCGAACTTTTTTCAAGGAATCCTAGAATTCTTTATAAAGCAGTTCACCTACCAACACTGCAGTCTTTCATCCCTGCAATAAATATGCATGGGAAGTAAACAATATATATGCTCCAAAGTATATTGCATTCCATGCAAATAACTTAGAATCTTTTGCAAAAAGAGAATGGGTTCATGCATCACACTAAGCCTTAATTTGTTTAACCATGGTTTTGCAGTTGGCTGAGTTCACATAATATGCTAAATAAAGAAGCATGGTGTGTATTATGTCTGTCTGTCTGTCTATCTCAGAGATGATGCTTTACAAGTGAAAACCTTTTCTTCAGGGGAATAGTTACAGTGGACACCATTTCAAAGCACTCAAATTGTGTTGGCCTAAGCTCTAGGTCTGGTTTTATAGACTAATAAAAACATCTTAAATTGAGCCATTAGCTCATAGATATTCATGGCAGTACTATAGCATTTTCAGTGATATGAGATCCCATTTAGCTATCCACTCAGTACTTGAACACCTGCAGTCTGCCCAATTCTAGAATATCTTCCAGGTAACTGTATGCAGAGAGCATTGCCACAATCCAATTAATAGATTATTAAAGTACAGATCACCGTTCAAGTAAGGTTGTTCCAAACTAATGCCAGATTGGAATCTGGAGAATCTCAAATTTATGCAATGTAGCACACTATTGTGTGTGAAGCTTCTGGTATGAACGAATCAATAATTCCATTTTGTACACAATAAGGTACTGCTGCATAAAGCTCTTGGCATTCACTCATAAAAACTACATTAGCACTGCAGTAGGGGACCAAAAAAAAAATAAACTTAGGGCTTTCAGCCAAGTACCTTCCAGAGGGCCCATCCGATATGTGGGAGCCCAACTTCTTGCTAGAAGAGGTCATCCAGTAAAGAAGCAAACTTCCCGCACCCACCCTGCTTCTTTTGTAATTCTAAGAAGAAACTCTGTGGATATGAGCCAACTGGCAACCATCATTTTGCTTCCCAAAAAGCATATCAGACTACTTAGGTTAAGAGAAAAATAAAAAGGCAGTTATCACAGAGTGTAGTTCTCCATACTAGATGCTATTATTTTTCTCCTAGCATGGCACCAACATTGTGGAGAAAGCTTCCAGCCCTGGAGGTCAGTCAGGTCTAGAATGCAGGAAAAAGAAAGCATTTGATGCTGAAATTTAGAAGCGGTTCGACTTCCAATGGTTTAAGCAGTATACTGTAACCATGTAGGAGTCTATATGTCTGTACAATCTTCTGCTGTATATTTAAGGCCCTGTGATCAAATTTCAATTGTATCAGGCTGTAATTTGTTGCCTAGTGATTCTTAGCATCTTTATTGTCCCATTTCTATGACAGATCATAGGGATCTGAATTTAAAGGAACCAGGTTTAAAAAAGGAGAAAATGGTTGTCTTGTTTTCTGAAGGTTAGGCATATCCCTGAGAGACAGACTCACTCTCTCCTATTAGATGATCTATTATCCCCTTTTCCAATTGTGGGCAGTCAAGAAACATAAACTACAACATTTCACTTGGTAAAGCACCACTTATTTCTAATGAAATTGCCAGTTATGGATTTCAACTGCAACTATCTTCTTACACAGCCATTTTAAGCTTTTAGTTTTTATTTAAAAAGCTTAATTGGAAGTTTTTATTACTCCCAATTAAGCTTTTTAATTAAAAGAGGAAGTTGAAAGAAGCTGCAGGCAGCTAGTACCAAAGCTCATATCCTCTTCTCCATCCCACCTCCCAGAAACACTGAAGGGAAAAAATTGTTTTTATAAAATTACAACTGTCAGCCAGCTGCAGCTTTCAGTAATACTCACTGCTGGTCCTATTTACCTTGCCAGGAGCACTTTCTGAATGCAGAGACAGACACGACTAATTGGAAAAACAAGGCAGCAACTTTATCTGTTATTATAAAGCAATTAAACCCATTCCATCAAGGCAAAGTACATATCACAGGAAAACCAGCCCCACTCTTTCTGATCTGTCTACTCTCTAAGATGCAAATATTCCATGGTAGTGCTCTTGATAAAAATTGTCATTGATTTCACGGATTAGTAAGTGCATTTGGGGATCATGTCCTTTCAAGAAAGGCATTCAGAACTGTCAATCTTGCTGGGCCTATCCTCCAGGCTATGGGTAGTGTTCCAGTAAGAATAATCCTTCTCTTTTCAGGCTTGCTGAAGTCCCTGCATTGATATACAGTAGGAGTTGTGATCCATGTAGTGACTCCATTCCCTATGAATTGCCTGGAACGATGTTTGGAATTAATTTTTCCTTCAAAGTTGTGGAGAAAGAATGCAATTCCATTCCACAAGATCTGTGAGCATCATATTAACAATCATGCTGTTGCATCCTGAAACAAGTGCAGATAGTCCTCGCTTAACAATGGTAATTGGGGCCAGAAACTCCATCACTAAGCGATGTGGTCATAAAGCGCAACGTCACATGATTGTGCTGATTTACGATGGCAGTTGCAGCAGTTCCAGTTGCCATCATTAAGTGAGTCCCGTGCAGTCATTAGGTGTGATGTCACATGATTGCCATTTGTGACCTCCTGCTGGCTTCCCCACTGACTTTGCTTGTCAGAAGCTGGCAGCAAAGGTTGCAAATGGCAGTCATGTGATTGTGGGAAGCTGCAATGTCATTACTGCAAGCTGGTCACCGAGTGCTCAAATTGTGATCACATGACCACAGGGACACTGCAATGGCCACAACTACAAGGACCCATCATAAGTCCCTACAAGGACCATCATAATTTCGAATAGTTGCTGAGCGAGTGTTTGTTCAATGAAAACTACCTGTATCAGAAAGAGGAATCAATTTGTAGCTGCAAGAATTCTGGAATCAAATGTGTAGTAAAAGAAAGGTAGGGTAATAAAGAATGAAATATCTGCAGGGAGGATTTCTGTTAGTGGACGGAGTATATGCAAAAGTTGGAGAATGTTATCATTAACTATATTGTCTACATAACATTATTCAGGTGTATAGCTAGGGGTGGCATCATCTGCTTCTCCCATAAGTCTCTGCTCTGATTTTCATGCCTAGTCAGAGGTGAGTAACCTGAGGTTTCAGGGCCACATTTAATTTTCTTTTTTCTGGGTAGCCCTTGACCTACCTCTACCCATAGATACTGAAACCTGTGACATAGTTTTCTGCCATTTTGAGATGGGAAACACTCAAGAATTGTATAAATAACATAATGTCTCCCAATGTCTCCTCCCAAAAAATAAAACATTAAAAAAGAATCTAGTCCCAACCACTCTACATCATCTCCTCCCTACTGTTGCTCCCATCAATCAAAAAATATTAAGTACAGTCCCCAGCCATCAAAAGGTTGCCCACATGTGCTCTAAGTCAAAGGTTTTCAAACTTTTTCAGGCCTCAGAACCTGTTAATTAAAATAAATAAATAAATTCCTGGAACCCTTGATCAAGGGGCAAAGCTCTAGTGACAGAAAATTGACTGTGTTAAGTAAACTTTTTTTCCCCCTTAATCTCCCACAGAACCCCATCAACTTCCCTTGGAACCCTAGGGTTCTATGAAACACATTTTGAAAAAACTTGCTCTAAATAATAACCTATTTCTATCTGTATTTGTTGGACTTGATGCCTCATAACTCTCAGATCACATAAGGATTATAGCTTAAGTCCAATACATCGGTAAGATATTGGGCTGGGAAGGAGTGTTATATCTCAGTTTTGGAAAAGTACCAAGTCACTGTTGTCATCAAATATGGACTTTAGAGCACAGGAGGGATAATGCCATTGATATTACCTATGCTTTGCCCTCTTGAATATGAGAATTTGCCAATTCTATATCAGATTTTTATATTTGCTATCCAAAATTATAGATATGAATGTATAATGCATTTCTCCCTTCCTTCTTACTCATAATTTTTTCCATTCTTTCAGACAGATTACTTTTTCATCAACCAAAACAACAGGAAATAAGTAGTACTTTGGTTTTAAGTAGTTGCCTGAACAAGTGAGTCTTCAAGAATAGGCAGATTGTGGCCTCATCTGTACAAGCAGCAGAAAGGAAGAAATGTAGAATAGAATTAGAAATTTAGGCAATGAATTGACTTAATATAAGAGAGAGAAAGATGGAGGAGGAGAGAGAGGGTTACTGTTTTTTTGTCAAATGGGGAAGAGTTTATTCATTAGTGTTAATGTACTTTTCACATGAAAAACAATGATAACCAAAGAAGAGAATTTAAGAACTAAAAAGAAAAAAATTTGAAATGATATGTATTCATTGTGAAATATCAAAAGCAGTAACTGACTGATGTCATGTTGCATGACAATAAAGCTATGAAATACTTCCAGGTGTTTGCCTGTTAAGAGTTTAATAGAATATGCCAGCATCAAAGAAAATATATAGTGATGGTTAACCAGATCTTTTAAAATCAGTAATTGGTACGCACACACATAACTATATAAAATTACTATCTGAAGCACATTAATTCAAAGTCGACCAATTAGTCATTTTTCTTGGCATTACAAAGATACGACAATGGCAGCAGCTGAAAAAAAATTAAAGAGCCAAGTATGCACAATTGAATTCAGTAGACAGAAACAAGGGAAAGGAACACAAATTATGCCACCATAATTGGATTTGCATCTTTGCTACAATTTCTAGCTTGCATCAATATGAAATGATCCAGTAACAGTTTATTCTTAAACACAGTTCTGAACTGAAATAGTTCACAAGAACTGCAAGGAACATGTACGAGAAAGCCACCACCTCTATTTTTGGATCTAACTAGACAACCATGACCCGTTGAGTCATTGTTTCATAGATATTTCCTTATCTAAACAGAGAAACAGAATGACCAAGGGCAAAAAAGCAGTGGGAGTGGGAGCAACTTATGACTTGCTGCCAGCTTCCCCATTGATTTTGCTTGTGGGAAGCTGGCAGGGAGCATCAGAAATCAATCCCTTCCTTCCTTCCTTCCTTCCTTCCTTCCTTCCTTCCTTCCTTCCTTCCTTCCTTCCTTCCTTCCTTCCTTCCTTCCTTCCTTCCTTCCTCCCTCCCTTCCTTCCTCCCTCCCTCCCTCCCTCCCCCCCCACATATAATATAGGCTTGCACCATTTGGTCTCCCCTCATAACCCTCTGGAAAGCCCCAGTAAAGCCTCCCTGACTTTGCTGGGATGAGGTGGAACAGAGGGAGACATGGACTTTGAGGAAAACTGCACCCCCACTCCCCATTCTGGCATGTCCCCAAGATTGGGACAGGGGTCAAAGGGAGGCGGGAAAGAGGTCAGGAATCCCTCCCTCCCTCCCTCCCTCCCTCCCTTCCTCCCTCCCTTCCTTCCCACATATAATATAGGCTTCCACCGTTTGCCCTCCCCTCACAACCCTCAGGAGAGCCCCAATGAAGCGTCCTCCTACTCCTCTTCCTCAGCTGACCTGCAGTGCTGCCTGCCACTTTGCTGGGGCGGGAGGTGGAACAAAGGGAGCCTCAGACTGTGAGGAAAACTGCACCCCTGATCTCTGTTCTGACATCCCCAAGGGACCCCTCCCTCAATCAAGGGAAGAAGAAGGCTCACCTCTGGACCACCAGCACCCCCAGCCAGCCCTACCACACCAGCAGGCATCCAAGTCATTCCATCATCCTTCCCTCAACGTCCACCGCCGTTAAGAGATTTAAAATTTCAGCCTCAGTTCCAAAGCAGTCTATTGCCACTTGCCCATCGGGCACAGGGGACAGAGGGAGGTAGGAAAGAGGTTGGGGATACGCCCATGAGATCATGTGACCTGGGCTGACCATGGCGGTGTGGCAGTGCAGCAGTGCTGAAGTGGCCATAAATTTCCCATATTTTAATCACATGGGAGTCATGGGTCCTGGATTTTGGATGCATTCTGTAAGTTAGCTCATTTGAGGTACCTTGGTTCAAAAATTGTTGTCTTATCACACACCATTTCACCCAGTTGAAGGTTACACACATGAGAGTTTTAGTAGTATATAGATATCTACATAAGTGTAGTTCTTATGTACATAAACTTGGACTATTGTCATGGAGCAAAAGAAAGGAGAAGAGAGATAGCTATAGTCCCTGCTCCAAATTTGAAGGGCATGAGTATCATGACAATTGTGGATTATGTCAGTAGGGATGTAAAAGAAATCCATCATAGGTTTCTTTTAGATTGAAATGTTGTGATTTACTAATGTGGATTCTGCTACAGCATAAATGACAACAGTGAATAGAGTCTGCTGCTGACTGTCATTCTTTGCTAGAAGGGTTCACATAAATTAGCATATGTTGGGAAAAGTTAAAAATCCCTAAAAATCCTTGTTATTTTTTTAAAAATTATGTAAAAATTATAATTAATGAGTTTACTTAATGAAAAAAGAAAACTTCTGAAAATCTGCATTGAAAATTAGTTTTGCTTATATAAAATGCCAATAAAAAGGTATAAACAAAGGATGCAAGAAAATTGACCTGAGGTTGATTATGCAACATAAATACAGTGGTGCCTCAGATCACGAACGCTTCTGTTCACGAACTTTTCGATTCACGAACAGCTCCGGTCGCAAAATTTTGCCTCCGTTCGCGAACGCTGGATCGGGTTACGAACAGGATCCGCGGCCATTTTCCCTCCCGTGACACGTGATCGCGGCTTCCTGTAGGGAGGGGGACTCTCCCTTCAAGCAATATCCGCCTCCCCACCCGCCTTCCTGTCCTCCACGCCAGAAGTCACGTCGAGCAAGGTTAGCTTTCTCTCTCTTCGTGCTGTACTGTGTCATATTTTTGCGGTTTAAAAAAAAAAAAAATGGTTCAGAACGGATTAACCATAATTACATTGAAACTTATGGGGAAATTTGATTCGGGACACGATCAAAAATCGGTCGGCGACCAAATTCGGAGGGGTCAGAATGGATTAACCGTATTCACATTGAACCTTATGGGAAAATTTGATTCGGTTCACGACCAATTCAGTTCGTGACCAGAGTCGTGGAATGAATTAAGTTCGTGAACCGAGGTACCACTGTATAAATGTATGTTGTGGATACAGTATATATTTACCTCAAAAAAAGAAGATTGTGAATTTAAGATAATCTTTCATACAAAACAAAAGTAGATTGGGGGAAAATTATAATCACAGACAAAAATCCTATGTAATATCCAGCTTCCCCACCTTTTCAATATAGACTTGTCAAATCCCAGTCAAATTAATCCATGTGAATGGAGAGTCTGCACACGTGTGATTTAATCCAAAACTGCCATCACCTGCACATTCCAAGCAGCAACTAAGGCCTCAGTTGAGGTAAGTAATAGAACTTCAGGGACTACCCTAAGTTTATTTATTTATTATTAAATTTGTATGCCGCCCATCTCCTCCAGTGGGTGACTCTGGATGGCTCACAGTTAAAAATCAAAAGCCTATAAACAATTAAAATACCCCCTAAATAAGTAAATACTCAATCCATTAAAATCCACCATAAAACAAACCCCATAGTTCCCTTTGGAACCCCACCATAAGGTGCCTGGAGTGGCCCAATCAAATAAGTCCTTCCTCCCAGCAGTGGGAGGTAACCACAGAGAACTCCAAGGGTAACAGGGTATGATCTGTCCATGACAAGGGATTAATAGCAACATCCCTCACTTCCAGATCACATTGCCACTGCCCCAAAACAAAACAGGTTTAGCATGTGACTCTCCCACTGTGAATTAGGCCACTGAGAACCTGGATAAGGTTCATGGCTGCCATGGTGGGAATGGGCACTAATTCCTGAAACTGACCTAATCTGGGATAATATCAACATCAGCTCTTGATGGAGTTGTGCTTCTCCAGAAATAGCTGGTGTACAATTTGGGGGAACAGTAGACTTATGCTCTTGCCACCTCACAGACTGTGATAATACTCTGTGTGGGACTGCCCTTGAAGACCATCCAGAAACTGCCTGTGTACTAACTGAGTAACTCATTATAGTCCTATAACACTAGTATTGCATTAGCTACCTATTAGTTTCCCAGTGCAAAGATGCTGATGGCAACTTACAAAGTCCTATGTGGCTTTTGGCCTATTAATCTGCAAGACTGCTTACCCCAAATGGGATCTGCCCATCCAAGCCAAGCGTGCAGAGAATGCTTGCTGAAAGTTCACAGGTCTCATGAGAGGCAAGCTTTTTATACGGAAACTTCCTTCAATTGAATTTTCTACCATCAAAAATAAAATCAGTTCTGTCACTTTTTATTCTTAGAATATTGTTAAAAACTTGGCTTTTTTAAAAAAAAAATGTGTTAGGGATGCTGGAGTAAGGAACAGATGCACCCAGGATATGGATGCAATTTATTGATTCTTATGACAAGATGGATTTATATTATTCAGAGATGTTACAGGTTAACACAATGATATGTTTGGAAAGAATTGTATGTATTGTATCTGTTATAAGCTGCTTAGAAGTGGAATGATGGAAGTGGCATAAAAGCATGACAGACAGACAGACAGACAGACAGATAGATATAGATAGGTGCACCAATGGCAGATGCAATAGTAACAAAGCTTCCTATTACTGCACCAAGGATTTTTCCAGTAGCAAACCTCTTTCTATGCCCGTAAAGAGGAAACTCTGATTGCGGATTACATTAGAAGATTTGACAGCCCTTCCTGGGAGCCTAGGATTGCCCCTTGTAACCCCTAAAAATGTTATGTTATTTTATGCTGTTTTTAGTTCACATTCTCAGTCAGTGCAGTTCTCTGAAGTCTAATCTACATCACAATATATGCTGAAAAACATTTGTGCCAACCTGAATTTTCACTGAAGTTGGAATTACATTTTTTCCCCACCATTTTATCCAGCGATTATTTGAGCAAATATTGTTGCTGCTCACAGTTCGTAGCATGCTCCCTAAGTGCCATTGTGACACTCCAAAGGAAAATCTGCACAATCTTTCACCATCTCCATGCAGTTTAAATTCATCTCCCTGGAAGACTAGGTTCCCTTTTTATTTGCTAAATTGTTGGACTCCTATAGCAGCATGCAGATTCATTTTCACACTTTGTTCAATTGAATGATGCCAAATAAAATTCTTCTCTGACATATACACTCTTATTTCCTAGTTGTCCCCATGTAGCACGTAAGCCACAATAGCATGCCACTGTTGTCTTCAGCGAGCTACATTGCGCACTGGTTATCTTTGAAGAAAGACTAGAAACTGCAACTAGTACAGGATGTGCTCTCCATTTTTTTAAGTGAATTAATTGGTTGGTGCAAATAAAATGAACTATGAAACAATTACATTAGCTTTCAGTCTTTTGCATACATGGATACAGACAGAACAGTTTACAAATACTCCTCGTTTAATGAACACAATTGGGACTGGCAACTTGGTCGTTAACTGAAGCTGTCACTAAGTGAAACCACAACTATGCTTACAATCTTACTTCAGCTTTCCTTTGCTTTACAGACCTGTAAAGGTCATAACTGTGAGGAATGGTCACAAAGTTACTTTTTCATCATTGTCATAACTGCAAATGGTTGCTAAATGAGGCAGTCACTAAATGAGGACTACCTGTATTTTAAAAATGAATGCATAGTAATATAAACACACCTAATCAGTTTTTGATCCAATGAAATTATTTATTATTATTATTATTATTATTATTATTATTATGCACACTCTTCCATTGCTTACTTTTGTTTTCACAATTAAAACTGATAAAACAACAATGAAAATTGAAATTAATATAGTCATGGAAACAGAATAAAAATATTGATTGTATATTCACAGCTTCATTTTCCACTCTCCCCAGTAACAAAAAGTCTTATGAAATAAAATAATTGTGTTCTTAGATTTCCTATCTCTCCAAAGAGCTACTGATGAGTGGAAAAGGAGAAGGAAATGAAGACAATGACAAGGTGGCACATATTTTGAATTAAATTGCCCCCCCCCCCAAAAAAACCACCCAACCACATGTGAGTAGCTAAATATCTTCTGAGATACTAGGTTTGGGGTTTGCTTGTTTGTTTGTTTTTAAGTCATGAGAATAAAGGCATATCTGCACTTCCTATTTAAGTTGCTCCTATCCTGTGCTCATGCCTGGTGGACTTTAAGCCAGTATCAGAAAATCCTGTCCATTTTTGGCAACAGCCTGCAAAGTACTTAGTCTGAGTAAAGCATCAAAGGTACACTACACATATGCAGACAGAAACAACAATGACCTTTAAAATAATTCCTTTCTTGCCAAGCTTTTTGCACTCTGCTAAGTTCAAGACTTTCTTTTAAGCATTCATGTTACTTTAATACAGTGGTTAAGAGTTTCCTCTTGTATATAAAAGGTTTCTAGTTTACAAGCGAAATTTTAAAAATATATACTATTTTCTTCATCTAAACAGTTTTTCTTAGCTATCTGAAAAAAAAATACACACACACAAACATTAAGTTTTACATGAAATAGCTCTTAATTACGTTAAATATTGATAGTAAAATAAAAGTCTTAGAAGTTCCTGTATTAGAAAATCAGCTGCTTCACAGTTATCCCTCCACTGTGAAGCAGCCAATGAATTGCTGGGATTAGCTTGTTTGAAAGGAAAGTGCTTCAGGAACTTCTGGAGGAAGAAATGGCAGACTGAAAATGGGTCTGTGAAAAGCAGAGCTAACTACCATGGTGAAGAATGAAGAGCCAGTGAGTAGGCCAAACAAAGAGAGAATGGAGATCACCCATAAGTGCTCCAGACAGTTGCTCCTTGTGAAGAGACCACAAGACAGTGGGCTCTGGTGGGTTTTGAGCACTGGGAGATGAGGGAATAGCTATCTTGCTCAAATTGTGGTTGGCGCCTTTGAAAGGACACTAGGTTTGCAAACTTTTCTAATCACATTTGGATATTGCTTATTAACTACTTTTCAGCGATTAGAAATCTTTGAATTGACAAGTCTGAAAACACTGGGTGAGTCTGTCTTCAATCTTTAATGAAAGAAAAAATTAACTCCAAGCTTAAGAACTATAAAAAAATTGAAATAAACAGCAAAAAGCTAATTAAGACTTTGATTTTAGAAAGTTATAAATGGATTAAGGGTACAGATAAATCTGAAATAAGGTTTTAGAATAATTATAAAGAATCCTTCCTGTGGGAAAGGTGACCTGTTTTGAATTTTTTCTAAGATATAAAAGATAAACAATTTTAAAAATTGGACACTAGAGGGAACTAAAGATATTAAAGGAGAAGAATCCATAAACCTGATTAACAGCTACAGAATGATGCAAAATACAGTGGAACCTCGGGTTACGAATTTAATTCATTCCGTGACTCTGGTCGTACCCCGAATTGGTCGCAACCCAAAGGAAATTTCCCCATAAGGTTCAATGTAATTACCATTAATCCATTCTGGCGTGGAGGACAGGGAGGCGGCTATTGCTTGGAGGGAGAGTCCCCCTCCCTACGACCACGTGTCAGGGGCAGAAAATGGCCACGGACCACGTGTCAGGGGCAGAAAATGGCCACGGACCACGTGTCAGGGGCGGAAAAATGGCTGCGGACCACGTGTCAGGGGCGGAAAATGGCCGCGGACCACGTGTCAGGGGCGGAAAATGGCCGCGGACCATGTGTCAGGGGCGGAAAATGGCCGCGGACGTGTCAGGGGCGGGAAAATGGCTGCGGACCATGTCACGGGAGGGAAAATGGCCGCGTATCCTGCTCGTACCCCGAGGAGGAGTTCACAAATCGAGGTAAATTTTTGCGGCCGGAGCTGGTCGTAACCCGAAAAGTTCGTTAACAGAGGCGTTCGTAACCCGAGGTACCACTGTATTATAACATTGGAAACAGCGAAGGATACTCAGCATGACCCAATGTTGGCCAAGCTTTAGCTGTCGGACAGATGGCCTCACATTTGACTCTAGAATACTTTGGTATACAGATGAGTTCATGGTCGACTCAATGACTGCAAGGTATCCAGGTCCTGTGGCTGCAAAACAAGCCCAAATCATCACCCCTCCAGCACCATGCTTGACGGTTGGTATGAGATGTTTGTGTTGATATGCTGTGTTTGGTTTTCGCCAAACGTGGCACTGTGCGTTATGGCCAAACACTTTAGTCTCGTCTGTTCAAAGGACAGTGTTCCAGAAGTCTTGTGATTTGTTCAGATGCAACTTTGCAAAGGTAAGCCATGCCACCATGTCCTTTTTAGAGAGAAGAGGCTTTCTCCTGGCAACCCTTCCAAACAAACCATACTTGTTCAGTCTTGTACTGTCATGAACTTTAACATTTAACATGCTAACCAAGGCCTGTAGAGTCTGAGATGTAGCTCCTGGATTTTTTGCAATTTCTCTGAGCATTGCACAGTCTGACCTTGGGGTGAATTTGCTGGGACGTCCACTCCTGGGAAGATTAGCAACTGTCTTGAATGTTTTCCACTTGTGAATAATCTTCCTCACTGTAGATGGGCTTTAAATTATTTGGAAATGGCCTTATAACCCTTCCCAGATTGATGGGCAGCAACAATTGCTTCTCTAAGATCATTGCTGATGTCTTTATACTCTTTGCCATTGTGTTAACACACACCTCAATGCTCAAGACCAGCAAATTCCTAAAACTGCAGTTTTTATAGAGGTAGTCACACTTGCTGATGATCAATTGATCAAGGGCATTTGACTGCTACTTAGCCTCTTCATACCTATGGAAGCAGTAAGGGTGTACTTAGTTTTTCACACATGGCTTCTCGATTTTGGCTTTCTTTTTGTAAAATAAATGACGACATGGTATAATATGTCATGTGTTGTTGTTCATCTGAGGTTGTATTTACCTACTTTTGAGAACTGCTAAGGACCAGATGATTTTTATTATGTCCTGATACGTAAAACCATAGAACTCAAAGAGGGTTCTTTTTCACACGACTGTATATTTCTTTCCTTTTTCTTTACTATATTCTTATTTTTCTTTCTTTTCCTTCTTTCTTATACTCTCTACTTTTTTCTTTTTCTTTGCACTTTTTATCCTTTCTTCATATTCTTTTCTTTTTTCTTTTAGTTTATATTAGTTTTTACTATTGCAATTATAGCCTTTAATAAAATTATTTTAAAAAAAAGTGGAAGTAAAGCACTTCAGCCCAAACAAAAAAAGCATTTGAGGCAATATTAGAAGAAAAGACTACTTTCAAACCACAGCAGGAAAACAGACTTTAAGGTCAAATTTGAGGTGGGAGGGTGGTGAGTGTCTCTTTCTGCCCTCAAAAAATGGTTGCTGTCCCATTCTGGCAACAGGGCAACCAGGTAGTATGCATAAGTCCTAAACTTGTCCATAAGTAGACAGAGCTAGAGTTTGCAATTTGAGTTCAGAGAAGTTGTTTTATTGACTGAAGTCATCCAGATGATAATTAGGGCTACATGAACTGGAGAGTCAACCATGCTGTTGCAAGTCTGCAGAAGCATTAAAAACAAAACAAAAAAAACCCAAAAAACTATCAGTTGCCTCAGCAGTGATGAATTTGGTTTATGCATGTTACTTCAGGGCACTTCCTAACCCATACATTGGAAAAATTAGTCTTCCTTTCTTCTTGGAAACAATGGCAACCACTATGGCAAGGAAAAAAAACCATGAGTTAAAATGTTACAAGATGCAAAGGAAAGAGGAGGCTTGGGCTCACCAGGTTTGAAATTGTATTTCACTCCTTGTTGTTTGGTCTGGATAAAAGAATGGATGTTGCTGAGAAACAAGAGACTTTTATAGTTAGAAGGTCATGACCTGAAGTTTGGATGGTGTGGATATTTATGGTATGATTAATTTAAAATTAATGTGGATTTCAAAAATAATTTTATTAGACATGCCGTAATGAGTATATGGAATAGATATACACCAAGGTTGTGCCCAAAAACACCTTTATGGATCTCAGCTCAAGAAGCATATCATAGAAGAGAACTGGTAGACAAAGATAAATGGTTGATGTACCGGGACTTATTAGAAAACTATTAAGGGGAATTTAAGAGAACAAACAATTAATAGCAGAAGGGTATAGTTGTCAATGGTTTTCCCATTTACAGTTATCTGAAATATTTAAAACGGATAAAAAGACTTATGGTATGGAGCAAAGTAAGATAGAATTTGAAATACAGTTGTGTACTGATGATGAACATGTAATTGCTAAAATTTACAAACTTTTGTTGAAATTTGAAACAGAGGAAGAACAGGTTAAGGAATGTATGATAAAGTGGGTAAAGAATTTTGGTTATAATATACAGATGAATCAGTGGGAAAATATGTGGTTAAATGGTTCATGGGGTCACGAAGAGTCGGACACGACTTAACGACTAAACAACAACAACAACAAAAGGGTTGAAATTGACATTGTGTTAGGATCTCAGAGAATTTTTATAAAATGATGTATTGTTGGTATATGACCCCAGAGAAATTAGCTAGAATGTATAAGACCACTTCAAATATACATTGGAAATAACATGAAGGGACATTTTATCATGTTTGGTGGACATGTAAAAAAGCTAAAAAAATCTTGGATTCAAATATGTACTTTGATACAGAGGATTTTAAAGATCAATATTGAATTAAAGCCAGAACATTTCCTTTTAGGATTCATGAATAAACAGTTAGAAAAAAGCCATGGAAGATTATTTCAATATATGATTACGGTGGCGAGATTACTATATGCACAGATATGGAAAGATTCGATACTACCCACAATGAAGGAATGGTTGATAAGTTGACAGATTATGCTGAAATGGATAAATTGACCTCTTTCATTAGAGAAAAGACATTATCTACATTTATTGATGACTGGAACCTCTTATGGACTTTTTGAGTAAAAATGAAAAAAATGAATTTGTGATTTATGGTTTGATTATTAGATAGGATAGATTATAGAAAGAAAAGTAATATGATGTAACTTAAGAGAGAGAAGTTAAAATATATTTGTACTTATAACTACTGTGAATAATATTGGAAGCCACTTCTTTATAACTTTTTTGTTTCTTTTCTATTTTTCAACTTTTTTTATTTTCTTGCACTTTTTGATTTTTTCTTGTTTTCCTTCTTCTTCTTTCTTCTTCCTTGCTTTATATTAGTTTGTATTAGTTTTTATCTTCTTGTTTAAGAGTTTCAATAAAAATCATATATAAAAAGAAACAATGGCAACCACACAATGTATTGCATACTCCTCACTTTTCCCACTTTTCTTTTTGGGCTCCATAAATCTTGTTAATAACCATGAGTAACAAAATGAAAAAGAATATAGACTTAAAGCAATTTGAAATGTAAGGTGCCAGCCAAAAGAAAACACATGTAAATATTTAAGGAAGAGCAGCCATGCAGGTATGAGATTATTTTGAACTATTTTAAAATTCCTAATTTAGATGGGACGATGCTAATGGGCACATTGACTGGGGTGGACAATGGAAAACCCTCCAGATGAACCACAGTTCCTTGCATCTCTCCATATTATCCACTTTAGCTAGGGTTCATGGTAGTTTCTGTTTGTATGTCTAAAATATTTATGAATTCTGTATCATGCAATGCATTTTCAGACACTGTACATAATAAAAGTACATTCTGATTACAATACAACAATATAAATCTTGTAACAGATAAAAGAAGAACAAAGAATATAATGGTGTCTGTAATTAGTTTGGCTACAGAGTCATGAGTTTTCAAATACAAAGATATGTTTTGAACATATGCATAAAGTGTAATAAAAACAAGGCATGCTTTCTTTCAGCAGGATTTTCTACAGAATGGATGTCACAACAGAAAAGTGCCTGTTACTTTTCATCACTTAAATCAATCTATGATCTATTCCTGATCCAAGCAAACATTAAAACTTAGAAGTAGAAGACAAATTGGCAAAGGATATAGCATTATTTACAGACTGATATATCCTAAAATTTAAAAAAAAACTTACAGAGGAATTGTCCAATGTGGATACAGCCTAAGAAAGGATGAAATAAAAACCTTGATTTTTTTTATTCTAGCCCTGTCATGTAGAGAAAGCAACATTAAGTATTAAGTACTTACTGCTGTTGGTTAACAATGGCAGGAATCAGTTCCCATGACATTTTTGGCTAAGTAAATTACAAAAAAAGTGAGATCAATCACTGAAATCAAATTCAGTGTATTCTCAAGGGCGACTAATGATGAGGAAAATAAAATTTGAATCTGAAACAGAGGCACCCCTTCTGGAATGCTCTTTTTGAACCTTCATTTATTATATTTGTCAGGAAAACAAATCACGGCAGGAACACAAAAGAGAATACCTGCTCTTGGAAGGACATAGTTAAAGCATTTTGAGACACACAAGGCAAATATGTTGCCTAATGAAGAACAATGAAAAGGGATGCTCTATTAAGCTACTAATCACCAGCCTCTGTATTTGTTGTTGGGTTTTTTTTTTTAACATTGCTTGGAAGAGAAGTATAATGCAGATGGAGAATATTTACACAGATGTTCAAAGAAGCAAGGAGGACCATGAAAGGTCAAAAGTGCAAAACAAGTCAAGGTGTTAAAAGGTAACCATAACTAGAA
Source organism: Python bivittatus (assembly GCF_059951505.1). Lineage (NCBI taxonomy): Eukaryota > Metazoa > Chordata > Lepidosauria > Squamata > Pythonidae > Python > Python bivittatus. Next base: position 28,248,088 of record NW_028277086.1, read on the forward strand.
TGAAATAAGGATTTGAAACAAGTCAAACCTAAGTCTATCTCGATAGTACACTAACCATATTTGGTTTATATTTAAAATGTATTGAAAAAACATTGAATTCATGGGGAAAATGTAAGGTCTGGAAAAAGAACTAGAGGAATGTGTGAATTAGGCAAATCACATACTATACCTATTATGTTTGATCTTTTCCACTGCTTTTCTTTTTTCTTTGTTTAGTCAATAAATTACTCAACCATCTCTCAAGATCATTGTCTTCCCACGGCAGCCTGCAGCAATGCAGTACTGTATCAAAAAATATTCACAAATATTACATTAAATAGCACCAACACTTTAATTGAAACCAATAGGCTACAGATTGAAAATATCTATCAACAGACAACTTTATATGAAATGTTCAATTAAAAGCAGGGGCAACAACTGCATGCTTGAATCTAAAACGAGGGTGTTCATAAAATTCTAAGGAGGAAACGCCCTACACCACACTATGATAGACCTTCTGTAGTGTCCACCAGCCATACTGATCTTAGCGGCCGCGCAGTGGATAGTTTAGCTTAGCAGGTGTGGTCACTGCAATGCTGAAAGTCCCCTCCGTCTCTGATTCCATTTGTATTCTACTTGCATAGGTACCTGATACTCTGCATACACAGGTTGTAGTCTCTAAATGTAAAACCATCCTTGAATATTTTGTTTCTTAATCCCTACTTAAATATACAATACGGCCATTTCTTGACCCAATTATGTTCTGAAACCTCTTAGTTATGCGCAGTGCACAGGCACCCACATACAATAGTATAATTAAAATGTAAGACGAGCTTCCCATCCACCCCGGATGCACTAGAGAAGAGAAAGAAGATCAAAAGCTCCAGATGCTCTAACTTGTTTCACTGGAGAAACTGCCAACCAAACCAGACATGAACAGAATATAATTAGGTTAGAAATAACAGGATCTAAGATCAAGAAGAAGAATTATGAGCAAGTGGATGACTAAATATTTTAGCATTTCATTAATGAATGTCACCAGGATAAGGGAACAGGATTTTATTTCCTCAAATAGCAACAAAAAATGGAAAGTGTTTGCGGCATAGAACATATAATTTTCTTGAAACTGAATGTATACATTACCCTCTGCAAAAAAAAAAAAAAAAAATCTGTCTTGCAACAACCATCTGGAACTGTTTTACTGAGTTCATGCCTTGTCTTACAGTCATGTGGTTCACTTTTGATCTCATTAAGATTTGAACTTCAGGATTACAAAATACCCCAATTGCTACATACAATATGCAAAAAGATGCAAAAATGATGGCAACCTTTGCACAGGCACATATCAATTTTTTTTTGTTTGCATTATTGCAAAATTGGTCTCTGCAAGAGTTTGTTTGGATTTGGGGATATCGTCTTTAATTTTGCATCACTAAAGCAACTAGACAGAAAAAGGAAAGTGATTAGATGAAAGAAGGCAGAATGAGATCATGGACAGGGGCAGCAGTGCAGAAAAACTAAGAACCATGAGAAAAGGTTTTCAAAAACAATCTGTTTAGAAAGAGATGATTCTCAGGAAGCCTCAGTAAAAATATTTGTAAGAAAAAAAAAGTCCAATGAATTTTGGAGATTTGTGTCGATAACAATGCTTTATTTTATAGACTTTTTAATTTTTAATATGTAAAGGTTATATATGCAAAGCACATGAAGTTGAGTTACAAGCAAAATATTCCCATTTAATATTTTGGCTAATTATTTGAATAATTTGCATCATATTTATGTGTAGATGAACACTGAAGGAGGAAAGAAATCTGAAATGTGGTGGACATTTTTTCAAAATATATATTTTACTCAAGCTCCCACAAAATTTCTTCTCTGTTTTCTTAAGTGGGCACAGAGAAAGAAAACATTACAGGGTCAATAAGGTCCAATATTCTATGTTCCAATCCTCCAATGTTCCAGCATTCTCAGCCATTCCTCTTTGCATAGTTACTAGCTATTTAGGAGCTACAGCAAGTGCCCAACACAGCAGCTAGATTGCTCAGTGGAACACCTTGTTACACTGAATGCTCTGAAGTCTACATTGAGATAACAATAGGTGTCCAGGTTCTATTGTGAGTTTGTAAGGCCCTAAAGAGCTCTGGGCCAGGTTATTCAAAGCAACCATCTTCTTCCAAACAAGTCTGTCAGGGTAGCACAGAAAAAGCCTTATTCTGCCACAACTGACTTCTAAGAATGCAGAGAAGGGCATTCTCTGTAATGGCACCCACTGTGTGGTGGGATCACTCCCTGAAATTAAGCAGACTCCTAGTATGGAATGCTCCCACCAACAATTAAACATATTTGCCGGTTGTGGCATTTCACTGTCAGCTTTATCAGCTATCCCAAATAATTCTGACCTTACAGAATTTTGATATTTGTTGTTACAGATTTTAATTATATTTAATTCTACCATGTTATTGTAATAACAGATTTTAACTATATTTAATTGTGCCATATTATTGTATTTTCAATTATTTTACTCTAAACAATTTTGGCTACAACCAAGTAACACTCTGTCAAACATGCCTTCCTTCATTTAAGCAGCTCACTCAGCTCAGGTTTTGATTTGCTTTTCTTCTGAAGAATCCTAGAGGACACAGACCCAATATCTGGGGTTAAACAACCAAGTTCCTCAGGTTTTCACATGTCTTACAGCTGGTCTTTCAAGCTGAAGGTCTTAGTTTCCAAATGGCTTACAGGTTAGTCTCACCATCAGCATTGTGCAGGCAGCTGTCTCCTTACACTGCATCATCCATCCAATGTTTCTGCAATTCCCTTGGCCACTTCCTCAGTTGTTGTTGTTTTGTTGTTATTATTATTAATAATAATAATTTTCTAGCTTTCTTCGGGCAGTCAGTTGAACATATAAAGAATTTCAAACTGGGTTGACAACAGGGCAGTCACATCTAAGCCCATCCTCTACTCTACCCATTCTCTATGCATTCAGCATGAGCACAGATGCTGTGTTTTGTGTTATTTGGGGTCACACAGACAGCTACACTCCAATTCAAGTAAAACATAATGAAAAACTACAAGCAGGGACCACAATACAGCTTTAATACAATCCTTTATATGTCTGCTAAGAGACAGGTCTCACTGAATTTAGTGGATCATGCTCACCCAAAGAAGATACAGACTTCTTACCTTAATAAAGCATTGAGAACTTAACAAGACAAAAACATGCCTGATTTTTTTTTAAAAAAAGTCTTTATTAATCAGAGAAAAGTATGTTCAATAATGTTGATAAGGCTGCTAAAAAAAATGATATATACACACACATTCACTCATGCCCTTACATACAGTATATACATCCAGGTAAGGTTGATGTAAATAGTGTACCTAACAAATAAAAATTAATCAAACTATATGAGTTACTCAATATGCATAAAAGCAGTGAAAATCATTCATATTTTTGACCAGCATTGGAAAGAAACAGAGGATATTTTAGGAAGTTTTAAAGACAGCCTTACAACCTATTTACTGAACAAACCAACAAACTTTTTCAGCTTCAGTGCAGTCAGCCCAGATATCTTCTTGCTGAACAGTGCCACCCAAAGGATAATTTGCAACACAAATTCACCTACGGTGCAGTAACAAAGTGATGTTATATTCTAAGAAAGCATTCCTCAAACTTGGAGGGCACAAGGGTGTAAAGGAGATACTAAAATAAATGTTATATGGAGCACTGAATGATCAAAAAGTTCCATGATTAATACCATATATCTTCACAGTGCAATCACAGAATATATATTTTGCCTCCAAAAGGTCCAAGGTTCATTTCTGGCATCTCAGTTAAAAAGAAGGGGAAATAGTGTGGTAGCAGAGCTAGGAAAATCCTTGACCAATAACTTTTACAGTAGTGCAGCATGATTTTTGCAGCACTGTGAAAGATGAACAAATAATCCAAAATTCATATGTGTAAATGGTTGAAATGTACACCTATTTATAAGATGGAAAGAAAATGTGATTTGTAGAAAAGGGAAGCCTAGTAAAGAAAACATTTTCATCTAAATCTTGTGAGACTGGTTACAATGACCTTCTGGGGAATGAGCTTGTTCTACAGCTGTGGGACTGAAAAAAGAAACAACTGCTTCATCTGGAACTGGAGATACAAGGTTTGATATCAAAGACCTGCCTACAAAGAACCAGTTCCTCTATTAGAGTCAAACAGTGATATTAGCAAATGCTGAAAGAAGGTAACAAGGTGTATGGAAACTAGCCATCTTCAAGTGTAGTGAATGATGGATGGAGGTCTTTCAAAGGAATATTTTGCTCAAACCTTCATCAAAGCAAGTTTTCCTTCAAAGTTCTGCACAACCCTAATGGCTACTAGGGTACATTGCCTGTGACATCATCATCATCATCATTTGGAAGCACTGATGTATGAAGATTGGTGGACATAGCCCATTTCCCCTTATCTATTCAATGTATACACAGAGAGAGTGTTTGCAACCTCATGGTAATAATCAGAGGCACATGGCTCAAATATGCAGCAATTTGTGAAAGACTGTCCTTACAGGACATGGAAAGGAGATGTGTAAGTCCCCATTTTCTCAGATCAGTAATCTGAGCTGGGTGCTGACTGCTTTGATAGCTAAGGGCACTATCTATTTCAACCCTTGCTAACAGACTTTTAGTTAAAGATACCAAATATTGATTCTGGTACTTTTGGTGTGTACAGAAAGTGGGTCCCCATTGAAGTACAGTCTGTACAGTCTGTTCAGTCTGAAGTATAGTCTGTTCCCCAACATACAACACACATTGATTTTCTGTTAAAAAGTCAGGCGAATTGCTTTTGTAAAACAGAACAGAATAGATTCAGCTGATGACCCACTGTGATATCTTAAATAAAATTGCTTTATAAAATAATGAAAATGAATGTACAAAGTATCCCCTGAGACAGCTTTGGAAAGCATTAATATTTTCTCTAATGTGTCATTTTTTTGTTTTTGTTTTTTAAAAAAGGTTCTTTTAACAGAAACAACCAAAAGCTTGAGGTTAAAGCCCCTCAAGGAATCATCCCTCATGAATGTTGAAGATTCAAAACTTCAAATCAATTTTATGTAAGCCACTTTTGAGTTTCTCTCCCACTTTTGGTCCAAATGTGCAAAAGAAATGGGCAGTTTTAAATGTAATTGTAACAGAATTAAGGTTTACTCGTGGCCATAAAAGATTTATTTACAACTGTAGTTGAAATATCAAGGATTTACAAGGGGAAAAAAGTGGGGGGGGGGGAGAAAATGAATCTCTTTCTTTTCATATCTGTGATTCATAGTTTATGTCTTCAAAGCCCAATAACTGTTGACAATATTATTTTTAGTTTACTATTCTGTAAAGCCATTTATGAACACCCACACTGGAATATTCTCCAATTTTAATTTCAACAACAAAATTGAGAAAGCAAAAGCAGCTGAAATTTATCAAAAAGTTTGTGTAATCAAATTGTATTATTTTACTTATATTTTTGTTTATGAAGGCTTTTACGTCCCTTTCAATCATTATGATTTTAGGCTGTTTACAAGTAGAACAATATAGTGATAGGGTACAAAAGGCAATTTTACACAACCTGGTTAATGTCACCAGACCCTCCTACTCCAAGAACTGGCACTACTGGCACACCAAACAAGGCTGAGCAAAGGCCCTCCTGGTCACATCTACCTGATCTTCTAGCAGAAGTTGAAAGTCAATAAGACAAAAATGAAGCAGGGATATTGAATGGGAATGCTGTGAGATGACTCATTATTTACCTTTTATAATCACCAAAGTTAGAGATTTTCATTAACTATTGTGTTGTAGTTATCTCTCCACCTTTCCTAGAATAAGCACAGTATTATCCATATCAGTAAACGATCTCTTTAAACAGTGCAGTTGGTAAGCTAAATAATCATAAAGAGTCTATCTGCAAGAGTTCCAGACATTTAAATACATGGAAGCTGCCAGAATTAATAATGGAAAATTACATCCTACTCCGAGAGGAGCATACATAAATTTTAATATATCCCAAGTACAGATATTGCAAATCAGCCAGCATTACAAATGCTTGATTTTGCTTTACATGTTATTTTCTTCTTGTAGAAGTGGAGCACCGATTAATCTGAGTTTTTGAAATATTAAAATAAATTATAAACACAATTGGCTACATTGGTATTATTCTAAATCCTTACAGACTCAAGTTCTATATAGACTGGAGCTTACAGTAACAGAAAAATGTTATACTGAACAGAACAAGCCACTGATTTATTGCCTCCAATATCTAGATCTATACATGGATTCAGGTTAGGTAAAAGAATACAGCCCTTGTCAAATATTTACTTTTCTAAAAGACACAAGAATCTTGTGGTCTGGCATTCTGAAGATGAAGAGAAATTCTTATCACAGAAACAGAAATCCAGCCTTGGAACATCTCTCCTTTACCACTGTAAAATCAAAATTCCAATATAGACTGAAGCAAATGAAGTACATCTGCACTGGATTGCTAAATTTAAAGTTTTCCTGCCCCCACCTCTCTGGACATCTTGAAGGCCATAATACTGGAAGTTATTGAAAGAACAGACAGAATTACTTTATTATTCTGCAACTAGGAAGCACATTGGAATTTGAGACCATGTAAAAGGTACACTCAAAAAATAGATGCCAAGGGACATTTGCCTGTCTGCAAAATGGCTGCCCTATGGACATGGTTAGTCATAAAACATCAATTTACCAGAAGTTGAACTAGGTCCCCAGAATGCTCTCTACTATCTTACCCAAAGTGTAGAGAGTAAGGAAGATGACCTTGACAGAGAAAGGAGAGTTCCATTACCAAAGTTATGAGAAGGAAAACATGGTTCAAGCCCAAAACAAAAAGAATCTATGCATAAGTGTCTGAGACAAACAACCCCCTAATTCACATGAATATAAGAGAGGAAGGAGGTAAAGCATAATCAGGCTTGCAATATCCTTTTACTATAGCCTGTCTTAATAAAAGTAGTTACTCCATTGCTTCCATAGAGTTTATTTTTTGGTCTGCTCTGTATCAGGGGGCTAACATAAAGGTTTTCTTACAAGTAAATAGGATGTCAGAATCTGCTTTGCCTGTCAGCATGTCAGCTTTTTAAAAAATGGACATTTTTTAAACTTTCTTCATAATTGGGGAAAGGAAAATATGAAAGTATTTTTTTGTCTAGGAAACAGGCTGAAGGGGAAAGCCTACAGGTTTGTGTAAAGTATTTGATCTGTTATGGGTTTTCTGAATTTAGCATATCTTTGCCACTGAAAGTTATCAAGAATTCCCAATGGGTTCTAGGAGTCTCAATGAACAAATAACTCTAATGTTTAGTACTTTATTATGTAACTTGTGATGTGCCAGTGTGAAAAAGTAGTCATGCCTTTAGATGCAGTAACTGGTTATACTACCTTTAATTGTAAGTGTGCTGGTAAAAAGTAACCCCCTATACACATGTAAGCTGCATTCACTACCAAACCTATGAGATGGTCCTCCATACATGTAAACTGCTTAAAGTGCCCATGTAAGAAAATATTTACAGCAAGCTAAATTGACTCTGAGTGGCGAGAGAGAGAAGAATCAGTCAGGAACCTGTGGCCCAGTAAACCAAATTGTTTATATTCATTGGCCATATCTCAGAGATAGTATGGCTAGCATGCTGATCTAGTAGGAAGGGATAAATAATAATGTCACATGGATGGGTTTATCAAAAGTATTCTAACATCATGCTGTAATTTACACTGTGTCTGCTTTTTTCTTTGCTTGCCTTTGCAACGTGGTAGGCCAAGAGTATATAAGCTATGGTTCTGCTTTTGCTCAGGGCTGCCCAACAAGCTGCCAATGCTTTGCTGGAAGCCAAGTATATACTGCATTATTGTATGCATGCTAATAAAATTATGTTGTATCTTCAAAGTGATTTGGTTGCTATGGGTGAGCCAGGTTTTGGCCACAACATAAGTTACAACCAAATCCTTCCTGTAACTGGTGATCATTCTCACATCACTGTATAGGAATTTGAGCCCATCCCAATGGTGAACTGCTTCAGCTCAGTAAACATCTGTGCATTTTCTAGCATGAACCATCTGTTTCAAGTCCTGCCACAATCTTTCTATGAAGTTTAGGCCTGGCCTTTGACTTGGCATTCCAAAACATCAAATTTTCAATATATTCATTCATTTCTGACAGTTCTCTTCTCTGGTAGTGTTGCATGTACTGTATGTCTAGTATCTTTGTGTTAATCCATGGCCTACCCATACTTTAGTTGCAACTGCCAGACAGATAGCCTGCTATACTCCTACAGAATTCTCTGGTTCTCTATACTCTGCAGAATTCCTGCAGAATTCTCTGATAGATGATGATTTTCTATTGTTGTAGAAATTCATGCTTCCTCCAATGATAGCAAATTGTCCAGGACCTAAGACAGCAGAACATCCACAAACCACGACATTATTAACCTCCATGCTTGTCAGTTGGTATGAGGCTCTTACTACAGAATATAGTGTCTGGTTTCCACCCGACATAACAACATACACTGTCAGTCTTCCCTCATAGGACAAGGCAAAAACTTTAATAGCAGATTTCCAAGGACGCAAAAGTACATATAAGTATATTTACTGTAGAAAGGTTATGAAATCATTACAAAAGAATTCCAGCAAATCCTGTATATCTAATGTGAACTTAATTTTTAATGAACTCAGTGTTCAAATATTGGTATGTCTTTCTCTCATACTCAGAATGCAGAAGACTATCTTTTGGATGGGAGATATAGTTTTAACAGTTTCTTGTTTTTGGTAATTGACTGATCTACCATTAGGTTTGTTGCTTTCTATCATGGGAAAACTTGCTCTCACATCCATGTAGCCAGAGAACTTCCACTTTTGATTCATCTGACCATATAGTATTCCTCTAGAAGGATAATCTAGTGATTTTTTCAACCTTGAGATGAGCATCTGTGACTTCCTGAACTGAACTGATAGGCATGAGTTACTTTTTAGTGGCGGTCACCAGAAATTTCTTTTGAGCAGGACATAATGTGCTTCTAGAGTATGCCTTATGAATTTCACTGTGATGAGGAGAGTCAAAGGTTGTGAAATTTACAAATAGCAGGGCTGATTCAAATCAGCCTTGATTATTTAATCAAGTGTTCACACAACTGACCCTTTAATTGAATTGATTGAATTAACAATTACTTTTTCACAATTACACATGCTGTGGATGTGGGATGATTTTTGAAATAAGGGAAACATATCCCAACATTTAGTGTTATCTGTGCACTCAGACTCCCTTTATAAATCATTAGGACTCACATGAAACTCTGATAATGTTCAGTTCCAAAGACATATAAAAATTCAGAAAATCCAAAAGTTGTCAAATACTTTTCTACAAAACTGTAAGAGTACAAGCCTTCCATTCAGGAAACAGCACATCAGAGATGAAAAGAGGAAAAATAGCAATTGCTTGCTGATGGTACTACTAATGTAGAGCTCAATAGGATAAAAGATGCAGAAGGTTGATGCTTCCAGGACTGCATCTCTAGTAGTATCCACTACTGGATACCAAAACCATTAGATGAGCCTGGGAACATCATCATTACCATCACCAACACCAACCACAAAATTGTGTAGAAACCACACAAGAAGGGTAAGAGAAATCCTGTCCCATATATACATTGTTTTCCTTGGAACAAGCAAAGGATCCCCAATTAATATTACTCAGTTCTCTTTCAAGAAATAATATTCTGTGGAAAGATAAATGTAATTAAGAGTCTATATACCTCAGAATTAAAATGATACAAACAGTAAGAAAAAAAGAGCAATAACAACAACACTGCTGCTTTTAACAGCAAATCATAGAATCGTAAATGTATGAGAAGCTGCTCAATTATTCTGTTTGTCTTGGGGGGATAGCAGTTGATTAAAATTATATTTCTGTTTATTAACATTATTTATTAACAAGTCTTTGAAGCAATCATGACTGGTATGGTTCAGATGAAATTATAATAGAACAGGAACATATGGGCGAAAGACTATCTGACCTACTTAGATACCAGCTGTGAATGAACTTATAAGAACCAAAGATATACCTGCCAGGGAAAGGTCTGTTTGAAGAAATGTGTTATAAATTTCAGTATTTCCTTCATGGCAAATGGCTATTGCCATTTATCGCAGCATTATATAATTAGTAAATACTATTTGTTTGTTTGTTTGTTTGTTGAAATTCATTGGCCACCCAACTCCAGTGGACTCTGGGTGGCATACAAAGCTAACAAAACATAAAAACAGTGAGAAACATTAACCTTGCTGAGGCATTAGGATATTTTTTCCAGTTTGGAAACAGAGCAAAATACCATTCAAAATTTACTGAGGAAACTGAACCACTAGATATTCTTTTCTGTTAGAAAGTTTTGGCCAAGCTTTAATTTCTGATTGCCATTCATTATTTGGTTCTTCCCTCCCCCCTCCCTTTTTTTTCAAATGCCCATATTCAATACCTAAAAATGTTGACATTTGCGGAGCATACAGGTAGTCCTCAGTTACTTATGGCACTTAGGGCTGGAATTGCCATCGCTAAGCTACGTGGTCATAAAGCACGATGTCACGTGACTGCTTTGCTTAGCGATGGCACTTCCAGCACTTCCCAGTTGCCTTTATTAAGGAAATCACTGCGGTCCATCAGTGAGGAGGTCACATGACTGTGACTTGCAACTTCCTGCCAGCTTCTCCATTAACTTTGCTTGTAGGAAGCTGGCAAGGAAGGTTGCAAATGGCGACCACATGACCATGGGACGCCACAATGTCATAATCACAAGCTGAGTGCCAAGCACCTGCATCATGATCATGTGACCTCATGGATGCTGCCAGAACTTCAAGGACCAGTCGCAAGTACCACTCATTCAACACAGCTGCAAATTCAAACGGTTGCTGAACGAGTGGTCATTAAGTGAGGACCACCTGTAATCTGACAGGAGCATTCCTCAGCAAAATTGCTTAACTGCTTTAAAATGAATTTCAATGTACAGTGGGGCAAAAAAGTATTTAGTCAGCCACCAATTGTGCAAGTTCTCCCACTTAAAAAGATGAGAGAGGCCTGTAATTTTCATCATAGGTATACCTCAAGTATGAGAGACAAAATGGGGGAAAAAATCCAGAAAATCACATTGTCTGATTTTTAAAGAATTTATTTGCAAATCATGGTGGAAAATAAGTATTTGGTCAATATCAAAAGTTCATCTCAATACTTTGTTATATATCCTTTGTTGGCAATGACAGAGGTCAAACGTTTTCTGTAAGTATTCACAAGGTTTTCACACACTGTTGCTGGTATTTTGGTCCATTCCTCCATGCAGATCTCCTCTAGAGCAGTGATGTTTTGGGGCTGTCGCTGGGCAACACGGACTTTCAACTCCCTCCAAAGGTTTTCCATGGGGTTGAGATCTGGAGACTAGCTAGGCCACTCCAGGACCTTGAAATGCTTCTTACGAAGCCACTCCTTCATTGCCCGGGCGGTGTGTCTGGGATCATTGTCATGCTGAAAGACCCAGCCACGTTTCATCTTCAATGCCCTTGCTGATGGAAGGAGGTGTTCACTCAAAATCTCACGATACATGGCCCCATTCATTCTTTCCTTTACACAGATCAGTCGTCCTGGTCCCTTTGCAGAAAAACAGACCCAAAACATGATGTTTCCACCCCCATGCTTCACAGTAGGTATGGTGTTCTTTGGATGCAACTCAGCATTCTCTCTCCTCCAAACACGAGGAGTTTAGACCAAAACGTTCTACTTTGGTTTCATCTGACCATATGACATTCTCCCAATCCTCTTCTGGATCATCCAAATGCTCTCTGGCAAACTTCAGATGGGCCCGGACATGTACTGGCTTAAGCAAGGGGACACGTCTGGCACTGCAGGATTTGAGTCCCTGGTGGCGTAGTGTGTTACTGATGGTAGCCTGTGTTACTTTGGTCCCAGCTCTCTGCAGGTCATTCACTAGGTCCCCCTGTGTGGTTCTGGGATTTTTGCTCACCGTTCTTGTGATCATTTTGACCCCACGGGGTGAGATCTTGCATGGAGCCCCAGATCAAGGGAGATTATCAGTGGTCTTGTATGTCTTCTATTTTCTAATTATTGCTCCCACAGTTGATTTCTTCACACCAAGCTGCTTGCCTATTGCAGATTCAGTCTTCCCAGCCTGGTGCAGGTCTACAATTTTGTTTCTGGTGTCCTTCAACAGCTCTTTGGCCTTGGCCATAGTAGAGTTTGGAGTGTGACTGTTTGAGGTTGTGGACAGGTGTCTTTTATACTGATAACGTCAAACAGGTGCCATTACTACAGGTAACAAGTGGAGGACAGAGGAACCTCTTAAAGAAGTAGTTACAGGTCTGTGAGAGCCAGACATCTTGCTTGTTTGTAGGTGACCAAATACTTATTTTCCACCATGATTTGCAAATAAATTCTTTAAAAATCAGACAATGTGATTTTCTGGATTTTTTCCCCCATTTTGTCTCTCATAGTTGAGGTATACCTATGATGAAAATTACAGGCCTCTCTCATCTTTTTAAGTGGGAGAACTTGCACAATTGGTGGCTGACTAAATACTTTTTTGCCCCACTGTAATCTTGAAAAGCTTTGGAAAATGGTGGGATTGCATAACCCAGAATTATGAGAAATGAACACTTCCAATCTGTGCAACAGGGCAAATATTATACTACCTAGCGCATGCTAAGATACTAATGCCAATAAACTACCGCTTTCAGTTTACAGAATGTATGACCCTACTCCTTCATCATAATTTGTTACTGTGTAATTAACCTAGCATGAAAACACAGAAAAGGGTTATTAGAACATGCCCAATAAACCAAGGAAAGAATGTATCTGTTGCTCCATATATAATTATTCTGTACTTCAATGATGTTTACATGCCAATACTGAGCAACAATAATAATGTGTTGAACTAATGCAATTATTTGTTAAAAAATCTCAGCTGCTGTTTTACACTGGATAAAATTATGGGAAGTATATAGCAGGTATACAGGGCAATGGATGTGAGAAAAGGCAGACAATTTTTGGTATTTCTCCAATATATGAAATGTATAGATTCTTCATATACATCTGTACTACAGCTACAAAATTATTTTACAGCACTACAAAGTGGAAAAGTGGGAGATGACTGATCAACATATAAGTGACTATCGTGCTTTTATCTAAGAAACTCTGTGAATCTGTCAGAACCACCAACAATTCAGCCATCACCCTCATCACAGAAGAACAGCTTCTGTGAGCAAGGAAAGAGCAGTGATACGTCTGATTTCACTGAAGCAATGGCTTTAAAGAGAATGTACCCTTTAGACACATTTCAAACCCCCATGAAAAAGATCAGAGCTCTGATAGGAGTAAGAGCCTGTTGGCTGACTATTAGCAGCCCATGAAGTAGGACATCTTGGATTTCCAGCTAATCAATTTGCTTGTTACATTCACAGCTCTCTGGGTCTATACCATACATAAAAATGTGACTTAACCAGGGTTGTGTAAAGCATGCAGAGGTGCTTGGTGAAGCATGTTGGGATGAGGGAGTCCCCTTCTTGAGGCACTGAGGCAGCCATATCCTCCAGAAGGCTGAGTTTCCCAGGTTGTCTTTGCTTATACATGCATGCGCAGGCCCTTTTCTTCCCTGGCAGGCCCAATGGAATATTGTCTGTGCACGTCCATGCCAGCAACTTAGAAAAGCCCTCAAAGCAGCCAGATGGAACTTTTCAGAGAACACTGCTATCTCAACTTTGAGAAGCATTTCACTTATGCCAACATGCCTTAGCTCTTTGAAGTTGCTGAAATAACCAAAAGGGCTGGGTTTGCATTAACAGGTTATGCAAAAAGAAAAATCCCAGGATTAAAACTATCCAAATTTAGTATGTGGTGCAATTGTAGTATTTCACTAATGTGGTTAAGTCTAATGTGTGTGCAGAGTAATTGCGTACCTGCTGGATGGCACCAAGGAACAGAAACAAAGGAAAGGATTAATGTACTCAGCTTTAATAGGGACAAATTGAGGGAATCATCAGCTTCCACAAATCACCAGGGATGTGTTCAAGGAAAGCAGGCAAATCAAGCCCTGCTCTTCTTTCAATCACAGTTCTTGACTGGGCACCAAAAATAACAGCGGGCATCTCTTCTGTACAAATTATTGTTGTTACTTTGTTCCTTTCCAAAAAACCCTGAAGCAATACCCTTTTTAGGTTACAAAAAAGTACATAAGCTTATACATTTTCAAACAGTTTATATCAAGTAATGAAGAAGGTTTAAAAAAACAGAGAAACGAAGGTGAGATATGAAGAACATAGCTAGTATTCAAGTCATGGATGCACTCAGTGAACTCTCAGATTGACCACTTAGATAGTATACATATTTGCAAATTGGTTCTTAGCAGGTGCAGAAATTGTATTTGGTCACATTTCGAATTCACTCAGAGATTGCTGTGGTGAAGGAACAAGCAAATAATTATTGGTCTTCCATCTTTCAGAAATACACATTCCTGCTGTTTCTACTCTTGGGAAAAAATAGACAGGCTCCCTGATAAATGCAAAAGAGAAGAGATGCTATATTAACAGAATTTTCCAAACTGACTTATTTTCATCAAGTGTATTCACCAAGTCTATCCTGACATTGCTACTTTAATGGCGCAATCCCTTGTTCAAATCTTCTGTTCTTCTTTGTGACTTGCAAATCCCTACCATCATCCTGATTCTCTGCCTAACATAAATGCCAAATCTGTTTCCATCATCTGGAACCTGTTAGCATTCAGATGGCCTGCAGAAAATCCTAGATTTAATACTTAACCACAATGATAAAGAAATTGAAATCTATAAGCACATTTCAGGTTGTCATTCTGCCTCCAGCCAATTCCCTCTGGATGCAAATGTGAAGCAATTATTCAGAAGCAAGGAAGGAGCAGCTTCCATCCAAAGAAATCACCTTTCCACTTGGCTGCAAGAAGTTACACAGGAGCAAGGCAAAAATCTGAAAAATCAATATCAGGCTCTATGCACAGTGTCATTTTTTAATTTGAATATCCACACACTGTAATTGCTCTGTTTTGCTTTAAATACCTGATGGCAGCACACTTCACAGTTGCTGATGCCATGGCTTAGTCTTGTGGGATATAACATGAAAACAGCTTGATTGACAAAGGGAAGTTCAATTTGAGTATATATAGCTTGCTGCAGCTTTTAGTATCACAAAAGAATCAATAAAGCATGACTGGGAGAGGGAAAAATTGAGGGAGGGAAGGAGGCAAGAATAGCAGAGAAAAAGATAAATGGATTAGGGATTTTGTACAGAAAATCAGAGTAGAGGACACCAATTTCTCCCACATCCTAATGTAATTATTTGCAAGGTTTCTTTCAGACAGAATACAATTGTTTGTCATAAAAATGTACCAGCAGCATCTAGTTTCAATTTAAGAGAGAAGGCCTTAAGGTAATACTCATCCTTTACTAGTACTTATATGATATTCAAAGATGATCGATAATTAACTTAATTAACATCTTTGAATATCATATAAGTACTAGTAAAGGATAAATAATAAGTTAACTATCTATCATGTACACAAACATATTCTCCTGTTATTATGTGATGCTACCTAGCAAAAAGCATTCTAATCCTCAATATTTAGCATGCATCATGACAGCACACTTATTTGTTGACCTGTTACTTATCACTATGTCCAGTTTGTGTCCTTATTAATTTAATTTTCCTCTACCTTTAAGGAATTCATAGGAAGAGGAATGAAGCTATGAATTCTTTTTTTAAATCAAATTCAGTTAAAACTAATACTGTAACATACTATCTGTGCAATAAATTAATCTAATACACAATGAGCAAAAATGTCACAATTTAAGCACAACTTTCCAGAAATAATTTCTTCTCTCCCTCCTCCTTAATTTTATTAAGAATAAAAATATTAATTTTAAAGGATTATGGTATCTGCAGAATTTTGTACTTAGAATTAGGGGGGCAAGTTGGAAACATATGGGATATAATGCCTAAGACAACATACATTTTATCTTCATTTTCTTTCTCTTCTTGGATGAGCCAGCAAACAAATGTAGGAATTGCTTTGGTCACCCTTTTGTGCTTCAGTGAATAAACACATTGTTAAGACACTTACAGTAAACTCTGTTGTGCTAAGAATCTTTTGCTTTCCCATCTTCTTTTCTCCACTGCCTTCGTGCCCAAGAATCTAATTTGCACATCTTTCCCTTGAACATTCTATAATGGAAAAGTTTGTTTGTTCGTTCGTTTATGTGGTTGAGTACATAAATACTTTATCAAATTCTGTCTAATCATTCATTTTTAATTTTGTCAGACAAATATATTTTTTCCTACCAGATCTGATGAAAGAGATTTTGCTTTAGAAACCATTTCAAAGTACAAGCATCTAGAGAATTTTTTATCTGTGGAGTATGGTATACTTTTACTCATTCAAATGCAAGGTGACAAGTGTATGTATGGGATCATCTTACCTCTCCTTGTGGGATCACCTCTCCAGGAGCTTACAGCCTCCTTGGCTTTTCATGCTTCGGATCCTTGAGCTAAAGGATCAAAAAGGAACTTCTCCCCGTGGTAATTTGGCTGTGGGAAGTGCTACTCTTCAAAAATTACTGGAGAATTTCTTCTCTCCTCTGGAGAAATTTGCAGATGTTGCCTCTGCCCACACATTGGATGGAGAATTTTGATGCACTATTTCAGACTAGCTGTAATGTTAACAACCCAGCATTAAGATGTGCGTGTCAGCTGGCCGATGTTTTAAAGGGTATAACCCAGCTTGTTACGGTCTCCGAAACAGCTTGTGATGCGATAACTTACGACATTGTTCAGGTGCAGCTATCTCTGCACTCAGAGTTAAATCCTTATTTTCAGGAACAATGGCTCAGTGGATAAGACTGAGTCCATTAACCTTGTATCGTATCATTTTTACTCTCTGTTCCACCTTTTTTTCATGACAGTGCAACTACATGGCTATAAAAGAAATTATCTCAATAATTCATTTATTTACATCACTTTAAAACAATTTTTTTTTAAATTATTGTTCAGTGTTAGTTGATGACATCTACAGAAGGTTGCTTAAAATATGCCTTCCTCATGCACTTTACTGTGATTTGGGGGCAAAGCCCATATTTTATTGTAAGTCACCAACTGCTTTCTGAATGCTAGCTGTAAAACGGCATATTGGCAATTACTACTAGAGCATAAGTAATACTTATAGTGCATAAAGTGCATAAGTAATACTTACAGAAATGGGACAGAACCCTTTATATAACATCGAAAAATGTTCCTCTGGAATCAGCAATTTGATTAGCTATTCAGTGCTAACTCGGTATGCAGCTGAGTATTTCAGCATTTAATAATAATAGAGAATGCATTGCAGCCTAGACATTTTTACAAACCTAACAGAATATAAACTATTAAATGCAATTTCTTCTCGCCCATAAGGCATAAAACAAAGAACTTTACAGTAAACCAAATGTACTTAAATGTTCTTAATTATTGCACACAAAATTCCCAAGATAGAGAATGAAGTACTATCTGTAAATTATGGCAAAGTTGCCTGTACATAATAATTTTCCTGTTTGGTATGCATGAAATGGACCTGAGTACTATCTACTGTATATCAAGCTTAAATAATTCTTGTTTCAATGGGATAAAATAAACAATGTTTCAGTCAATGTCTTTCCTGCCTTAAGTAAAAATATCATAAGGAGTGGATAATCTTTTATGCCTGAGGCTGTAATTTGCCCTCATCCAATTGCCCAAAGTGGGAGAAACATTTTGCAGTGTTGTAGGGTTTTAAACAGGAGGACACAGTGGTGCAGCGGCTTAATGACGCTGAAAGTTGCCGGCCAGAAATGGTCGACACTTCAGCGGTTCGAGCCCAGCTCCGTGCAGCAGACTGATCTCCTGCTTCCTCCCCAGCTCCTGCCAACCCAGCAGCTTGAAAACTTATGTGAGTAGATAAATGGGTACTCTCACCCCGGTGGGAGGAAAAATGCTGGCGGCGCCTTGCAAAGGAGATGGGACCAGTTGCCGGTAATGCGGAAGCCGCGCATGCCCGAAAAAGGCGCGAAGCAACAGAAACCCCGCCTCCTGCGCTCGCCAGCTGGGCTCTGCTCTAGGAAGGAGGCAATGGCAAATCACTTCCGAAACACCTTGCCTTGAAAACTGCAGGGACTCGTCCAGGCAGTCACCGCAGAATCGGTAACGATTGAGTGTGGATAAAAAAAAGGGAGGGGTTTAAACAGTTAAATGGGAATTTTAAGAGTCTGCAAAGCTGAAGATACCAATGTTGCCACTAAAGTACCCCATAACTCATTCCTTTTAAGGTCTTAGTGGGGAAAGGTCTGCAGTAGATGGGATTACGAGAGTGCTGAGATGTAGGTGGGACTATTTCACATATGGGTGGCCAGGACCTTTTCTGTTGTCTGTTCTTTCAAGCAGGATCTAAGATTTTAATCTTGTAAACTATGTTAAACAAATTTTAATGCTTACAACTACAGCTAACATGTCAGGAAACTGTACTGCCAACTTTTGGTGACTGCACTGCTGAAATTCAAGGGCTACAAGAAAGGAATCTTGGGATTAACCATAGTCTTGAGGTTGTAGATTTCTCAACCCCGGCCTTCACTTAGGATCAAACTTGTGACAAAGTTATGGCCAACAAAGAATTAGAATCATAGAATCATAGGGTTGGAAGGGCTTTGGAGGTCTTCTCGTCCAACCCCCTGCCCATTGCTGGAATCCTCATACCATTCTGGACAAATGGCTGTCCAGGCTTTTCTTGAAAACCTCCAGTGATGGAGCACCCACAACTTGAGGAGGCAGGTCGTTTCATTGCTTAATAGCTCTCACAGTCAGGAATTTCCTCCTTGGTTCAAGTTTGGAACTCTCACTGTAAAGCTGCTTCCCATTGGTTATTTAACCAATGGTTAAACCAATTGGTTCTTTTAACAGTTAATAGAGAGACTGAATCAGAGGCATCCTCATGAATTTGCTGCTTTTGTTATTCTGACCCTAGCAGCATCTCAGTGTCACACCACAAGCTCCACCTCTTTGGGATATGCATACAGTGGCACAATGCAGGTTTAAAAGGGACACAATGCTGCAGAGATGCTTTCATCCTTCTCCCCCTCCATGCCCCCCACTCCAGACACCACTGCACTGAACTTTCCCTTTGCAACCCGACTTTTCTTCCCCTGGCCATTGTTTCCTATCACCCTAGCATACCAACAGTTGCACTGTTGTCACTCATAACATATAGCACATCTTCTGTCACAGTGGATGAGAAATTCAAAGGGCTTTCTCCAGTTACACTCTGAGTCAGGAAGGAGAGGTGGTTTCTCAACCATTCAGACACATAAGGGGGAAGATGGTATGGGAGGTACAGTAATGCTATCAGTCATGCTATGCCAACAAAAGTAATTACTAAAGCTAAAATCCACAAGGCAAAAAGAAAAAAGAAAAAAACCTGTTGGACTGTTAAGAAATGCAGCACTTGAATGGAAACCAGTACTGTAATTCAATTTTATAAGGAATTAAAAAGTAAAATGAGAGGACCCATTGATTTTCTAAAATTGGATGTTCCAATTCTTCATTCCACAGTTGAGATATTTAACTAATACTAAAACTGTAGATTGAAGAATTGATATATCCCATTTGGAGAATCAATGAATCCAGGCATTAAGAAATTTATGATTTAAGATTGAAATTAATTCTTCAGAAAATATTATTTCATGTTTATTAGACCCCTCAAAGTATGCTTTAAAAGGCATGCACATTAGATTTTATATTGGCATTGTAAACAATCTGAAAGGTTTTTTTTTAACTCATATGATCTGGTCTTATCCAACTATAGCTTCATTGTGGTTTGAAATCCTTGCATATGTCAGTACAATTTTGGAGAGAAATGTCATTGTTAAGCTTTTAAATGTGATGTTGAACTGTATTCCTAAAACATGGAATTTGTCATCTCATGAAGAGCTTTGACTCTATCGAGCCTGGGGCACAGCAAAGAGGATAATTTGACATAATTGGAAAGAAACTTACTCTCATGATTTTAAGGAATGGGTCCAAGTTAAGAGCTTTCTATCAGTTTTTGAAATGTTTCCATGTTTTAAAAATAAGAAGATGCTGCAATACGTTTCTATGTGGTCTAGATTTAATAAGAAGGGCTGAATTAATTTTATATCATTATCTGAAGTTATTATATGATTCTTTTTACCCCTGTTAATTACTCTTCTTTTGTCACATTTAGTTTATTTTGTTCACTAGAATACATTTAGGTTTTCTTTTTCCACTGTATAATCACTATCTTCTTATTGGTGGCAATGTGGCTTTTTGTATTTCACTATTAGAAAAGAAAAAGAAAAAAGGAAGAGGAAAAAAACCTGTTAAATCATGAGGGCTTGAAAAAGAAGCTCCAGTTTTAAACTACAACAGGAATATGAGGGGACTGCAATCTCACATTGACAGATGGCAATCAACTACAGGATTTCAAATTGCTTTATCCAAGTATGCAATAAAGATCCTTCTTTAGCCTTGCTGTGCTGAGCAACTGGGAAATGTCTGCCAACTTTAAACCAGGGTGCCGGGCAAAGGACTTTGAGCTAGACGGGAGTCTGAATGGAGAGAACTGAATTAAACTGAGGTGAAGAAGTACTTTTGACTAGAAAAGTCAAAGCCAGCCATTAGCAGAAATGACAGATCAAAAGATGTAATCAAGTATCTCTTAGAGAACCTCCCCCCAGCTCATTCTTAGAAAGCTTTCTAAAGTAATCCATAATAAAACACACAGAAAATTCGCATGTTCCTCTATACTTATTCCTAAAAGAACTATGCTTTAAAGACTCAGGCAAGAATCAATGACTATTTACTATATGGTACAAGTGCTAGTCTATAAAGCAATAGTCCCACTGTGGTGAGAAAGTAGTTATATTCTGTTATATAATATTTTTCCTCTCTTCAAGTGTACATAAAGAACAATGCACTGCAGGAGCATGTTGGCTCAAAGTCTGACAACTAAAAAATATTACCAGTAGAGTGGTTCTAATCTAGAAGATATAAATAATCTCCTTGTTTCTTACAAACCAAAGCACAAAATCTGTATAAAGTGAGTACTTCTGTTTCTTTAGGATATTTCTATTTGTTGATCATTCAACACATATTTGCATATGCATTGCTATTAAATATTAACATTCAATAAATTTATTTATTTATTTATTTATTTATTTATTTATTTATTTATTATCAAACTTGTATGCCGCCCATCTCCCCCAACGGGTGACTCAAATAATGAAAAATTGAAGCAAAACGTGGGGTTACTGTGACAGGCATCCAAGCAAACATATTCCTAAAAGTTTTCTCTAATAATTTATTACTCTGTATACTATTTTATCATACATTGATATAAACATACATTGATATATAAAGTCTTTTTATATAGAATTATTTTTAGCTAATTTTAATATGGATATTTATATTTTTACTGTTTTGGATTTTAATTGTGACCCACCCAGAGTCACCTTCTGGGGGAGATAGGCAGCATATAAATTTAATAAATAAAAGAAATAAGAAATAAATAAAAAGCATGGGGTTCATGTATGCTAACCCCAATTCCGAAACCACCAGGTTGAGTAGTAAAATGTGAACTCAACTGGGTCCCCTCACATGAAAAACAGCAAAACTTTTCATGAGACTGGGAATCCTGATCAACTGTGAAATCCCTATCATGTGGAGTTTCTAACAAAGCTGAATCATATGAACTTGAAGTCCTCTTTAGATCTTTCCATTCAATATGTGGAGGTTGGGATGCAATCCATAGGATCACAAGACAGGGGAACAGCTAGACCTGGCTGAGGATCACAAAGAATGCATCATGAAAGGTCTGGCTGCTAGCATAGTGTCATAGAACAGAGTTCCTCAACTTCAGCAACTTTAAGATGGGTGGACTTCAACTCCCAGAATTCCCCAGCCAACCTTGCTAAGGTTGAGGAACCCTGTCATAGAACATAAACAATGATGGAAAGTACCATAGAGATCATTTAGCTAACCCCTGCCCAGTTCAGGAACCCACTTCTATAGCATCCCTGGTTGATGGCCATCTGGATGCTGTTTAAACAGCTCTAGTGCCCTCTGTTTATTCCATTGTTGAACAATTGTCACCACTAGAAAATTCTTTGATGTCCAACAATAATCTACTTAAACCCATTGTTTCTTGCCCTCTCTTCTGGAACAATTCTGGAAGACAGCTATCATAGTTTCTCACAAACTTCTTTTTTCAAAGTTATATATGCCCCAAACCTCAATCATTCCTCACCACTTTTTCCTTCCAGGCTCCTTTACATTTCCCCTCTGGACACATTCCAGTTTGTCAATGTCCTTCGTAAATATGGTGATCAGAAACAGACGCAGCATTGTAGATGTGGTCTGACCAATGGAGAATACAGAAGAATAGCTCCTCTTCATTTAGACACGATGCTTATGTTAATGCAACCTCCAATTAAATTTGCTTTTTTGAAGCTTCATTACTCTGTTAACTCATGTTCAGCTTTGATCCACCAAGAAACCTAGATTTTTTTTTTTGCATGAACTGCTCTCCAGAACAGTTTTCTTCCCACCCACATCTTACTCATACCTTTCATTTTTCCCTCCACCCAAATGTATTTTTCCCTGCTGCATTCCACCTTGCTGGCTCCTATCCAGTTATCATTTGTCAAGATCCTCCTCCTACCCCTCATCCAAATCATTTACAAATATGTTGAACAGCACAGGGCCTAGAAGGCAGCCCTGCAGATATTATGTAATACTTCCCTCCAACTTGACACAGAGTCAGTGATGTACATTCACTGGGTACAATTATCCAAAAAAACCTGTACCTACCTAATAGTAGCATAATCCAGCCTAAATTTTGTCAACTTCTTCTCTAAGTCTTCATGGGAGACTTAGTCAAATGTTTTGCTAAAGTCAAAGTACACTATGTCCAGCACATTTTCATGGTCAACTAAATTGGTCATGTTGTTTTTTTAAAAAAATCTGTCTGCTTTGGCATGCTTTATTTTTGATAAAACCATGCTGCCTCCTTCCAAGTGCAGCATCCTTTTATAAATGCTTACAAATCAACTGTATAATAATCTCTTCCAGCATTTGCCAGTATTAATGTCAACCTGACTGGTCTGCAGTGACCCAGGTTTTCTTTTTTCTCCTTTTTGAAGTGCCCTTCTCCAACCCTCTGGCACTATGCTTGCTCTCCATGATTTCTCAAAGAACACAGAAGGGTCTCCAAGGTGACAGCAATATCAGGAACCTGGAAAGTTCACAAGTTGCATTATTTTTCAGCAGGAAAACTACTGTTTCAATATGCCTGTAGCCAGCTGTGTCTTTAAGTTGGCTGGAACAGCCAGGTGTGTGCTAAGAAAGATTAAAAAGAAAGCCTGGCAGAGGACAAGTAGGTTTGGACTAAACATGGGGTCATAAATTCCAGCTTTTCCTCATTATGTTCATAATCCAGCTCCAAAGCTTGCCTATATGGTTTTCCTAATTAATTTCATACTCACCACTTCATTATTATGGTCAGTTTCACAGGGAGACAAGAACATTAGTATTTAATTATATTCTTCAAGAATTGAAAGGCTTATTGTTTCCAAGCTCTCCTCATTCAAAGATAGAAATGAAGGCAGTTGCTGAGATTGACAAACTACGTCTTCACCTCCCCATCTCATTTTTTTTTCATTTTGAAATAAAATAGGTCACTTGTTCACAATTACAGAGCTCTACTATAAACAGATTGAAACAAATATAAAAGATGCATAATTATCAATGCATGGTTACATTCTCTCTGGTCCTATATAATATTCCACTAATAAGGTATGACAATTTTGCAATAAAAGCCTTGTCTGAAGGCAACCCCGCAACCCTCAACATATTTATTCTGGTTTTTTGTTTTTGGGGGGGGGGGGTGTTTTTGTTTTGTTTTGTTTTTTGGATTATATCTTTTAGACTATAAGCCTAAGAGCAGAGACAATCTTATTACTGATATCCGCAAGTTACTCTGGGAACCTATGGGATTATAAAACAGGGTAAAATGCTTAAAACAAACTTAACTTTTAATTTATAATTCATGAAGAGTATATTATTTGATTATATGTTTGACACTATCCTACAATGCATTTGCACATTCAGACTCAAAATTAAAATAATGCAAGAGAACCAAGCAAAGATATTTCATACTGACATTTCATTCAGACTGCTATTACTTCATCACTTCCGAAGGGACAAAATCACACAATTATGCAAACAGATTTAGCTTCTGACAAAGTGATTAAAATTAAGTGGTGTTAATGTTAACGTTTAAGATGTGCTTCTCCACAGTGGAATGGACTAACTCAATGGCAATACAAATGTACCACTCTTGATATCTTTAGATCAGTTTGGGAAACATGCTTATCTGAAACTCTTGGAGATTATCTCCAGTCTCTATGGAAGAGAAACCAATATTTCTGACTTTAGGGCAGTTTTCTCACCTTTTAACAAATCTCAGATAATATATATTAAATCTGATATACGTATGTATGTATGTATGTATACACATATACACACACAGAGCCATAATCTCCCAGCCCAGCCCACTTTGGAGATAAAATTGGAAGAGCTCTATGTATACCATTTTGAGTTTCAAGAAGGAATGTGGAGCTCTTTCAATTTATATATACATTTTATATAATCTATAATTTTATCTCCAAAGTGGGCTGGGTTGGGAGATTATGACTGTCCAGAGTCACCCAATGATTTTCCATAGCTGAGTGCAGACTTGAACCTAGGTCTCCTGGTTCTGGACCTATCCAGCACCATAACCATCAGACCATCTTATCTGCCAAGAGTTCTTATATATGTGCCAAATATATATAAAGGTGACTTAATTGGCAGGAACCTATATTTGATCTGAAAGATGAGAGTATCAATTACCATCAAAAAATGGCTATCATAGTCCCATACGATCTGTTAGTTCTATGGAAAAGTCTCCATGTTCAAAAAATAGCATCTTGAAGCTGGACTAGAAAAATTTCTAAAACTTTGAGGAGATTCTGAATGACAGTCATGTTTCAAACATCATGGTTCATTTGGCTTATCATACCATAATTTTAAAGTGTGGTTCACAGTTTACTGTGGTGTGTAAACAGAGCCAGTTGTGGTTTATAGAAGAAAACAGAGTTAAACAAAACATGGCTTAACAAAATGTGTGAATCCATTCTCAGTGTAAACAATTAGACTGATTCAACTGAAATGCTATCTGACTTGGAATATAGCAGGTTCTTCCTAAGGAAACACAGAATGGGATTTGCTTTTCTGTGGCAATTTGAACAAAGTTCATTGCAAACACTCTAAACAATGCATAGCAGCTTATATTTTTGTTGATGGCATCCTACTTTTGCCTCTCTATTTAAAGAAAGAAATATATATGCTAGGTGTCAGATTTTTTTGTTTGACAGCCAGAAACAAAAGCTGATTGACAGATGATTAAAAAAAATAAAACCAAATTTTTGTATAAAAGCCAGCAGCAGCCTTTTTCACTGTGTGGAGGCTCAAGCAAAAGACTATGCATAGTAGAATATTTATAGATATATTACTTGTAAAGAACTCAGTGTAAAATAATTCTGTGGCTGTGGAAAGGAATGGCTCATACTCCATCTTCTATAATACACAAGAGCATTTCTCCAAATTATCAGACACAAACTGGAAAACTATCAGCTTTCTTCTGTGTAATATTTTGGAGGCAGTAGACTGCAGTATCAGCTTAATGTCTATGGCCCCAAATAGGTATTATGGGGACATGTGCTGGCAGTGTTCAGCATGCATATTCCAGTTAATGAATAATTAAAAGAACACATGGGGGTTATTTCCAAATACACATGCTTAGAATGAGGTTTTGTACCTTTCTCCTTTAATCTCTGCTCAGTTTTACCAGTTCATCCCAACATACCTTTTTTTCAACATGCATAGATTTCAACATTGTACTCAGTAAGAAAAGAAATCCTATTTCTTGCTTCTGCACTTTCTAGTGTATAGTAGACTTCCATACAAAAGTCAATCACTTTATGGTTAGTTACCCTTTTACTTACTAGCTGCCCTGCCTGTCAAGCGAACATCTGGCATCCACATAAGGAGACTTAATAGTACAAGGTAATAATTTGTTTACTAATCTTCAGCAAGAAGTTCATCTGCCAAAAAAGAATATAATCAAAACCTTTTCATTCCTTTTTACAAAGTGCAGTTGCTCCAGATTTTCCACTGGAAAGAATGGCCACAAACCAAACAGCAAAAGTGTCCCAGAATCAACAATGCTTATTTATTAATTGCCCTCTCAACTGGCATTTGAAACCACCCAAATACCACTGCTTCTTAATGAATTCATGCATCTTGTAATTTGTCAGAACATCACACATAATCTGTTTACAAGGCAATGGAACCAGCTATTATATCAACTTGTGACATAACCACAATGAATATTTGTTACCAGCTGTAGTGGGACATAGCCACACTAAATAAGTTACAGTTACATACTGCAATAATATGTGAAAGTAATATTACTACATTAATATTTGGAGAAGCCATATTTTGGCTTCTAGGGTAGTATCAAATCCTCCAAGACTGGCAAGTTCAGGACACAAGGACCACTTGGATTTCTGGAAAGATCTTTATTGCTAGTAGGGTAATGTATCAGAATGTTAAAAGCCTACCAAAGTAATTGTCCCATACAACTTATACCTAGTAAAATTCAGGTGAAGTTAGTCTCCTTCTCCTTACCCTCTCCTCTGGACTCAAGAATCTCTTTTGTAATGGCTCTGCTTCCTACTTTAACTGTTTTGCTGGCCCTCTGTATTCCCATGGTATGTTAGACATTCCATCACAAGTAGTGAGACAGGAAACCCTTAGCTGAGATGGGTAATCTATCAGCTTCCAGTTGTTACTAAACTCCAACTCCCAGCAACCCCAGCTCCTCATCAATGATGAGATATGCTCAAAGTTCAACAACAGCTAGAGGGCCAACCTCTAGAAATTAGAATAAATAGTGCTATAGTCACAATAAATAATTGGCTTTCTTCATAAGGAATTAATGGTTGTCCTTTTGATAAAGCTACAGAATACCTTTAATTCTATTAGTACAATTTACAATTGATGGTCCTATGTAGGATCATTGGTTGTTAATGGATTCTGTTAAACACTCCATTCTGAAGGAACTAAATGAAACTTGCTTTTTTGAAGAAGAAACCATATTCTTATTTCATGCTTAGCATTAAACTGGCAATAGAAAACAATTGGTTAACTACAGGAGATATTTCATAATTATTTTTTTCCTTCTCCTTGTATAATTAGCTATCATATAAATGCAATGAACAGCAACCAGTTTTGACCCTAAGACAATGATGACATTGGAATTAGAGAAATAAGAAGCTCAACTTTTTTTTTTGGAGAGTGGTATAATATGAATATTTCATGGAGATGTATTTTTATGTCTGCAAAGACAGAATAAGTATCGATGAATGACTATGCAGACAACAGAACAGGCATTCTAATTTGGATACTATAAAATACAGGTTTTGTAGTAAAATGGTGTGCTCCCAACTCTCTATAGTTACTATCCATCATTGGACTAATCAAAATAGAATGTTGCCAGTCCAATAAATCCATAATTACAATTCAGATAGTAGCAGTGTGGCTTCAGTGCAAGATGCATGTTTGAAAAAAAAAGCATGCATAATTGCTTGCCATTTCTTTTTGACATACTGCTCATCAAATCTAATTCAGGCTCAATACAGCAAGATGAAGATTCTCCCATCCTGCAACAAATTATTATACAACGAAGAAACAAATTCTGCCTCTAAAATGATGCTAAATGTTATAAGCTAGAAAATAACGAAAAAAGTCCACCACTGAAATTACTAAAAATGTCTGAAGGAATAAGTTATCAGTGATTGAGTAATTTGAAAGGAGTGGTGAGCAAACAGCATACAGTACTGAGAAATAAAGAAACATGAGTACAAGCATATTGAAGCTAAGGCACAAGTTTTTTAATAAGAAAAAAGTTCTGTTAGAAAACGCATTAGCCTACATTTGTTCTTGAATTTCTTCTGCTGGGCCATTACATTGCATTAGGTTCCAAATACAGATGGCAGCCTCTTTGCAGCCAGAACCATTCCCTTTATCATGTGCATTAGATATTCAGGAAGTATACAAAGATACTAGTAATTTTTTCATATGAAACCCTTACACTTTCCCCTTTGTCTTTACTTAAGCCTCTGTATGATGGATCTATTGTATTTTCTAATTTTGCAGTGAAATATAACAGTTTCTAGAGGAGTAGGTCAGCATGTCTGTTGCCAACAAAAACAATGACTATGGTGTCACCTTAAAAACTACGTTTTTAATGAAATAAACTTTCATGGAATACACCCACTTCACCAGTTCCACAGGATATATCCAAACAGAAGAATATTATATATGCACTCTTTGCTATGGGAGAAAAATGAGGGAAAATGGAGAGGAGGCTTGAAAGGACATATACAAGGGGAAGTAAAATGTAGGAAATAAAAATTGCTTACAGATTATGTCATAATATATCAGTAATTCATACAATTTTACTTCTTTATTTCATGCTGTCCAATCTTATCTGCCACTCAGCCTGAATTCTCTACAGGATCTCTACAGTCATGTACTGCAGACACTCCTCTTATCTCTCTCCCTAACTTCTTCTATAAAGGCATCTTCATATGTTTGTCACATAACTGTTTCACAAGCCATGCTTTTAATACAGTTGATAGGCAACAGCATCTTTAACATTCAGGTTTATTTAAACACCAAAGAAAGAATTTCATACATGTGTCACTTATCATAAAAGACATTTGTAGCAAGCAGCAATGAATCTAAATACAGTATTTCTGGGGCTAAACTGAGTACAAAGACCTTTTCATCTGCATTTGAACATGCAACATATTGATTCAATCCAGACTTACCTAATCAAAATACTGTTGCATGAACTCTGGAAATAAACCAAATAGCTTGGATATCAGTTTTAACAGTTTTTAAACAAAGTTGATATCCAAAAGAATTACATTTCTGTTCAAGTTTTAATTCTATTAATATAATCATGCTTTGTTTATGTTCTTTTTCCCTTCTGAATATTGAAAAATACCAACAGGAAGTTTAAAAATGTATTTGTTCTTTAGGTTTTCATAGCTCCCCTACTGTCTTTATAATTTTGTGCCGGTGGATTGTCTTAGTCACTATTCTTATTTTGTAGGGTAATGATACCCTGTATTTGCTATATATGTGTACAGCTGTTACAAGATATTTTGCTGCCTGACATGAGCAAAATGATGCTTATTCTCCATATTGAAAAGTTAATTGGACTAATAACAGAATATTTTTTGCACAATGATGATGAGAGACTATTTATTTATCTGTGCAGTTTATAGGCTTCCCCTTTCCCAACAACTAGGCAGCTTACAATTAAAAAAATAAAAAATGCAAAATGCAAAAAGAGATCATGAATGCCCCCCAAATCAGCATATAATCAAAAGGGGGGGGGAACCCAACCAGCAGGGACTCAACCTTCACTCTGCCCCAGAACATGGGAGAATAGCTAGGTCTAATAGCTTCTTGAACACAGACAGGGTGGGAGCCATCCTTCACTGTATTTGATTGCAGCAAGATAATTTGGATTGTGCAGAATAGACCATCTCTCAATGATACCTTTGATACCTTGCTGTCTCCTTCCAGCATTTAGAGTACACCTATGGCACAAGGCTTGTTTTGCATAATGGCAGGACAGTACAATTAACATTACGGATGTGCAAAGCATTCAATGTAAGACCTTTGGAAAACATGTTAGAATGAACAGAACATCTTTCTTCAAAGTGTTAAAAGAGCCATGTCCTCTGCAAGTTTCACATAATTGCTTCAGAGTGTGCTGGCTTTCTCCATGTGCATGATCATACATGCACAGATCAGGGATAGTCTCTGAAGCAGCCACATGAGTCTTCCAAGGTACGTGGCTGCTTTAATTCTTCAGATAGATGTGCTTTATCTAATGCACTTTATGAAGCAATTTTTTGAAGCAATATATGTCACATAGAGGTCTACTGTTTAACATTTTGAGGGAGTTATGTGAGAATTATCACAAAATAGCTGCCACAGATGGTGCAGGGCTTCCACATTCACCAAATATCTATTATGCTGAATGCAGCTCCTGTAAATACTCATTTCCCAGAGATAAACTAGAAGGCTAGAAGAAATATACCTCTACCTACTGTCAGCCTGCTGCCTCTATACTCTGCACATTTTTAAAGTAAGGATGAAATCTTAAACCAACTTTTTTCATGGGATGTCATTCTGAACTTAATTGGGATTTTAATTAGGTTGATTATGTTCTACTCAATATTGCAGTCACCCTGCCTCATTCATGAAATTTTATGGAAGAGGTATGTCCACACAATATCCTCCATGCATAACTCCTATGTTCCTCACTTCCTTTACTTTTTCTTCACCACAGAAAATCCATTAAAAGGAAAATATGTAATAGGAGCCATCAATCTAGGACTCTAAAATAGATATGGACAGTTGAAAAAGTATTTGTGGATAGAACTTTGCAAATCCAAACTGATTATCTGTGTATTGTTCAAAATAATTGTAAAATAAATTTCATTGCCACCAGAGGGCTCCATTTTGTTTTCTAGAAAACAACACCTATTTAATTGTCCATTCTCTTTCTCTGTTTACTATACATTAACACCTCTAGCAAAACATTTCTCAATCCAACTAGCTATGAGCAAAACTGCTTTCAAAGAAAATACATTGTATTTTTTAATGAAGAATTTTTAAAAGAATAGGCAGCTAAAAAGTTTGACAGTAGCAGCTTCACTGAATAGGCACCCAAGAATCTAGAAAAAGAATTATATGCTTTCTTACAGTCTGGGATGCTTCTATCATTATTACCCTGATCATTTTTTGGGAACTTGCAATAAAATATAATGCCAAAATTAACATGCTGGCTGAGGAATCCTGGAAGTTGAAGTCCACAGATCTTAAAGTTACTGAGGTTGAGAAACACTGCACTAGAGCCCAGTCACCACACAGTATAACCTGCCTACTTTCTCTGTAAATATAACTGCCTAATGCTAACCAGAACTGAGCAATAAATCAATGAGGGCTTTTCTTCACAGACAGGTTAAGATGGTTTTTTCCTCTTTTTGAGTCGGAAGCAAAGACGATTGCCATAAAATGTGCTGCTCCCATAGCCTACCAGGTCCTATGAAATGATTTCATACATGCTGCCATCTAGAGATCATATGGGATTACCGCAGATTGGATCAGATTTTTAGAGATTGATACATTTGTGTCACTCACACATACCCCCAGATCTGCCTGAACAACTGGAAGAGTTAATTTGAAATTCAAAGCAGAGAAACCCAAACCAGAGACATCTCTGTGCTATTGTGCCTTTAGATCTTTCTTTTCTCCCTCCTGAATCATTTTGGTTAGGCAAAGAGCCTCTTTTCTCTCCTACCCTAACTCTCCAGCCCACATTTTGTGTGTCTGTGTGGGTGGGTGTGGTTGATGTGCTTTCCCTAGCTAAAGATTTCCCAGCACAGGGCCAGATTAAGGCCAAGCGATGCCCTAAGCACAGCTCAACGAAGGTCCCCTTCTATTGCTTAACTGACAAGACATTCAGACTCAATCACTGCTGAAGATGAAATAAAAGATTAAAATTTCAGTTTTCTTCCAGATCATCCCCCAGGCTGGGCCCCACAGCTATATTAAATATAAATAAATAAAGTTTATATTTATATTATTTATTTATATAAGTAAACATTTAACACTAAAAAGTAGCAAGCATAAGCAAATGATTGACTTAGAACTAGGGCGGTAGAAAAAATGCAAATTGTCAACACTTTTTAATGCATTTTTTTAATAGAAACTATTGTAAGCTAAAAATACAAATACAACATTTTATTGGGAACTAAAGTCCGTGTAGCAGGGAAAGAGTTAAGGGCATGACAGCTTGAGGGGGAAACTCCGCGGTGCCCCCTTCCCTTGGTGCCTTGAGCACCGGCTTATTTCGCTTCATGGTTACTCCGGAGCAGCAATGGACCTGTCAGAAACACACAACGCTAACAGATCCTTTGGTGCCTTGGGATTTTGCTGTTCCGCATATCAGATTTCTCTTGAAGGAAAGCCAAGATGCCCGTGAAGGATCGCACTGAGCGGCAT
The DNA here is from genome assembly GCF_059951505.1 of Python bivittatus. Classification (NCBI taxonomy): domain Eukaryota; kingdom Metazoa; phylum Chordata; class Lepidosauria; order Squamata; family Pythonidae; genus Python; species Python bivittatus. The sequence continues at coordinate 28,280,402 of NW_028277086.1, forward strand.
TTCCACAGCAGGCTTACAGCTGGCGCTGACCAGATCGGACCTCTCGGCCACGCCATCCCCAAGTTCCTCCTTGAGGCACCCCAGATTGTCCACAGGGGACAAGAAGGAAAGGACCACCGCAAGTTGCCCTTGGCTGCCTCAGCAAAGGTGGGGACAAAGTCGGCCAGGGAAGCCTCGAGCCGGGCAAGCAAGCCGTCCGCATGAGCCCCAAGAATCGAGTTCAGCCTGAAAACAACCTTACCTTTTTATCATTTTCCGCGCAGCAACGGGGAGTTTGCTCCGCCCACAAAACTGCAAATCCCAGCAGCCAGCTCTATCCGAAAGGAAAAGTAGGAGGAGAAGGAGGTGGGATTTCAACCGTAATCCAAATACGCCGACTCACGGGCCTCCTTCACCGCGATGCCTCTTGGGTCGTGTAGTTCCAAAAGGCAGCGTCTCGGTTGGGGCCGTGATGCATCTCGGGAGTTGTAGTCGGGACGGCCTGACAAACCACTGGCGGCTGCGGCGGTGCGGGATCGCACCGCGGCCAGGCAGCCTCCCGCCCCTCGCAACAGGTTTGGGCGGCCCTTTCCTCGTCGCCTCTTCGGCTTGGCCGCGAAAGGCGAGACGAAGGCAGGCAGGCAGGCAAGCGGGCGGGCGAGCCAAGCAAGCGCTCGGCTGCCGCCCGCAAGGTAAGGGTGAGCCAGCGCTCGGACGGAGAAGAGAGAAGCGGACCTCGCGCTGGGGCGGGAGGGGGCGCGTGCCTTTTCCCACCGGGAGCGTGCGGGATTTTGCTCCGTCCGCTCGCAGCCGTCTGCTTTCGCTCGCTGCTTGTTTTCCACGGACTTCGCGCTTCCTCCGCAGGAGCGGGACCATTGCTTAACTTCCTCAAGTATGGAAAGCTTGTCAGGGCTCCTTAAGACTAAGAGTTGTGCGGCGGCGTAAACTTTCGAGATTTAGACTGAGAATCATGTGATGTGTGGAAGGTTTAATCAAGGTTGGAAAAGGTCTTAAGGAGGCTTGCCAAAGCAAGAAGTGAAATGCAGTACAAATTTCAACATGTGTAGCTCTTTTCCCTCTCTTTATAAATTGGGTATTTAGTGTGAATAATCTTTATCTTTTTCCAAACTAAATATAACACTGGATGCATCTAAGGAAGCAGGCATTAGTGTGGGATAGTCGTACATGTGCAACTGATTACTATGTTTGCCAGGTAATATCACCTGTGGTTCTTCCGCTTTTCATGGCTTCCTTTCCCAGTTGCCCATAAATTGCGTCTGTTGATGTAATTTGATCTTCCATAATGTTTTGGGACTTGGTTGTCCTGTCTTGATTTGTCCTAAGACATCCATAGTCTTTATTTTTTTTAAGCCTTTTGGAGGTCTGTACAGTCCTGCATATTATTGGTGAAACTGTCTATCTTTGCATTCTTTTGACATCTGGGATTTCACTGGCTTTTTAGACTGTCCCATTTGAATTGATGGCAGTTTAGTTTGAAGGTGGATAGGAATAAATAACCTTAAGATTTCTTTAAAAATCATGAGATGACTTCTAGGCTTAATGAAAGCTATGGTTTTGACTCTATTTATTTATAAACACTATTTTCACAAGTGTTCTTTCTTTTGGCGCATCGTATTTTGTGAATTTGCTGATTGGAATGTTTTTTTCTCAGATTAACCCTTTTGATATTTGAATGTGCAAGTACTCAAAGCTATGAAGTAGCTGGCCTGATTCAGATACTGTATATTTGTGAAATTTTCCTAGCTCTGTAAACACATTTCATAGATAGTTCTTTTCTTGTAATCAATACATATATTTTCTCATCTTCCTCTTATAGTTGATAATATTGTCAGTATCTCATAAATTTTACCAGGGTATTTCCTAGTATCAGCTTGGTAAAGTTATGTTTCATCCTGTTGATTTGCTTAGAAACAAACATGTCTCAGCTGAATTCTCATATTTGATTTCTTCAATAATGTTGTAGCCAATAATGACATTTTGTGAGGAATGACAAGAACTATATCTGGCCATATCTGAAATAATCCATCCCTTATGGAATACAGGAGTTGCATTTGCTGCTCTGTTTTCTGAAAGCGTAAATTCCATCAATAGAGGAAGGATACCATTCATTTAATATGTATTCCACAAGTCTGGAATTTTGCCTTGGTAGACAGAACACTAAGTATTGCATTTCTTTGCCATAGTTCATTGTTTTGTCTTTTCTTTAACTTTAGGATGGCAGGCACCAATAATTGTCATAACCTTTTTTCTTTTTTGGGGGGGGAAGGGGGATCATGGATCTTCTACCATGTATTGTCCTGGAACCACATTTCCTGATTAAAAGTGATTATTGCTTCCATATATGAAACAAGTGGGGTTTTTTTCCCTGATCAAGCATGCAACCGCTTCTTTTAAATTAGTGAACAATGTTGTCTCATAATTGGCACTTTAGTTGATATTCTAAACAACTTGTTATTAAACATTAATTCTAGCTTTCATTATTTTAATTCTTCAATTATGGCTTTTAATTCCTTTTCTCATTCATTGAGGGGTTTCTCTTATCTTTATCTAAAGATACTGCCTTCTGCTCAAGCTTAAGATTTAATTGTTACTTTTGACCTTTCTCCTATCTTCTCCTAGGACTCTTTTTTACTGTTTCTATTTTACTTTGTGAACATCAGATATAATTGGTAGCCTGGCTGTCATTTAATAAAGGCCAAATCATGATGTTATTACTGTGTGCTTGTGGAAGAATAGAATGGAGAAAAATGTTTTGTGTGGGTATGGTTTGCTCCTGTTAAGGGTGTAATTCTACCAAACAAGATATTTTTGTTTGTTTCAGATTCATCATTCTGGTTAGAAACTCATAGGTGATTTGTGTGGTTACTGTATTATTGCAATTGCTAACACAGTACCCTCAGTAAACAATGCTCTTGCAGACACCTTCCATAATGGCTACCAAGGCTTTTGATCCACTTGATTTTATTTTTGTTGTTGCTGATTCTTTCAGTAAAAAAAGGAGAGAGCAAAATGGGCATGCTGCAAAGTAAAGCACCATGTTTATTTATAAAAATGACTCTGGTCTTTCGTGCGTAGTCTTCAAAAACAAAATGATGGGTGTGTACATTCCATTTATTTATTTAGAAGAATGTCCACACAGAAGACATACAAGCTAGAGTGGTAGAGCACACTCTAAGAAGCTGGATGTGGTAGAGGGAGGTACCCTCACAAGTTTGCTTTTTCACAAATGGTATTTTGTAACAAGTCACACCCACGGTGGCATCCTTCCATTGGCAGTCACTTTATTTGTGTGCCTTTGTCAGCCACTCAGAATCTCATGACTGGAGTGGCAAAGAAAGCAGAGTAGTATTCAAAGGAATAAATAAATTCCTTAGAATTCCAAATATATCCACTAGCTCAAAAGGTTGGAAACCCATGCTGTACTGTTCCTAGCAGTTGTAAGCAAAGTTCAATGCTTGCTTTTTCTGGGCTCAGGATTTTAAGATGTACCTTAAACTTGCCAAGGTGAGGGGTTTTTTTCTTTATTTCTTTTTAGCTCCAATGGAATTGAAGATAAATTGCTTTGATCACAGATTATATACATAGTCCTACCTTTGCTAAAGTTTGATTTATAACTTTCCTGTAGTAGCTTCTGCTGCCTTTCTAGTAGCCTCCAACCCTTGAAACCTATTTCATCCTTGAGAACTTTTAAAGTACCCAGTACTTTGATATCAATTCCACAAGACATTTTGATTCTACAAACCTACTTATTTATTATTAGATTTCTCTCCTGCCTTTATTTTGTACAACTCAAGATAGCATACATAATGCTCTCTTCCTGTTTTCCCCACAAAAGCAACCTATGAGGTGGGTTGGGCTGAAAGATATTAATGGTATACAGGTGTTAACTCTAGAAGTACAAGAGCTGATACTAAGTTATGTTGGATACAACCATATTTGTGATTTTCTGTTGAACAAATTTTGTGTATGAAGTTGACCACAGTGATTCTTTCACTCAGCAATGGTTTAAAGAAATCTGCCTTAGCATATTTTGGGAGTGTACTTTCCTTGATTACTACACTGGAATTTAGTTTTTTTAATAACATGCTCTTCATCCTCTAATTATCTTTGCTTAGCATTGGTCAAGTGTTGCAGCAAGGTGGCTCTTAAGCGTGATCTATCTTAGAAGCACCCCTGAACTCACTAACTTCTATCAACTGTTCCATTTGAAACATTCAATACTGGAACAATGCATAATCAACTGTAAGGCTTCTGATCAGTTAGTCCTTGGCTGGGTTTCATTTTCTGTGTTCCTGGTGAATACTTTGGAAAGCAGTACAGCTTTGTAGGTACATCTTTCAGAGGGCAATCTCTTTCTTAAGCTATAACTTTCCTGGATAGTCAAATGTTCTACTCTAAACCAGGAAGCTGTCAAAAATTTATACTCTTATTGATATTTCCATATACAGCTGAGAGCAGCACATAATGCCACGTTCAAGTCTGCATTCCCAGAGTTCCACTTGGCTCTCTTGAAGGAGGCAGTCATATGACAGCAATTAAAAAGGCAAAGTTAGCACAAATTACTTTTTACATAAACAGGGTGCAAAGGAAAGAGAAAAAAGAAAATGAAAGAAAATGAGAAGGGAAATTAATAGAGATTTGGTGCAGCAAAAGAAACTGCAATGCAAGGCTGAAATGACATGGTTCAAATTAATTTTTCAACAGAATTACTTCCAGTAGTTTTGTCAGTATAGTTCTCGATTTAGGGCATATATTAGGGACATATGTAATTTTGCTTGTAGTTGACTTATGGGAGAATTATGAGCAGTTCCAGTTTCAGGTGGAGGTGTAGATTGATCCAGTTTAAAATATTTTATGTAATTGGATAATGCTGACATCCAGCCCATATATGTTTCTGAGATGACAATTACAACAGAAAATATGAGTGCAGAAGTTTTTGACTTTTTTTTAAACATTGCTCTCACCTTAGCTTGAATATAATCTGTTACTGCAAAAAGCATAAAGTTCAAGCATAGATAATATTAAATTGTACTGTATTGATATTTTCAAAAATCAGGCAGAATTTTCTCCTCTACTGGATAGAATAATAGTTCTCACAGTGAAATGTGTTTTAGGAATGGCATTCAACTTGTTTATCAGATTGGCAACTTTTTTAAAATGGCAAATTTCTTCACTCAGCAGCTGATTGAAACAACTCTTCTGGTTGTTATTTTTTAAAATCCTATTGGAATTTATTTAGAAAGACACAGGTATTACATTTGTATTATCCTTGTGCTTCTCTTTAGATTAGTAAACTTCAGTTTGAGGTTCCTAGTTTTGATACTTACCCGTTAAAATACTGTTACTGTATCTTGAATTCAGTTTCAGTTAAAGGGCTATGTGCGTATGTGCGCATAACACATAGCTCTCTAGGTCCTTGTCCAAAAAGTGGAAGTTAGTGCTGTTCCTTTACAAAAGGAACTCTTCTTTTGTCTGTAAAAGTGGGATGAGTTGCATCGAAAGCAGATTTTAGACCAGTAGGAAGTGGTCACTGCTTGTAGAGTCCATTGCTCTTTCTGCCTTAACTGGTGGATGATATTCACTGAACAGAAAGGAAGATGGGATTCACCAACACTAAGAGTTTAAAGTGGAAATATAAAGAATATGCATCTATAAAGAACAAGAATCCTTAACTCTATCAGTTTCTTTTGGAACACCTGTTTCCTTACTTGTGTGAAGTAAAGCCAAAACTCATATTCCCCTCCCCACTTTTTCGTTCAGCTGTTAGAATAATAGGCATAAGCTAATTTGTAATGTTCTTTTTATAAAATGTATATGCATATTCATATTCTATTATTTAACCTGTTTTACTTGTATTCATATAATTGTGGGCAGGGAAGGTAAGTATTTGTGGAAATAATGGGAACTTCTGTAAAAAGTAGACTATGAACCTGTAGATAAGGGAAGGGATAACAGCCAGGATTAGGTAAATTTTAAGGTAAAAATTATTGAACCCTTTTATAAGACTATATAATATTTAACAACCCTAAATTATATTCTGGATTTGTAGAATTATTACTTAATGATATGTTTCTATATGTAAGATTCCATACTTCATTGTTGTCTAATTTGAAATTTTGTTTGAAAGGACATCATTCTGGAAAATTGAAATACAATTAAACTTTCTTCTTTCTCCTTCCAGATACCTGTGAACAAATTAAAAAGAGAGAACCACTTAAATTCAACAATCAGGACTATAAACTTACTTAAGCTTTCTAATGAAGGATGACTACTCCATATGTTCCTGTTCCAATCCCTATAGGAAGTTCTACTAATTTTACCATAAATAGAAACCAAAGAAGATCATCTCTTGGGAGTATTTCAGCATGTTCAGATTCTTCAAAGGGACAGTTAGAAGAGTCTTCTAAAAGTAACTTTAAAAAGATGAGCATTCCCGATGAGATTGGTGCTACTTCATGCCCTTGCAATAGTCCACTTGTTAGGACTAAAATTTTAGGTACGAACACCTCTATGGAATATTATATTCAACCATTGGAAACAACTGAGCAAAATACTAACTTGGAGAACTGGGAAGATCGACCTGCTACTCCTACAATACTAGGTTATGAAGTAATGGAAGAGAGGGCAAAATTCACTGTAAGCTGTAGCACTTTTCTTCTAAAAATGGTATTGTTGTACTATTTCATTTAATCACTGAAAGTTTACAAATACAAATATAGCTTCACAGCTATATGGGACAGCAGTTCTTATTTTCTAATAACTTTTAACTTGCTTGCTATGTGAAACTGCTGCGTTTGTATAAAATTTACTGGTTTTAGCACAGTTCCTAAATATCATAAATGCTTTAGTTTTGTATATTTTAATCCTGTTTAGTTTTACATATATGGGTAGCTTTTGTTGTTGTTCAGTCGTTAAGTCGTGTCCGACTCTTCGTGACCCCATGAACCATATTGCGCCAGGCCTTCCTGTCCTTCACTGCCTCCCTGAGTTTGCTCAGTTTCATGGTCATTGCTTCAGTGATGCTCTCTAACCATCTCACCCTCTGCCGTCCTCTTCTCCTTTTGCCTTCAATCTTTCCCAGCATCAAGGTCTTTTCCAAAGAGTCCTCTCTTCGCATTACGTGACCAAAGTATCTGAGTTTGAGCTTCATTATCAGTCCTTCCAATGAGCAATCACGGTTGATTTCCTTTAGGATTGACTGGTTTGATCTTCTAGCAGTCCAGGGGACTCTTAAGAGTCTTCTCCAGCACCACAGTTCAAAGGCATCAATTCTTCGGCGCTCAGCCTTCTTTATGGTCCAGCTCTCACAGCCATACATTACTACCGGAAAAACCATAGCTTTGACTATGCGGATCTTTGTCGGCAAGGTGACGTCTCTGCTTTTTAATATGCTATCTAGGTTTGCCATAGCTTTCCTCCCAAGGAGCAAGCGTCTTTTAATTTCATGGCTGCAGTCTCCGTCTGCGGTGATCTTGGAGCCCAAATAAATGAAGTCTGTTACTGCTTCCATTTCTACCGCTTCTATTTGCCAGGAATTGATGGGTCCAGATGCCATGATCTTAGTTTTTTTAATGTTGAGTTTCAAGCCAGCTTTTGCACTCTCCTCTTTCACCCTCATCAAGAGGCTCTTTAGTTCTTCTTCACTTTTTGCCATTAGGGTGGTATCGTCTGCATATCTGAGGTTATTGATGATTCTCCCTGCAATCTTAATTCCGGCTTGTGATTCTTCCAGCCTGGCATTTCTCATGATGTACTCTGCATATAGGTTAAATAAGCAGGGTGACAGTATACAGCCTTGTCGTACACCTTTCCCTATTTTGAACCAATCAGTTGTTCCGTGACCGGTTCTAACTGTTGCTTCTTGGCCCGCATACAGATTTCTCAGGAGACAGGTAAGATGGTCTGGTACCCCCATCTCTTTAAGAATTTGCCACAGTTCGTTGTAATCCACACAATCAAAGGCTTTTGCATAGTCAATGAAGCAAAAGTAGATGTTTTTCTGGAACTCTCGTGCTTTCTCCATGATCCAGCGAATGTTGGCAATTTGATCTCTAGTTCCTCTGCCTCTTCAAAACCCAGCTTGTACATCCGGTAGTTCTCGGTTCACGTACTGCTGAAGCCTAGCTTGTAGGATTTTGAGCATAACCTTGCTAGCATGTGAAATGAGTGCAATTGTGCGATAGTTTGAGCATTCTTTGGCATTGCCCTTCTTTGGAATTGGAACGTAAACTGACCTTTTCCAATCCCGTGGCCACTGTTGCGTTTTCCAAACTTGCTGGCATATTGAGTGCAGCACTTTAACACCATCATCTTTTAGTATTTTAAATAACTCAGCTGGAATACTGTCATTTCTGCTAGCTTTGTTAGTAATGCTTCCTAACGCCCACTTGACTTTGCTCTCTAGGATGTCCAGCTCAAGGTCAGTGATCACACCAGCATGGACATCAGGGACATTAAGATCTTTCTTGTATAGTTCTGCTGTGTATTCTTGCCACCTCTTCTTAATCTCTTCTGCTTCTGTTAGGTCCCTGGCTTTTTTGTCCTTTATCATGCCCATCTTTGCACTAAACGTTCCTTTGATATCTCCAATTTTCTTGAAGAGATTTCTAGTCTTCCCCATTCTATTGTTTTCCTCAATTTCTTTGCATTGTTCATTTAAGAAGGCCTTCTTATCTCTCCTTGCTATTCTCTGGAAATCTGCATTCAGTTGCTTATATCTTTCCCTTTCACCCTTGCTTTTCACATTCCTTCTTTCCACAGCTATTTGTAAAGCCTCATCAGACAGCCATTTTGCTTTCTTGCATTTCTTTTTCCTTGGGATGGTTTTAGTTGCTGCCTCCTGTACAATGTTACAGACCTCCGTCCATAGTTCTTCAGGCACTCTGTCTACCAAATCTAATCCTCTAAATCTATTCATCACCTTCACTGTGTACTCACAAGGAATATGATCTAAGTCATACCTGAGTGGTCTAGTGGTTTTCCCTACGTTCTTCAATTTAAGCCTAACTTTTGCAGTAAGAAGCTCATGATCTGAGCCACAGTCAGCTCCTGGTCTTGTTTTTGCTGTCTGTATAGAGCTTCTCCATCTTTGGCAGCAAAGTATGTAATCAATCTGGTTTCGGTATTGACCATCTGGTGATGGCCATGTGTAGAGTCGTCTCTTGTGTTGTTGGAAAAGAGTGTTTGCTATGACTAGCTTGTTCTCTTGACAGAACTCTATTAGCCTTTGCCCTGCTTCATTTTGTACTCCAAGGCCAAACTTGCCTGTTATTCTGATTACTCCTTGACTTCCTACTTTAGCATTCCAATCCCCTATGATGAAAAGGACATCTTTTTTTGGTGCTAGTTCTAGAAGGTGTTGTAGGTCTTCATAGAACCAGTCAACTTCAGCTTCTTCGGCATCAGTGATTGGGGCATAGACTTGGATTACTGTGATGTTGAATGGTTTGCCTTGGATACGCACTGAGATCATTCTGTCGTTTTTGAGGTTGTACCCCATTACTGCCTTTCCCACTCTCTTATTGACTATGAGTGCAACTCCATTTCTTCTAAGGGTTTCTTGGCCACAGTAGTAGATATAATGGTCACCTGAATTAAATTCACCCATTCCCGTCCATTTCAATTTGCTGATTCCCAAGATGTCGACGTTCAATCTTGTCATCTCATGTTTGACCACATCCAGCTTGCCTTGGTTCATAGATCTTACATTCCAGGTACCTATACAATATTGTTCTTTACAGCATCGGACCTTCTTTTCGCTTCCAGATACATCCACAGCTGAACGTCCTTTCGGCTTTGGCCCAGCCGCTTCACTCTTTCTGGAGCTACTTGGAATTGCCCTCTGCTCTTCCCCAGTAGCATATTGGACACCTTCTGACCTGAGGGGCTCATCTTCCGGCATCATATCTTTTAGCCTTTTAACATTGTCCATGGGGTTTTCTTGGCAAGGATACTGGAGTGGGTTGCCATTTCCTTCTCCAGTGGACCACATTTTGTCAGAACTCTCTGTCATGACCTGTCCGTCTTGGGTGGCCCTGCACGGTATAGCTCATGGCTTCACTGAGTTATGCAAGCCCCTTCGCCACGACAAGGCAGTGATCCATGAAGGGGATGGGGTAGCTTTAAACTTGTCTAAATTTGCATAATGTAATATTAATTTTCACAGTTTAAGGTTAAACTGATTTTGTAATGGAGATATCTGATCCATAGTTTTGATGGTAATTTGCAACCTTATTTCCCTTGGAATCAGCCTCACTTAATACATTTCTGAATAGGCAAAACTTTGCTTTCTTTCTTGCCATCCTTACTTGCTAATCCAATCAATGACGGCTACATTTTAAAAAATGATCTGATGCAAAGTTGATGAAATGGAAAGCAATCTCCAATCTTGTCTCATTCGACGCAACTACCTTTCAGAATTGAGGAATGGATAAAATCTAACAACATCTTATAAATGAATAATAGTTGAGAAATTATCTAGCAGATCCGTTTAAAAAATGGAAAAGTATAAGGATTTGGTATTGATAGTTTAGTTATTAAATAGATTGCTTAATTAATTCATTCCATTTGAGTCATCACAAATGAGTGCTACATTTTTTTACTTATACTACAAAGATTCACTGGAAATTATTTTCATTCATCTGAATACGCAAAGAAATAATCCCAACCATATATTCCAAGACATAAGGACTATACTGTAGTTAGATGTGTTTCAGGTTAAATATAGTTTATATACAGGTACAATTTATTTAAACTATATTTAATCTGAAACACATTTGCACCAATCTGATATGCTTATGAAATCATCTTTTAAAATTGTTGACTGAAACCATTAATTTATCTTGGGCTAGTAGAAGCCATGTCAATCCTGGATTTGCATGAAATAGTTATTTTTCAAAGTTCTGTACACTTTGCCAAGTCTAATGGTTGTTCAGTTTCATAAACAAAGAATGGTCATGTCAACTATTCAATAATTACAGTGAAATATGAGAAGACTCTGTTACGCCTACATATGCTGTTTCTTGAAGCTACTTTAGTAGGGTTTTGTCTTGTTTTCCTTTTAACAGGTTTACAAAATACTTGTTAAGAAAAATCCGGAAGAAAACTGGGTAGTTTTCAGAAGGTATACAGACTTCTCCAGGCTTAATGACAAGGTATATATACATTTAAACAGGCCAAAATCAGTAAGTAGTATTCTGGGTTAATGTTATTCTTGCGTTTCATAAATTACCTTGAAAATTATTTAAAAATAAAGGTGAACACATATGAAAAGCAATGTAAAATATTGCATGAAAATACTTTTATTTTATTTTTTTTTATTTTATTTTTATTTGCCATAAAGACTAATTGATCTAAGTTCTAATTTGTAAAAATGTATTCTATATAATGTGGTTGGAAGAGAGACGAGAGCATATGAGTCCAACGCTACGTATAGGCCCTTTCAACTTTTGTGCCTAACAGTAAGCTGAGGTTCAAACTTAAAGCAAAAATTCATAATACCTGTTTAAAAATGTAGGATTTTGCAGTTACAGCTTTTCCAGAGGTAGCCATGCAGTGAGCCCAGTGCTCTTTTCATATGTTTCCAAACAGTTACAGAAAAGCGCTAACAGTTGGTACTCCAGAAACCACAAGTAACATTTTTGAAGGCTGTTGGCAATTGACAATAGTGCTTGTATTTTGATTGCTGAATAAGCATGTTTAGGTTGTGTTTAAGTGATGCAAACTCCCAGGCACATTGCACTGATATTGAATGTATTTGTGGAGATGAGCTATGGCAGTCCTGTGTAATGAGTTAAATGAAACTGAAGCTTGCAGCCTTCAAAGACAGTAAACGTGTGTCAAGTTCCTAAATCATTTGCCTGACATGTTTACTGTTGAACTGAATGAATGAAAATTAGATGTCGTTTCTGTTTCAACAGTTCACATATAATTATGGAAAGGATGTGAGAAGGTTGTGAGAGAAAGTGACTGATTTATAGCACAGTTCCTGTGTTTTTTAATAGGTGTACCATGGGTAGGCTGCAAATGTGGATAACTACCACTGTAGATGGCAGAAACAAGAGTTTTTGCAGCTTAGATTTGGTATGACTAATTTTTATTTTAATTATCTAAAGATATGTAGGCTCCTTGAATAAACATATAGTATTCATAAGATGAATCACTGGGTATAATAACATAGAGCATAACAAGTTGTGGTCTCACATGGAAAGTGGCACTTTGGGAAATGATTGCTAGTGTGATGTCATTACAAATCTGAAATGCAAACTCTGCTTTAGCCATCACTGCTAAGCTGCTATAACTCTTTGTGTACATGTGTGTGTGTGCACACATTGCACGCCTTGAGTCAATCTTGACACCTGATGACTGCCTGGATAAGTCCCTGCAGTTTTCTTGGCAAGATTTTTGGAAGTGGTTTGCCATCACCTTCTTCTTTCTAGGGCTGAGAGAGTGTGACTGGCCCACGGTCACCCAGCTGTCTTCGTGCCTAAGGGAAGACTAGAACTCACAGTCTTCCAGTTTCTAGCCTGATGCCTTAACACTACACCAAACTGACTCTCTGCAACTCTGATAGTGTAATATTATTATTCTCTCTTATCTACAGAAATTATCATTCTGTACTCTCATAACTTTCTGGTGTACATTTTCAGCTGAAAGATATGTTTCCTGGTTTTCGACTGGCACTGCCCCCAAAGCGTTGGTTCAAGGATAATTACAATCCTGACTTCCTAGAAGATAGACAGCTAGGACTCCAAGCATTTCTACAGAATTTAGTAGCTCACAAAGACATTGCCAACTGGTATGTAATTTTTTTAAAGCTATGATCATCTTAGCAGGTGTTGCAGCTCTGCTGTTCCTCATTCCAAATGATACTGTTACTTTTCCAGAGACTGAGTGTAAATAATTCATTTTCTTCTGTGAACAAAGTATTTAAGAAGGCAAGAAGACTTTCTAAATTAAAATAGGGCAACTCCAGTCAGAAGCAGAAATTGCAGAAGCAGTTCTAAAAGCTTTGGAAAACAACAAAAGCTTCAAGTAACAGAATAGGAATTGAATCCCTTCACCATTCTCTCTGTGTGGGTAAAAAAAAAAGCTATTATTTCTTTCTAGTAGTTTGTTCTACCCAACCTACAATAGACATGCTATTCACCCTGTTTCTAATTTTATATATTTTCCAAGATTTGATCACTAAATAATATTTTTGTACGAATATTCAGGTCCTCGGCAATCTATGTCAGACAATTCTGTTTACTGTTATTTGTATCTTATAAAAATGCTTGGCAGACTTCAGGCCTGTTGAATTTTTTTTTTTAAAAAAAATGGTCCTCTAAATCCATCAACTGAAGCCTTTCCCCAAAGACATAGAATTAAAAAATTTGGAGCCTAAAAATTGGTTGTGGGTACCAAAACTGAATATAATTCACAGTCCTTCTATCTCAGAATGTACTTCTTGTTGCCTGAAGCTTTATTTGGTTTTCAGGAATCTAATTTAATTAAAGCCTGTATGTATATGTAAGTAGGGATCATTTTATTGTTTATTGCCAATGCATTGCAAATTGCCTAGACACCTACCAATTGATCCAGATTTATGTTTTCTACGTATCCTCTCATTCTTGAACTATGTATTTCAGGGAGTTTGCAATTTGGCAGTGCATTATGCTTTAATTCTGACACTGCAAGGTTCGATTTCAGAGGCTTTATTCTTCGTTAATAATAGAGGTTCAGGATAGTGGTTGCGGTATAATCTTGCTAGACTGGTATGGATATAAGATACAAGGATTGAGAATTGGTTGAGAAAAGTTGTACCTTTGCTATTCTTGCTGAATATTTCAATACAGAAGCAGGGATGTGTAAATGACTGGATAAGAGGCCGAACGCTAGTGACAGAAATAGACACCCCTTGGTAGATAACTGTCACTCTGCTGCATATGCACTTTTGAGATCTTTTTATTGATTTGAGTAATCGTAGAGCATATTTGTTGTCTATCCCAGACGTTGCAGTCTTTAATATTGCAGCCACACAGATCTCTTTCAGAACGCTTAGTAGAACAAGGTTTCATTTTTAGCTAGTTATGTTCAGGACATGTTCAGAGCATGTTAGTTTGCTTAACAATGGCTTGTTGAATAAGGCACAGTGGCTGGGTTCAAACAGTGTGCTAAAGTGAAACCAAACTAGACATATTATGACTTAGTGAAGTGGTTGGTTTTGTGTGTAGAGAATATGATTTTTCTTTTAATAACACCTCAAGTATCTGGAGAAAAAGAGTAATATTTTAAAAATTTGGTTCTCACTTCTGAAGAGTAAATGATTGTTGTAAATCAAATGTTGATTAACTATTATGTTTCCAAACTGTATTAAGCCAACTCTTGATCCTTATTCATGAGTGCATGTTCCTCTTTATATGTTTTCTCTGGCATACATGAAATTTAGTAACAAATACTGATTCTTTAGTATGGTATGAGCAACATTTCTGGACGCTAATGTTAAGTAGGATTTTATTAGTGAGTTTTTTATTTTTTTGCTAAGCGTTAATAAGCACTTATTTCCCATTACCTACTTTGTTTTCAGTTCTATTCACATCTGGACTTTTGTTATAAAAGAAAGCTGAGGAAAGCTGTACTAAAGGCATCGTGCTGTATGTTACTATATATTTATTACAGCCCTGATCAGCTCTTTCCACCGTACTCCTAGTCCAGTGCTCAGCCTCATAGAAGTAAATCCCATGATGTTCAGTGGGACAGTTCCCAGATAAGCGTACAGAACTGTAGCCTCAGTTCACTGTGATACAAAGACCATAAGGACAAGAATTTATTAAAATTGCCTGTAATCCTTCTTCCTATATTAGTGTTATTTGTTTCATAGAGACATTTAAAATCATAGACATGTACATACACAATACTTCTTAGGAAGGAAGGCATGAATAGGCTTAAATCACATTCAGATCATTGTCCATGTATGAATATCCATAGCTGAATATCATGAAAGCTGGAGAAAGTTAACACTGGTATTTTCTCCTCCTCTTCCTCCTCAGGCTGCAGTCATTAATTGTTCTATCTTATGCTGCAGGAAATTCTAAAAATGGGATTTAGTGATTTTCCTGTTTTCAGCATAGGTAGTGAGCAAGATGTTGGTACAGGCACACACTGCTGTATCTTGTGCAACTTTTTGGACAAGAGACATAAGCAGTAACAAAGTTGTTCTTACTATTTTATTATTGAAGAGTTAAAGGCATATTGCTTCTTAGATTGTGATCTCAATAGTTTTTCATAGCTCTCGGGTGCCTTAAAACCTAAAACTAAAGTTTTCTTCCATGAAGTCCTACTAATGAAATCCTAAATTGATTTTTCAACCAGATTTTAGACAAGTTGCATGCCAGCCCATTCTGCTATATGGTTAGGTTACACAAAATATGATTTAATTATAGTAGCTTGCTACATTAGACCTTGTTTCAACAAGAGCTAGTTGGTTCTCTGAAGTAAATCATGAAGACAAAAGTCCTCTTTGATTTTTTTTTTTCCAGTTTATATAGCATCTGGAAGCATACTGCCATCTGTGGCTCATTTTCAAATGTGGTTGTGAGAGAGTTTACCAAATTATACATTTTAAATTGCTTTTTTCTTAGTGAAAACTTTGCTTCTTGGATACATAGGATAACTACTGTTATGCAAACTATAAGCCACATCACAAGTGAGGCTACTTGTCTTCTTATAAAGGCAACTGATATGTTTACATAAGTCCATGGAAGTCTACACTTTATTATCATTCTTCCATGTCATATTTTACAGTATTGGCTACTTGATATACAGTTTTATAGTTCTGTATTTTTAGAGTTGTCCTTTTAACTTGACAGTTCATTCTGAATGTGTTACAGAGCAAGTAAAGTTCAGGGCAAAGTGGACAATAGCAAGCACCGGTACTTTCATAAAATAAACTATTTTGAGATGGCCATTTGCAGCCCTATCTCACTTCTTTTCAAAACAGCAGTTCAGCCATGAATAAAAATATCCGCTGTAACATAATGATGCTTCGAAAAGGTCATCTTTTCCAAATTCCAAACTTATCAGATGAAGAAAAGGAGCATTGTTTCCATTTTTGTATGTAGATTTTTAATGCTACATTATTTCTCTCTCCCTCTGTCTCACTAACTGTAAACTGACAGTCTAGGATCCTACAAATTAGATAATACTTTCTAATTTTCTTTTGGTGTGGTAATATAAAGGACTTTTGTAATTCCATGGTAGGAATGTCGTGGGGACAACAATCCATATTCAGGGTTTCACTTTGCAGCTTTGGAGCTTTTAATATACAGTAATATTAGTGTGATTTTTTTAAAAAAAAGCAATTTTGTTTTTAAGAAAACACAAGCAACAATTTATTTCTAAAAGGATTTAAGTTGATATATGGAATAGATATATGGAAATGAATGATTTCAGTCAAATTTCTTATAATGTGAGTTTTCTTCCATTTTGATAGCATTTCATGCTATAGTCACAGTGATTTACAGATTTGATTGGAATCTTAGGGTAGCCTTCTTAAAAGAAATAATTCCACAAATTGGGCTATGTAACAATTTGTTGGAAAAATGTGGACTCAGACCTAACTATAACTACCGATAACTTCGATAGAACTTTGCTGGGTAACATAGTGTGTAGTTTGAAGAAAAAGGCAGGAAGAAAAAGTCTGGTGTATCAAGTAAGCCATTTATAGCATACCAATACCTTAAATGGCATTGATTAGTTTAAATTCCAGATGCACATAAATGTTTGACATCAGGAAAATGATGTATAATTGAACTATTCATTTTTTTCTTAAACTGCCTTTTCAAACCATTTCACTCTTTTTAATAACATGTATACTTGCTAGAGACAAAATTGCATGCAGACTTTTGTGCCTAATAGTGTGTGTACGTGTGTGTGTATAAATTTTAATAATTCTGCTAGCTTCTATTCAGGGAAGCATTACTTTACAACATTTGGCATATTCCCACTATGAATTCCATATTGTCCTGTATTTTAGTTGTCAATTGCTCTTATTCTCCATTCTTTTCAAAGCCTTGCAGTAAGAGAGTTTCTTTGTTTGGATGACCCGCCAGGACCTTTTGATAGCCTTGAAGAGAGCAGGGTAAGTATAATGTAGGAATTTGTTTTTAGAAGAGAACATTGTAATTGCACAGGCACCTAGGTTTTGTCATAACTGAACAGCGACAACTGTTTGTCCCTTATCATGACTATACGTATATTAAACATGATCATCATACAGCAAAAGACATGAAATGAATCATCTATGGGCTGACTGTACATTAGCAGAAAAGAGAACAAAAATGCAAGAAAATGGATCCAGCAAAAGGGCAGCTATTACCAAGTGAAAAGAACAGGAGAGTGGGGAAAGAATTGAGAAACATAAGAATTAACTCCACAGAAACGTGATTTATTTGTGTGTGTGTTTACAGGCTTTTAAGACCATTTCAGTTATGTACAATTTAATTTTTTTCATTCTTTCTCTCTGTATAAATGTTAAATATCATGTGTTCTCCTGTTCTGTGTATATTCTAGAATACAAAGCCATGTATGAAATATTGTAAAAATCAATCTCAGGGAGTTGATATATTTGCTTTATCAATAATTTCTTATTTGAATTACTGTACTGTTATTATAATAAGGAAAACAAACTGGTCATATTTTTGTGAATATATTGGATTCACAATTTTTCAACATGGTACAAATAGTATTGTGAGAATTCATAAAATGGCTGCCATTAAGCAAAAAGGATATAGAATAATTTATATTTTGGGACCATTTCCAGCAAATATAAATGAAGCAGCTTAGTGCTTGATATTAACACATTACAGAAATTTTCTCCATTGTTTTGAACTCTCTACACTACTATACATTTATAACGATTAATATGTATTTGGCCTCTTAAATAGCAGCCTTAAAAGATTAATAACTTTACATAAAGTTGTTGACACTCAGACAACTCTAAATAAGATTGAGCCTAGCTTAAATCCAATACCAGCTTCCAATTATTTTTAACTGTAGCATATAAATAGTATTGCCAGAAGTGTTTTGCAATTTGAAGAACTGGGAGCATATATCTACACTAGCCTACCAAATTACTTACAGTTTTCTGGCACTGTGTAGATGATAAATTATGAACTGTAAACTTCTCACTGTTAACTGCAGGTTTGCTTTTAAGAGAACAATTGGTTATTGGTCAGTGCTTCATCATTTGGTATACCAAATAGTTTGGTACACATAATACTTTGCAATAAGGGAAGAATGCTGCACTTCAGAGCTGGAAATGCACTGGAAATGTAGAACCACAATACTGTATTTGTCATATACAGATGACAAACAGGAACCTGACAGAAATTATTTCAGAGTATTACCTTAGCCTTGGCTATATAATTGACTTCACAAAATGATGAGTGTAAATGTAACGAAAAGACATTCTCAAGTCTAACTTCATAAAGACACATCTATGCAGTTTTCTCAACAACATGGTTTGCCGTTGTCATCTTGCAGACTTTTTTCCCTTTAATTTCCAGGTCTAACCTCCTGCTTCATAAACTCTGGTGGTTTTTCATCCAAGGACTAATCAGACCTACCCTAATTAGAGCTGAGCCAAGACAAGATCAGCTAGGTGCTATGACCTGCTGATGCTGTAGTGGGCTTAAATTCATGTTACAGGTGTTTGAGTGTGCTCTTGAGTTGCTTGCATTCTGATCTTGTGGTTAAGCTGCACACATAAAACAGGATCCCATAATTAGCCTTTCAAAATCTGAACAGTCTCTATATATGCTAGGGTTATTTACTTCAAGTAATGTATAACCAATCTCAGTTTTTATTTTTATCTTAAAAATAGAGTACTTTGATGCAGTTTCACAGTCTTGTCATTCTTTTTGATGAAATTAACTGATCAAAAGTTTACCCAAGAAGAAAAATAATTAATTTTGCAGGTTACTGGTTTTGTAGCTAAATTTACAGGAATATCAGTAGATCATTGAAGATATGGCATGCTGTATTGTATTGTATAGGGAAGTATTTCATCAAATTTAATTGGGATCCCATTTAAATCATGAACTATATTAGTACATATAAGGCTTGGTAGTCAGTGCTATAGGATTATATCTTTTTGCTGTAATGGAAGCTTGAGATTCAGAATTCTGCAATGTTATTTACGTAATCAAGGGCCAAAAGAAAACTTGGAGGGTGTTGCATTTCCATTACATATTTGTCAGATAATTAGGGAGTGATAGCTTGATCACATTATTACCACATCAGAATAATTATTTTCAGTAAAAGGAAACCAAATCCAGGTGACTTGATTTGTGTACATGTAAAAATAATGCAGAACCCTACATAGAAGAAGATAATCAAGCCAATGTTTGTTGCTTTTTACCCCCCCCCCCAAAAAAAACTGCTTTCAAAAATTTAAATTTCCTTCTAGGCTTTTTGTGAGACTCTGGAGGAAACAAACTACCGGCTTCAAAAGGAACTTAATGAAAAACAAAAAGAGGTGGAAACTCTGAAAAAGTTATTAAATGAAAAAGAATTGTACATAAATGAAATGGAAAAAAGACTTGGGTAAGGCTGAAACTAGGCTGCTCACCCCAAAACCTCACTATCATAGCTAGTGATATGAATCCAATATTCTAGGATTTCTGAATGCTTCTCTCCTCCTCTCTCAAAAGGCTAGGAATTACTTGAAGAGACTGTAGTCAAAGAGGAAATTTTAAGTTCTGCCTTTGTGCACCAAAGCCATGTGTGAGACTTTGTGATGCAGCCCATGTCTAGTCCACAGACTTAACTTCTTTTTGAAAAGGGGAATGGGAAAGTTGCAACAGATCTTGCAGTTTGAGAAAAAAATGTTAACAACTAAGTTTTTAGGGTGGAACTGTGATGGAATGGAATTATGAAGGCCAGGCTCAGGGAGATAAGCGTTTTCTTAGCTCACCGAGAGAGCGTGGGAACTACAAGAGGATGAGGCTGGCACCTCCCTGAGAAATTCACAGTGTTGTGACTGGCTGGCTTGGGAGCTGGGGTTTGAGTCTAGGAAGATTCTTGCTAGAGGTTGTAGCTAATAAACATAGCTGAACTGATTTTGCATTGTCTCTTGGAGTTCCTTGGGCTAAACCTGACATCAGTCTTCCCAGACTCAAACCCCAGCTCCCAAGCCAGCCAGTCACAACACTGTGAATTTCTCAGGGAGGTGCCAGCCTCATCCTCTTGTAGTTCCCACGCTCTCTCGGTGAGTTAAGAAAACGCTTATCTCCCTGAGCCTGGCCTTCATAATTCCATTCCATCACAGGAACCTTGTTCTGGCATTAAAAAGCAAAAGTCATTTTCAGAATTAAATATTCTGTTTATATTTAATAATTTCAGAATTATTCAATTTTACAATATCAGACATGAGATAAATAGTATCAGAGATGATCTTACCTTCAGTGAACCTTATTCAGAGTACATACATTCAGTATCTAATGTTAATGAAAATCACTACTTCGTTCCACTCTATCAATTAAAAGCTGTGCTTTAAAAGAATAAGTGAAACGTAATTATACCTAGAAAATCCTTCTAAGGCTGCAGTTTTATCCCGAGTTTCTAGGAGCAAGCTCCACTGACTACAGTGACTCTTTTGAATAGATGTGCATAGTTTTCACTCGCAAAGGGAGCTTTTCCTCAGGGGCATTTTTGCATTAATTTCCATCTAAAACAAATAGCCTGCCTTGATTTTGTTTCAGGGACTTAAATTTAGTGGAAACAAAGTCTTGTAAGTTGTCAGGAGAGGGGAGCGAGTGCAGTGGAGAAGTGGAATCATCCGCAACGGAGGCAGATCAAAGAGCCTTGGAAGACGACAGCCGGTAAATTACCATTCAGTAGTTTCATTTAAAGTTAATCTCTGAAATGCAATTCACCTGCAAGCTTAGAACAGTCCTTTGGGGTAACCTGCTGCAGACATTTCAGGCATTTGCTGGAGATATTTTCCATGGGACTGTGCCTTTATTATAATCCAATATGGTAAATTTGATATTATTGTCTCTATGTATCTATATAATATGTGCATGTATTTGCATTTTCCTATGCTTTTCTACCATTCAAAAAGTCTTTGGATGAAATTGAAGTTCAGAGTCAATTAATTGATGCTTATAGTTCTTCAGCTGGTTATCTGCTGAAGAAATCACATGCTATTATAACTTTTATGATATGGATATTACATAAAATAGGAGGCCAGCAACTTGCAGATAGACAGGTGTCTCCAAACATGTAGTTTTAAAACACTGCACATATTAGGACCAAGAGATAGAAAGTTTGTTGGCTGGTTGACATTTCTATGACAGATATGTTGATCTGATCCTGCAGGTCTGAGAGAGAGGATTGGAAAACCTCTTGGAGTGGGTCATTGGTTGAAAACTTTGTGCCAGAAATTGAAGTAGCTGAAGTGGCATATACTGCTGATATAGAGATGTAAGCATGGCTTGTGTTGTGTTTTGTTTTGTTTTAAAAAAAAAACCTGTCTGGAAGATGTAGAGCAGTAGAGCTGAAGGGGATAGGAATGTTTACATAAATCACTCTGAATGCATTTTTGACACAGGAAGATTAATCAGTGCTGCTGCTTTAATTCAGTTGTTATCTAAGATATATAGATATATGGGAAACTATATTAATATATAAAAAACTCTGGTTAAGGCTACGTTATGCCTAGAATCCTAAGTGATGTGTATAAGTTATAATTTACCAGTATATAAAGGTTAAATGTCAGTTATCATCATCTGGCTTGTCATACCTGTTTGCTACTAATATACGACCTATTTTGTATGGGCAGCTTTTTGGTATCTGATTTTTCAGATTCTTTATATAGGATATAGATTTATGCTCTGGAAATACAATTCTGCCATCTGGCCTTGGAAACAGTATATGATCTCTTATGTTTTTTAAAGTGATAAATTTAAATAACTGATATGTATGTTTTAATGCAATAAACTAGGAAAGCTTACAGTACCAAAATATTTCAGAAATAGGAGTAAGATTGAGAGGTTTTTATGACGCGGGAGGGAGAATCATAGGCAATTTAACTGTATAGCCTAGATATACTGTGGATGTTCATATTCATTGAAAATAATGTAAAAACTGATTTAACATGTACCTGTTTTTTTTTCTTTAAATCCTATGATAATTTGCTGCATAATCAATAATTGCCTTATATATATATAAAAAAACACTACCTCCTACTTCATTGCTTATGCATAAGTGTGCTGTTTAATACCAATCTATATGTGTATGAATGATAATGACCATTTGTTAAAGCCATACTTCTGCACCGTTAATGAGATCTAGTTGCAGTTCATGTGAAGATACCAGATATTCTGTAGCTTATTTTACAAATTATGTTATGCCCAACAATGCACTTTATCACAGACTTCTTGTGCCAAGATCATTGGCATATGCATACACACAGACACACCCATGCATACCTTTTGATTAAGGAAAGGTGAAATGATTTGCACAGTCATGTCTCTATGCTTGTTACATATGTTTACTGTAGTAGTGTGGGCCAGCTTTATGGAATCTTTGGAAACATTTTGCTGAGCAGCTGTTTGCTAAAAGTGCCTTTTGTCTCCTCGTCCAATGAAAAGAAAGCTGTATTTGTTCTTCCTTATGCCATTTACTCTTTGTTTGTCTTAATGTCATTAACACACGAGTCTCCATGTGCTTGGACTTCTCAATGTTCACTTTGTATTTTGGGATATGAGGCCAAGAGCTCTGTAGAACTGTATAAAACTGAGGTAAATAAAGATTTGGACATGACATCTTTTGCCATCTTTTGTGGAAAAATGTGATCAGTTCAAAAGCCAAAGTAAAGGTAAAGGTTTCCTCAAATTGACTTCTATGACACAGGAACCCAGATCACACTTGCTCATCAAATTTTAGTCTGCATTAAATTACCATGGCATGTGAAAGTACTAGATATATTTGAGGTGTCATGCAGATTTCTCAATTCCTGCTTCTCTCTATAGCTCCTACTGCCATCTCCAAATTTATTCATAAGGTCTTCCAGTATTCAGGTCATTCTTCCCTGGAAGGGAAGGGATATTACTAAAAGTTATTTTCCCCTCATTTATGAACTTCCAGTGGATCCATGTCTTCCATGAATACAGAAGGGCATGGCTGGATCTAGCCCTTTATTATATTTTATTACTAGGGATCTTGAGATATTTTTTAAATAATTCCTGTTACAGTTTTTCTTATATAAATCCTACCAACCTGTTCCCAAAACAGACCTAACAGCAAAACTCCTGCTGTCAATAGAAGTCCTGAGGCACCACATTTTCCTGTACATCCATTCATATGCAGACAAGCATTTGGGTGTGGTACTTCCATATACTAGGTATGAAAACTTAAAATGATATTTGTTCAAACTTCCTTACATACACAAATGCAAATATGCTATGTCTAAATTCTGAAATCCTACTGTTAAATATAATCCAATGGTTCTGAAATATAATTGCCAGATTTAAAGTTTAAAAATCAGGTTTGGTTTATATAAAAGTTTATATGGGAGTTTTAAAGTGCTGATCCTCTGAATATAATGGTCAACAAAATAATTATTGAAAACCTCATTTCAACTAGAATAGTTCAGGTATCTCCATACAAGAAAGGTTCAAAACATGATAAATAGGAAACAGGGTCATAGCCTCCACTGTACAATATTGGTGCCTCCCAAGATGTGACCATTTGAAAAATAAATACCAGTTCTTACCCAAATCTCTACTCCCATGTTGCCACTTAAAATTGGAGAAATCAGCAGAGCATACTATCCTCTTCTTACCTCTCTTAATTATTCATACATTTTCTTTTCCTTGTTTCTCCTCCAAACTCCCCACCTCTACTACTTCTTACTACTACTGCCTTACGTCCACTATCATTACTATCCTCAGCTGGGGAAGAAGATATGCAGGGAAAAATGGGATCAACAAGCTTGTTTGAGCAGCCTTATTGTTTCCAAATAAATATAGATCTTGAAATTGAGTGCAGCAAGTATGAAAAGGAAATGGAGTATAGTTGAACAGAGTAGGAAATTATTTTGGAACTGCAATTTCAGATTGACTGGAACAGGGGTACCAGAGGGAATTAATTTCAATAATTTAGAGGAATTTAAAGTTTCTCCTTTATAGTAAAGGAATCTTGGCTGTTAGAATGAGAAAATCAAATGTGCTTTATCTTAGTCACCATGCATTAAGAATGTCCTTTATTTGATTCCCCAAATAATTATCCAAGGACAGGAAATATTTAAGATCAGAATAGTATTGCTTTGGGGAGATCTATTTTATGTCCTATTTTTTTTTTTGCTGCTATCAATATTTTAAAACACAGCTTTCTGTATAGATTGCACTTCAGGGTAATTGCACTGTGAGTTTAATTCTAGAAACATCTGCATAGGACCCTTCTACTGTGTTGTGTGTGTGCCCATTTATTTCTGCAGTGTAGACAGAACACAACCCATCTTTTTCCTTACCCTGAACTGCATCAAAAACATTTGCAGTGTAACTTTGTGTAATTTGAAATATGAAGCTGCAGTACTTTAAATGTATTATATTAAGCTTTAGTGACCTATTGTTCATGCAGGTTATACTTTTTATGGGCCAGTTATGTGGCACTGATGCAGTTAACATGTTTTTTAATATTCCTGGAAGACTAGAGATATGCTTACCTGAGATTCTAATCCATGTTAAAAGCTACTCATTTAGAAGAAAGGAAACCTAGGTCTGTAGTCATTAAAATATTTTAGAACTTTAATGTCCTAAATTCTTAAAACTAGTACACACTGCACATTTGTTTCTCTGCACTTCCCATCCCATCATAATGTAGCAGACATGCAGGTAGTTTCAGCACAACATGATGCATCTATTTTGTGAGTTTTGCCCTGTTGGTATGTTTGTACAAGCAATTGGTAGAGCAATTTGAGAGTGTAAAGCAGACCTATGCTACGTAATCGCTACTGCGTAACACTTTAATCATTAATCTGTCTATATCCAGATGATTAAAGAATAATAAAAAACTAGCTTTTCTTGATTGGATGTTATTATGAACAAGTGCTTAAAATCTACTTTTTAATGATTGAAACTGAAATTAAAGCAGTTCGATGGAATTGACGTAGTGAGTTCGGTATGTTAAATATCATTTGTTCTTTGGTCTATCTGCCAATAATACAGCATTGCAGTATTTTATTGCTGCTTGTTTCCTCTTTTATGTATCCAAATTCTGTGTGTGTTTTTAAGCATGTTTTAAAGAATATTTCAATTTTTTCCTTTTGTAAAACTCAACAAAATAGAATATCTGTCTTGATTAGAAATCTGCAGTCTAGTTTATAAGATTACAGCTTCTAAACATATCAAAAATACATTCCCAAGCCACCATGAACCATTTTTACAAAACGTGGTCATTCTAAGGTTTACCCTGTTAGTCTCAGGCATTGGATGTCGTCCCTGGCCCGCCTGGCACTCAGCGTGTCCTCAAATCTATCCCGGAGCACCTGCATGAACTCCGGGAAATTCTCTAGCTCTGCTGCATTGGCATCATATAGACAGACGACCCAACCGGCTGCTTGGCCTCTAACAAGTCAGCCACGTAGGCAACTTGCTCCCCGTCATTGGAGAAAAGGTGGCCACTCCGCTTCATAAAATTCCTCACCTGTGTGAGGAAGCAGGGTAGTTGTTCAGGGTTCCCCGAGAACTTTCCGTTCAGGACCCGGAACCGCAGTGCGTCCACCGCCCGTTGGTCTCCTGATACCTCGCCTCCGAGGCACGTCCTCGGAGCCGGATGGGGCACAGGACCAGCGCTGATCTCGCCCGACTCCTCCTCCACCTGTGGTTCTGCTGCAGGGGCCTCGTTCCCACAAAGTATGGCCTGCAGCATCGCCTGGATGGCTTCTAACCGCTGCTCGAATTTGGCATCCAAGCGGGTTAGGTATTCCTCCAATTCCCGGGCTTTGGATCCTGAGCCACGGCTCGTTGTGACTCCCCATCCTGCCGACCCATCAGGCCCCATGCCGACACCAAACGACCACCTGGCGTCCTCCGGCGCCCTCTCGGCTGCATCCCCGCGCCCCTCGCTCTGGGCCGGTCCCGCCATCGCACCTTTGGGCTTCAGCTCCTCATTGCACCGCTGGCTCGCGCCTTCTCTGTCGCTGGCCATCTCAGTCAAAGTCGACAGGCTTGGAATACTCGGCTGTCCTGTGTATAGAATTGCGAGTGCTCCTCGGTGATACTGGGTAGTGCTCAGGATGAACTCTGGCTTTATGCAAGGTTTACCCCGTTCGTCTCAGAGAAACTCTCGTGACACGTGTGTTCAGCAAAGAAGTTTACTCAAGCGTAACGTAAGTAAGTACAGACAAAGCCAGGGTTGGCTTGGCACATCTTACAATTGTATTTTACAGTTTCCCCGTTCCCGTGCTTTTCCCCGTTGCTTGGTTACAGAGTACCCGCAGTAATCCCCCCTTGCCCAAATGGCAGATTCAGTCCGGTTCTTTTGTGTTCTTGATTGCCGTCTATGGGTTGTGCGGTTGTTGTCTTTGTTGGGTTTTCCTGTTGCGCGTAAAGCTGTGAGTTCTCAATCACGTGCTGATTGCTTCCCTTCCAATCCGTTGCACTCCCCTTTGTCTGCAGCGCTCGAGGGCAGCCGGCGCTGATACAAAGTATCCGCTTGCGGTTTTGAGTTAAGCGTCGCCACCTGGCCATAATCAGTTCGCGGTTTTCACTTCCCCTTTTCCTCAGCTAGCGCCCAGGCTGTGAAATTGACTAGGTGCGGCTGAGCACCGCTTTGCGGTGCCATGCCATGCCATGCCATGCCAGCTGAATCTGACAGTCATGTTATCCAGGAGCCAGGTTTCACAGATTGATTTTTTTTTTAATGTTTTGTGAATGCAACAGGTTAAATCGCTAGTTATAGTTTTAAGGAAAGCTGATTATTTTTACAAGCTAAGCTTTGTTTGCTGGCAGACATTGTTTAAGGCCCCAAAGTGACATCATTAGCTGCCAGAAAGCACTATTTGTAGGAGAAAGTAGAAGGGGCATACTGGCTGAAAAAAGGGGTGCTGGGGTGGCAATATGGAAGGAAGATTTTGGTAGAATAAAATTAAGTAATGGATAACATATCCTAATGAGAAGAAGATGGTAAAGATGGGAATACGGGAAGAGTTTTGACGCTTTTGAACTTTGGTGTTGGAGAAGACTTGAGAATAACATGGACAACCCAGAAAACAAATCAGTTCAGCATTATTGCTTGAGGCACAAATGACCAGACTCTGACTGACTGACTGACTGACTGACTGACTGACTGACTGACTGACTGTCTGTCTGTCTGTCTGTCTGTCTATCTATTTATCATATTTATATAGCTTCCCATCTCACACAAGGTGACTCTGGGTGACTGTCATATTTTGGACACATCATGAGAAAATCAGCTCCCTTAAGAAGCTTCTAATGTGAGAAAAGTGGAAGGAAAGAGACAAAGAGGATGACCAGCAGCAAGGTGGAAGATGTGATCACTGCAGCAAAGAACACACCCAGAGACCTAAAAAGCCAGGTGGAGAACAAATAATAGAGAAAGGCAGTGAAGTCACTAAGAGTCAACACCAACTTGACAGCACCTATTCAATCAATCAAGAAAAGATTTAAGAAAGCTTTGGAAGTGTGGCCATACATATTAAGTACTAGGAACTGCAAGTAGAATCTGCACCAAAATTTGCAGAGTGGAATGTTCTTATTTGGGTTTCAAGCCAACAATGCCTTCCTGGAGGAAATAATTTCTATACCCACCCTGCTCCTTCAAATCTCTTTGCTAACTGATAGTCATTTTGCGGCTGAATATGATCAGTTCACATTCCACTGAGTTTTTTTAGAGGTGTTCCTCTTTAAAAACCCCATATCTTCTATATTCTCATTTGTCTTCCCTCCCACCTCTCGCCCCATGTGCCCAGGCAAGTTAGCTAAGTAGCTTCTGCATTCATTTGTTTGACTTCTGTACTTTTCTCTCCCCTCCTTCACAAAAGCATGTTTGTGTAGTTCTAGTTTTTCCAGCTTTGGCTCATTTTGATTTGCTTTTCCAGCTGTTTTATGCTTGGTGGAAAGCTCAGGATCTGCCCAAGTGTGGTTTGGTTTGGTTGTTTGGCTCACATAATAATTGGTGTACGCCCTGAACTTCACTTTTAGTAAGAAGTAAATATATATGTTCCTCTTTTTCAGCCTTGCTAATTATTCAAATCATCCTACTTCTTTGGAAACACTATTCTAATCATTTAGAGCCAGAATAAAGTTGTTCTGCTCCTTGAAAAATTAAAGGATAGAAATGTAATAAAATTGCTAAAAGAAAGCTGCAAAATAAAGTGTGGACTTCTTTCCCCATACAATTAGTACAAAGTTGCTACTCTGTGCACATCAATATTACTAGGCTTGGACCTACAGGCATTCAATCTGAAGTCTATTTCCCCATGTCTCAAATCTGTTTCCTAGGGATCCCTGGATTCAGATAACTTGGGAAGATTGCAGTTGGAGTGGGAGGCAATAGCCAGGGCTGTAACTTCCAAATATTCCTTATATATGGTGGTTAAACTAGGGAGGGAAGAATTGCCAGTGTGCCAACAGAAAATATTTGTTTAAGCTTAACTGTCAGTGGGGGAAGGGGAAGAA
This sequence comes from Python bivittatus, assembly GCF_059951505.1. Classification (NCBI taxonomy): domain Eukaryota; kingdom Metazoa; phylum Chordata; class Lepidosauria; order Squamata; family Pythonidae; genus Python; species Python bivittatus. Next base: position 28,309,087 of record NW_028277086.1, read on the forward strand.
CTTCAACGCATAGGTATACAGGTATGAAAGGGATAGGTAATCTTCCTCTTCTTTATTCTGTGACCCCTACAAAGCAATTAAGCTTAGGAAAAAATGCTTTCACTGCTGCCAATTATTTTTTTTCAGCTTGATTGCCCAGCAGGAAAAAGGATTCCCAACTTTTCAACACTCCACTTCCTATGTGCTGTAATGCCCCAAATTCCACAGTATCCCTCTTTTTCCCTGTGCTGTGTCTCTTTTTTTTCCCTCTTTCTTTTTAGTAATGCCTCCCATCAGAGCATTAACACACTGATATTAAATGTCATATCATTAGCAGTGTGTGCATTTGTGAGCTCTGATCTGTTCAGAAAACAAGCACACAGGCACACACACATTGGGACGAGAAAATATCACACGGGGAATGTCAGTTTCTTTAATGCGTAGTTTCCTTACCTCCTTCCCAAATAAGATTCTACTCTCCTACGTCTCTCCTCTGGAAAGATGATAATTTGTGCACATTCTTTCCTCTGCTTTGTTTTCCGATTGAAGAACCTGGCACCCTGCCTCGCTTGTTGCCTGCTATCCAGTGGATTGTAAATTGTTGCAGTGAGAGCAACATGGAGGATCAGCAGACTGGGTTTGTTCTTCGGGAGGGGCTTGCACTCCTAGCTGTTTGCAACATGGAAAGCTTCAGTGTGCCAGATTTAAGATCAGAGGCAAACTTACTCTAGTACTAAGCTGTGGAAACACTGTGTTCAAGTCCAGTCTTGCTTCCTCAAGAGTTATCAAAAAATGAAACAGTTTGCAGTCTCACTCATGCCCACTTACCTGGAATGAATTCCTATAGACCACAATGGACTGCAACACAAAAATAGTGCTGATAATCATCTTGATTTGTATATTGCTTTTATAGATTTGTGATTTAATTGGGGGATATTTATATTTTTATTGTTTTTATTGTCTTGGTTTTTAATTGTAAGCTGCCCAGAGTCACCCTCTGGGGGAGGTGGGCGGCATATGAATTTAATAATAAATAAAATAAATAAATAAAGTTCCATAGCCTTTCTGTAAATTCGCTCTTGTTTTGGATGCATGTTTTGTGCAGTGTTGAATACTATTTGCATAGGTGTACATAATACTGCACACCTAGAAGGAAACATTTCTTTAGCATGTTTCTAGATTTTAGAACACGTTATATATAGCTTCTCTATAATTTTTGCAACAGGCCTTCAAAAATTAGTATCGTTCTTCCATATGGAGCTGTGAGAGAGTGCCTAGTCCACACACTGAGATCTGAAAATCCTGTTGGAGTTATACATTTTGCCATTCTTATGTAAGTTGTTTGTTAAAGTATTGTAATGTATGGTTTTGTAGAACTTAGGGTAACTCAGAGGAACGTGCAGGAGGTAGAAGCGAGAACCTTGTCCTTGTTAGAGTGCAGCAAGGCAGTCCACAGAATGCTGGGGACTTGCAATTGGCCATCAAAGGAGTTTCAGGAAAATGAAAAGAATTGGATTCTGCCAGAAAATGAGACAGTTCTGACAGGGTGTCTATCAAATTCAATATTTTGATACAATATCAGAGAGGGAGATTGCCAGGAGGCTGCTAAATCTGAATGGGAGCCAAGTTGGGAAAGATTATTAATCAGACAGAGGAAACCTTCATCAAGGATTGTGCTCTATTTTTGCAGCCCTCAGAGACTCCCTTGACCTTAACTCCTGCTTAAAACTGTCCTTTTGAGGTGCAGAACTTGTAATCATTGAGGTAACTCACAAATAAAAGGCACATCTTATGATTAAATACTATTTTCTTCCTACCCCAAAAATTGATTTATTTCAGAAAAAGGTCCTTCAGTGGCTCTGAGGAAGAAACGTGCTTAATTTAAATGGTGCAGTGAGGGATGTCAAAGTGAGAATAACCTCTGAGAGGTGGCTTTGTTCTCACTTAATAAAGCTCCAAGTCTCTTGATCAGAGAAGCATAACAATTTCAGTAAGCAAATTCAAAGGAGCATGTTTAAACACAATGTTATTCCACAAAGGAACAAAAGAGACTTCAAGGAGCAAGAGGAAGAACCACTGATCCGAGGCAGGCAAATAGTGGCTATGACAACTCTTTCATTGCTTTGACTGACCAACAAGACTTGGATGTTTGTTTACTGTTTAAACTTGGAATACTTGGATCTATACCCCTGAATTAGCAAGTGCACATTTCTAGCTTGTGGACAAATTGCCCAGGTCCTTTCAGTACTTAACAGCGGTGTTTGTCACATGTGCATTCTTAACGCTCAGTGTGGCTTCAGAAAATGCAATTAACTCTGAGGTAAAATTAGTTTGAAATATGCTTGAAGTCACATTGGCTTGAAGGAGACAGTTAAGTATGTGCTTAAACAGAATGGAGCTTAAAGCTACTTCTCTCTAGTAAGATAGTACCTCTGGCTGTTTAAACTGTAGGTAAATGTGGTAAAAAAAAATGCCTAAGTAAATCCCCTAAGGAGTTTAATACTAAGATTAATATTCTGTTTCTGTATGTGGGAGAATATGTTTATAATCCAGCAGCTATATTAGCTGCTAGAATAAATCTGCAGCATATAATATTGGCACAGGGATAATCAATTACTTGTGTTGTAGCAAGGCCCACTCTCTAATTGACGTTTTGCTGACAGGCTGAGCTTAGCATAAACAATCCCTATTTGGGTTGCTGAAGTATAATCAGGAATTCTTTTTAACATAGATCCATCAGGTTTTTTGGGACGTTAGTAGAAGTACCAAAGTGTTAACAATTTTCACCTTCCCAGCCCCCAAATTCATTGACGGCCAGCTTTTTAGCAAGGGAACATATATTTCTTGTTTATATTTCTTTAAAATTAATATTTTTGTGTTGCCTTGCTGCCAAAATTCTACTAAGGCACACATAAGAAACATCAAAACAAAAGGAAGGCCTAAAAACAAACAAAAGTGAACAGCAATATAACTAAAAACATTTTTGTCTAATGAGCGCAGTATGGGTGTCCTCACAGAAAGAATGTGATGTACTTGCCCGTTCAGGCACTCGAGGCCATTGTGAAAATTCCAATTTATTAGTAGGGTAATAGGTGAGATTGTTCTCCCTCACCTCGAAAGATGTTTTCTTCCATTCATCTTAATTTTGCCCTTTTTTTCCTTGTGTGAGCATAGAAATCAATGCTGCCTGTGCCAACTCTTGTCTGTGTGCTGTTGGTGAGCTACTACTCTGTGACATAGTTGGCAAAGCAAAGAAGATGCAGAAGAAGGGTTAAGGAGGTAGTTAGTCTATTAGGTAATTTCTAATAGAAATAATCATTTTTATTACCTTTGAATAAAAGCTGAACAGCATGCTCGGTGGTTAAAGCAGACTTCCTTATTCTGATGTCTTCCAGATGTGTTGACGACAATACCAAATATCCTACATCTGCTGTACCACAATTCCCATCATTCCCAGTTGCCACAGAAAGACTGGCTTATAAAAAGGATTGGGGAAATGCAGGTTCAAATCTTCTCTGCCCTAAAACTCTCTGGATGACTTAGAGCCAGTAATCCCAGACTAGCTCACAAAATGCTTGTGAGATAAATAGACCTGGAGGATGAAGAATGCTTTGCATGCACTTCTAATCTCCTTGTAGGACAGGGTAGATGTCATTTTTTAAAAATCCAACCTTTTCTCTACATACAGTTTCCAAAGTGGTGTCACTTGCTTGGCACATTGCTTGTGCTTTCTGCACTATGTGTTTTAACAAATAATTACAAAGAAGTTAGGGGAATGGTGCCTTTATCCATCTGAACAGCATTTTATGAAATGAAAACAAGTTTTTATTTTTATTTTTTGTGTGTGTGCTGCTGAAATTCAACAGCTGCATTAAAGGCCACAAGTTAGGCGGAATGGAGATTTATCGCTACAGTAGTTTTTATACAGCCAATCCAAATAGATTTCACAAAGTGATGACCCTGCCAAATAGGATACTATTTACATATCCTCAAAGACTTCCAGTACTACGGATTTCCTCATATGAGAAGCATAGCATGAAATAGCAGGTATTTTAGTAGATTTGGTCAAGCAAGTTTCAGAGTATTATTGAATCCACAGCTCCATCTAGAGACCACAAAATAACTTGAGTGTTGTTCTGTGGTGAATTTTAAAAGACCTTTTGAATAAATAATAAATAACACAGAATAACTGATTCAACTTCATTGGAATTCTAGGAATGCTGCTGAGGGCTTCTTCCTTCACTCAGAGCAATATAAGTTGTCCCATTATGAAATGCTAAGTAAACATCTGAAAAATACTTAATATAAAATAATTAACCATTTGGAAATATAAATAAGTCAAGTGAAGATTATATTAACAGCAGCACACAACGACATCATTTGGTTATTTATGTGAGAATAAACGAGTGTGGCTGTACATGTGTAAGTTTCCAGTTCAGACAGATGATTTTTTAAAGTGAATGTAAAATAATGCATAGAGTTAGATCCAAGTTTATTCATACATAGAGTAGGCCCATGGATTACTATGGTGTGGGATAAGCAAACTCTGTTTAACAGAGCAGTTTAGCAAACTTTGGATACAATGGACAAACATTGTCCATAAGCCGCATACAAAAAAAAAAATAAATCCCCAGTCATGGGAGAAGGGTGAGGTTATGCTGTTAAGATTGCTGTTTCTATCTTTTAAAGGGTAGCTATGAATGCTTATATATTTTAACCTGTGATGAAGTACATTTCTGCTATTTGGGGAAGGCAGGAGAGAGGATGGGTGCATGAAAGAAGAAAAACTTGACTATTGGACTGTAGATCTTATTCAGTATGAGATTTGAGGAACACAGTGCTATATACAATTTACCTGGGGTAAGTTCCGTATCTTATATATCCAGCGTTGATATTTCATATGCTGAAAGAAACAGAAGTATTTTTTCCTACAACTTAATTTGGAACTGTCCAAGGATCCACCGGAATGTTGGCTATAAAATGGTAGGTAGCTCTTACTTTCTTACCAGTCACTCTCTCTCAGCCCTTGAAAGAAGAAGGCAATAGCAAACCACTTCCAAAAAGCTTGCCAAGAAAACAACAGCAACTTGCCCAGGCAGTCACCAGAAGTCAACACTGACTCAAAGGCACACGCATGCACACACGTGCATGCACACCAACATCCATATTTATACTAAAGGCAGATGAAGACAAAAGCTTCATCAGTATTCATGAGTGGCATTAGCAACTAAGATGGAATAGTAGTTAAATAATGCATTTGCATCCAAACACATACAGTCAGGTCCAGAAATATTGGGACATCGACACAATTCTAACATCTTTGGCTCTATACACCACCACAATGGATTTGGAATGAAACAAACACAATGTGCCTGAACTGCAGACTCAGCTTTAATTTGAGGGTATGTACATCCAACTCAGGTGAATGGTGTAGGAATTGCAACAGTTTGCATATGTGCCTCCCACTTGGTAAGGGACCAAAAGTAATGGGACAATTGGCTTCTCAGCTGTTCCATGGCCAGGTGTGTGATATCCCCTCAGTACTCCAATTACAATGTGCAGATAAAAGGCCCAGAGTTCATTTCAAGTGTGCTATTTGCATGTGGAATCGGTTGCTGTCAACTCTCAAGTCTCAACTCTCAACTCTCAAAGAGCTGTCACTATCAGTGAAGCAAGCCATTATTAGGCTGAAGAAACAAAACAAACCCATCAGAGAGATAGCAAGAACATTAGGCGTGGCCAAAACAACTGTTTGGAACATTCTCAAAAAGAAGGAACGCACTGGTGAGCTCAGCAACACCAAAAGACCCAGGAGACAATGGAAAACAACTGTGGTGGATGACCGAAGAATTCGTTCCCTGGTGAAGAAAACACCCTTCACACAGTTGGCCAGATCAAGAACACTCTCCAGGAGGTAGGTATATGTGTGTCAAAGTCAACAATCAAAAGAAGACTTCACCAGAGTGAATACAGAGGGTTCACCACAAGATGTAAACCATTGGTGAGCCTCAAAAACAGGAAGGCCAGATTAGAGTTTGCCAAAAGACATCTAAAAAAGCCTTCACAGTTCTGGAACAACATCCTATGGACAGATGAGACCAAGATCAACTTGTACCAGAGTGATGGGAAGAGAAGAGTATGGAGAAGGAAAGGAACTGCTCATGATCCTAAGCATACCACCTCATCAGTGAAGCATGGTGGTGGTAGTGTCATGGCATGGGCATGTATGGCTGCCAATGGAACTGGTTCTCTTGTATTTATTGATGATGTGACTGCTGACAAAAGCAGCAGGATGAATTCTGCACTGTTTTGGGCAATATTATCTGCTCACATTCAGCCAAATGCTGCAGAACTCATTGGACGGCGCTTCATAGTACAGATGGACAATGACCCAAAGCATACTGCAAAAGCAACCAAAGAGTTTTTGAAGGGACAGAAGTGGAATGTTATGCAATGGCCAAGTCAATCACCTGACCTGAATCCCATTGAGCATGCATTTCACTTGCTGAAGACAAAACTGAAGGGAAAATGCCCCAAGAACAAGCAGGAACTGAAGACAGTTGCAGTAGAGGCCTGGCAGAGCATCACCAGGGATGAAACTCAGCGTCTGGTGATGTCTATGCGTTCCAGACTTCAGGCTGTGATTGACTGCAACGGATTTGCAACCAAGTATTAAAAAGGGAAAGTTTGATGTATGATTATTATTCTGTCCCATTACTTTTGGTCCCTTACCAAGTGGGAGGCACATATGCAAACTGTTGTAATTCCTACACCGTTCACCTGAGTTGGATGTACATACCCTCAAATTAAAGCTGACAGTCTGCAATTAATGCACATTGTGTTTGTTTCATTCCAAATCCATTGTGGTGGTGTATAGAGCCAAAGATGTTAGAATTGTGTTGATGTCCCAATATTTCTGGACCTGACTGTACATTACTATCTCTTTTGTTGGATTAGGATGTGTCTTATGACTTGAGAAACAATATTGTTCTCTCTGTGCTTTGGTTCTCACAATGTTAAAATGGAGTTTATGGTTAAGAACTGAGAAATCTTATGTCAATGACTTTTTGAACAATTGAGATAAACTATATGCTACAAAAACCAATAGAGCACCAAAAAAAAAAACCTAACCCCTAGCAATCATGCTGAGTTCCTGCTTACAATGACTGCTGGCTTGGGGTGATGAGGGTTATAGTCCAGGTCATTTGGATGGCAATATATTGAGAAAGAACACAGTAGACTATTACTACAGTTATATTTCAACAGAAGAGTCATCACATCCTCTAGAAAAAGGAAGAGTTTTCAAAAGCATCTGTGTCTTTGTGGAGTATTTTTTATTGTTTTAATGTAAAAAGAGAGGGAAGAAAGAAAAGGAAATATTCAGTAGCCAATTTAAGATGATGATGAATTCCACAAAACATTTTGATTGATGAAAATACATCCATTGCCATAATGATGCTAGCAGATGGATTTAAGAACTAAGTATTAATCCAATTAATTTTTAAAAATACAAAATCCCTATTTCCCCAAGACTTGTTTCAAAAGTTTCATCTGGATCCATGTGATAAAACAGATTCAGGCAGAACCCCAGCAAGCAGCTACTGTTTCAACAGAGCCCCACTGGTACCAAGATAGTTCAGATAGCTTTGGCTGACATGGCACTGAAGGTCTCGATCCACAATCTGGGGATTCTTCTAATCCCCCTATTAGAGCAAAAAGTGTTTAGTGGCCAAATGAGCCTTTGCCTAACTCAGGTTGGTCCACCAATTGTGAATTTTCTTGGACTAGGAGTCATGAGAACAGTGACTTGTCAATTCCTAGTTAGAGTACTATAATTCAATCTACATGGAGTTGTCCTTGAAGATCACTTGGAAACTACAATTGGCATAGAAAGAAGTTGCCCATCTGCTGACTAGCAGAAACCCCCCAATGCTGTAGGAGCTCCACTAATTGCTAGTTGGCTTCTGGGGAAAATTCAGAGTGTTGGTTATCACGTATAAAGCCTTGTATGGTTGATGTTCTCGTTATCCTCAGGATCATCCATCCCTAATACTTGCAAGCCTAGGAGGAATGCTGTAGTTTCAATCCTCTGGGCAGTTGAGGAGGCAAAGGTCCAGTAGATGACCCTTAATTGGGGAGAGTTTGCCTTCTGAGGTCAGAACATACCCTTATCATTCGGAATAGCAGTTTTAAAAAATGATTGTTCACAGGATCTTTGGAGGGAAAAGCCCAATATAAGATAGACAGCAAGGTATCAATGTTGATTTTGTTTTTGGATTGATTTAGATGTTATTGGTTATGATTGTAACTAAAGCCATCTAAAGTCAGTTGATTTTAAATGTTTAACAACTTATATCAACATCAAAGACTTTTCGCTTACAACCTATGAAATCACTGTTGATTTCAATTTTTCTGAAATATGTATCCATTATACTAGTAATATAGTATTATAAGACACTTCTTTTATAAACCCAGATTGTGCAGGATGGATAATCAAGAGTTGCATTCTCCGTAAACTGCATGCCGGAGTCACTGTCAGTATTTTGGCATCAGTATTAAGGAAGTTGTACAGTCAGCAGGTTCTTCAGCAGCTTTCAAAATCACAGCTATTTAAAGCTCACTAATGGATAGAAAAAAACTTTTTTTCAAGAAAGGTATTATAAAACTCCAGTAGTACTGGAAGTTTGTGTGTGCATGTGTGTGTGTGTGTGTACAAATACTACTCAGTTGTGATAGTCATCAGGACTAAGAGCTTCTCCTGTTTTAATATATGTAATGGTATCACTATTGATTTGTTAAATTGGAATAATTATACATTTTACCCCAGCATCCTTGATAGTAGAAATATTGATTTAACTATCTATCAAGGGACCAGTAGTTTAAGTCTTTCTCATCACTGCCAGTATCTGTATCAAGTGCAGAGAGAATTAAGTTCTTGTTCAGCACTCAGAAAAGCTTTATTGTATGTCATCTTTGCATATAGAAAAATTGCTTGATCCTTTTCTCAAAATTTAAGGTTTTTTTTAATTTTTCCATGAATCATAATACAACCATGCATACAGGATATGCTTTAAAGGTATCTCAGATAATCACTAGGTTTCATGTAATGTCGTATTTTGGGGAAAGGGGGAATCTTAAAGCTATTGCTGCATCTGTTTTGTGAAAACTGGATCCGGTAATAATAAAAAAATTAAATACAATCTAGAAAAAATAGGAAAACCGTTTCTTATAGGATTGTTACTGAAGTGTGATGAGATATTGCATTAGAATGTTTATCATTCATCTATTCAACTAAACATCAAAATACTAAAAAATAATTTAATTGGGAACAAATCTAGAGTTTAGTATTTTGCTGTGATGGATTTAAAAGTTGCTATCACTAAATTAAATTCCAATATAAAAGCTTACAAAACTTTCCATTCCAAGAATTAAATTAAGGTGGGATAATATTGTGATCTAATAAATGGAACCATCTAATCCACCACTAAAGTAAAAAGATGTTAGAACACCTGTGTGGTATATCTGGATGATCCTTAGTAGGACCTTAATAATTAATACATACAGTATGTGTACTGACTTACTTAATTACCAATATTGTTAAAAATTGTTCTGGATCGCTGATTCTTGTTTCATGACAACTTATGAACAATATCTAATCAGAGATCCTACAGACCTCTGCAGATGTTGAAGTTCCACAAATATATACACAACCAACACATGTCCTACATACATATTACCCTTGTGGAATATGTTTCTTGTAAAAAAAAAAGCAATTTCAGATTTTAAATTGCACAATTTAATACCCATAAGAATATCTAAGGTCTTCTGTGTTCTAGGAAAGTAACAGTGATGTCATCTTAAATTAAAATTCAGAAGGGGAGTAGAAAAAGAAAAAGCACACATGCAGAAACCAATTTCAAGGAGGAAAGAATGGCTGACATAAAATAGTAAACAAAGTTACTTTTGGAACTTTGGATTTCCACCTCACATTAGTACAGGATATGTAAGTGGAGTCACATTTACCATAGTTCTTTATATGATTACATGTCATCCACAGATGGAAGAATTGCCAAAGTGCCTCGACCCAACAAATCAATTTATACAACAAAAATACCAGATCAATATACTTTTAAAAACTGCAATGTGTGTGATTAGGTTTCTGAGTTTTATAGCACAGTATTAAAGCAATTATTGTCCAATGGAAAAATACAGAAAGTTATTCTCAGAGCAATGTATTTTATTTGCCTCCAATATTTAGTCACTTTAACTTTCTCTTCTGTTTCCCAGATTTTTTAAAAAAAGGTTTGAAAGAAGGTACATAAACATAGTATAAATTATTGCAAACATTTAATTAAATATTTAAAGAGAAATTGTACTATCCAACCCCCCCAAAAAAAGAAATTGAATGAATGGATGAAGTTCATTAAAAAGCCACAATTAAAAAGCATTAAAGTTTTTCTGCTTGACAAGACACTGCAATACATGAAGGATTCTGCTATAAAGAAAACTGAGACAAAAGGAACAACATTTTCATGTATATTCTGGCCACAATCTAACAGAGTTAGTTGAGTTCAAGCCATTTGATTTATTGAATTATGACCTCCAATTTTTAAAGAACCTGATAAACTCAGTTATCAACTGTTGGACACTCAACCAAATAAACTCATTCTACCTACTTCCCTTTTATCAAATCAAGTTAATCTAACTCACATAAAAATCAGCAAGAGTTTGGCGCTACTAACTTTGAGCAAACCAAACCATACCCAGTATTTTAGACTGCATAATGTTTCATGGCTTTCCTGTGTGCACTAGATTGCATGCCTCTATCACCTTTTATGCTCAGTGATGAAGTGGGCTCTTGATAAAATATGAATATTCTACATTAATTTTAAGTGCATGTGGGATAAGACAAAAGTTGTAGGCTCTAAGTGCTCTAATGATTCATGTTGGCAGGAAAAACATGTTTTAAAGAAACCAGCCATGGTGTAGCATTGTTCAGAATCACTAACTCCCAATCCATTAAAAGCTGTGTAGCAGAATCAATCAATCCAGCTCCAGAAGGGCAGAGCTGATAACGCCCATTCCAGGGACCTATCAGGATAACAAACAACTTGGAAGCCAAACAATCCAAAGCCCTTTTCTCAACTGCCCCTAGAACCACCAATTTCAGGGCCTACCAGCCATCTAAACATAGCTGTCAATGGATCTATGACACTCTTCCTTCTCTGATCATCCCTTACTGAATCATAAAACTGGAAGGGACATAAGAGGTCATCTATTCAGTGCAGGATCTGCTAGATGTCCACCCACCTTTGCTGAAGACCTTCACTGGAAAAAGAACTTATCACTTCATATGACAGCCTGTTCCACTGACTGACAGCTTATACAGTCAGAAAGGTTCTCCCGACACCTACCCTAAACCTAATTCTTTTAGTTTTAACCCACTTATTCTAGTCCTGCTCTCTGCATAGAGAATATGTCCATTCCCTCTTTCAACAGAGGTCTGCTTTCACCATAACTTAGTTTTTAAGGTGCTACAAAGCTTGATTTCTGCTTTGTACTCTGAACGAACCGTTGGCATTCGGGAAGAAACCACTGAGAACAAAGAATTCTAACTTAGAGTTCTTTGTTTTCAATAGTTTCTTCCATAATGCCAGTTATTCCATATGTTTTAACCGCTCTAATTTTGTTTGAAAAAACATTTGGAAAAGAGATTCCAAAACCAAGCCAATTTCAGTTCTCTGTCAAACCATTGCATCATTCACCGTTGCATCAATAGGTTTTGCAACCTACACATGTTCTGAGCATAAGAAAAGTGAAAGCCAACAAGAGTAACATTAATCAAGTCATTGTCTTGCTTGTTATCTGGTTTCTTTAGCATAAAAAAAAGGAAGTCTGCTGAAGATATATCTGAAGGAGAAAGACTATACTGGCAGTAGTCTTGAGAGTGCTGGGCTCTTAAAAAAAAAAGAAGAATATATACAAGAATATATAGAATATATACACATATTTCACCAGTGACCTATTTTGGTCAATATTCCACATAGCTACACTCTGTATAAAACATAAGCACTGTTCCATGAAGTCCTTCTACTTGGTATTCATTTGAAGCCTGTGAGAAATTGCTGTTAAGAGGCCCATGCCGCCAGCTGCTGCATGTCTTCATCATCTTCCACCCTCTTCTTTGAAGAAGCTGTAACAAATAATAACAACAAATTATTATAAATAATAATTGTTCAGCATACAGGAACAACGAAGTACAACTTTGCTGTCTCTATGGGAAGACTGAGAATTTGGATTAGAGGCATTGTGGCTAAAAGTTATCAGTTAAAAGACACACTACCATAAACAGGGATGACTTCAGTAGAACTATTCACACAATAATTGTGTGCATGGCTTTAAGTCAGATCACAAGACTTGGATCCATATGATCAAATCCAAGTGTAGCCTCAGCTACCGCAAACTATTACTCTATGTACAATGCATTCTTTCATCATATAGGTAGTCCTTGCTTACCAACAGTAATTGGGACAATGAATTCCATCACTAAACAATGCAGTTGTAAGGCATGACATCATATGACCATGCCAACATATGACAGCAATTCTGGCAGTCCCAGTTGCTGCTGTTAGGCAAATCCCATGCGGTCACAGCTGCAATCACATGATTGTCAAACCTCCTGCCGGCTTCCCCATTGACTTTGCTTGTTGGAAGCCGGGAGTTAAGGTCGCAGGTGGTGATCATGTGACTGCGGGATTCTGCGACGACTGCAACTACGAGGACCAGTCATAAGTATCCCTCATTCAGCACCATTGTAAGTTCGAACAGTCGCTGAATGAGTGCTGGTTCAGTGAGGACTACCTCTACCTGTACTTTCTACCCACTGTTGTCACATCAAGAACTCATATACTCTTCATGTGTCAAGATGGTTACTATTATATCCAGGTATGTTGAATTTCAGACATGATGGACAGTGTGAATGGATGGCACCAGGGAGTAGGAGTTTGGAAATATGGACTAATGCCTGGGGCATTCTATCCCACTACGTTTCTACCAGCATTTGCAATAGAAACTTAAAATTTATCCATTTTTCCATCTTTAATATAGGTTCTACCAAGGTACAAAAACATATCTACATGCTGTTTTTTCATCATGTACATAAAACTGTCAATGGTACAGGCCATTTCTCTGTCATAACATAATTACCTTGGCCTTTGATACATTAATTTTCCATTCAGTTGTTGCAAGATACAAACTAACATTCACTGCAAATGAGTCAGGTTCTCAGCCAAAAAACACAGCGTCGTCCAATACAAAACTACATGTACATTCACATTCCTCAAGCAACATGTCACTATCACCAGAAGCATTCCTTTTACTTTTATCAATAATTACATTAAACAATCAAGGAGATATCATACTTCTTTGTTTTATTCTCTGCTCAATGTTGAACCATCCACTAAGCGTTCCATTTGTTCACATGCTTGCTTTACTTCTAGCATATGAGAGAAAGCCAGTTTGGTATAGTGGTTTAGGTGCTGGCCTCGAAACCAGGAGATCATGAGTTCTCGGCCTCCCTTAGACATGACAGCCAGCTGGGTGACTTTGGGCCAGTCATTTGCTCTCTGCCCAACCCACCTCACAGGGTTGTTGTGGGGAAAATAGGAAACAGGAATATTAGGAATGTTCACTGCCTTGAGTTGATCAAGTATGTATGTATATATGTATTAAAGGCATACAGATTTAAAGGATAGATTTAATACGTATATGCATACATACGTACGTATGTACATATATATTTGGTCAGCTCAAGGCAGTGAACATCCCTAATGCTCCTGCTTCCTATTTTTCCCCACAACAACACTATGAGGAGAACAGAAAGTAGTGGGATAGAATGCTCCAGGCATTAGTCCACATTTCCAAACTCTTACTTCCTGGCGCTACCCATTCATACTATCTAATACAGGTAGTCCTCGCTTACCAACCATTTGTTCAGCAACTGTTCGAAGTTATGATGGTGCTGAAAAAATAACTTTACAGCCCATTTCCAACCTTTGCAGCATCCCTCAGTCACATGATTGCCATTACAGTTAATATGCGTTGTCTTGTGCCTAACCTGTGGTTTTTCTTTTTTCGCCCACTGCAGAGCAGATTGATTGGAGAAAAAGGGATTGCAGGAAACCAAGCTGTTTGCTCTTCTACACATTGAAAGCAATGTGATCATACTGGCAGCCTGGGGCTGGAAGCCACAGGTGCGCTATGCAGATTTCTTACTGTACTCTCTTGAAATCTTTTTCTCTCCAAGCCCTCTGCTCTGTGAGGGAGGGGGGAGAAAAAAAGCAAGCAATTTTTGTAGGCAATCTCTCCTTTGCCTGACACCCTCCACCCCCCCGCAGAACAGAGAGATTGGAAAGGGATTTCAAGAGATTAAGCTGTTTGCTTTAGTACACATTGAAACCAGTGTGCTCATCCAGGCAGCTCAGGGCTGGGAGCCACCATGCGCTACAGTACTCTCTTGAAATCTCTTTCTCTCCAATCTTTCTGCTTTGCCAAGGGATGGGGGTGTACACATTGAGAGCAATGTGATCGCGCTGGCAACAGGAAAGGGTCAGGCAAAGGAGAGATTGCCTACAAAAATCGCTTACTTTTTTTGTCACCACCCTCCTTACAGAGCAGAGAGTTGGAGAGAAAGAGATTTCAAGAGAGTACTGTAAACTGTTTGCATAGCACACCTGTGGCTCCCAGCCCCGGGCTGTGGCATGATCACATTGCTTTTGATGTGTACAAGACAGTGAGCAGGCACTCAAGCATTCCAAAGGGCAGGGGAGTAATTAGGAGGCAAACAAAAGCTGAATGTGTACAACTGAGTAGTCTTGCCTCTTTCCAGCCAGAAAGCACAGTCATGGTCACATGATTTCCACTTAGCAATGGAGTAGTCCCAATTATGGTTGTTAAGAGAGGACTACCTGTAATAAATAAATATGGCACTAACTCAGCAACTAACCTTCAATTCTGTATTTCTGCATGTTCCATAATTAAAGCCTATGCACTATCTTATGCTTTCTCTTAATCAATGTACAATGTACAATAATACATGTACAATGTACATGTACAATAAACCTTCTCACATTCTTACCTTTCTCAGGTCTGCAGCACTCCCTGCTCAACATGAAACCAGACTGCACTTCCCAAATTTTGCTTTTATCTCTTGTACTATTTCAGTTAGAATTCTGCAAACACCTTCCCAGACTTAACAAATCAACCTTATTTTTCCAAATTCCCATAGCATTTATGACTTCCTTTTCATTTTTTTCTTGGAAACTAGCATTTATATCAATTGTTTCAAATCCATTCCTCAGCAAATCACTATCATTCCCATACAATTCTCTAAAAATTCTTCCCAGTGCTTCCTCACTGCAGACTCACCCCAAATTATCTCATCACTTGTATTTACTTCTATTCACTGTGCTGGAAGCTCTTTCATCCTTCATCCAAGACAATTCTTTATTTCTATCCAAATTGCTCTGCTTTTTCTATTTCTTTTCATCTAAACTGTTCCTTGCTTTCTATGACTACATTATTTCTAATAGATATGTGTATGTTATACATTAAACAATAACTTCCTCTCATTTTTTGCAGCATTTTGATATGCATTTCTTTTCTATTTTCCAGCCTCTTCATCTTTCTCCCAAGAATATTTTTTCATACTCTCCATTAACAAGACTCCACACACTTCTATGGCACTTTGTAACACAACTCTTCCCAGTAATGCACATCTGCACACTATTGTGTCACTCCGTGACTTAATTCTTTCCTATGTCAAACAGCCTTTATGTTTTCTTTCCTTATATTCCATTTTCTATTCACTCTGTTGGGAGACAGAAGTCAGGACTATTACTTTCTCTTCTTCCAGGCATTCTCTCTTATTTTAGTTTCTTTTCCTTTTTTCCTTTTCTGCCATGTCCATTTCTTGGTAGTGTCAAGAAATAATCTCACATTCAGAAACATCATCTTGGGATCCTTCATTAATTCTGTCAACTTTCCATCATAAGAAGTAAAACAAATTATGCATCTAGATTTATATTAATTATTTTGCAATGTGTACATATAAATAGACTGACGGAACTACTGTAGCAAACCAGTTTTTTTCCTAAGTAAATGCTCATGACAAGGTCACTATTTTCATTCATTCTTCAGTCTTCGAATGACCCAATCATTTTTTCGATACTTTCATCTCATTCCCACCCAGCCATTCATGTCATCTAGCAGAGTAATCTTTCCCCTAGTTTGCATTCATTCAGAACTTGTATGATTTTTCCAAAAGCTTAATTTTCTTCTTTTATTACCATTCATTGGAATGTACATGCAGCTATCATCAACTTATAATTCCTCCTTTCATATATATCCACAACTATATTGATCTAGATGATCCAATTTATACCTTCTGACATACATTTTAGCCCTTTCATTCATAATTAAAGCTATAAATTCACTTCCCTGCATGGATTCATCAGTTCCATACTGCAGATTAGGACCTCCTTTCTCTTAGTTCATAAACAACATATCTATTTATTTCATTTCATTCATTACCTTATGCTTTTTTTTTTTTTTTTTTTTTTACCATTTAGGGCCAAAAGTACAAAGGCCAGTTGTACCTCAAGCATGTTCACCCTATTCTGTGCAAGTGAGGATCTCTAACCTTGAGACTCTGTAAGCCAAAATATTTTGCCTGCATCCCACTGAGGAGGTATATGCACGTACAGGTAGTCCTTGCTTAACATCCACTCGTTCAGCAACCATTCAAAGTTACAACATGGCTGAACAAGGGGTACTTACAACAGGGTCTCATAGTTGTGGCCATTGCAGCACTTCTGCAGTCACATGATTGCGATCTAGGAGTTCAGCACCTGGCTCACAATTACAACATTGCAGCATCTCATAGTCACGCGATCGCCATTTGTGATCTTCACTCCTGGCTTCCAACAAGCAAAGTCAATGGGAAAGCTGGCAGGAAGTTGCAAATGGTGACCATGTGACCACAGGACACCACGACCATGTGGGAGTTGCTTAATTATGGCAACTGGGACTGGTGCAGTCATGTGACATCACTCCTTATGACCACATTGCTTAGCAATGGAGTTCCCAGTCCCAATTACCATTGGTAAGTGAGGACTACCTATATTCCTACCCACTCAGGGTGCTGCATCCATATGTCGCAGTATTCTACAAAGTGTGTGTGTATGACATGTGGGTTCTTATTAGTAGTGTGCTACACCATTGCATTTTAATATTTTTTCACTTTAAAAATTCATACCATCAACCAGGTTTTGCAACAGGTTAAATACAATTTGTAGTATTAGTATAGAAGTTAAGTCACTAGTTTAATCAAAAGATATACTGTTAAATTAAGTTTTACAGCTGGTGATTTTATATTGTGAGTCCTAGAGCCCAGTGGTGTTCTAAAGCCCTTTTCTATTTGATGTTCCTGCGAGGCAGAAATTATCACTGTCAGATATAAACATAAACTGGAACTGGATATACAGTGAGGTTGCCATTCAACCTTTTTTTATACTGATTTTACACACTGATCTCATCACTTTCTATACTCACTCTATGCAACTATTCTCTCTGTGCAACTGAAGGAGCCAAACCTACTAGTAGGAAAAGCAGTTATGGGAAATATGATTCTATTCTATTATCAAGGCTAGCTGATTGCTACAACTCTTCAGAATGTTACCACCCATTTATAGTTGAAAATAATGTCTCTAGAAAATTGAAATTTTTCATGTATGGCAGAGTACACAAACTTGTTTGGCTTACTCCAATATAATACCAAATGACTGGACAACCAATACAGCAAAATCACCCTGCTTGAAATGAAACTATGGGATCCCAACTGTTCTATGGTCCCATCAAATGGCTTACAATACTGGTGAGGGAGATTTTCAAACCACCATCGCAAATCAAGAACAGGAACGATTGTGGAATCAAGTGGCAAACCACTAAATGCACATTTGAAAACAAGCAGCCAGACAGAACAACTACACATAGTTGCAGAGCAAGCTTTTTTTTATTCAGCCATTCCTGAGGAATTTCTGTAGCCATGTCAATCATCATATCTAGGGAAGACTTTGCTTGCAGCTACTTCGGTTTTTACAAAATATCATTCCAAAGAGCTAAACAGAGCACTGCCTACAATTCTACACTTTTAGACAATAGATGAGAAACCTCAAGGAAGATAAAATTAATCTGAATGGTAGAGACATTGTGATTTTTCCTTTTCTGCGCAATATTCCTATATCATACTTTAATAATAGATAAGAAAACAATTTACCAGGATGAGAAGGCAATGGGGTAGCTGGGACACTTGGTAAATGGACATTTGTCATCTTATTATTGAGTTCCTCCTGCTCTAGCTCCTCTAATTCTGCCAAAAGTTCATCCTGAAATTTAAAAAATCAGCAGGTTATACTTCAATAAACAACCTCTAGTGTCAAAAGAACCTCTGATTACAACAGTCTCACAACTGTAGCCAACCAGGTATGGTTGCCTTTATAAACTTTATAAAAGAAATTTTATAAGTTTGTTTTAGGTTTTCAGCACGCCAATGACCTACATAAATGGGTGATGAAACGGACTATAATATTGTTTAGGACCAGTAAATTTAACTGGAGGTCTCAACCAAATATTTTAAGAAGCTACTGGTTGATAAGAATGAAACCAAATAAATCAAAATTATATTATATTGACCAGAAATATAGTTGATACAAAAAAGGCTACAAGTGTTTTTTTGTTTTGTTTTTTTTTAAAGTTGCTCCATTTCATGCTCACTGTATTACTCAAGAAGGACAAGATATGTTTTGGTTTTGTAAAATCAAGTCTTTCTGGTTTTGTAAAAAGAGAAGCTACTGGTATATACTGAAAGTTGCTTCCATTTAGTGGTACAAAATGACCCAACTCAAACTAGATTAGTGGATGTAGTAATTCAACTCCAAGTAGCCCAACGTGGACTGAGCATGCTCACTGCACTTGTTCCTAATGAAGACAAAAACAAAACTGGGAAAAGAGGGAATGGAACAGGGCCTCTTTAGCTGTGCCAACAGTTATTCATCACCAGAAGAAGAGCAGAAGAACTATCTTGTCAGTCCACCTTTTATTACCCTCCTCATGGGCCAAAATGGTGAGCTGCTTCTATTTTCTGGCTTGATGCACAACCTATAGATTTGCTTATCAAGACAGAAAAATTTCCCACTCTTCAAAGAGCTGGTGTGCAAAGTGTGGTGAAAATGGGGGTAGAGAAAAATAAAGTAGCTTGACAGTAATAATCCTCCCTCCTTGCATGTTGTGGTACACAGCTTCTCTGAATGCCAGAAGACAACAATGGAGTATCCTGGAAGAAGGCATCACTGACCAGCTGGAATAAAATCAGGAATGTACCACACATTTCTACTTCCTATTGTAGATTCCATCAAATATGTCAGAAGTCCAATAACTTTGTCAGAAATTGGGGTATGTTTTTGCATTGTTTTGACATGGCAATTTGTATGCTGTTCTGAATGCTTTATTTAGGACAGTCCAGTCTCTATTTTTCTGCCATTTCAACAAATATCTCTTCAATCATCTGAGAATTCAAGTGCATTTAAGGGAAAACGTTAAGCACTTGAAAGACAAGAATTATAGCAAATGTAAAATTACCAATAATATTAAAGTTAGAGCCATTTCTTGTTCTTAAATGTCAAAACATACCTCATCGAAGTCATCAGCAACTTTTCTTGTAAGAGCCTCTGTGATTTCTTGGGCAATATCTTGTTGCTCAGTGATATCTTGCATCATTTCATCAATTTTGTCCAAGTCCCTAAGGGAGGGAGGGAGGGAGGGAGGGAGGGATTCTTTAGTAAATTTGTATATCATGCTTCAAGACAGAATGGCTTAGTGGATTCCAATAAAATTCTAAAAATTCCATAAAAATCAATAATCATCAGAACAAAAAACAGCAACAAAATAGAGGTTTAATTTTGGGGAGGAAGTTGAAAGCCTGGGAAAACAGAAAAGATATAATATTAGGCCATACACTTTAATGAAACAATTCAATAAGATAAGGCATCATAATTAGTAAACTTCCACTCTTTATAAGCCATTATCTTGGATTATTAGTGTATTCAAAGGGCTGTCGAAGACAAATTTAATCTGTGATAAGGTTAATGTGGAGGCAACATTCCTTCATATATTCAACCCCCAAATTCTGCAAGGGCTTTAAAAACAAGCCCTTGAATCATGCTTATAAAAAGTAAATAGAAATATTAATTAAGCAAAATAGATATATACATAAGGAGCAATCCCAGTTAGTTTCCAAGCAGCTCTAGTTTGCATTTTGGAGATTAAATCTCTAAATGGGAACCTATACATGGTGTTCTGGACATGGTCAAGCCCCAAAACAATCCTGTTTCATGCCCAGAACACCATGAAACATTTCTGGTTCAGAAGATTAACTTCTGGAAAATCCCCATACTATTTTTGGAATGGCTGAACTGGCAAGGTCCAGAGAAGGAACCAAACATTCTGAAGATTTCTGGAAGATTCTGTTTCTCCAGAATGTGTACCTTCCAGATTTACAGACTTCAACTCCCAGAATTCTTAGCAATTATCGCCTAGAAGAATTCTCAGATTTGAGATATATGCATCTTCAACTCAATTTGAAGTTATAATATAACTCAAGATAAAAGGAAAAAAGATGCCTATTGGTAGAGCATGTGCAGAAATCTCAGTTGAAACTAAGTGTGCAGCTTGCAATGATCTCTGGCTCAGGCCACATTGAGCTGCTGCTGTACAGGTAAATCCAAAAAAAAGGATTTAATCTTAGATATAATGTATAATTAAAATCCTGGTAACTTCATCCATACCTGAAGACAAAACTTGCCATAATCCCTTTTGTGAAAGGGGGCCCACAGTAGCCAATTTACAGGGCCGCACATTCTGAGCATCTGGAGGACAAAATCACTCAGATCCAGTCCCAGTTGGATGCCAAGCATGGGACATGGTCTGTAGAGATGCCCAGGGTATGGACTTACCCTGTTAACAGTTTGATCCTGTTGAATCCAAGGAAGTGGACAGGGTCAATGCCACATCAACTAGATCCATGTGCCTCCTGGCTGGTTAAGGCCACTCGGGAAGTGACATGTGGCTGGGTCCAGGCGATGGTGAATTCATCCTTGAGGGAGGGAGTGTTCCCAGCTGCCTTTAAAGAAGTGCTGATGCATCCCCTCCTCAAGAAACCATCACTGGATCTCACCATATTGGACAATTTTCACCCAGTCTCCCACCTCTCCTTTCTAAGGAAGGTGGTTGAGAAGGTGGTGGTGTTACAACTCCAGAGGATCCTGGAGGAAACACATTATCTGGACCCTTTCAGCCAGGTTTCAGACCCGGATTCGGGACAGAAATGGCATTGGTCACACTCATGGATGATCTCTGGCAGGAGCAGGATGGGGGTAGTGCATCCATCCTTGCTCTTCTTGACTTCTCAGTGGCTTTCAATACCATCAACCAGGGTATCCTTTTGGGTTGACTTAGGGAACTGTGAGTGGGTGGCAGAGTTTTGCACTGTTTCCCTTCCTTCCTCCAAGGTTGATCCCAATCAATGTTGATTGGGAGCTAGAGGTCCAGCCCATGGTCCTTCCACTGTGGGGTGCTGCAGGGTTCGGTACTCTCTCCACTCCTTTTTAACATCTACATGAAACCACTGGGTAAGATCATCCGCCACCATGGGATGAGTTATCATCAATATGCAGATGATACACACTTATACATCTCCATCCTGGGTGACTTGAGTGACCCTTTTGTGGTGCTTGGAGGCTGTGGGGGTCTGAATGGGGTGCAACAGGCTTCAGCTGAACCCTGGTAAGATGGAATAGCTGTGGATTGGAGGCCCCTCTCTATCCAAGGATTTACCAACTTTGCTTTTGGATGGGGTGGGTCTGTCCTAGACAGACCCAGTGTGTAATCTGGGGGTCCTCCTGGACTCACAACTCCTACTCAAGGAGCAGGTGGCAGTTGTGCCCAGGAGGGCCTTTGCCCATGTGGTGCACCAGTTACGCCCTTTGCTTCATGTGGTGCACCAGTTACGCCCTTTCCTGGATCAGGAGGCTCTCTGGTCAGTCACTCACACCCTGGTCATCTCTTGGTTAGACTACTGCAATTCGCTCTACATGGGGTTATCCTTGAAGAGTATCCAGAAGCTACGGCTGGTTCAAAATGCGGCCACATGGACAATCTTGGGTGCCTCAAGGATGACTCATATCCTTTACTGCAGGAGCTGCAGTGGGTGCCAGCTTGCTTCTGGGTCCAATTCAAGGTGTTGGTTATTACCTTTAAAGCCCTACATGGCATGGGTCCATGTTACCTGAGGGACCATCTCACCCCCATCACATCAACCAATCCCACCCAGTCAGGCAGAGAGGGCATGTTATGGACCCCATCAGCAGGAGAATGTCGGCTGGCAGGCCCAGGAGGAGAGCCTTCTCTGCTGTTTTCCCATCCTTTGGAATATTCTGCCCCCAGAGGTGCGGGGGGCCCCTACCCTCCCAGCTTTCTGGAAAGGACTAAAGACCTGGCTCTGCCAGCTTGCATGGAGTGATAAGAGCTCTGAACAATCATGGGGGTGGCTGGTGCCATGATGATGCTCCCTGAGCTACTTGCTAATTCCAATTTCTTGGGAATTATTTATTATTTATTTAAGACTGCTTTTATATTCATTTTAACTGATTTTATCTTTTCTGTAAACCACCTTTTTAACAAGATGGGCAGTAAAAAATTTGATATATAAATAAATAAATATAAATTAAAAAATTAAAAGATGGAGCATGATTGATTCTTATGCAAGAAAGGCATAAACACATCAAGCAAGTTTAAGTGTAAGAGTTAAGTTATTTTCTGTGGATTTTTGACAACATTTTCCACTTACATGTTTTCATGTACTTTTTTCATGGCCTGAGCAGCATAGCCCATATTCTTGAACACTTCTGTATTTGCGTAGGAATTTTCAAGTGCCTCACGCTGGAATTCAATGGTGGAAAGAGTCCCATCAATTTGGCTCAACTGTTTCTCATACCTTTTTTTTCTTTTCAGTGCCTGCAGTGCAGCTGTTGAAATAACAACAGGGAAAGGTTAACTATTTATCTCATAATCCAATGCAGAAGAAATATGGCTGCTTTAGTTCCTAACATCAAATCAGAGGCAGAGTGCCAGGTTTACTGAGCAAGCAAGTTGAGCAAATTCAGTGAAGCTAAATAAACACCTGAAAAATCTATCAGGACACACAACTGGAGGGCACCCAGGTTAAGGAAAGCTGTACTAAACTCTAACCCATCTTCCCAGTTTACTACAACAGCAAAAGAATTTCCAGTGGTGATTCACAGCAGGTTAACTGTTCATCCTTCTGAAACACAGATGCATTTCTTTCCATTTAACAATCAAATTACTGCTATAAATGCAATCAGCCATATCTTTTGTTCACAGGATAAAGGTTAAGAGATGTGGTTCCCACCTGATATGTTAGACTGCAGTTCCAACAATCTCTTGTCATCGGCCATACTGGCTCAAGGCATCAGGTTACCTTTATAATGAATGGAGGGTAGGAAGAATCTAAGAGTATTTCCTTATTGGAGCTGAATGGAATGCTCTAAATCAATATAGCAAATATAGTATAACCCCCCTCCACTAAAAGAAAAGGATTGTTCTGTGTTCATGTCTATGTACTGACACTTAGGCATGTAGAGACAGGAAGGAAAAGTAACACAGAAGCAGTTGTAACAGACACTGAGATACAGAGAAGCAGCTAGCTAAAAGCTGAAAATACCTTAGATATACATGTACTGGATGCACGTCTGAGATTCCTCTCTTTGCTGCAAGATTATTTTGAATTTTTTCTCCATCCTATAAAAGTCTCCACTGAACTCCTTCCCCAAAAGAAGCCAACCTCTAGCAACCTTGAACATCTCACTGTCTGGGGATGTTGGGAACAGACTAGTGCAAAAGTACAACAGCATATGAGAAAGACTGGTAGGCAGAGATATTATCTCCATTCACGTTTAACGACTGGAAAGATGAGTTAGACTTGACTATAGCCATCACTCATCCTCTTGAAGAGAAAAAAGATGGAGACTCAAGGGAGCTCTTGGGTTTATAGGGCCCAAAGTATGTGAATTCCAAATTTCAAGAGTCATCTAGTCCTGTTGGACCAGCTAGACAACTACATGTCCTGAGATCATAACATGTGCTTTCCAAAGCATTTGCTTAACTTGTGACTTCAAATATTTAGAATTAAAAAATTTTGGGGGACTACTTTAGCCTTAATTTGAACGTATCTGTAGTTTTTTTCAGGCCTTCAGCACCGTTACTTGATCTCACATATAAACTCCCAGCTACCCTGACCAAATTGGCTAAAACATCACAGTATCACCAAACTGCATGAGATTTTGGTAATTTGATCAAAATTGGAAGTAAATTGTTAATCATAATACTTTGAGACTTCATGAGATTTCATTGTTGATATGCAAACTTGTCAAATCCTGCAAGATTTGGTGATCTTATGAGATTTTGATATATTTAATTTTAGAAATTATAATGTAATTGGAAGGGCTGCAAGTATCATTTTGTGAGAAACACATGAATGCTATACTGCCACTCCCCGTTCTGAACTATAGACAGATAAGTATATACAACTACTTTGCTTTTATGCAATAAATATTGTCCTCAACCTTTGTTTTACAAAGCTAAATACCAAGCTAATGAACAGATCAGCATTGTAAAGTCAAAAATCTTGACTGTACCCAAACAGTATATATATTTACTGTAACCATACATATATGCATAATCTAAAACAGCCTTCTCAATCTTGGGCACTGTCCAGATGTATTGATTTTTATATCCAGAATTCCCCAACCACATAGCCACTGTTGAAAATTCTGGGAGCTGGTCCACACATCTGGAGGGAACCCAGGATGGGGGAGACCAATGTAAAAATATTTTTAAAAATACTTATCACATGTCATTTTTAATTACTGTCAGCTAGAACATTCTGGACTAATTAAAGAACAACTGATCATCAGTGCTGTAGTGCTGCAAAAGACATACCAACGTCTTGGACTGAAATTTTCCAACCTAAAGCCATCCAAATGTTCCCACTAACAAAACTGGCTGGGAGTTCTATGACTTGTACTGCCAACACTACTGGGAGGCACCAGATTGGAGAAGGCTGACTGAACTTTGAATTCAGAGTCACTGCCAGTAAGATCTGACAGCAATGGAGATAATGGTCTAAGGGTTTTAGCATACCACTACTTTATTTATATGGTAAATGTGCACGTCTTCTTTATTGGATCAGCAACATAGCCAAGTCCTAATCCCAAGATTTGACAGTACTGGAAATAAACTTACATCATAGAAAGTCTGAGACTGGAAAAAGAAGATCCCCATTCCAAACAGTCAGAAAAAGTAGAAAGCCAGATAAGGAGAATCAGAGACTAATCTGAAATAAACATAATGTCACAGGTCATAATTCTACATCGATTTTCCTACTTTTGTTTTAAAACAGTGCCACAATTTCAAAGTGTGACAATCTGAAAATCTTTAATTATTATGAAGTATTATGTAAAACAAATATATATTCTGAAATAAAAATAAGTTTACCTTAAAAATGAACATCAAGCAAGCACAGAACTTACTATAGAGATTACATTTGCAGATTTTTTGGTATTTCTCAAGTTAAGAGTCAAAGAAAATGAGATGAATGGGATTTTCTCACAAATAATTCCATACATTAAAACTACAATTTTAATAATTAATGCTTTGATCATGTCATGCCAGAAGGCAGACACCAGGAAAGATCCATGAAAATTCAGAATTTCATTAATTTCTGCAAATATGACAAGACTTTCTAAACCCCCATAAGATTTAATTATTATTTGTTTAGGATTCAATTGCAAATGACTCTAAGTAAGGTACATTCCAAATTGATAGTATTTTTTTTTAAATGTAACAACATAATATAAATGCAAATAATCATAATGATCTCCACCCACATCACATTGAAGAATATCATTTTCCACAATAAAATTCATTCTGCAGGGTGGGAACCCATCTTATATCAATCCCCAGAAAATAGCCAGGTTACCAGCTATTCTGGCGGACTGCCAACACATAACAGGTTCTCCAGGAGAAAGGACAAAAATCCCCTTTACGTAAACAGAACTGTGCCTCTCTAGTTTCCACTAATACTTGCAAGTTTAAATTGCATTTCTTTCATGCTTTTTAAAATCCAACTAGCTAGAATATTGCAATGAACAACTGAACAGTTTGTAATTCTACTCTTCATACTACTCATGTCGTTTCAAATGAAAATCAAGCTGTACCTTGAAAGGAGATTCCAGAACTTTGTAGTTTATAAAATAAAAAGGTCTCATGCCCTGCTCCTGCAGAGAGATGTTTTCATAAGCAAATCCCAGAGAGAGCTTCTCTAATTATTTAAACTTAGAACATATGATTGAATTTAGACAGTGGTAGATGAACTCTAGTCCATATCTCTGAAAATATTTATTCTCATGATTCTTCCGTTGGAGTGCCCCATATGTGCCCCACACAAAGGCTGCTGTTGGATTAGTTTACAAGATCATTAATGATTTAAAAATAATTATATCAAGGGAAACTGAAATGATCATGTTTTGACTCATAGTTCAACCATAACTCAAGAGTCCTTCTTATGTTTTCAATCAGCATCAAACTAGAAATTCAGAGGACTATCTTTCCACTAGTTGACACTTCTATTCAGTTATTCCTATATTTATTAAGATGTTCTTTCACACAATATTCTAACTCAGTGCAAAACTTAGAAATAACAGAACTGAAACAATAAACAATATATTCATTTCACTTCTCTCAGGTTTTTGAGACAAAGATGCAACAGCTGTTACAGCTGGAAAATAATTATGAAGAAAATATATTTAAGATATTTATATTGCCACCCAATTTCTCAGATTCTCTAGGCAATACAGAAAGAAACAAAAACATGAAAGCTAAAACAAAACAAAGTAAGAGGAAATGTACTAGATTCCAAAAGCATTTGAATAGAAGGTTGGTAAGCTGAAGGAAATAAGAAATAAGAAACACAATCCTTTTTAGTCAACATGCTTTCATATCAGTAATGTTTCTTGTGCATTTAATGGATGACCATGTGTTACCCAAATATATAAAATCAGTATTTGATCTTCACCACAGTTAACCAAATATAATCATCTCAATTTTTTATGCCAATCCCCTGCAACTTGATCATCTCCAGATGTATGGGGTTCTCTTAATTCCCAACCTGCATGCATATTAAGAATTAATATAGCTGTTGTTCAACAGACTGGCAAAGATGGTTCTACGCCAATACTTATTGGACACTGAAATCCACACAAATAATGCACTAAGGAAGAAAAAGTGTGTGTGCGTGCGTGCCTGAGAGAGTCTCTGCTTCTTGCTCCAACTTCATTAGTCACAGAAATCCCACTTGTGGCATTCCTCTAATTAATGTCCTACTTACATGTGTTTCTAGTCTAGCTTTAAAACAGCAGAAGGCAGAGATAGATTTTACAGTTCAAATTGTGCATTTGAAGAAGAAAAAAAGGGGGGAAGAGAAAAGAACCGCAACTTGGTTGCAGAACATCGTGTCAACATATATATTTAAGTTGTATCTAAACTGTTTAATGATTCACAACATCATGGGCTACCTCAGTGCAATCAAGGGAATTACCTTATCCTAGTACTAATTATTTTTCCACCCACCTCAGCACTGTCAACTCTGATGGCAGCAGCTTTCCAGAATCTCCATTTTTCCTTCACCCACTACCTAGTCCTTTTAATCAGAGATGTCAGGCATTCTACCCAGCATGCAAAGTGTGTGTCTACCACTGACATATTTTTTCTTCTAAAACAGGTCCAAGTAGCACTTGGACCCACTTCTTGGGAAACTGCTCCAAACTTTGCTTCTGCATGCTTTCCCTTAATCCTAATCTTCACACGGTGCTAAGAGCTCCATATATAGAATTGTCCATGGTTTTAATAGCCATCATGGTGAGAAAGTAAGAAATTTGGACCCAGGGCCAAAAAACTGGGAGGAACAGAGTTAACACTTTATCCTTGTTCTATGTTCCTAACTAAAGCTGTCCTCTCTCAAAAAGCAGAAAACAGAGATTCCTGTAATACTTATCCATTTTTGCCTTAGGTGACAAATGATGCAGAGGATGGGGGAGTTTTTCAAGAAAAAGGTTAAATCTTGTACCACTCTTATTATGATCCAAAGCTGAATCCTCCACCTCATAAGCAAGCAAGAGTTAGCGGCTAATAAGACTTTTATGTGACAACAAAAACCTATTTATGTGTTTTCACCTTAGACTGAAGTTAGACTTCATAAATCAAAGATATAAATAGGGATGGGGGAAGTTATGCATTTTATAATAAGAATTCAGTAAACTGTTTTCTCTGTTCACGTGTTTAAAGTCTGCAGATTGACTGGAAAAATGACTTTTTCCCAAGACTAGGAAAAATGTAGCAACTGGAAATACTTTGCTATGCAGCTTTCTGGTCTACCTCATCTCTGAATGATATTCTTGTGAACATGCAGCCAGGCTTGTTCTGTGGTAACTTGAAACTCTTCTATTATTACCTAACTTCAAATACTAGCAAAGTCATGGCAGTTTCATCATATGCTTGGATGCTAATCATCATCATGAGGCATGCAACATGTTCACTCATAGCTACCCTTGCTATCACCACTGGAGTATTTTCCTGGAGTTTACCAAAAGCAATTTACTATGCCTCTTTGAGACAAAAGTGTTGATAGTATTCATGAGAAACAAAATAATCACCCCACATGAGCACATTTTTTCTGGATTTCAGAAGTACCTAAGACCTCTTTAGACATTCAAACATTTGGAAGTATGGAAGGTGACCAGGATGTATTAAGGCTGTGCCCATTTCACCCACAACCTCTGCCTGCTTGACACAAATGGAAATTTAACTCTTTGTCAGAATGTGGAAAGAGTTTCACAAATAAAAAAAAAAGCTGCTAAAACCATATTCCTAAATGGTGCAAAACTGTGTTAAGTTCCTTGTGGCTCAGTTCTCCTTCAAACCTTCCAGGTAAACAAAGAATGGAGAAAGCTGGAAAATTCAGGGCTTCAGATCATCATCATCATCATGCCTTTTTAGCAGTCAACCAGACATTAATGCAAGGAAATCAGTTACACATTTTCAGTGCTTTTAGGGGGAGGACATACCAAATATGACTTCCCATCCAAAATATGGTTCAATATTTGATTTGATGGACTGATATTCCAAATTCAAAACAAAAAAGGGAATCCGTTAAAATCTAGACCACCATCAACCATGGAAGCCTACTGGATGAATTTGGCCCAGTCATTCTCTCTCAACTCAAACTACCTCACAGGGTTGTTGTTGTAGTTGTTGCACTGGGGAAAAATATGAGCAATATGTTATACCTACTTGATCTCCTGAATGAAAGGCAGGATACAAATCAAATGAATGTTTGTAATAGTTTGTAATGTTTGGGGTTTCCCCATTCTCCTATTTACTGATGCATTAATTTCAATAGACAAAAAAGAAAAGAAAAATACCGCAAGAGGATGCAATGAAAGGTTGGGGAGAGAATGAATCTTTTGCCCTGGATCTGTCTGAGGCTTAAGATGCTGCATTTCATTCTCCACACGTTTATCTTGTTCTATACAACTCAAGTTTAAGAATGCTCACAGAGCACTATATTTAAAAGGGACCAGCAGCCAGGAGAATCTTTTCCAAGTCCTATCATTGTCTTAAGGACTTTTCCTAAACTCCCCATAACTTTTTTTTTCCTTCCCCAGTGCAGAACCACACCTAGGAAATTCCAAATACAGTAATACAGTGGGGCAAAAAAGTATTTAGTCAGCCACCAATTGTGCAAGTTCTCCCACTTAAAAAGATGAGAGAGGCCTGTAATTTTCATCATAGGTATACCTCAACTATAAGAGACAAAATGGGGGAAAAAATCCAGAAAATCACATTGTCTGATTTTTAAAGAATTTATTTGCAAATCATGGTGGAAAATAAGTATTTGGTCAATATCAAAAGTTCATCTCAATACTTTGTTATATATCCTTTGTTGGCAATGACAGAGGTCAAACGTTTTCTGTAAGTCTTCACAAGGTTTTTACACACTGTTGCTGGTATTTTGGCCCATTCCTCCATGCAAATCTCCTCTAGAGCAGTGATGTTTTGGGGCTGTCACTGGGCAACACGGACTTTCAACTCCTTCCAAAGGTTTTCCATGGAGTTGAGATCTGGAGACTGGCGAGGCCACTCCAGGACCTTGAAATGCTTCTTACGAAGCCACTCCTTCGTTGCCCGGGCGGTGTGTTTGGGATCATTGTCATGCTGAAAGACCCAGCCACGTTTCATCTTCAATGCCCTTGCTGATGAAAGGAGGTGTTCACTCAAAATCTCACGATACATGGCCCCATTCATTCTTTCCTTTACACGGATCAGTCGTCCTGGTCCCTTTGCAGAAAAACAGCCCCAGAGCACGATGTTTCCACCCCCATGTTTCACAGTAGGTATGGTGTTCTTTGGATGCAACTCAGCATTCTCTCTCCTCCAAACACGACGAGTTGAGTTTAGACCAAAACGTTCTACTTTGGTTTCATCTGACCATATGACATTCTCCCAATCCTCTTCTGGATCATGCAAATGCTCTCTAGCAAACTTCAGACAGGCCCGGACATGTACTGGCTTAAGCAGGGGGACACGTCTGGCACTGCAGGATTTGAGTCCCTGGCGGTATAGTGTGTTACTGATGGTAGCCTTTGTTACTTTGGTCCCTGCTCTCTGCAGGTCATTCACTAGGTCCCCCCGTGTAGTTCTGGGATTTTTGCTCACCGTTCTTGTGATCATTTTGACCCCACAGGGTGAGATCTTGCGTGGAGCCCCAGATCAAGGGAGATTATCAGTGGTCTTGTATGTCTTCCATTTTCTAATTATTGCTCCCACAGTTGATTTCTTCACAGCAAGCTGCTTGCCTATTGCAGATTCAGTCTTCCCAGCCTGGTGCAGGTCTACAATTTTGTTTCTGGTGTCCTTCAACAGCTCTTTTGTCTTGGCCATAGTGGAGTTTGGAGTGTGACTGTTTGAGGTTGTGGACAGGTGTCTTTTATACTGATAACAAGGTCAAACAGGTGCCATTACTACAGGTAACAAGTGGAGGACAGAGGAGCCTCTTAAAGAAGTAGTTACAGGTCTGTGAGAGCCAGACATCTTGCTTGTTTGTAGGTCACCAAATACTTATTTTCCACCATGATTTGCAAATAAATTCTTTAAAAATCAGACAGTGTGATTTTCTGGATTTTTTTCCCCATTTTGTCTCTCATAGTTGAGGTATACCTATGA
Source organism: Python bivittatus (assembly GCF_059951505.1). NCBI lineage: Eukaryota > Metazoa > Chordata > Lepidosauria > Squamata > Pythonidae > Python > Python bivittatus. Next base: position 28,340,536 of record NW_028277086.1, read on the forward strand.
TGAAAATTACAGGCCTCTCTCATCTTTTTAAGTGGGAGAACTTGCACAATTGGTGGCTGACTAAATACTTTTTTGCCCCACTGTACCTCAGTTCACGAACACTTCTGTTCACGAACAATTCAGTTCACAAACAGCACCGTTCGCAAAATTTTGCTTCCGTTCGCGAACTCCACATCGGGTGACGAACATGACTCGCGGCCATCTTCCCTGCTCTGACACGTGGTTGTGGCTTCCTGTAGGGAGGGGGACTCTCCCTCCAAACAATAACCGCCTCCCCACCCACCTTCCCTTCCTCCACGCCAGAAGTCACCTCAAGCAAGGTTAGTGTTCTCTCTCTTCATACTGTACTGTACTTTGTTTCATATTTTTGTGGTTAAAAAAAAAATACATATGGTTCAGAACGGATTAACCTTATTTACATTGAACCTTATGGGGAAATTTGATTCGGTTCGCGACCAATTCGGTTCGCGACCAGAATCGTGGAACGAATTAAGTTCATGAACTGAGGTACCACTGTAATTGAATTACCCTTACAATCACCTTCACCAATAACAAAACCACCCTGCATCACTGTAATTACAGTATATTTAGCAGCATATTCCGTGATCACTGAAACAGAACCTGTGAGATACAAATGATGTTGGGGCAGAATTTAACAGAACCCAGAATATTATGATATACTGTTCATTATCTGAGTGGCAAGTATGAAATGGGATTATGGGTAGGTAGTTTTCATGCTTCCCAAACTGATGCCACCATTGCATGTTTTCTCTGGCCCCTTTTTATCAGAAATCAGAAACCTCCCTATCTACAGCTTGCATACAATGCCAGACTTCCTTTATCCACTTGCCAAAAAGAAAAAATAAACAAATCTAAGCCAAACCCTGGGAGATTTAGTACTTTCTTACGCCCCACAAAGCATATTCTCTTCTTGATTCATGGCTGAAGCAAAACCAAAGTACTAATGCAGTTTTTAATATAGTTGTACACAAACACACACACATAAGTAAATACCATTTTTCTTGGGTGTATGTTTGCCCACTCAGCATTTCATTTGCAATTATAGCATGATCTACCAGTAATAATCACAATCCCATCTTCAAACTGCAGTACTCTCTCAAACACTTATCATTTTCTTGAGGCTGTAATCAATGCCTGGGTTCAAACATTATATTAAACGTGTGATGAGTGCAGGGTCTGTTTAACTCAGATATTATGGTTTTCAAACCACAGTTCATGAGTTAACACAAAGTGTGAACCTAGCCACTGTAGCTTATTCAATAAATATTGACAAAACAAATGATAGTTAAATGCAATGTATGGGAACACAACCAGTGGACCATACTTCTAATTAGGCATGCATAGAGTTGTACTGCTAAGTCTTGGAGTTCAGGAATCAAAGCATAGGATGGAATCCATGAAACACATAATCTCCAGTCTTGAAGTTTCATCCAGGAACTAAACACAAGCAAACCTGCCTGATATTCCAAGCTTATCGACAAGTCTGGCATCAGCTTATGGGTAGGAAATCTAAGCTGAATTGTTATTGTGCTTTCTTGATTCACCCCAAAGTATCAACTGCTTAATCAGGTCTTTGCCAGCCTGTATATCAAATGCACTTACACACTCTATGCTGGGCAAATTTTGTTCCACACATGTCATGGCATCATCTGCCAGATTATTTACCAATATTTTTAGGATCTGGTAGAAAGCACCATAAATAACTTGTTCATTTTGGAAATTAAACATATAATGGTCAAGCAGGATGCATCCACTGAAGATCAAATATAAGCAGACCCATTTAGCATCTTCTTAACCAACTTTTAAAACAAATTGTTTCAACTAATAATAATTACTAATCTTCCATTAGGTTCCTTATCATAACTACAAGAATATGCTGTATCAGAAATGTAACTGGATATATTATCCATTATCTAGGTCAGGGTTCTCCAAAGTAGTCAACATCAGCCACCAAGGGTCAATGGGACTATCCATTATTGTTATTTTTACTCATAGTACTATTAGTTAAAGTAGTATTTATTACATTATTTTCATATAATAAATGTTTGGGGTCAATGAACAATCTGAAACCTTCACAAAGAGTTTGGGGACCCCAGATCTACGGGCTTTTACTAACAATACAATCCTAAAGTGTGTCTAGAACAGCTTGAAGCTTTTGCCTGCTTTCAATTTTGTAACCAAGACCTGAGATCATCAGTAGCCTGTTTCTACAGTTTTTCTAACACTCTGTGATGTATTGAGACTACAATACCTAGAGTTCCTAGATACTTTTCTCTTTGCCAGAAGTTGCAGTCACCAGATATACAGAGGAGACAAGGCAAGGAAAGGCTTCCCTATCTATTTCTATCAGATTTGCTCCAAGGGTCACTTTTTAACCAGGACTTGAACTTTCCTCCTGATATCCAGCAAAACTTTTGTTACAGTGCACCCTGCTACTCCTTATTTGCAATAGCTACCTTTTGAAACCTCTATATCAGGTAGATTCCTGCACGTATTTGCAATTCTCTGGCAGAAACTCCATTTAATCTACATCAGAAAAGGAAACATCCACCTCTGCAAATTAATCAAAAGACAATTTACAATTCTGCTCTCCATTCTTGTTCCTGGCAAGACATCAGATCATATCAGAAGAAAAGTATAACACACAACTTCATGCGAAGAGAAAGCTAGCACATCTAAGCACCTAACAAATTGTGTGCCATATCCACACAGAGGAAGCCCACTTTCTTTTCTCCCTGTTCTCTGGCCCAAGTCAAAAAGAGCATAAATACAATTTCTGAAAAATAATATGCCCGGTGCTTTAGCCAAATATGTAATTTAACCCTAAGTACAGAGCAGATAACAACCTCACATATTTTGCTTTCATGGCTCCTGAATCTATTTAATATTTTTTGAGTCTGGCACTAAAATGGTTGGCTAACAGGTGGATGTATTCTTATCATAATGCAATGTTAGAGCTGGCATAGAAATAAATATGGATAACTACATGAAAGTTCTAAAGGGAGAACTCTCCACAACACAAATATAAGGTGGATTAACCCTCCCTCCCTGCCCCCAGCATCTTTTGAGAAGAATGATCCATGGAAATCAGTGGGACATATTCCAAAGACACGTTTGGACTGCTGGCTGGGAATTCTGTAGTTGTAACACCAGCAAAGGTGGAAAACACTAGGATCAGAACATGGTGCGTGGTGAGAGTACTGCAGTGCTCAGCTTCTCATTAAAGTGGAATCAATGCTTTTGTTATATTGAAGGTAGCTAGCTGAGCACTATCACAAAGCGGTTCTTATAATATACCATTATATAAATTTAGAACACACGTGACTTCTGCAACTATTTTTAATGGCTAGCTAGGATGTATCTGCCAGGACAGAAACAGCAACTGCTGAGTTCTAATTCTAGATTAGATTTCATCCCAACCAAAAGCACAAACTAGCAATCCAAATGGTACATTACGTGACGTTATATGTTATATAATGGTGATCAATTTAGTTTTAACATACACGGTTGGTTAGTTTCATGCATAAACTCCAAAAAGAACTTATGCCCAAATCAGGTCACTCCAACCATTCCAGATCACTGCCCTACTGATTTGCAAATCTGATCTGCAGAAAGAGGGGAAAGCAGCATTTACTACTCTTTCTGCTATTTTTTTTTTAATAAGGGAATAAGAATCAGCAAAAGAGCCAGTTTGTTGTACTGGTTAAGACATCAGGCTAGAAACAGGGAGACCGTGAGTTCTAGTCCTGCCTGAGGCCCCAAGCCAGCTGGGGGACCTTGGGCCAGTCACTCTCTCTCAGTCCTAGGAAGGAGGCAAGGGCAAACCATTTCTGAAAATCTTGCCAAGAAAATTACAGGGACTAGTCCAGGCAGTTGCCAGGAGTCAAGACTGGCTCGAAGGCACCCCCGACCCCGCAAAAAGAGTCAATAAGTTCAAAACCTGGTCTAGGTCCCCTCAACTCTGTCAGATACTGGAAATTAGTTATGTAAAGGAATTGGGACTCTACGCCATAAATTTAAAACTGAACAGAATAGGACCAAATTTGGTGTGGAGAGAAAGTCAGCAAAACACAGACCTAGGGCTGTGAGAGAAGACAAAATAATCTGAAAAATGAAAAATTCCCCCAAAGCATTCCCATGGGAGACAGTTGGGCTGTGACTCAGAAAGATGGTCACTGCATCATTCTAACCCCTCCCCATTCTTCCCTCCAGGTCACATGACCCAGAACAGATTATATGGAATGCACCTAGTGCTTTCCAGTACACATATACACAGAAATGCACACAGACCTAACACAAAGTGATAAGAGAAAAACACATACAGATACTGCTTATTATTTTGTTAAATAGACACCTGCCAAGGCCAATGCTGGTAAAGGTGTTTGAAAGAAACTATGCTTTGCATGCTTTTTCTACCATTTTTTTAATTCCTATTTTAGCCTTATCATGGATTTCTCATCTTAAATGGCAGGAAACCATGCCTTTAGATTTTGGTAATCATGGTTGGAGTGGGTTTTAGGGCTACAAAAACAGGATTCAAAAGGAATAGATGAGAACTGGGAAGTATTAAATTCAAAACCTCACCCTCTTATCCTGGCCAATCCCAGGAGAGTCCCTTAAGAGCTTTTAAAGTTAGGCCTTTCTGATCTAGGACACAGACCACAACAGAGGCAGGCGAGGGATATCTCAGATTTCCCACTACATATGGCTGGCTGGGGAATTCTGGGAGTTGGAAATCCACACATCTTAAAGTTGCCAAGGCTGAGAAACACAATCAGAATTTTCCTTCCACCCTTGGAGGGTCAAATACAGACAGTCCCCTACTTACGAACTTTCGAGTTGCGAACTTTCACCAATGCGAACAAGATGGACCCGGAAGTCGGGAGAAGGAGGAAAAGGGTTAGTTTCCAGAGTCCCGCAAACTAGCCCTTTCCTGCCTTCTGGGAGGTTGGCTATTTGCATTGGAGTTTACAGCGCGCTTTGAGAGGCTGCCTTCCTCCTGCAAGGCCTCGCGAAGGGCCAGCAGTTTTGCCTCCTGCATAGCTACCCCCTTCACCCAGGGAGCTACTGCTGCCTCTCCTGCCTTGCCTGGCAACAGAGCACCCTGCACCCCACTGGCTTGTCCCACTGCACTCTCCACAGTCTGCGGGCTATCGCTTCTCGCGTTGGCAGAAGACAGGACTTCTCTGCCCACACCACTGCCATGCCTCCTGCTTTTTTTTTTTTTTTTTTACTTTTGACAGTACTTTTTACTTGGTTGGATGTACGAACAAAACGGACTTACAAACAGCCTCTTGGAACCTAACCTGTTTGTAAGTAGGGGACTGTCTGTAATTAATGCTACAGTACTGCCGTGGAGACCACATATTGCACCTTTAGGCTAATACTTTAGTAGTACAATGAGGAACACAATTATCTATTTAAAAACACACCAGTTTCATACTTTTCACTGCTTGCACCTAACCACAGTACAAATATGGCCTGATGAAACCTTTTTTCCTTCCTGCCCTGATGACTTTGCCATCAGCTCATGAGTGAGACAGCCCAACATCATCCTTAATCATACCAGTGTTAAAACAGTGCTTGTCCCCTAAATCCAACATTATCCAAGGGCAGTCTCATTTAAAATAGGTTAGGCTTCACAACTAAACAACTTTAGAGTAAGATTGTCCACAAGGGCATGGTTCAAAAAATCAAGATGGCAGGTATGTAAACAAAACCTCATTCCTTTTTTTATATGCTTTACACGTACATTTTTACATTCATCACATGTACAAAACAGGTAGAGCTTCAATCTTGTGGTTGCAGCTGCCATCTTGACTTTGACATACCCCACCCCCACAGATGCCCTGCCTTGGAGGGAGTCAGTTGACTCTAGTGTCTTGAAACAGAAGGCAGAAAAGAGAACTGATAGAGTTTGGATATTCATTTACTTATATAATTTATATAGCTGCCCATCTCACACAAGTGACACTTCAAGCATGCATGTATAGTTTCACAACTCAATCCTAAAAAGCCAGGGGTTCCATTACTTCCAATTCACTTATACTATGAATAAACCTGGTTTATTTAGAAAGAATGTTAGAATATCTGAAAGACTAGACTAGGGACAGATTGTAATGGAGAAAATCTATCTATGTGGTCACTAGAGTCGAAAATGACTTGATGGCACATAATTAAATTAGGAAGAAGTCCTACTCAGTTGGATTTGTTCAGGATCCTTATGTAAAGAAAGTTGTGCCTTAACAAAGTCAGTATTAGCAGTGCACTAAACAAGATCATAACAAAATTAGATGTGACAATTAGCAGGTAACCTTAAAAGCTGTATCCAAAAATGAGACAACATTCTGAAAACTTTAAACAGAGATAAAAGTTTTCTCTATTACAGTAATTGCTCAAGCCAACTTATTTATTAAACCAACCACAATCAAAACTTCCTAGGAGATATAAAGTTCACATACAAAGCAATCTGGAAGGAGACAGAAGCATTCAAATATAGTTCAGGGGAAGCTGAGGAAACCTTGCAGAAATAAATTTCTCTTCCTGAAAAATAAATTTATGTGGAAAAATAAAAATAATTGGAACGGAAAATAAATTTATGTGGGAACAGCACAAGAAGGATTTCTGGCAGTAAAGCCCTCAGGGTAGCATTTTAAAGCAGGAATGTAGGGCACCACCCATCTGAATGCAGAAATCTTTTAATGTAGGGGTGGGTGAATACATTTAGAATTAAGCACAATAACACAGCATCTTAAATTTAAGATGGGGGCACACAAGACCATTAAGCTCAGTGTTTAAAGTAAGCTCACTCTGAAGCTGATTTCTCCTATGTAAGGATGTGGGAATAGGAAAGGAACCATTTTATAAAGGAAAGAAAGCATTTTCATCCTGGGTAGAGTCACACACTATAATTGTCAAAGGGAGGGTGCACTTCAAATATAGATCCTGACACAATAGCCAAATCCAAGCTCATTGACAAACAACAAAGTTCAGTGCTCAAATTATAACCTTCAGTCACGTGAACAAAGTCAAACAATTCTTACTGTGACAAAAATACCTCTCCAACTGTAGCAAAATTTAAAAATTAAGGGCAAACAATGCCATACAAGTACCAGATTTATAGGCAGTGGCCGTCTTCCAACTTCTACAGCGTATAAAAAAGGAACCACTCAACCAAATAGAAAAGTTAAAGCTCTTCACGTAGTTAAAGAAACTGCTCTCCGTCTAAGATTTTGCAATACGCTGTTACCTTCTGCCCTTCCCCGTACTAACATACTAATGATACTTTTAAGCCGTGGACAACTCCCTGAAACTAAATGTTAAAAGGGTAATTGGTTGATAAAGTCTTTGTACTCTGCTCACGCTCAGGGGCTCGTTTCCTACAGCCAGAACACCTCAGCGCTGTGCTCTTTCACTCTGACTCCGGATTAAGGCCTGATTCTCGAGAAAACCCACCTCGCTTGTCCCGGGTGCCGTGTTTCTTAGCCAGGGCCAGCTCCTTGGCAACCCTCGCTTCCAGGTACTCCTGCTTCTTGGTCAGCATTTCCTCCGTCTCCCGCAGCCGCGCCAAAGCCTCCTGCGGCGTGGGCCCTCCTTTCCCTTTCCCCCTGGAGTAGCCCGACCCCCCGCCGCCCTTGAAAAACTTCTGGATCTTGCTCATCTTCGGTCTGCCGAATCGCCACCGTTTTACGGAAGGCGGCCTTAATTCCTCCAACTCTTTCAGTCTTTCTTCGAGAACTCAACAAGCGACGACCGACACTCTCCGCCTTCCCTAATCTGGTCCGGCCGCGCAAGCGGAGAAACGCCTAAAGGAAGGAAGCTGGCGCGGTTCCCAGGACTGATGGCGGAGCCACGTGACCCACACGCACCTGCGACAGGTGCTGCCAGTGGAAATATGCCCCGCCTTCCCGGAGCAGCATCCGCTGCCGCGCAAGCCCTAATTGCTCGCCTGGGAAGGAAGCCGCGCGCCCAGGAAAAGGAGGTATTGGTGGATTTGCAACGTGAAAAGTCTGGACTTCCTCCTCCAGCTGGAACATGCCATCCCGAGCTCTCACAAACTCCTGGCCCCGAGGTTTGGATAAACATTGATGCATTCTTGGCATACGTGCAAAAGCGCGTTATTCCAGAGCTGAGCAGTACTTTGAGAGTTTGCTGTAACTGACAGAAAGTACAGTCCTTAGTTTCAAACTCCATTTATTATTGTTGCATTTTTACTTTGAGCCACTGAACGTGGGGTAAAAGTCCAACATTGCTGGTTAGCACTGCTTACACACACACATCCAGATTGCTGCGTAACTACTTGTGGTATAAAGCCCTAACATTATAACTGAAAATAAAACTTGATTGCTATAAGGATAAAAGGGGTTATGGCCTTCAAAGTCAGTCTTCAGGGAGATATTGACTCGAGAGTTAAAGCTTTATGATGGGTGTAACTACTTTACCAGTTGTCGGTAGGCTAGTAATATAGTCTGTCTGGCTTCCATAGAGGAGGCCACTTTAAGATAGTTGAATACATAGCAAAGACCATGAAACACTGTTAGAATTAATGTGTTTTAAAGTGCAAGAAAAATGATTTATAACATTTTATAAGAATTATAGCAATGGAAAACATTTTAAGCCATAAGGAATTCAAAATAAATCATCCCAGACAGATGTCTGTCCAACCTCTGCTCGAATATTTCCGCAAAAGGGAACTCACTACTTTATCAAACTGCTGTTACAGTAACCAAGTTTTTTTTTTCCTAACATTCAACTGGAATGTGTTTTCCTATAACTTTATTATTTCACATTCTGTGTTCTGAAATAATGAATAACAGCTTCTGATGTTCTGTGCACACTTTGAAAAAATGTGCTCTACACCTTTCATTAGACAGCACCTCTCCGCTATACATTGAAACAGACCAATGTTTTCAGGTTTCCGTGGAGATTACGCTGCTTTAAAGTGCCACTTTAAGGAGTCGAGTCATAATGCAGTTCTTCAAAGCAACAACATATATTTAGGCTGCTTTGATGCAAAGTAGAGAGCTGCTGGGCTCACAAGAGATCTGAACCATTTCTTCTAAATTATTTTCAAATAATAGTTTTATATCAATTTCTAGTCCACTGAACATCTGTTATGCCTATTTTTGCACCTATTCCAGTAGCTTCTCTAAATCTTTCTTAAAATGTGGTATACAGAACTGAATGCAATACTGCATTCACCTGAAATTTGACCAGTACCTAATATAAAAGAACTCTTCCCACTATTTAGAAACTATACTGTACTTCTATTGAGGCAGCCATGCTACACTGCTGATTCGTATTAAATTTGTGACCAGCTACAATCCCAAATTCTTCCCTCTCACATATGCTGTTAACAAGCCAAGTATCTGCTTGTTAACAGATAAAATAAAAACCTATCCCTTTTTGTCCAAGTGACTTTGAATGTCAACTAAATTTCGTTTTTTTAAGCTCACTTCTCTAATCAAGATTATTGTGAGTTTTGTTTCTGCTTTCTGAAGTATTACTATCCTCAGTTTTGTATCATCTGCAAGCATTCCTTCCACCTCCTCATCCAAGACATCTATGAAGATGTTGAAAAACAAAAGGGTCAGGATTGAACTCTGACATCATCACTTGATACCTCATACCATTTAATCTGCATGTACCAATAGAGGCGAATATATGCAGCTCAGGGTCAAACTGTGGCATCCTTGGGGTTCTCTGAGCTTGGTTCTTTTCTTGCAAATGTTTCATTACCCGGCTAGGTAACATCTTCAGTGCTAAAATGGGATGGGGTTTGTTCTCTATTTATATGCTGTGGCCTGCCTTGCCAGTGCTGGTAGGGGTGGGGGTTTTGTTTTGCTCCTCTGGTAGTTCCTTGAATATCTGTTATGCCTATTTTTGCACCTATTCCAGTAGCTTCTCTAAATCTTTCTTAAAATGTGGTACACAGAATTGAATGCAATACTGCATTCACCTGAAATTTGGCCAGTACCTAATATAGTAGAACTCTTCCCACTATTTAGAAACTATACTGTACTTCTATTGAGGCAGCCATGCTACACTGCTGATTCGTATTAAATTTGTGATCAAGCCTATGTTTACTGCTTGATTGTGTGCCTGGTGGTAGCCTTTGCTTATCTGGGTGATGATTCTGGTGAGGTGATCTTCTGGTCTTTTGTCTCTTTTGAATAATATGTAGATGTTGTTTATCTCTATGCATCTGTTAATTGCTGCCTTGTCTGAATACCAGGTTTCCAAGAATTCTCTTGCATATTTGGATATCTGCATATACATAATCTGCATGTGTCTATAATCTCAATTTGTCACGCACAGTAATTTAGCTCTGAGAGAGGAACCTGTTAATTGTCATTAGTATTTAAAATAATACTCAGGGCAACAGTTTCTTATTGAATCATAAGTTCATTTCATGGTTTGTCAGAAGTAAATGGGAGACCACTAAGAAATCCTAAATTGTAGTCTAGAATGGGAAGTTGAAAAATCTCCAGAAGGAAATACAAAATCCATTCCCTGTTGTTGCTGGGAAAACTAAATGGATTATTCATGAAGTCACCAGGAGCAGAGGTCCAACTGAGAGAGACTTTGTTTAACTTCTACTGAAGTCATCGCGTTGTACTTGGCGCTAACACGGGCAAGATCAGGTTTAGGCTTAGGTTTAGGCTTAGGCTTAGGTTTAGGCTTGAGCTTGATCAAAACGCAGATACCGAAAAACAAGCTGCAGCACCCTCAGAACGCTTTCTCACCCCATTCGGAACTCTCCACGCACAAGCTCCACCCCTCATGGTGACGTCAGACGCGATCCCGCCTCCCTTTGGGTTTCAAGCGACTGGGAAAGGGGAGGGGGGAGGAATGAAGACTTCAGTGGGCCAGGAAGAGGGTGGCGGCGCGCGCATGCGCCGTTGGAAAACATGGCGGAGTTGGATATCGGGAAGCACTGCGGGGTGGAAGAGTGTAAACAGCTCGGTAAGAGCGTTTTGCTGGGAAGTTCAAGTTAAGAGACTCTCGACAGAAGAGTGGCCGGCCGGGAGCAGCTGGGGGAAGGCGTGGGGCTCCGACCCATATAGTATCCCGGGAGCTGGCAACTCTTACGGCGAAGCATTTTTGCCTCTGAATTGGCCGGCTGTCACCGTGGGAATTTCAGGGTCAGGCGAGTCCCACCCTTTGTTTCGTGCGCCTACCTTTCCCACGAGCGCTGTTCGAGTGTAAACCAGAGTGCCGGGGCTCTTTTCCTTTTTGTAGCCTCTGTCAATAGCCTTTGCTTGCCAGACCAACCTAACCGCCAAGGCAAGAGTGGGCGATCAAAAAGACGAGCCTCGAAGGCGGGCGGCTTTCTGTGAATGTGCCTGCCTGTTAAGTGCAGCTGAGAGGCGTTTGTGGTTATGAATGATGGTGAAAAGCAAATTTCTTTTAAAAGAAAATGTTACAGTGACCAGACATTGTATGACTTGATGTCTTTTATACTTAATGTTTTAAACATAGACTTGAAGAACAAAGCGAACTTTGCCTATCTTCAGTACACTCAGATGTGTTCATGGGTCTACCATACAAAATTCCACTTCCTAAATTTGCTTCCATCTTAATAGCTTAATTTAGGGGGTATGAAAAATCTATTTTGTCTAACTGCTGCCACTATTACTGTGATCTACTGAAAATCATCCAAAAGTTGATTAAAAGCAAAGCACTTGTGGGCCAGAGGTGTGTATGAAAAAGGAACAAGGAGAGAAAAAGTTTTATACACACATATATATTTGACATTGTAATCCTGCCTTTCTGCAAAATATGTTCCAAATTTCATTTACATTTATCGTAACATATTATTATTTAGTATTGTTTTAAACTAATTCTGTTTTTTTCAATATGTGCTTTTATATTATTATTGAAAATCCTCTTGGTGGCTCTTTATTAGATGTATATCCTGCATGTCCTTCAAGGATATACAACACTCCCTCCCTGCAACAACCACAACCCTGTGATAATTTAACACAGGGACTATACAGCTACTGAAATATGTTCTTGTAACTGTAGAAAGATAAAAAAAATTAAAAACTCAGATGAATTGTTTTCTTACCAATGCTCTTATTAAACCATGCAGGATTGAAACGCTGATTATCTTTAATTTTTTGTTCTTTGAAAACACTAAAGACAAAGTCATAATCTAATGCAGTTAAACTGCATTTTCTGTTAGTAAATTGTTTTAGTATAAGGATAGTATACGTCACTGTATTCTATGTCACTGGGTTTGTTTTTTTTTCAATTTTTTTATTGCAATTCTTTTAACCTGATTTACACATGCTGGGTATGTATACTGCTCAGAATTTATAATTACTGAAGCTTCTTTAAAACCAATGAATTAAAAAAAATTAAAATTCATTAAAAAAGTATATTTAAGCATACCTAGTTCATTGCTGCAGTTTGGCCTCATGTTATTCCATTCAGTGTATAAATTGGCCAGCAAGGTGGTCATATGGAGTATTATCTCCCAACTTACCTTTTATCAGTATGATGATTATATCTATCAAAGAATGCATCTGTAATTAATATATTGTTTCTTTTGTATTAGATTTCCTCCCTTTTGTCTGTGATGGCTGCTCAGGAGTTTTCTGGTAATTATCTTATTAATTATTAATAATACCATTTTGGATACTAATAATAGTCTAACAATATACACTCTATATTTAGAGATCTGGAACAGAACTGTAGAGGAAATATTGGAGAAATGAGGGAGGAAACAGAATAAAATTTAAGGAATAAATATTACGTTGCATTATTTCATTTTATGCTGTGCTTAAGAAAGACTAAGTCACTCTTTCTTATAATAGTCCTATATTATTGCACATATTGATGACATATTGTCTTTGTTTCTGTAAAACTTTTAAGTATTCAACACAGAAGTCGGCCTGCTCATGGTTGTTCTGAGGTAAGATAATAATTTGTAACTAATTTGTCACAAGCTACATTTGTGAACATTTTAGCTAACAGAGAAATTCAGATTCTTTACATTTGTTTGGAATATCAAGTGAGGAAATTATTCTGAATTAGGCTGTTGTGAACATAGCCTAAAACCTTTTCTGTCATCAGAGCAGCTAAAAGCAGTTTTCAGATTAGCCTCAAAATGTTTTTCTGCTGCTTTGTGGCTAATCCAGTCTTAAGGGATTGCATAGATTTTTAAAAGATGAGTTTGCAGATTCGAATTTAAAATTTTAAATACAATATTTGTAAGGATTTAAAATGTAATGTTGATTAGCTGAGATTAGCTACAGATCTGAGATCAGTACCATTTCCCTGGGTGCCTGTTAGATACAGCAATTCAAATTTTAAGAGCAAATGGGGTTTTGGAGCAAGTATGAGCAGCTTCTTAAATCAAACATTTTTTATCTTAATTTTAAAATTTGTTTTAAGCTGCCCAGAGTTGGTCTGAATAGGGTGGCCATATAAACAGAAGGAAGAGAAGAAAAACAAAACATGTTTTCCAGGATTGTGCTGCAGCAGTGGAGGGCAGCCTCACAAGGACAAGAAAAGATGCTACTACTTTAAGGAGATGCCAGTAGATGCTACATAAGTGCCCTGAAGCATCTTTTACCCATTCATTTCTAAGGACCGGTGCACAGACTAGTCCATATGATGCTTGAGAAGCTGAGTCAATGACTTATCAATCATCTGTCAGCTCCTGTCATAGTCCCATCAGGAGCTGCAAGCCAGGCAGTTTCCCAAAAGTGTCATCTCACCTTCCTCCTGCACCCAAGCCACCATGGCATCTTACCATTATCCCCTGTGTCCTTCCAAATATGGGCCAGCTGGAATTTTTTTAAACAAAAGGTTTTTTTTTCCCTCTGCAAATGCAAGGAGGGAGGAATGAATGGGTTGAAGGTAGGATATTAGTTGGCTGCCTTTTTAAATTATTATTAGACTTTCCTGTTGACCAGCTGAGGGAGCTGTGGCCAGCAACTCCGGTGGACAGAGCGCAGCAGGGAGCACAATTGCCAGGGAACTGCTCTAAAAAGTAAGAAGGATAAAGCCAGAGGCTGTGAAGAAGTGACCTGCCTTAACTACTTTTAAAAAGATCTGTTTTGGCTATTCAGTCTAGTTATGGCTTGTGTTTGTCTTGCAAAGAGCTATTAAGTTTAGTTATACTCCTGGTTTGTAGGATAGGTGTGCAAATTATTTTGCTGGCTCTCATGTAACCAGGAGAACGAGCATCTAAAGCAAAGGGTTGACTGCCATAATTTGGCATTATAGCTAAACTGAGCTATTTATTTCCTCTCAGATTTTTGCCATCAGGTTGTTTAAATAGTGTGTATTTAGTTTAAACTATGAACTTTTAATAATTTAATTTCCATGTATAATTTGATATTTGAAATAAATAAGACTATAAATTGTATTTTTTTAATTCACTTAGGCAAATCTAAAAAACAAAAATATGAAACTGGATTATCACAAATCTTTTTTGTGCACATATAAAGGTTGTGATGGAAGAGAACTTGTACCTGTCTCATGTGTTTACTGTGAAAAACAATTTTGCTTAAGGTGAGCAAAGGAAATGATCTAAACAAATCTTATCCTACTGATTTGTATCGTGCCTAGTGAATATTTGGCAGTCTATTATTTTCAGGCACCGTCATCAGTCAGACCATGAGTGTGAGAAACTAGAAATCCCTCAAGCTCGTATGGCTGTCACTCAGCAGTTGATTAAAGACATTGTAGGTAAGTGCAGAAAGGTTTTTTAAAATATCATTTTCTGTAATAGAATGTTCAGAACTCAACATTAGAATAGAGCACACATCCAAGGATGTTAAAAGGAAATACAAAAGCACTCATACTCTTCAGCTGAATAAATCCTGCTTCCAAGGAATTGCAGAGATTAAGCTGCACTCTGTAACCTCAGTTCAATACAATGGCAATTTGTAGTCTTCTTGCTGACCTGAAGGGCATACTGTAGCAAAGCAGTGCACTGAATTTGTACTCCACTTTTACATTTTTCCAAGTATGCCCAGAATTATAAGCCCTGTATGGTATATTTACAATATAAAGATGACATTAGAGGCTGGAGTTTGTTTTGCAGCATGTCAGTTTCCCATTTACTTTAAAAAAGAAAGCTAACAAATGAACACATGGGATGTTGAATCTGGCATGTACCAAGATAGATCATCTCTGGGCACTTGGGTCTCCATGAGCATCATGTTCCCTATCTTTGTAATAATATATTGAAACCTGTGCAAGAATAGATCATTATATAACATAAAGCATTTTTTCAATAAAGTTACTACTGTCCCACAATATTTTATATTAAAATGATTGTCTGCACAGTACCACAGAAGCAAGTTTCTTTTCACATACTCAGGAATTCCTGAGCATCTCTGCCTTTAGATTTTGGTGCTGTTTTTTGGTGCAGTCACACATTTTGAATATTGGCAACTATCAGGATTTCAGCATCAGAGAAGAGGCTGCATCTTAAACACACAAGCAGGGGGAGGCAGCACATTCTCCCTAGACACTGCACTTAACTTTTAGGAAAAAAAGGGACAGGTAATTCAGCACGGTGAATGTCTGTATATTCTTCAGATTCCAAAAAAGAAGCCACTGCAATTAAAAAATGCAGAGGAGCCAAGAACCCTGAAACAGCTGCAAAAGTAGCCCTGATGAAACTGAAAATGCATGCCTGTGGGGAGAAGTCTGTGCCACAGGTAAATCACACTTATTCATCTGCAGACAAATAGATTTCTGAACAGCTGCAGTATTCATTCATTCATTCTTAATGTTTTTCTCTAATTCTGCAATTAAATTTGTTTTCAGGGAGGTGGGGGACAGTGTTGCTTATCTGCAAGATGTAGATTAACTAAAGTGAAGGAGGAAGGTGGAATTTGTCTTAAAATTACAGCTACGGAATGGGAAATTTCTGAACTGATAGAAAAATGCAAGAGTTCCTGTCAGAGCAATAAAGGAAATGGAAACATTTGACTAGAAACTAATATTTTAACATTGCACTTTGGCTTTTTCTCTTATAGACAGAGAGAATCTATTTCCAAGTATTTTTACCTAAAGGAAGTAAAGACAAAAGCATGCCGATGTTCTTTTGTAGTAAATGGAGCATTGGCAAAGTAATAGATTCTGCAGCTTGCTTAGCAAGCCTTAAAAACGACAACAACAAAACCACAGCCAAGGTAAATCAATTAAAGCAATACTGTGGGAATTCCAAATATTTGATTTAGGAGCAATTAACCTTTTCCCCTCTAATTTTCAGAAATTAAGACTGTGCCACACAGCATCTGGAGAAGCCCTGCCTTTGGATCACACAGTGGCATCATGGATAAACTGTAAAGACTCTCCGTTATATAATGGTGGAAATGTAATCCTGGAATACCTTGATAATGAAGTTGAATTTTTAGCAGATGCAGATTCTTATGTATAGTAATTATGGAAGATATTGCATTTGTAATTATCAGATTGAACACAAGAGACTCTGTTTTGCTAGCTCTGTGGTGTAAGAGTGATTTCTCCTAAGAAACGTGAATTCAATTTAAAAAGGGGCCTATATCAACATTTAGCCCGTTGTCTTCCAAAGTGGGCAAATACATTTGTCATACACGCATATTCATCAGTTGTTGCTCTCTGTCCCATAAACTGAGAATTGAGTTCAGATTGACAGTTACTAAACTGTCTGCCTGTGGTGCTTAATCTGTGCTGTTGCATTCCTACATGTAGGTTATTATAAAGTTAGTATCCAAATACAGCAGGGTGATTGTGTTATCTGCCTGCTGTTCTCTGAACCAGTTAAAATAAATGATGTTGAAATAAAACCCAAAGGGAGGATTATGTAGTGGTAGGTTATGCCATTTTCATCACACAACTTTGCCTATTTGCAGTCTCTTGCTGCAAATCATCTTGAAAAAGAGATTTTAGCAAAGGGATGATAGTTAGGGACTAAAAGATTCCCACCAGGTATGGAAATATATGATAATTCCAGTTAAAAAGAGTACTTTGATAAGTATTGCTCGCTCTACTCCTGTGACCCAGTTGATGGAGAGTGAATCATATATGCAATTCCCATAGCAGTAGCTTTTTTATTACAGAATGCAACTACGGAAGCCACATTCTTCAGTAACTGTTTCAGCCAAAAGGAAAAGTTTTATTTGCACAAATTCTTCAAGTACATCTGTATCTCATTTGTTGGAGGACAGCAATCTAGGCTCTACTGAAGATTCTGACAATGCATTATGCAAAGTCACTCATAGATGTTCTTTTGGAATTTTTATATTATTTACAGTATTTTGAAATCCACACTGCATTCACTGTACCAGTGTTTCTCAACCTTAGCAGCTTTAAGATGTGTGGAGTTCAACGCTGGATGGGAATTCTGGGGGTTGAAGTCTACATACCTTAAAGTTGCTGAGGTTGAGAAATGCTGCACTATACTGACTTACATACAGTGGGGCAAAAAAGTATTTAGTCAGCCACCAATTGTGCAAGTTCTCCCACTTAAAAAGATGAGAGAGGCCTGTAATTTTCATCATAGGTATACCTCAACTATGAGAGACAAAATGGGGGGAAAAATCCAGAAAATCACATTGTCTGATTTTTAAAGAATTTATTTGCAAATCATGGTGGAAAATAAGTATTTGGTCACCTACAAACAAACAAGATGTCTGGCTCTCACAGACCTGTAACTACTTCTTTAAAAGGCTCCTCTGTCTTCCACTTGTTACCTGTAGTAATGGCACCTGTTTGACCTTGTTATCAGTATAAAAGACACCTGTCCACAACCTCAAACAATCACACTCCAAACTCCACTATGGCCAAGACAAAAGAGCTGTTGAAGGACACCAGAAACAAAATTGTAGACCTGCACCAGGCTGGGAAGACTGAATCTGCAATAGGCAAGCAGCTTGGTGTGAAGAAATCAACTGTGGGAGCAATAATTAGAAAATGGAAGAGATATAAGACCACTGATAATCTCCCTTGATCTGGGGCTCCACGCAAGATCTCACCCCATGGGGTCAAAATGATCACAAGAACAGTGAGCAAAAATCCCAGAACCACACGGGGGGACCTAGTAAATAACCTGCAGAGAGCTGGGACCAAAGGCTACCATCAGTAACACACTACACCGCCAGGGACTCAAATCCTGCAGTGCCAGACGTGTCCCCCTGCTTAAGCCAGTACATGTCCGGGCCTGTCTGAAGTTTGCTAGAGAGCATTTGCATGATCCAGAAGAGGATTGGGAGAATGTCATATGGTCAGATGAAACCAAAGTAGAACGTTTTGGTCTAAACTCAATTCGTTGTGTTTGGAGGAGAGAGAATGCTGAGTTGCATCCAAAGAACACCATACCTACTGTGAAGCATGGGGGTGGAAACATCATGCTTTGGGGCTGTTTTGCTGCAAAGGGACCAGGACGACTGATCCGTGTAAAGGAAAGAATGAATGGGGCCATGTATCGTGAGATTTGGAGTGAACACCTCCTTCCATCAGCAAGGGCATTGAAGATGAAACATGGCTGGGTCTTTCAGCATGACGATCCCAAACACACCGCCCGGGCAATGAAGGAGTGGCTTCATAAGAAGCATTTCAAGGTCCTGGAGTGGCCTAGCCAGTCTCCAGATCTCAACCCCATGGACAACCTTTGGAGGGAGTTGAAAGTCTGTGTTGCCCAGCAACAGCCCCAAAACATCACTGCTCTAGAGGAGATCTGCATGGAGGAATAGGCCAAAATACCAGCAACAGTGTGTGACAACCTTGTGAAGACTTACAGAAAACGTTTGACCTCTGTCATTGCCAACAAAGGATATATAACAAAGTATTGAGATGAACTTTTGATATTGACCAAATACTTATTTTCCACCATGATTTGCAAATAAATTCTTTAAAAATCAGACAATGTGATTTTCTGGATTTTTTCCCCCATTTTGTCTCTCATAGTTGAGGTATACCTATGATGAAAATTACAGGCCCCTCCCATCTTTTTAAGTGAGAGAATTTGCACAATTGGTGGCTGACTAAATACTTTTTTGCCCCACTGTATTTAATTTTGATGTTAGCTGGATTTGCAATCCATTAAATGGTTAAAATGTCAATAGAACAATATGATTCTGTCTTACTAATTGTATCAACTGTAACAATTTCATTTATTTCAACCCTGAGTTTTATTTGTCAAAGATATTTAAAGTGATGCAATTAATATTTTCAGACAAGAATACTACTGGAGGAAAGTGATACTATTACAGTCAATTTGCAATTCTGTCAGCTACAGAAGCAGAAATATTTCTGTATAAGCTGTGTGCAGTCATATGAAAACCTGGAATGACTGAGCCAGTTGTTTCCTATAAATTACATACTATGTTAAAATATTCCAAATATATTTCCTTTCGTTATGGAAAAGGCATTTGGAATTTGGCTCAAATGAGTGATAGGTGACATTGTAGGAGATTTACCATGGAGCACATTTGGCCAATCCAATACACGATATAAATATGCCGATGTTTCTCAAAAGCAGGAAAACAAGTGAATCACAATGTCCAATGTTGAATATACACCAGTATATATCTTTAAACATTAAAACGCTAATTGCTAATAGGCAGTTTGAAAAGGTACCGTGTTGAAACACATCGATAACACACGAAGGATTAACTACTTTGGGTTATATATTAAAGTAATATAAGAGCGGGGAAGGAAGACATGACAGATATGACCGGTCAGCTCCTACACCTATTTTTATTTTGTTTTTAATTTTAGAGCGAGACCATGTCCAATGCTGTTTTTTCGTAACTTTCTATTGAAATACTTTTTACAATCATAAAGAATATCACCCCTTCTTCTGCCCGCCGTTTATCTCCGCTGTCTTACCGCTCACACGCCTGATATAAATGAAATGCAACTTCAGAACAGAATTAAGCAATTAAAGGTGCAAAAAGGATATAAAGAAAACAGACCTATGTATCGAAACGGGTTTTTTTCCCTGCGCACCCGAGCTTCATACTTCCAAGCAGAGTACAAATTATCTACCTTGCCCATTTGCTTTGCCCGACTGAGGCCGATATGCGCGTGCGAATTCGAAACTTCCGAACGTGCCCGTGTTTCGTTCCGTTCCGCCACGCCACGCCCTCGGCCAAATGCGCGCAGGAACAAAGCTTCATTTGCCCGGCAAAGCTTTGAGCGTCTCCCCGCGGCATTTCGCCGCGCCCCCACGAACATCCGAACTCTCGGCAACCAATAGAAGTGCGGCTCCTCGCACGAGACCGCTCTCGCTGTCTCACCCGCGCACCGCCTCGATCGATCAGACAATGGCAGCGGCGGCGTGGGAGCAGAGGACGCCCTTCAGTCTCTGCCACGCCTGCGCAGTGGGTTCTGCTGATGCCGTGCCTAGTCAGCCGGCTTTGCCAGTACCGGTAGCTGCTGCAAAGATTTGGCCTCCTAACGGTAAGTCCCGGGCCTGGCGAGATTGCCTGCTCGTAAGTGCTGATCTGTAGCCCTGATTTAATTCTAGGGTTTCTTTTTTCTTTCTCCCAACTCTTTCTACTGCTTTGACACAGCAGCTCGTAGGGTTCAGAGGCAAGTGCGTTCCAACACGCTAAGAACTGCCTTATCACGGTTGTATGTATGTGAAGGTTGAGAGCCCTGGCCCTTAGAAAATCCGACGTCACCCTTCTCCGGACAGATCCATTAAATACGCAAGTCCAGATAACTGCAGCCCTAATTTGTGAAGTGGTATGGTGTTGTGTACTCTTATTCAAACAGCAGCAAAATGAAACAGGAAGAGCTAAATGTGTGCAGATTGTATACCTTTTTTTTTAAAACTCTCAGAAGCTTCAGATATGCTTCTTGGATGCTGGAGCTGCGATTCAGCATAGATGCCCCACCACTCCTTTTCTAAATGTGTCCTGAAGGCCCGGCAGCATGTATTTGGAAGTAGGTACTGAAAAGGGATGGTTTGATGTGCCACTTCCACTTCGAAGAAAATTTACACATGGATTAGGTCAGACAGTCAGATAGTAAATGACAGGGGAAGGGCACAAAGGACCCTCCCCAGCCAGTAATAATCTCTCCCTTTCCAAGACCACCACCTCTGCTCCAAGAGAAAAGCAGGAAGTATTGAAAGACAACAACCATTACTCCAGTTCCCCCCTCTTGCTAACCTTATGTGGCTAGGGGAAGGTGAGGAAATAGAAAAACTGACAGTTGATCTCAAAAAGCTATGCATGGTCAGACGTGATTAGTACTTGGATGAGAGACCACCAGGAGATCCCAGGGCTTTACGCTAAACTGGGAAATGCAGAAAAGAACATTCTAAAAAAGGAAGTGACAAGCCACTTTCTGTTGTTTCCAAGAAAACAATAAAGAAGCCCTGAGCAATGCCAGCCTTGCCTCACCATCCTGCTGCACCATGCCATCTCCCCATTTCCTGGTGGCTTTCCTCTGCATGGAGCAGCAGGATAGGTGAGGCAAGGCTGGCATCACTCAGGGCCTACTTCTGCTCCACAGCCGCTAGGATGTCAGAAAGCTGGAAAAGGAGGATAAAAGCAGCAGCCATGAAAACATCTCTCCGCAAAGTTGGCTGGTGGAGGAACATGCCTCCTGACCCAGCAGGAGCCATCTCTGCCTAAAGAGAAGAACAAGGATGCTCCAGTGAAGCTGAGGTGAAAAAGCTGCTATGTTTTCTCAAAGATGCTCTTTTGCCATTTGGTGTTTTCTAGTTATAATTAATGAGGAAGAGGTAGGTTTGAGAGCCTCAAGTACCTCCTAGAGCTCTTCTGGTTGGAAACTAACCAGCCTGAGGCAGAAAGTGATACCAGCCCCTTGCGATGCACACGGGGAGGCTACTGAGTGCTAGGAAATGGCCAGGCCGGTGCTGCCGTATGGCCACTATCTGGGTGCACGTGCTGGCAAAGGATGAGGAAGAGCCCTGCAAAGATAAAGTAATACGGAGCCTCCAGGTGAGCAGATTGGGTCTCACAGAGGCAGAATCGTGTTCTCAGTAGGTGCCTTCTCAAAGGATGCTGAAAAGATGACTTATGCATTCTTCATTTCTGGAAATGCTCATACTGTTTCCATCCTACACTGAATTCACAGATTGCTTGGCCAGCAGAAAACCAAAGAAAACAGCTGGATATAATTGAGTTGTATCAGCTAACACAAGTTAATCAAAATCTAATTAGCAGGATTCCCTAGCAGAGAAAGGAATTTAGGTGGGGTTTTTTTTGGAGAGTAGCTAGACTACCTGCTCATGGCAAGTATCACCTGTGTCGGATCATAATCAAAAAATGTAAGACTGGACAGCTATTTTTTATGCATAAACATGTTAAAGAGTATTTATATAACCTTTCCAGCCTGGTACCTTTAAGTATGAATAGGAAAACATTTTATATTCAGTGAGATTTACTTCAAAGCAAATACATGTATATTTTTAGCCTTGATCTTAAAATTCTGGAACAAAACAATGCTTAGAAACTAACAAAATCTCTAAGCTTTCCAATCAAAGGAGTTTCTAAGGAAGAGCACTGGGCAGACCAATGTTAACCTTTATTTGTGTATGTATAAAATCTGAATGAGGGAAATCCAGAATATGAGGTTAATAAGACTGAAGACAAAGATATTTTTTCTCAGCATCCGTATTGTATTGCATGGTATTTTAAAAGTTACAAGTAACTGAAATATGACATTCTATGTAGGTAAAGATGGCTGATCCTTGGGAAGAATGCATGAACTACGCAGTTGCTTTAGCAAGAAAAGCTGGAGAGGTATGAATAATTTACCTTCTACTGGGATCATAGAAACATTTTAGAAACCTACAAAACAAAAACTCATTCTCAAAACTGGATTAAATATTCAAGTACTGATTTTAATATTTAACCTTTGCAGCTTGGAAATCATGGCTTGTCACCAGTAATGAATAACTGTAATACCACATTTCAGTACTGCTGTAAGAACCACAAAAATGATGAATTGCGGATACTTGTGCTCGCTAGGCCCTAAGCTGGCCCAACCTTGCCTAAGAATATTAACTTCTAAGAAGTTATATGTGCTCAAGAACCTGACTTGTACTTTTATCTAGTATCTAAGCAGCACAAAGAAATGAGGGATTTACAAAGCAAACAAGGAACCACATTTATTTTAAAATATAAAAATAAATATAAGATTTAGAAACCCTAAATCTTAATCAACTTATTAGAAAATTTAAACAATTAAGTCATCCTTAGAATTGTGTATTTCCTATGGTGCCCTCATATATATTAGTTATGCATAGCACCTGAACACAACCTGAAAAAGGGTTCTTCCATTTTCCATATTTTTTATCATTATAAGCATGATACCTTGTAAAATAAGAAGTGAATTTGAGTCTTTTGTTATAATTTTTTCTTGCTGCTTCTACCTTCTACCCCAGCAGGAAAGGTTTTAACTTAAGTCTTACTGAAAATTAAGCATACCATTTACCATGTCCTGTTTTCAAAATAACCATATAAAGATTTTTCTGTACAGATAATCCGGGAGGCATTGACAGAGGATGTAACTGTTATGATTAAAAGTTCTCCAGCAGATCTAGTCACAGTCACTGATCAAAAAGTGGAAAATATGATTATATCTTCTATAAAAGAAAAGTATCCATCTCACAGGTACGGCATATCTTATGATGTTAGTTGCAAAGAGATACACCTCTGAAATATAAGTCTGAGCTCAGCAAGGTACCCCTGAATAGGATCTTGGAGTTATCATTGATTAACTCATTGAATACAAGTCATTAATGTCAGGTGGTTGCCTGACAAATGCAATTTAGGCTGCATTAATAGAAGCAATAATAGAAACATAGATTCCAAGTCAGGGAAAGATATAACTCCACTATGTGCTACATTGGTCTGAGTCCATCTTGAATCTGGTTACCCATTTAAGAAAGATTCAGAGAAAATCTTGCAAAGAGGGGCAATAATGATTGGGTGGCTAGAAATCAAGTGTTACAAGGAAAGAATGAGGAAACTGGATATAATTATACAAGAGAAGGAGAGAAAGCGAATACACCCTCTTCTCGTTTAGCGACTGCAATCTGTTCCTTAAATCAGAAGCAAAATGGTCACTAAGCGAACACAAGACTGAGAAAGAGAGAGAGACTGCGAAGACCACTGGTTGCTGCCATCTCATTCAAATAAAGTTCTTTTGTACAGTTTCCTGTGCCTGACACTTCCCCCACTTTTTTTTGCCCCCCCCCCCCCCCCCCCCAGGAAGGAGAGATTGCTTAAACAAGCTATCTCTTCCTGAAATGTTTTTCTCCATATCATAGTGGGTTCCTAAACAGTGCTAACCATAAGTTAAGAAGCTCAGCTCTGTGACCTTAATTAGTTGATTAGAACCTCTGGCCTACCCTGCTGACTGAAACTCACCAAACCTTAATAAGTTTCACACTGAAGGCTTTTGTTGTCAGACACAGGAAATTTGGTTGTAAATGCACTCATTGGTCAGAAAATGATTATTTTTTAAAATTACCATTGTATTTGCAAATGGTTGCTAAATGAGGTAGCTGCTAAACAAGGAGTGGCTGTATTTTCAAGTACCTGAAGAGATATTGCATGAAAGGTGAAATCTGTCCTCTGGTGTTCCAGAGTGCCCATTCATAAGTTGTGGAAAACTTTAGCTCACCCTGTCAGATTTGTTCAAGCAGAGGCTGGACATCCATCATCAGTTAGGGATGCTGTATATTGGATTCCCACGCTGAGCAGAGGATTTGGACTTGATGGTCTAAATGGCCCCTTTCCACTTTAATGTGAAGAACAAACTAGTTAGACAAGTAGTCGGCATATGTAAAACAGAGGCTGTCAGATACTGAAAAAGGATTGCGGAATTTATGTATTTTTTTTACTATTCTACCTTTTCTCTAAGAGTTCAAAAAGACATACTAAGCATTCCTCCAGTTTTATTCTTACAACAACCTGAGAGTTAGGTTGGTGTAGTAAGTCCATATTTGTGCTGGAATTATAAAATGCATGAAACATTTGGAGCTACATATTCCAAAACAATATACCATATATGCCCAATTATTATTATTATCAACATTTTTTTTGCACCTTTGAGTCAGTTTTTGACTCCTGGCGACTGCCTGGACAAGTCCCTGCAGTTTTCTTGTCAAGGTTTTTTGGAAGTGGTTAGGGCTGAGAGAGAGCAACTAGCCCAACCCATGCTATACCTCTCACATATCCTTGCTCCCTTCCATACCCGGTAGCAACCATTTACCTGCCTGCTGGCCTGGGACTTGCAACTTCCTGCTGGCTTCCCCACTGACTTTGGTTGTGGGAACCTGACAGGAAGTTGCCTCAATTAATGACTGTGGGATTTGGTTAACGACAGCAACCGGGACTGCAGGGATTGCGGTCACTAAGCAATGCAGTCACGCTTCACAACTGCATCTCTTAGCAACAGAAATTCTGGTCCCAATTGCCGTCATAAGTCAAGGACTACCTGCATTGTTTCTCAATTATATTGGCTAGGAATTCTGGCTATTGTAATCCTAACACATCTGGAGATAGACTGAGAAAAGCTGCATCAGGCTATACCCTTCTAGGTACAGAATGCTGAACTACATAGACTGGGTACTCTGAATCAGCAAAAATCTTTGTAATGCACCAAGTAAACTGATGGTAAAAAAAATAAAATAAAATGACTAAAAGTAGTTTACTAGATGAGTGATGGCTTTTGAAGTTGTTAGTGGTATTTTATGATACATGTATATTAAGTATGAAATTACAATCTATATTTATCTAACTATGCATGTTATTGTTCATTCTAGCTTTATTGGAGAAGAATCTGTTGCAGCTGGTGCAGGAAGTATTTTGACAGATAATCCCACTTGGATTATTGACCCTATAGATGGAACAACTAACTTTGTGCACAGGTACTTTTTTCAGCTCTTAGAATCACCACATGTACTAGATAAATAATATTTAAATGCATTGTAATAATTAAATGCCTTGTTTCTTGGCCATTAGAGGATGATCTTTGGTTCTGTTGTAATATGAAAATATTAGAAGTTGTTTTTCATTACTTTCTTTAGGGGTACCTAGAGTAATTTTATCCAAATTCTACTTTTCTAATTTACGGTTGTTGCTTCTGTCTTTCCCTTACAAATGCAATCTATTTCTCTTTTTGAACTTCAAGGTTTCCCTTCGTAGCAGTTTCAATTGGCTTTGTAGTAAAGAAACAGGTAATTGATTTCTCATTTTATCTTAACTTCTAATAGGAAAAAAATGTTTTCATCTCAACCGCTTCCCAAAATGTAAAATTAGATTTGTTAAAGATCTACAGGTGTTGCATTTTTCTTATTACAGATGGAATTTGGAATTGTGTATAGCTGCGTGGAAGACAAGATGTATACTGGCCGAAAAGGAAAAGGAGCCTTTTGCAATGGGCAAAAGCTCCAAGTGTCAAAACAACAAGGTGAAGCTTCGTCATCTCCGTTTTTATGGGTTAGGGTGGAAGTTCATGTCACAGAGTTTCATAAGCTTAAGGAAGCAGAGGACTGAACCAGCCTATTTCACACCAGTTATGCAATATTTAACAAGTCTCCACATTTTTAGTTTGGAATTTCTTTGCCCTGTTATTCTTTGAGCTTTTTCCCTTCTTATTTCCTTTCCAAGGAACTCCTTTTCATATTCAAGGCTTGGAAGCAAACCTCCTCTTCACTTCCAGCTGGCCAGCACAGGCTTTGTTTGTTTCCATTTCCGTATCCCCTTGTTGCTGATGTCAAACTGCAACTGAGAAAGGTTCTTTCCACTTTTTCTCATCCTCTTCCAGCACAAGGTCTCTTCTTTGGGTTCAGCTTTTGTTTTTTTAATTCCTGGCCTTGCTGCTTCTTGACCTTTTCCACTGACTTTCACTTTTCAGACTCCTTTTTATTCTAGATTATAAAGCCACCATAGCCCTTCCTCCTGTTGGCTTTCTTCCCAAATCTTCTTTCTCTTCCAAGAGCCAGTTTGGTGTAGTGGTGGAGGTGGAAACCAGGAGGCTTGACTTCTAGGCCTCCCTTAGGCGTGAAAGCCGGCTGGGTGACTTTGGGCCACTCCCTCTCTCTCAGCCTAACCCACCTCACAGGGTTGTTGTTGTAAGGAAAATAGGAGACAGGAGTATTAGGTAAGTTCACTGCCTTGAGTTATATATATAAAAAAGGGTAGAATAGAAATATAATCATAATCATAATATGCCTTCCAGAAGTCACACAGGCTTTGTTTGTTCTTATACCGCATTGTAAAATTGGCTTGAGGGATATAAATACCCAAATGTACTCCCGTAATTTACACTGCAAATCATTTGAGAACAGAGGTGAGCTCACCTGATGGCAGTCAGCCAGAGAAGTATATGAATTTTTCTATTTGCTCTATAACTGCTGCCCCACTTAGTGCAAAAAATAAATCAAATGCCCTTAGAAATGGGACTTATTCTGTGTGTGTGTTCTCTTAGCATATCGTTACTATCGCTTCTGCGTTAACTGGCAACAGAATGCTGTTCAAGCAATCTGCCTGATACCTCCATACCATGTTTCAGACAATTTGTCTTTTTTATTCTTTGAAGCATTGCCCAGAGTTCTGTGCCTGTTTGCCATTTTTTAAAAATTGAAATTTTAATTAAAAGAAGGCAGATTTGTGAGAAGCAGTACAGCGCATATCTAACTTCTGCAGTCAACAGGAGAATGAACCTGGAGAGTATCATATTGTACATCTGAATAAAATGCGGCCTCATTGCTCATTTAATATCTGTAGGTACCCCGACTCAATTGTCAGGGCTAGAGGTCACAAAGGATTGTTTAGAACTTTGTGGAACATAATTACTTGTACTTTTTAAGAAACATTTATGCCATATGTCTTTAGTTTGTTTTTTTCTTCATATTCAGGTCATAGATGTGCTGGTGAGCATTAAGTAAACCTGTGGACAGGGAATGCCTTTTTCTAACCCTTCTAGGCATTAGATACAAAATAAGTAATGATGTGCTTTAAACACAATGTTAGTGATGTTGATTTTGCTCTTTTTTAACAGCACTGTTCAAATGTAAATTAAATGGGATGCATTTTTTTTTAATTTTGCAGATATTACAAAAGCACTCTTAGTATCAGAATTGGGATCCAACCGTGATCCAGAAGTTTTAAAAACAGTTCTTTCTAACATGCAAAGGCTCCTTAGTATTCCTATTCATGGGTATGGTGTCTTTCTTATTTTCACTTTATTTGCATTCCTTATACATTTTGGTACATCAGCACAATGCAGATATTTCCAAGAACATGAGAATGTCCCCCTTCTTCCCTCAGGATCTGAATTAGGATTCAGATTAGGACCTCTGTTTTCAATACGTTGGCCCAGATGGTGTTAGCAGAAAACAAGCTATGTATAGTAAAGTAAAAAGATTGTAAGCCTCGCCCTGCTTCTTTTGACCAAGGAACTATGTGACTTTGTACACTGAGTACGGGTGGCAGTGCTGGAGAAAAAGAGAGAATAAATTAGGCGAGGAGTTAAGAAGAATAGAGATGAACCATTTCTACAGAGGTGTGCCTGCTTTTGGCAATGCAGGAGTTTATTTGCCAATTTTGAGGTTTGTGTGTCAAATGTCATTGATTTCTAAGGGTCTCAACAATTTTCCAAATAACTGTACTGACAAATTACCGTTTAATGTGTTATCTCTGTTAAAGAATCTATATACAGTCATAAAAATATATAATGTAAAAAGTCTCAGAAGATGATTGGCAAAAGCAAGGGATATAGTATGAAAGGGACAAAGTTAATGTGTTAACATTTCCACGGGCATTTGGAAGGAAGGCTGGCTCGATAGTTTCAATTCTACAAGAGCAGCCTGTTTAAAGATGACTTAATCTTGACTTATGCCATCCTGGTAGTGTGGTTAAATTCTTCAACTTATTTTTAAATGCCATCAGTTCAGGGGTAGTAACCGGAAAAAGGTCCCAGGTCCACTGAATGATGGAAAGGAATGTTTGGACGCTGCAACCTAATTCTCAACATCCAGAAAAGTTTGCTTCCTGTCTCTCAGACACATGATATATGGTCAGTAATTCCAGCTGACTGAAAAAGTCACATATTTGGCTTTAATAATTAGAATAAAATAATTAAGATGATATAGCAGGGTGCTATTATGAAGAGTAATATCCTGTTATTGGCTGTATCCAGATGTAGGTACATATGCAGTACTTCATTCTACTAAGTTCCACTCAGTTCCCCAATTCAGTCTTTGCTTCTGTGCTTTAGCATCCCAAATGATTAGTCCTTACCTTCAATGCCCAAATAACTGATGGCACTAATTCTGTGACCTGTTTTAGAATTAGAGCAGTTGGGACAGCAGCTATTAATATGTGCCTGGTGGCAACAGGAGGAGCCGATGCCTATTACGAGATGGGGATTCACTGCTGGGATATGGCAGGAGCTGGGATTATCCTTCTTGAAGCAGGAGGAGTGTTGCTCGATGTCTCAGGTAAAATATGTTGAAAACAAAATAAGCCCAGTTTTGTACAGTTGACAGTTCATGAGAAGAAGTCCTACAAGACTAATACTGTTAAATATAATTTGAGCATTTAAGTGTTTTCCACTCAGGGACACAAACCTGAGGATTTACTTGTAGAGAGGGCGGGAATGACAAAACGTGCATGACACACATCATTACGCAAATGTTGCAACTTTCGTATTTGTGCCAAGTATCAGGAACCGGGTACGTAAGAACAGCATTTGCATGACGACATCACCAAGGTTTGATGCAGAGGCTGCTGCGCATAAAAATACATCTAATTTCTGCTGCATTATACCCTGCTCTGAAACAAGCTAGGAATCATAAAAGAATAACCCTGACTTATCGTTTTCATTTTTAATATGCAAACTCTACCTCAGTTCAACATACTAAATGACCCATCACTGTTTTGTTAAGGGGCAGAACAAAGTGGGAGTATAATAATACATGTTCCCACAGCAAGGCAGGGCTTATAGAGGTGAATATGTGTAGCTCAGGGTTGAACTGTGGAGTCCTTGGGGTTCTCTGAGCTTGGTTCTTTTCTTTCAAACCTTTCATTACCCGGCTAGGTAACATCTTCAGTGCTAAAATGGGATGGGGTTTGCTCTCTGTTTATGTGCTGTGGCCTGCCTTGCCAGTGCTGGTAGAGGTGGGGGTTTTGTTTTGCTCCTCTGGTAGTTCTTTGATTAGCCTATGTTTGCTGCTTGATTGTGTGTCTGGTGGTAACCTTTGTTTATCTGGGTGGCGATTGCTGGTGATGATTGCTGGTGATTGATTGCTTGTGCAGCGATCTTCTGGTCTTTTGTCTCTTTTGAATAGTATGTAGATGCTCTTTATCTCTATGTGCCTGTTGATGGCTGCCTTGTCTGAATACCAAGCTTCCAAGAATTCTCTTGCATATTTGGATTCAGCTTGGTCTAAAATGCTGACAGTTTCCTAGTTAAACTGCAGGCCACAGCACATAAATAGAGAGCAACCCCCATCCCATTTTAGCACTGAAGATGTTACCTAGCCAGGTCATGAAACGTTTGCAAGAAAAGAACCAAGCTCAGAGAACCCCAAGGACTCCACAAGGCAGGACTTTCTATGCCACATGAATATGGCTACTGTGTTTTGAAATTTAAGATATTTCCACTTTTAACATGCGTAATTGTTTTCCACTTTTAACTTGTAAAAGATGCCTCTAGTGTTCTCAGACACTAGTATTCAGTGCCTACATAGAGACTTGGTGCTGCTAACATTTCATTCAAGACTGAAAATTAATTTGATCATTATTTGTTCTGGTATTGCAGGATTTTGAAAACTACATAAGATTGGTCCAATTAACCAAGACAAGGAACAATGACTAGTCCAGAGAGCCAGTATGGTGTAGTGGAAGGTGTTGGAGTAGGATCAGGGAGACCCACCGAACATTTGGAGAGCCAAATTAATTGACCCTCAGCCATGGAAGTTCACTGAGTTACTTTGGGCCAGGATAGTTGTTGTGAAGAAAACATGAGTGCTGCCCTGAGTTCCTAGAAAAAAAAATTAACAGGTTTATATAGTTTAGAAAAATAAAGTTCAATTCCTGGAGAATACAGAATTTGAATCTCTGCTAACTCAGAGCATTTTATCAATCAGTGGAAACAAATCAGATATAAATAAACTCGTGTGTTTCTTTTTCTAGGAGGACCATTTGATTTGATGTCAAGAAGGATAATCGCTGCAAATAGTCAAGCGATAGCAGAGCAGATAGCAAAAGAGATTCAGATCATTCCTTTGCAAAGGGATGATGCATTGAATTAAATATCCTATCACATGGCCTATATTTCAGAAAGAACTTTTCTTTGAAGCTCATCCATGTACATGTCTTAAGTTTAGAAATATATTAATGATAAGTTGATTTATATTGTAAAATGTAAATTGTTTAATATGTGAGGTCATAATTTGTTTGAAATAAAGATCAGTTTTATGTAGAATTGTTATAAATTATCTTTTTGAATGTTTTTCCCCTCTTCCTTCAGCTTTTCAGAAATGTATACGCTCCAGCTTCTATCAAGCAGTTTATCAATCTTTAAAAATCACATTTTCATTACAGTGGTTTTCTTAAACTATTCCTGAAACTTTTCCATCTTGTCCCATCTTGTAAATATAATTGCTGGAAGCAGCACTACCATTGTACAATATGCACTGTTGCCTTTTTTTTAAAAAATCAAATATTAGTTTTAGACAGTGCAAAAAAAGATTTACAAAATAGCAAGACAAGAATGTATGAGAAAGAAGAAGGGAAGAGATGGATAGCCTTCCTTATTTTCATTTTAAAAACAGTGTATTTTCTTTACTTGATTCATTAAATCAGTTCCTCAAAATGCATGAGACTATACTGGCTACTCCTAGTTAAGTCAGCCAGTAGAGGGCCTCATTTCCTCCATTTCACATACTTCTCTTTCCTTTCCTGATGAACTAATACAGTTGTCCTATTTATAATATACACGAAGCAGCATTTCTCACCCTTGGCAGTTTGAAGATGTGTGGACTTCAGCTCCCAGAATTCCCCAGCCAACATGCTGACTGGGGAATTCTGGGAGCTGAAGTCCACACATCTTCAAGCTGCCAAGGATGAGAAATGCTGCATAGAACTATATCTTTTACTTTTCAGTTTGCTATTCTTCTCAACTGAAGAATGATGGCAAGAGAGAAGCTCTTAGAAGCTAGATAGCTGATATTTTATGATTTCTGATAAACTAAACTGAAATATCTTTAGCAAAACAATATTGCTAAAGAATTGCCACTTTTGGGTTGATTGTGAGACGCGGAGGGCTGCAACTAGTAGAACAATTATAAAGTAGATGGAACAAGATCTTTTCTTCCCCTAGTTTTCTGAGATTTGGGGGGGAGGTTCCCTCTCTTGGAGCTTAGACTAGTTTTTATGCATTTCCTGCCACAAAATTATGGAAATCATGCAACCAATTACAGAGCAATTAGAGGGGATTCTGAGGGTCACAAAAATAGGTTCAGGTCAAAGGATTTCCACCTTTGCAGTACAACAAAAATGGTGACTTGGTCACAAAAGCTTCCTAATACCCAGACAAATCCTCAAATCCAACACTGCATGTTGTATAGTTTTACCAGCATCTGTAAGTGAACTTCAGTATGGAGAACCCGTTGTCAAGTTTGGTTTTGGTTTTCAAAAATCAACTGCTGTGCTTAATTCAGTCTATATATATTACATATAACCTGTCTGATCTAGTCTTCAATAAAGTTTTTGTGTAATCACTGAAGCATGACTTCTTACATGGATCTTTCCACTTTACAATATTTCCACTTCAGTATCACACCTGAATCAGCAGTGTAATGAAACTTCCAAGAAAGACTGATGTGGTTCTAGGTTGCGGTAACAGAACCTTAATTTTCAAGTCAAAAAAGCAACAATTTTATTTCATTCTATGCTGATCTGATTTCAACTTGCATACTGTGTCCAGATGCAGGTGCTGGACTTTAAGAATATCAGAATCAATTCAACAAATATGATCATACAGAAAATAGTAACCCTATGATAAGAAACACTGTGGTGGTGTGATTAAGATCTCAGACTGGAAGCTTAGAAACAGAGAAAGGGCCAGGATGATGAATATCAATGAGAGGTATGATGGCATTTGAAAAGGAAGGGTAGTGGAGAACAAAATGTAAAAAACAGCATACTGTGTAGGAATCTCAGGCCTACTGGACCTCAAAAGGTAATTTATAAAAAATTAATCCATTTGTAATTGGTGCTTATTGTCAGTCCAGTTATTCCATAATGATACAAGTACAACTATATGGATAAAAATGGAAACACCATCTCTGTCACAGACAACTAAACAGTAAAGTGTTACAGATTGGGCACCATTGTCTCTTCCAGAAAGTAGGCATTTACTTCATGATGCTGCAAGAATAATCATGACAAACAGGGTGGTTCAGAGTGAACATGAAGTGCTATCTTGGGGCCAGTCATAGCCTCTCTGCTTTCGTGCCCTCAGATTGCTCACCAATAGTCTGTTTCCACCTGTCACTTCACTTGGGCAGAGGACACTTTTCTGGGGCCCAACAGAGCTGCCTAAGTGATAGTTCCACTCTACACTGCATTGGGTCAGACCACACTCGGAATAGGGTGTCCAGTTTTGGTTACCACAATGCAAGATGGATGCTGAGGGAATGGAAAGAGTGCAGAGAAGGGCAACAAAGATAATAACAGGCTTAGAGGCTAAATCCTACGAAGAACAGTAAAAGGCTTTTTTTAGCTTAGCCTAAAGAAGAGGGGAGACTAAGGGGAGTGTTCTAATACTTTAAGGGCTGTTACAGGGAAGCCGGTGTAGATTTATTCTTTGTAGTGCCTGAAGGTAAGACAAGAACCAGTGAGCGGAAGATTTATAGAGAGAGATACAAACTCAAAGGAAGGAATAATTTCCTGATCATGGGAACTATTAAGTAGTGGAACAGATTGTCTCCTGGTGATCCACTAAGCATCAGTTAAGCCAAAATCAGACTCTCCATATCTAAAAGAAATCACTGAATCATAGATTTGGAAGGTATGTTAGAACCCCTTGCTCAGTACAGCATCTGCTAAACGATTTTGGACACATGGCTATGCAACCTTTGTTTGAAGACCTCTAGTGAAGGGAAGGTACCATGAAGCTCATTCCATTGGCTGACAGCTCTTACTATAGCAAATTTCCTACTGTCTAGCCCAGTGTTTCTCAACCTTGACAACTTAAAGATGTCAAGGTTGAGAAACACTGGTCTAACCTTAATGTACTTCCTTGTCGTTCTGGTCTTATCCTTGGGGGCAGCAGAGAATAAGTTCACCCCTTCTTATATGTGACAACTGTTGGAAATTTGAACACTGTTATCCTATGTCTCAGCAGGTGGCAAGGTTCTTTGAAGTTTGATACAGACTATATTCCGTTTTATTAAACATGTTTAGATGTTACATATGTATAGTGTGATTGGCAAAATAATACCTGCAACTACTACAAACACCACAGGACCCAAGAGGATTGTCTAACGTTTCAAATGTTTTAAAATCCAGAATCTTGCAAAACTTCAGCAAATGCCAACAACTTGAGAGATTGCCAAATTTTTTTGCGCACCCAAGGCACTACACAAGTTTCCACAATAGCATTCCAGACTAGAATATTTGCTGACTCTGGGATGAAAAAAAAAAGTACAGAAAAGATACTGGTTCTATCCCAGCATCCTTCCATGTGCTGCCTTTTAAGTCTCTCATACTGTGATGGTGAGCAGGGAGCTCTGCAGAACCTTCTACCTTCATTCATTTAGATGCCAGCAGCACCCTTTGTGTAATTAGGAGGGCTAAAAAAAACCCCAGGGTTTCTGATCTGGTGGCTTCTACCTGCAGTTAAGAAAACATGAGCTGACACTCTTTGCAGACCTTCTTGCTCAGTATGAAGATGCCAGATATCTTATAGAGAGATTGGAATGCATGGTGACATTCCTGTCCTGCATGTTCCTATCTAGTTACAACCTCTGATTAGGTCCCAACTCACTTAAAATGTAAAATTATAAAATAAAATGAAATAGACATTTCACATAGAATACTTCATTCACACTTTGTCACTTATAGAACACACAAATAAGGTCAGTTTTTCATCCATGTTTCTTCCATAAATTGCATATGTTTGTTACAATATCAAGAATTGGGTTGCTCATTTAAATTGTTGTTTGAGACATTATTTTAACTGTTCGAGGTTTTTCTCAACAGAATAACCCTTCACTCATGCTTTTATCTAAGAGATCTGTAGCTTTCCCCAGTCCCAGCTGATAAAATTACTTTAGCTGTAGTCTACCATAGTCAGTACCAGCTGGCACCAACCTCCTCCTGATCCTTCAAAAATCATTCAGGAAAAAGAGCTTAGCAAAAAGATTAAATATGCAATAACTCTGCAGATGGTTCAAGAAGAAATCCCATTTTCCCCCTATGTAATTACATCATCTCTGTCTGGTAAGCAGCAATTTCATTAATTAGCAATTATTTATAGGACAATTCCCCCCACATACACAGTTTCCTAAAGTACTTAAGACTGTTCATAAAACTAGCTATACAGCAGCCTTTCCTAATCTCCTATTTCTCTCTAGATATATTGCATTACTAGTCCCTTTATTTTCAGTCAATACAGTCCAGCACAATAATATAGAAATGGTGTTTTATGCAATTATTTCCAAATACATTATAACTTCCCTATGTTTATTTATTCTATTGAGTTTATTTATTTATTTGCTTTATGTGCCACTCCAATGAACAAGTGACTGAGTGGCTCACCTTCAATATCAATTAACTAGGATAATTCACCTTTGTAGTCCAAGAATTGCTAACATACCTTTTGCTGGAATGCAAGTTTTGTGTGCAGAAAGTTCTGGGTTCAGTCCTTGGTAACTTCACAAAGGGCTAAGAAAAGATCCTTGAAACTTTCAAGTGCCACTTCCAACCGGGATAGAGAGCACAGCAGAAGACAGACCAACACCCTAAGAAATATTGGAACATCTACCCTATCCAAATATGTGGGCCCATATTTATTAAATGGAGAGACCCAGATTTAAGTTTCCATTGAGCTGTGCAGTTCACTGGGTGGTTTCAGAGCAACTTGTGGCTGCACTTGCCCAACATGCTAAACCGTAAATCATGATTACCAAGCTACAATGGCTAAGCCAAAACAAAGACAGTATGTTCTGACTTGGGAGAATCTATGATGCCAGCCTAAGTCTGTAACAGTAATGGACTACCATTGTATTCAATCTCAATCACAGCAAGTAGTGAACTAAACTGGTGTGCAAAGTAAGATAGTAAATCCAATTACTTTGTGTTCACAAACAACTACCGTTTGTATGCTTTCTTTTACATAATCCCTCTTCCATGGAATTTTGTGAGGGATCCAACCACTATCTTCTGTTTGAAATACTCCTGTGTTTGTTTTTTCCACAGTGGATTCGATCTCTTTTCTTAAGATCTGGATTCTTCTTAAGGAGATGGAAATTATTTTATCTGCTTATGTTGATTTTTTTTACGTAAAAGCTGTATGGCTGGAAGCACTCTAGAGCCTGCTATATTGCTCATAACTTGGAGAGGTCAGTTATGATTCTTCACATATATGACACTTTCAGCAGTATAAACCGAGATCAACATATGCTAGAAATAAAGTTTGATGTTTCTTGAATGTTATATTTGTGGAGATGAATTTTTAGCAATATCGAATCAACAGAGTGGCCTTAATTCTATCAATGTTTTAGCATGTTGAGAAAATACCAGATCACTTGCTACTCAATGACCAGTTCACATTTTGTATTAAATCATAATGTGATTTGTTTGGATTTGGTTTAGTGTATTGTGTGAACCCAAATAATTGTGGTTAATATTCAGTGAATTCAAACAATTTGTATTATTTCAATGTACATGTCAGGTTTCGAAAGAGAAAACAGAATCTGTCTGAAGCATCTCCCAGATGTGTTTACCTCAGAGGTCAGTACATACTAATTGTAATCTTGTATAATGGCACATACAATAAACAAAAATAATTAAAAAATAAGCCCAAATCACATGAGATCCTGAAATTCCATGAGTTTTGCAGATTTCATTGAAATCTCATGAGTTATTAATCTTGTGGAAATTTTAACCATTTTTTAAACTCTAAAATGCATTTAATTCTGTGATTCTGTGAATGCCATTTAGAGGAGTTTAGGTACTATGATGGACACAGTACTATTTTTCCAACTTTGACATTAGCTTTCTACATGCTGATGGTATAATATTTTAAAAATGGGAATTCACAAATATGCAAATCACCATTCTTGATTGTTATAAATACATGGATTGTCCCTTAGTTTTAATTGTACTTGCTAAGAATTTGAACTCAATCCTACTGAAATTTCTACCAGCTACTTCCTAAGCTAGTCTTGATTAGATACCATATCACAACACTTCAAGCTGGCAGCGAACTGCAACTATTTTCGTTATGAGTAAGCTGTTTATTCAGTACTGCTTCAGAGGAATATCTTGTCAGATAACACGTTCCTTAGAAATTAGTAAAAGCCTCATGCTGCAGCATACTTTAATTTGCTTTATCATGTAAACAGACAATGGACTATCCAAACTGAAAGTCCTAAATTGAAGACAAACTTGCTCTACAAACTTACTTGCATGTAAGCCTCATACTTATTGCAGAAGCCTCTCCTAATATTTTTGTGGAACAGATCTACATCTTCTTTCTATAATTTGGCCAAATATTTCCTTTACCACCTATACCACTGTTTTGGTTCTTGTGTGTATGTCTGTATTTAATATCAAAGTTGGTTAGGAATGTTGTAAACTTCTACCCTCTCACCATTCATTTTTATTGACCTAGCAGAATGCCCAGAAGCATTATTATAAAATTATGATGGTAGACAACTGGAATTTGGTTACCTCTTACACATTTTAAAAGAAACGGTTGTTGCTACTTACTGAGATAGGTATATAGAAGGTGTCAAGGCATCTGTAAGGTGCCTTAGGTATTGTACAGACAGGAGTGCAAATGGAAATAAGTGGCAGCCCCTAGTCAACCTTGGCTGATCTGAAGGTCATCTCTAGGTGAGGTCAGACCCGGTTAATTCTTGAATGGGAGGAAATTCCAGAGCTGTAGGCTAGATTGGAAAGTCAACATAATACTGCAAGGCAACAACAGCAAGCCACTCCCATTTCCTTGCCAAGAAAACTACATAGCCCTGTTCATGAAGTCACCACACACTGAGTTCAACTTGCAAATTTTATCTCATAACTGAAATTGTTTAGACAAAGGAATGGTAAGGACAGGCTTTCTTGGGGCTTACTCAAAGAACCAACCTTATTCCAGTATGGGATCCTTTATTTTTTTCCACATAAAAGCACCATACTTACATTGACAATACTGGAAGAATAAGAAGCAGGAAAACATAACCTGGGACTGAAATGTTCTACACTCTTTTGTAGACTCTGGTGCAAGTGACATCATTCAGGATATATTCCTGGAAGAGGAGAAAAAGATGCTAGTAAGAATCCCAGGTTCTTAAGCTATGACTAATATCCATGTATGTCAATTTTTCATCTGCTTCCCATCACAAGTAATCCCAGAGCAGGCTACAATAAAGCAAAACAATAAAACCAAAAAAATCCAAAAGTTAAAACTATAAAACAGGATCATATTGGCAGGGATTATGCTGATCCTGCAAAATGAGAACCAGATACTGAGCCAGGTCTGCATTCCAGGGGCCATAATGTTTGGAGCAATAACACCAAGAGGACAAGACCAGGAAATTTGGGTTACTTTCCCTGCACTTTTGGAAAGACAGAACTTTTTTTTAAAAACTGTGCTAATCCTATTTTACAGCTTACACTACAGCTTTCAAGGGCTTCCTATCTTAAAATAACAGAAAACCATGCCACTGATTTTCAGTAATAATGATCACAGGAAACTCTGGGGGCTACCAAAATGTAATGCTGGGGACAAGATTTCCTCCAAATTGCTGCATTAGATATGGTTGCATAGCAGCCTGCTGATTTCTATGAACTTTAGTGGCTTTCCACTTACACAAAAAGGTATGTTTCTCCTCCCCCAAACTAGACCTTACAGCAGAATTATTCTTTAAAACGTTTAAATAGAATGGATTGCTTTAAATATAAGCACAACTTTTGAGGTTACAGTTTCAAGAAAATGCTCCTTATCCCTCTTTCCCAGGCTTGTCATTTTTAATTCTAAAAATGGTTAAGTCTAGTTCATAAAGATGAAGTGAAAAAGAAGTAAAAACCCATAATGGATTGAGTTCACACAAGCCATGATTTATAGCTCACGCTGCCTGGGTTTGAACCACACCTCTAGTTGGAGAGACCTCTAACCTCCCTTGGCAGCCAAAACAGATGCTACCCCTTTGGAAGTGGGTTAAATTAAGACAGACTAACATCAACTACTCAGTTTTACTTTCATCAGACTGACAGGTGCTAGAGATATGGCCAGTGAGGTTGGGTTCCCTAGGGTTGCATGCAAGGAAAGACATCCTGACCTCCTGCTTGCTTTCTTGTACAGCAGTGTTTCTCACCTCAGCAACTTTAAGATGTGCGGACTTCAACTCCCAGAATTCCCCAGCCAGCATACTGGCTTGTGAATTCTGGGAGTTGAAGTTCGCACATCTTAAAGTTGCTGAGATTGAAAAACACTATTGTATAGTAAATATTGCTGGGTTATGAACCCATTACGCAAGTACAGCTTGTTGAGTTTTGTGGCCATCCTCCCCAAATTCAAAATCTGACTCTTTTTGCCTGGTGAATCTTAATTGTTAAGCTCTGCAATGTTGTTTATTCAGATGGCTGAGTGAATCAAGGGACAAAGACTGGTTGGAAAAAGTTTACCAATCCCATTCATTTTTTCCAAAGAGAAGATTTATCACTCAATAGCCGAAGTCTTATATTAAGAAGGTCTATCTCTCCATGGCACACTGGTGAATTGGCTGCCAATCAGAGGCAACACTGGACTGATTAAATATAAAGCAGTTTCATCTGTTGAACCTCCAATGCTGTTATTTTTGAGCAGTGGCATTCTGAACATCTCCCCCCTTCCCACATACTAACATGGCTTTAACAGTTATAAAATACTATAGATAATAACAGAAAATCAGAATAATGGGAGTGTTTATGTTAATAGTTTTGGAATGCCATAGAAACATTGAGGTACATGATATTTCCTCTAAATTCAGGTCTTTGCGAGGTTTTTTACAGAACTAAATAAATTAAACTGGAAGAAAGAAACTCACCAACACCATATTTCCATCTACTATTTTTCTTTTGATAGTAGTGTAGTTGCCATTCCACTTCTGAACATGAATGAGAGTGTCATTATCCTTCGTTACAATGCTCTAAAAAAATACACGGGATGTTATAGGGAAGATATTTTCTCTCTCCCTCCCTGTTAAATGAATTCCTTCTTTTCCCCCATATACCCGAGTTTTTTTCTAGCTTACATTCTAGTAGTTATCCAGTAACATGGCCAAATTATTCTATTTCCTCTTAAACATGGGAACAAGACCTCGAAATATTTACCTTGGCACGCCTATTATCTATTGTTCTTTCCTCAAACTCTTGGTCTAGTCTGAAGGAGATCTCATTAACTCTAAAGATAGTTTCTGTTCTGATGGTGGTGACATCTTTGTCCATGGTGATGATCATTTTGGGTGTGGCTAGATTACCCAGTTGCCTTTGGCCAAAGCTTATTCCTACAGAAAGTAAAATATGAAATATCATATTGCATTTTAAAGGCCTTCTTAGAGAGAACTCAGTTTAAAAAATGGCTACTTCTTTCATTTTTAACATTTCTTATTTCTTTGGTTTACATGCCACATTATTGCTAAGAAAAAATATCCATCTTATAGAAAAACAACAGATAAAATAAAAATACAGCAGAAAAATATAAAAACAGAGTAATGCAAACATACTGAAAATAAAATGAAATTACAAATTGCTTATTGGTGTTGCATAGTTTCTAATTTTTCATTAACATATTTTTATGAACCATAAAATACCACGGCGGTCTCATCCTAGTAACCTAGTTAAATCTGCCTAGGAAAATTGGTATGGGATTGCAGGCTTAGGTAAATGGAAACATATAGTCTTTTTAAAAAGATGGTCTACTAGTCAAGGACTTCAGAGTGTAAAAGGAGGCATTTAGACAATCAAGATTTGGATTTTAGGATAATTTTATTATGTTTAGGTGGATTTGATTAGTCATCTTCCAAATGCAAGCGAAGATAAAATATCCAAGATAGATAATATTCCTCAGCCTGGTAGATTTCAGATATTGATCTACAACTCCCAACCATGTACGCTGGAGATGATAGAAGGTCTGGTCCAAAATATCCCTGGAGAGAAACAAATTGGAAAAATCAATGGCCATTTCCATTAAGGATGATGGATACTACAATCCAATTTATTCAAGGGGCACCAGATCAGAAACTGCCATTTTAGGAAATGTCAGAAGGAGTAAATATTAGGGCTGTGCTGGTTTCAAACAGTTTTGGAAGAAACGCTT
Source organism: Python bivittatus (assembly GCF_059951505.1). Taxonomy (NCBI): domain Eukaryota; kingdom Metazoa; phylum Chordata; class Lepidosauria; order Squamata; family Pythonidae; genus Python; species Python bivittatus. Next base: position 28,382,092 of record NW_028277086.1, read on the forward strand.
TAGACCTCCTTTCATAAGTGCAAGCCTAGCACCTCCCTGTAATTCATTAAAACAGTCTGACTCTGTGTAAGCCTGGGACAAAAAGAGTGCTGCACCTTTAAGAGTTGCATTAGAGTAAAATCCACTCTTTAGCACAGTGTTTCTCAACCTTGGCAGCTTGAAGATGTGTGGCCTTCAACTCCCAGAAGTCCACACATCTTCAAGTTACCAAGGTTGAGAAACACTGCTTTAGCAGATTCCACACTAAAACACAGACTTTTTTTTTTTTTTAACAAAGCCTGAAAAAAAGCTAGGCTGTTTCAATAAAGAGGAGCAATCACATACCCGTGCATATTCCCCTTCAAAATTAGAATCATAGAATTGGAAAGGATTTTAAAGACCATCTAGTCCAACCTCCTGTGCAGTGCAAGATCTGCTAAAGCATTTTGGACAGATGGCTATTCAACACCTGGTTGAAGTTCCCCTGATAAAGGGGAACATATTGCTTCACAAGGCAACCTATTTTACTGGCTGACAGCTCTTAACATTAAGAAATATCCTCCTGAGATGTTTCAGCTCCTGGTTCTGGTCTGCTCCCAGCCAGCTGGGAGAAAACAAATCCACTCTCTCTTCTATATGAACGTTTTTTAAATGGCCAAAGGCTGCTATCAGGCTTCTTCTTAGTCCTATTTTCTGCAGGTGAAATATACCTAGCTCATTTAACATACCTCATAGCATTTGTTCCAAGACTCAGAAAGAGAAAAGAATATCAGAGATTCCCTTTTCTAGGCAATATGCTTTAAAAGTGTAGTGGTTAAGAAATTAGAGGCCCAAAATCAGAAACTCACTGGCTGACTTTGGGCCAGTTACTCACTCTCACTCTTTGTCAATCCAGCATACATCAAAAGGTTGATGTGGGGGAAAATGAGAGGACGGTGCATTATATATTTCAATTTTCTGGAAGGAATTGAAGACCTGGCTCTGCCAACTTGCATGGGACGAGAAGAGATACAACCAATCCTGGGGGTGGCTGATACTTTAAAGACACTCCCTGAGTCTACTAACACCTAACTACTATCAGCCTCTTGGAAGTATTATATAGGAAGTTTGTTGCTGTAGTGTATTTTAATTAATTAATTAATATTTATTTATTTTAATTAATATTTATTCTGTTTCTACTGTAAACTGCCCAGAGTCGTTCTATCGTGAGATGAGCGGTGACAAATTTGAAATATAAGTAAATAAATAAATGCTGCTTTTTGATCCTGAATAAAAGGCAGGATATAAATCAAATAAATAAAGCTGGTTGTCTCTGAAAATTTAGGTATTTCCTGCAAAGTGCTCACTTACCCAGTTCTTTCATATAGTCATCAAAGTTTTCACTCAGGATTAGTTTCCAGGTTCCCAAGAATTGCTCCACCATTATTTAACTATGATGTAGAAAAACTTGTGAGAATAGATCTGTAGAGTAAACATGACAGCATGCTCAAGAAAAATGGATTTTCACAATGCTAGCTCTTCATTTCTTTAGGCCAGCTATATCATTGACTCAAATAAAGCTATGTTATCTGAACTCCTCCAAGGAACTCCCCAGCTTTCTACTACAATGCTGGACTAGAAGCAATGAGAAATCAGTTAGGAACTAAGGCCATCACAGGGCAGAAAATCCCACTCCATTACCAAGATGTATGGTATTTCCTAGTTTGCAGTTACTCCATTCTTACTGGGCGAACCACTTTATATTCACTTACTTTCCATTTCTTCCTCAATATATCCCAAGATTGGCAATGAACTCTGACACTCTGTTGATCAGCATTTCCTGCAAGAATCCTGGCTACTGACATGGGCTTTTGGTACCAGTGATACTGGCAATGAGCAGAGTGTGAATGCATCGTCATCATCATCATCATCATTATTTTTCATCCTAGCTTACTGAGTAATCCAGGATGGTTGGGGAGCTGAACCAAACCCAAACTGTATTTCGATCCCAGTCATTGTTTCTTTCCCAAGGTTTTCATGACAATGTTGATAATTATTTTAATGCTGGCTTCAGATGGTTTCCTGCCACTGTAGTGATATATTTTATAGTTGACATTTTTGAAGTTCTGCTTTCAGTCACATTTCAATGGTTTAATTATTTCTTACTGCCTTGGAAACCTTTGGCTGAAAGGAAGCTTAAAGGCCTATGAAATGAAAAAATAGTACCTACAGAAGCACTGTCATAGAGTTGGTGACAGGAGGCATATAAATTCACACCGCACCAAGCCACAGTTTGGTTTTATTCCAGTTTGTTGAGAAAGTTATAATGGTTTAATATTATGTGCAAACCAGGCTAACGGTTATTTTTAGCAGTAAGACTTTCTATAACTTTGGTAGAGTCAGGAAGTAAGTCCAACAGAAACAGGATATGGCATTCCATTGGCCTCTTATCTGTTAAGTAATTTGAGTCATCTAACAGACTGGAACTTAAAACAAACAGTTTTCAGTAATCTTGATTTGCCTTTAAGAGTTGCATAGCAGGCAGCAATTCAGCAGGGCAGGATCCTCCCATCCCTGCACTTGAGGCAAAGCAACTTCTGTTGAACTTTCGTCCGTGGAATGGCTCTTCATCAGAAATGAAATGTGACTGTCCAAGGCCAAAAGAACAAGGGTATCCTAGGAGGAGGTCAAAAAAGTCAAGATGGCAGCTGCAATCCTGCAATCCAAGGGCAGGTTATCAATCATGGGTTTGTTGCTGCCATTTTGACTTTTCTGACTTCACCCTGCAGAAAGGGAGCGGAACGGAGAAAGAATAACAATATTGGCAGATCAGTGGGTGAAAGCCAGTTCATTAAAAGCAAATCCTAGTTCATTGGTTGGTGTCCTGTGCGCTAAAACAAAAAAATACTTTTCTCCAACTTACCTTGGAAATCTCACGGTTCTCCCCTTTTCGATAGAGAGATTGGCCTTGGGGCCGCCAGTGTTTCTTACTGTACCGTACATCGAATAGAGACCACAGGGACCTTGGGTTTCCAGGAAGTTGACATTTCAAAAAAGGTAAAATATAAGAAATGTACACTGTCACCATAGACCAAGAACAGACTAAATGCCTGTCAATAAAAGCTATCACCGTTCTTTATTTAAGTCTTACGGTGTTCACCAAGGTGGAATTTCGACCCTATTTTTAAATCTTTCTTCCTTCTCTCCCCCCCCCCCCCGCGTCCTTTCCCAAGATAGTTGGTACGCTCCTTAAAGGGGGAGCAGAGACATTGTCAGAGAACGTGGCTATCAAGCGTGATGGTGCTGCGGGTACTGTAAATATTACCTTCCAGCGGGGAGATGACGGTTGCCCTCACGTCCCGCTCGTGCCCTTCCCATGGCATCTGGTCGGCCGGGAGCAGAATACCGGACTGGATGGAGAGGCCTGTAGTTTGGCCCAGCCCAACTCTTCTTCTCTTCTCCTAAAAGAACATGGAAAGGCTTCTTGGTTGCTGCTGTATGGAATTCGCAAACGCAAATGCACAGCAGAAGGGGGAGAATGGGTAACACGCTTTTGTTACCCCTGCATGTCAGTATGATTCAGGTAATCAATTAGCAAAGTAGTTATGAAAGTTCAGGGAGTGTAATCAGAAGTCAGACCTGTCACCCTTACCAGCAGGGGGTGTCTTTGTATTTTCACAGAATGAAACGGCCAGGATTACGCTTGACAAGAAGAGCTAAGGTCAGAATACAGTGTGCAAAAATGAAGCTAGAGTTCAGTTCAGAAAACTAGCTGGCTTGCCTGTCTGGATGCAGAGCAAATGAACCTGTGAGTTCATTCAATAATATCTTTGTTAGTATTTCCAAATATGTTACGTTATTAAAAAAAAAACTCAGCAAATGTAAGGCATACATAAATGAAACACATCATCAAGATTGCTAGCTGTTCGTGGAATTAACAGATTTAAAATTCAAACAAAAATCAAGCCTTTCCAAAAAGATCTGCACAGACTCAGAGAGTACTGTTTTGAATAAAGAAATTCAGCAGTTTGGATCCATGAGAGGAAAAAAGTCTAAACCTATAGTTGTATAGCATTTTTATTAGGAAAACCAAATGATTTTAAAAAGTATGGAGATTTCAGGTTTTTCAGAACTCTTCATCAAACAATGTTCATTTTAAAAATGTGGGATGGGAAAAAGCAGAAAAGTCTAAAAATTAGGCCTAGTGTTTTTGTTGTAAAGTTTGCAGTTTCAAGTCAATATTAAGGTACATAAATTATTGAGAGATATTGCAAAGTATCAGGTTATGTTTATGGCATGGAAAAACAAGGTAGTATACTTACAGTTTCTAAATATGCTATCAATGAAACCATGAAGTATTTAAATCACAATTGTATACCTATTTATGCAGCGAGTAAGTTCTCAACAAGTGCTCATAATAACAAGCCGCTGTAACATAAGCCTCTGAAGCAAGTTATTAAACCCCTAACCCCATAAAAGAGCCTATAAAAAGGAATTTGGATGTGGAATGAAGTTATAATAGTTCAGTTCAGTCCAACATTGTTTTGTAATATAACTACAGTACAGAAAATAAGATGTTTAGGACTGTGGAGTTCTTTGGATTCAGTCCCCAAGAGCTTTTTCAGAGCACACAGGAACATGAATGTAGTGTTTTTCTACAACTCTTCAAAACGGCTGCATTTTTTCCCTGGGTCATATGGCAGCTGCAGAGGATAGCTATGCATTCCTGCGAAAAGATACAGCTGCTTTAAAGAGTTGCAGACAGGGGTATCTTTACAGCCTTAATTATTTCTTCCAAGTTATCTCCAAACGTCTGCTCAGCCCTATTAATTATATGATGCAGTTTTAAGATGGTTAACTATTTCAAACAAAACAGTTCAAATTATTCCAACAAGGCAGTAATCATAACCATTAACTGTTTGGAAACTGTGGCCATCCAGATTTGTCATGCCACAACTCTCAATAGTCCCAGCCAGCATAACCAGTGCAGATAGATTCTAGGACCTGTCTTTCAGCAACATGGCTAGGTCATATTTTTCATACTGCTCCCAATGCAGCTAAATACATTGGAATGCAGAAAGTAAAAAAAAAGTTTTTACTTTTTTGTACTGGCTGCTTTGTCCTTAACAAAGCTCTTAACTCAAAAGGAGCAGAAAAGTTCATTTTATTGCAGGGAAAAGCTGTCACTGTTCTTCCATTTTATAAACTAAGATAAGGACAACGTAGGTGAAAGAAGCAAGCTTTTATCCTATGTCCACTTTTTATTATTATTATTGTGCCTTCGAGTCAGTCTTGACTCCTGGCGACTGCCTGGACTACCTGAGTCCCTGCAGTTTTCTTGGCAAGGTTTTTTGGAAGTGGTTTGCCATTGCCACCTTCCTAGGACTGAGAGAGAGAGTGACTGGCCCAAGGTCACCCAGCTGGCTTCACATCTAAGGTAGGACTAGAATTCATGGTCTCCCGGTTTCTAGCCTGATGCCTTAAACTGGCTCTAATATGTCCACCTATACCTGATATGTAATAAAAACTTCTGCATTATTTAGAAGAAGAAAAAATAAAAAAGCTCCCCTTTATACTTTGATCTATGCCTTTATACTGAAAAAGGAGGCACTGGAAATCATAACAACACAAGATGCCCTCCATTTCCAATTTTCTCACTGCAGGTTTCTTGACATCATTCAGCTGGTTCAGTGATTATGAACCACTAATTGCTGATGACTGGGGCAGCAACACTCATGGGGCATTAATCTGGAAGAATGCATGGCAATATGATTCATTCATTTAGGAGCTTCAAAGGAAGTCTGCAACAATGTTGCCTTTCGTTCTAATTATTTTTAATTAAAAACAATGTCAAATACAAAACTGCTTTAACATAAAATCATTGTAGCTAGGAAAATAGGAACACCTGAGTTGGCGTTAGGTTTCCAGCCTAAGCCAAATGATGGTGTTTACTTTCACCCTATGTTTCTGCTGTTTTATTAGCTTCTCTAAGATCAAGGTCACTCCTGTTGAAAACTTGTTCAAAAAGTAGGATGCTGCAGGATTCTTAATATCAGATGTTATGGAAATATACAGTGCATTCGGAAACTATTCAGACCCCCTTCACTTTTTTCAATTTTGCTACGTTGCAGCCTGATACTATAATCATTCAAATTCATTTTTTTCCTCATTAATCTACACTCAGTTCCCCATAATGACAAAGTGAAAACAGAACTTTAGAAATGTCTGTAAATTTATTAAAAAGAAAAAACTGAAATATCACATTGGCATAAGTATTTAGACCCCTTGCAACAACACTTGAAATTTAGCTCAGGTGCCTCCCATTTCTCTTGATAGTTGCTGAGCTGTTTCTACACCTTGATTGGAGTCCACCTGTGGTAAATTAAATTGACTGGACATGATTTGGAAAGGCACACACCTTTCTATAGAAGGCCTCACAGCTGACAATGCATACTGTACCAGACCAAAAGCCATTAGGTCAAAGGAACTGCCTGCAGAGCTCAGAGAGAGGATTATTGCAAGGCACAGATCTGGGGAAGGCTACAATAAAATTTCTGCTGCACTGAAGGTTCCCAAGAGCACAGTGGCCTCCATAATTCTCAAATGGAAGAAGTTTGGTACAACCAGGACTCTTCCAAGAGCTGGTTGCCTGGCCAAACTGAGCAATCGGGGGAGAAGAGCCATAGTAAGAGAGGTGACCAAGAACCCGATGGTCATTCTGACTGAGCTCCAGAGATCCTGTGTGGAGATGGGACAAAGTTCCAGAAGGACACCTGTCACTGCAGCCCTCCACCGATCTGGGCTTTATGGCAGTGCCTAGATGGAAGCCTGTCCTCAGTGCAAAACACATGAAACGCTTGGAGTTTGCAAAAAAGCACCTGAAGGACTCTGACTGTGAGAAATAAGATTCTCTGGTCTGATGAAACCAAGATTGAACTGTTTGGCCTCAGTTCTAAACATTATGTCTGGAGGTAACTGGGCACCACTCATCACCTGCCCAGTACCATCCCAACAGTGAAACATGGTGGTGGCAGCATCATGCTGTGGGAGTGTTTTTCAGCAGCAGGGACTGGGAGACTGGTCAGGGTTGAGGGAAAGCTGAATGGAGCAAAGGACAGAGATATCCTCAGTGAAAACCTGTTCCACAGCACTCAGGACCTCAGACTGGGCCGAAGGTTCACCTTCCAACATGACAACTATCCTAAGCATACAGCCAAGACAACACAGGAATGGCTTAGGGACAACTCTGTGAATATCCTAGAGTGGCCCAGCCAGAGCCTTGACTTGAACCCTATTGAACACCTCTGGAGAGACCTGAAAATGGCTGTCCACTGATGGTCTCCATCCAATCTGATTGAGCTTGAGAAGATTTGCAAAGGAGAATGGCAGAAAATCCCCCAATCCAGGTGTGCAAAGCTTGTCACGTCATACCGAAAAAAACTCAAGGCTGTAATTGCTGCTAAAGGTGCTTCAACAAGTACCTGAGTAAAAGGTCTGAATACTTATGCCAACGTGATATTTCAGTTTTTCCTTTTTAATAAATTTACAGACATTTCTAAAATTCTGTTTTCACTTTGTCATTATGGGGTATTGAATGTAGATTAATGAGAAAAAAAATGAATTTGAACGATTGTAGTATCAGGCTGCAACATAACAAAATTGAAAAAAATGAATACTTTCCGAATGCACTGTAAATCATTATTCCTAAGAAAATAATGAACAGGATATTCAGCAGATAGATTTTCATAACATTTTTCTTCCTCTGTCTTACTGTGAGGCATTAGCAGTTAACTATAGTTCATGTTTTTCAAATATCATGGATCACGGCAAGTAAACATAAAAAAATTTAAACAAGTGAAATCCCTCCCCAACAAGCACAGGTTCAGTGAAGTTAAATCAGTGAGCGTTGATTTCATTTTCTCATACAGTAGATTGGCCACTACAGTACTTGCTTCTTTGTCCCCAAAGTCCAGAGTACAACCCAAGATCTATATCACACCAAGCAAAGCAAGAGTTGGGAATTTGTGGCTGTCCAGGTATTTTCAGGGTGGTAATATGAAAACAGTAAAACCATATAATAGTATAATCAAAGAAAGCATAAAAAACAGTCAACAGACAGGACAATTACATCAATTAAAATGTCTGGGAAAACCCAAAAGTTCCAAAACAGCTTCATCAGCACAACATGTATCTCCAGTAAGTGGTGTGCCTACCTGTTACCAGAGACATAGGAAGCAGACTTATTTATTTTTATGTCTGGAGAGCTACAAATGTTTAAGGAAGTCACCCTATGTGCTAGGCAGCTACTCCCAGAGAGTATCTGCCCAGCCTGCCAGATCAGATAGGGTAGGCACGCTCCAGGTTCCTTCCCTGAAATGTTACCATCTAGTGGGACCTCGGAAGTGTGCCTTTTCCATGGCTGCCCCTACTTTAAGGAACACCCTCTCCCTGGCAATCCAATAGGCCCCCAGCCTTTTAGTGTTCCAGTAGGCCATCAAGACCTGGCTTTTTACACAGGCGCTGGGTAGAGTAAAGTGTGTTTTGGGTTGGATATTGGGGCATCCTAAGGGGATGACTGAGGTGCTGGATTTTGCTTGTGTTTTACACTTTTATGGCGTTTATAGTTTGGGGGTTTTATTGTTATTATGAGCCACACAGAATTGTGATTTAAGATGGGTGGTCGTACAATCTTTTAAAGAAAGAAAAATAAAATGTGGTTCACTTCCTTATTCAGAGCTGCAGTATGCTTATACATTCATGGTCATGTAGTCATGCCCCTTTCACACACGTACAGGTGAGTGGCTACAAATGGCATTGCCCTAGGGAGGTTGTCTTCCAAGATGGGGAAAGTCTGTTGTATTTCTTCCTAGCATATACCTACAGCTCTTTACTGCCATTTAGTGGTCATCCAGATTGTGGCAGTCTAGATATGGTAGCCTTAGAATATTTTCAGGAGTCTTGTCGGAAAATTTTCATTTAATAAGAGTTGTTGATAATAAAAAATAATAGGATATGTTCTTTCTGTTGAAGTGCAGTTGAAAAATGAACTCTTACTTCACTTGTAGGGGAAAAAAAAGCAAGCAACAGTTCAAGCTAGGAGCCAGAAAGGGGGAAAAATGCATGATCTAAGTTCATTTCCTTTCTAAAAATAAATATGGTTTTGTGAATATTATTCCAAAAATTGTATTTTCACTAACGGTCAGCCTGGCTGGGAATTCTCCAAATGCTGCCCCATCACACTGAGAAGGGACCAGTTTGATTTAGGTTATTGTGACATTGTGTGCAAAAGTGAAGTTTTAATACTCATCTTCCGGTAATCACATGAGATGTATAATTCACAAACCAGTATAATTAAATTCTACTTCAAAATAATACAGGCATTGAAACAGTTATTTTAAAATGGGCATGAGAACATGATAATTGACAGAAAGGCATTCCATATGGACCCTAAACATATTACCAGAAATCCACACAAATCCTCATAGGTATGTATGGCGAAATATTTGTCATTTCCAGAGATATTTACAAGATCTTAAGAAAGCTTAGTGAGATTGAGCTAAAACTTATGGGTCTGTCATGGAATGCCTGTATGGAGGTGCAATAGGAAAGGGATCAACTAAACTAAAGAATATTTTTAAATTTAGCATTAAGGACATTTATGGCTCATGAATTAAAGAATTGGAACAGATCAATGGTTGCAGGTCTTTAAAATGTTAAATTTGCTTCTGTGGATTTAAAATTAAAACTGGTTCATCAAAACATCTTATTTTGACTCCACTGGACACCCCAAAGAATGTATTTAGAAGGATTTATGTCTGATTTTCTCTGTTGGTGGTGTAAAACATTTGAAGGGTCATTGACTCATGATTTGGTCCTGTGAAATCACTAAAATCTTTTTGGAGTAATACTTTAATATAGATAGATAGATTTATGGGGAATTTTTTTAGCATAAAATGTTAATGTTATGTTAAATTACATACTGAAACTTTGGAAGTTGACTTTGGAAGTTGAATTTTTGAAGAGTTATTGTGGAATTTGAAAAACAGTAATATTCCTGATTAAGGATTGGATTTGAGAGAACTGTGATCTCTGTTTTTGAAAAGGCAGTTTTATCCACTAATCAAAAAACAACTCAATGAGTTTTTCTGTGGCATAGATTTTGGTACTTTGTAATGTCCCCCCCCCCTTTTTTTTTGTCTTCTGTTTTCTTTGTTTTTGTAGTTCTTCATGTATTTTTCCTGTGGGTTTTTTTATATATATATATATTTCTTTCTGTAAAACTTAATAAATTCTTTAATTTTTTAAAAAGTCAGCACAATCCAATTATTAGGCCACAATCCAATAAACACTGACCTCACAGTGGTTGTATTCACATAACACCCTAGTCTTTTAACCTAACTTATGCAAACTCCATCTGTACAGTTCTCACTTATGCTTTAGTGTGTTGTGAAAAGCCAGAAAATTGTGTTGAGTAAACCCTGATTAAGTTAACTATGGGTAGACATGTTATGTGAACATAGCCAGAATAAAAACCCATTGCTGGGTTGTAGGGATTTTCTGAACTTAGTTTTTCATTTGCAAATCCCTTTTCATTCAGTAGAATTCACTTCCAAATAGGCACATACAGCTTCTTCTGTATTTATACTTATTTAACAATGCAGAGGCTCAGACTTGTGAATGCAGTCCTGAAACAACTTCCTCATGAGATGACCTACCAATCTTAGTAGCCCAGATGCATTCATAAGGAAGTTTAATTTCCCTGCCTCATAGCTACACTGCTGTAGAGGCCCTTCCTGAAATGCCATTGGGATGGGTTTGCACAAGAATCCTGTCATATTTTACTTATTTGTAAAATGTTTGCAAAGACTCAGCATTGCTGAAGCTCAAGTTCACAGTTTTGATCCACTGACTTGGCAATAGATATTGTACTGCAGTTCATCAACTCCAATTATTAAAGTTGCTGCCTACTTTTTCAATTTTTTGGCCTGCACCATTGTAAGTAATTGAAGACACTGTACATTAACAAAGACAGCATTCAAGAATATCCTTTATGAAAGAGAGTTAAGTGATGCAACTCCAATAGTTCAAGAGATCATTGCAAGGATTTGTTTCCTTATGTTACGAATCAATATATTTATATATTGTTTTTGCAGTATAGCACAGTGCTTAAGAGAGTAAAAAAATATTCTCTAAAATTGTTATCTTAAAGTCTGATTTTTGTACTAATATGATTTTCTCTAACTTGGTGCTGTCAACATCCCAACCAATGTGGAAGTTCATCATAACTGGACTGGACTGCTTTGGGAAAAGCTTGTACTAATTATTTCATTCATTGAGTTCATGCAACACACTACATAAGCCGTGGTTAACAAACCACAATAACTGTTCACACAACATGCTAAACTGAAACCAAACAAAACATGTTATGAATTAGGATTGTTTCAGAAGAAATGCTTCAAATCTCACATAAGCACAGTGCATTTCTGCTGGTTGTAAAAAAAAACAAAAAAAAAAAAACCTATTCATTAAAGTGGATGCAACCACACTTTTTTTCTCAGAAATCCACACACTTCTGAATAAAATGTTAAGCCCTGTTACTAAGCCCTTTGTTGTATCAAACAGCTGACTGAACAACTCTGTTCTTTCAGGACTAGGCCAATTTATAATTCACATGTAGATAATAGATAAATTAATAATCTAAAGTACCTACAGCAAATCAAAGCATCCCATTATCATCACAGTCTCATTAAATAATAATTGGAAGTATGTTTGTGCCACTTGTTCACTACATACATAAAATTTAAAAGGAATTCTGAATGCTTTAAGTTGCAAAGAGTTCTGCATGCTTATGTGGAAATAAATCCCATTGAAATAAATCCCAGTTGGATTGACAGCTGAATAAACATGAATAGGATTGTGCTATTAATTAGAAGGCTGCAGCAAATAAATTCATTGCTTAATCAGTGCAGAGGTCAAGGCTCTATATGCAATGGATTAGACATACCAAACACAATATAACTTTAAAAAATGAAAATGTAGCAGAAATCACTGCTGCTGCTGAAACAAAACAGTAGTTAGCTGCTGGTAATACAGTGCTCTGTCCTAATGACTAATAGCACTATGACCCACTAAGAAAAAAGAACAACCTGTTAAATCAGAGCCCTTGATTGCTTCTGCTGCTATTGGCTAATAGTGGAAGATCAGATGGTCAAGGCTTCTTTTTAAAGGCATGAGTGAGGTTAGGAACACAACTGGTGGCTACATTGAGGCTTTTAGGAAGGTGTTTGGGGTGTGTTAGAAGACTTAGTCCTTCACAATGTGTGATCTGTTTTTGGGAACTTGGAAACTAATTTCAAGTGAAAAATTTGATGACTACATGAAGGAGCTGGGTAAGAATTATTTGTGGGACTTAGTAAAAGGTTTATTTTTGCTGTAGAATGTGGTTATGTAGAATGTTTTGTTAGGTATGTATCAGTGGACTTGTTTACTTGTAAACTTAACAGCCCTTGTGGAAAGCATAGCTCCTCTATTTTGTTTATTGTTAATAGTAATGTGGGGGGAAAGAAACTGTTGCTTAGATCATGTTAGTTATGCTAGACTTCCAGAGCAATTCCCATGATAAGTCTGCTAAGTAAAATCCACTTAGTTTGCATTTTATCTGGCTTCCAGATAATTTCTGAATGTGTGAACTCAGTGGAACTTGTTAATAACAAATGTAGTACGAATTGTCTGTTAAATATGTTATCCTGGAATTGTTTGTTATTAAATACCTGATTATTAAAAGAGCATGTAATGGGTATTTAGACTTTTGTGTGGCATTTCTATCAAGGTTAGATATCACAGGAGTGTGAAGAAGGGCTCTTGCTATTTGTTTAGTTGAATGGTTATTGGCTTAAGTAATATCTGATTATATGTATTATATTAAGTGATATCTGATATTTTGTCCTTGGAGCTGTGAAAAATGTTGAGAAAGATACCCCAAACCATTGGAAACTCTGATCTAATGCTGCCTTATATGAAATCTTTTTTTTTTTTTCTCTCTTCCCATATATGAGTAAAATTTTGTGATGTTTGGTTATGGTATTCGTTGAGGGTGAGCTTTGAACTAGAGGCAATTCTCTCATCAAGGCATGCCTGCTTTAGGTTAATGATACTTCAGGATTGGCCTGAAGTTATGCATTGTTCATCCATCACAACTTTTAAGTAGGATGCTGGCCCCTTATTTAACTGTGATGAAACTAATGCATAAAAATAACCTTTCCTTCTTCCAATATTAATACAGATATTAGATATGTTAAGGAACATGAGAATAAGGATATCTCTAAATCTGCTAGATACCCTTTCCCTAGCACCTCTCAAGTTCAAGGAGGCCCATAATTTTAGGCTGGAATATTTGTTTTGTCTACAGGGGCTTATACTTCATGTTCTGGCTAACAGGACCTCTAGCAGTAAGTGATATGGAAGACTTCTGAGACTGCTGTTAAATTGGAATCGATAATATTGGCAGTGAAGAGGTTGTATTCTATATCTCTTTACTCCCCTCTAAGGATTGTCTGGATTTCTGTAGCACTAAGTCAGCAGGTTACACTTAAATGAATCATGGCTATGTGAGAAGCAGGTCACTTTCTCCCTAGGTTATCAGGTAGCTTCCCAAGTTCCTCTTCTCCCATGGCTGCTGCTATTAAATAACCTTGGTGATAATCTTCCAATTAAAGCTTTGTAGAGATCAGCTGTTATAAAGTATATTTCTTCAAATGAAATGCAGATCTGGATTACATCAAATTATGTAGAATAAGGAATTTAGTTTATATAATATTTATAGCAGGGAATTGTTTGCTTCCTCCAAGCTTTTAAAAAGAAATTTCAGTGAAGATGGACATAAAAACAAAAATAACACTAGTAAATAAGCAACAATCAAGTAAAGTACTTGCTTAAAAAGAAATGTTACTTTCTGGAAGAACATAGAAAAAGCTGATCCCACTCCTTGGAACTGAGAACCCCATCTACACAGTGCCATCACTGAGAAAGCCCTATAATACGTTATTGCTAGTCATACCTCACAATCATGCTATGCTTGAAGCAAGCATCAGTTGAATTTCTTGAAGGTGAACTATATAATTTGTTGTCACAAGACAGTGATGGCAACTGCTGTAATTCAGTTGGCTCTATATTACTTTAAGCATCAGAAAGAAGGCTTCTCCTGAATGCCAGTTGTGGGAGAGAGTTAACAGCCTGACTTCTGATTTGAATGCTTCTCACTAGTACATGGTTGGCCAGTGTGGGAAACAGGATGCTGTATAGGACCAACCAGATTCTGACACCTTCACTTCCCATAGTTTTTTGGGAAATTTATCTTCATCTGTGACAGTCCTGGGGCAAATACTGCCCTGGATAAGAAGGGCTTTTAGTATCTCCTCATTGGTTTATAATTTGGTTTGCTTAAATATTTATAATGTTTATGGGTTTTAGAGTAATTGTAATAATTGGTGACATTGCCTTAAAGGAAAGCCATCTTCTGCTGATTGCATTTGATCTAGCTAACAATCAGTCTGGATATTGATGAAAACATATTAAAGCTAATTGATGGAAGCTACTTTGTATTTAGCATACAAAATATACCATATACTTGGGGGAGGGGGCAGGGATTAGATTAGACAGTTGCTGCATCATTTTCAGCCTAGCTTATGGCAGACATTAGAGTCACTGAACTCAATTTACTGCCCAGTTCAACTTGGTCCCCAGAGCAACTACCTAGCTTACACACCATGCTTTAAAGCCTACCTCAGTTCCAGCTGTATTTTTGCACAGTGAAGCTCTAATCAGAGGAAACCCCATCAAGATAGAAAGGACTGTAGGAAAGGAACCATTGTGTTTAAACTTTTTCTTATCTTATTCTATAGTTATTTGGCATAACCCAGCTTGAATCAAGTCTCCTTCATAACTAGAATTCTTTTCTTTATCTTCAACGTCAAGAAATTTGTAATAAATTCATGGTTTTTTGGTTTGATTTGTAGGTGTGGGCTTTGCCACTAGGAAATTAGCTGTGGTTGCCAAGCCCAATGTAATTATCAGCATCAATGGGAGTGTTATAACCATCAGGACAGAGAGCAACTTTAAGAACACTGAGTTTTCCTTCACAATGGGAGAAGAATTTGATGAGATCACAGCAGATGACAGAAAAGTAAAGGTGAGTTCTCTACTTTGCCTTAAGCTATTTTGGTTGACGAATACATTTGGACTCTTAAAAACATGCTATGAACCCTCTTGGAAAAAGGGTACAGTGGTACCTCGGGATACGAACGCCTCTACTAACGAACATTTCGGGTTACAACCAGCTTCGGCAGGGCAAATTTACCTCGGGTTACGACCAACTCGGGATACGTCCAGAGTCACGGAACGGATTAAGTTCGTATCCCGAGGTACCACTGTATTTGGGAACTTCCTCATTTATAAAATGATGACCATGTGGGACATGACAGAATACCAGCTTAGCATGTTGGCTGGGAATTCTGGGAATAGCCCACGTTTGGAAACAATGGCCTTTAGCTCTCTCCTCCTGCAAGATGTTCCTATTTTGCTCTTTTCTGTGCAGGTGGATGCACATCCAAATCAAGCAATGGGATGCAGCCACATGTTCTTGTTAATTAAGTCCATTTGGAGACAAAAGCATTGTTGAAAGAAAAACATTAGAGACAGATATGTTTAGTAGCATGCCTGCTAAATTAATGGCTTTAGATATAAAATTGGGTGGAGCATGAAACTTGATGGGTGCCAACAGTAGTGTTCATAAATACTTTGATGCCTCTGAGATCATATTTTAAAGTGTTTGAGGGGAACCTGTATACCTCAAATACATCTGATCAGATTGAGAGAGACTTCTCTCATGTCAGCCCTACAAGGCAGACCAGATCAGGAAACTAATTCACAGAAATCTAGAATATACTTTGAGATAAGTTATAGCAACAAAATCTGCTTGTGTTTTACTTTCTTCCCTCTGGTACTCCATTAAGACAAAGGAGCCAGCCTCTTCCTGATACTATTCCCTTTCCTAGAGCTTAAGAAATGCTTATGTAACAGCTTCTGAATCTTCCCTTCAAACCGTCTACATGGCTGTCTACCTGAATGAATAGATATTAGGTGTTCCAGGAAACATTTAGGATATTGTTTCTGGCTGTTATTATTTTCTAGCAAGTTGCAGAGCTTTCACGATGCTAGTAATCTCATTATAGAAGAATACTGATTGTCTTACTGAGATGCACATTGAACATTATTTGAGAACTCTGGTATTTTTCCTAAATTCATGCTACAACTAGTGTATATTTCAAACCCAAGATTTGCCTGCCTTTCTTCACTAGGTGGAAATACTGACCAGATAATTTTTCTTGACAGAGTGTTGTGACACTAGATAATGGCTCACTCAATCAGGTGCAGAAATGGGATGGCAAAGAGACAATAATAAAAAGAAAAATAGAGGATGGAAAAATGATTGTGGTAAGTTTATTTTTGGTTATAAGCATTTGGGATGAATTTCAGAAATAGGAATTGCAAGCTTCTGAGTGAATTTTTTTCAAAGGGGAAGAATATTTTTCATACCCAGTAGAAGAAAGATGTGCCATATTTTGGGTGGTGATTCAATAATTCATTTAGGTTAATAGGCAATTGAATGCAGAAGGTCAGTACTAAGCTATTTTGAAAAGTATAATAGTATATCTTGCATTGTTTTTTTAAAGCAAATCTCATTTTGAGAGCGTTAGTAGAGAATGTACTACAACCATTCTTTGATTCTCAATTTGTTTGGAACAAGCATCCCTTTTCAATGTAGGGTGATTTCAAAATGAAGCAGGTTTTATATTTTATGACTCAGTGACACCCCATAGTATTGAGTTCACTGGAAATGAATGGCCTTCACTGTGACTAAATGGTGTTTCTCACATTTATAATTTTCTGACCTATAATTTTTACAAGAGCAGAGCAGTTGATCAGATTGAAAAGTGATATGGAGGGTAGTGGAGAGTAGTTGGAAATCATACAGGAAACATGCAGAGAAACCACTCTTTTTGACATTTAGAACGTTTTCCAAACTACACGTTTTCCAAACTACATCAGTGTTTCTCAACCTTGGCAAGATGTATGAATTTCAACTCCCAGAATTCCCCAGCCAGCATGCTGGCTGGGGAATTCTGGGAGTTGAAGTCCACACATCTTAGAGTTGTCAAGGTTGAGAAACACTGGCCTACATGCTTCCAGAAGGCAGGCAAAAATTAAAAATTAAAAAAAAAAACTGAAAAATTCTGTCTCAGTTATAACAGAGAAAAAGCATTCTTGCAGACAGGTTCTCTCTGAAAGCTAACTGGAAATATTATTCTACCTGGAAAAGATAATGCCAAATTGCCACATATGACCTATGAGCAGGAACAATTTCATGGAGATGTAGCATTCATTCAGATTTCTGGATGAAGTTGGCATGCAAATGTGCAAATAAGACAGTTGGATTAAATTATCGTTTATACTGGCAACACCAAGGGAAGGGTGATCATTCTCCTGCCTTATCTCTTCTCCTAAGCAAATGTGTTTTCAACAAAAATATCTAGACACTGCCAGGAAGATATGGTATTCTTGCATAATCTTTGATCTCTGGAAACTCAAAAGTATCTTAAAAACTATTGCTTAAATATTCTGATTAACTCCCCACTACCCTTCTCAGTCTCTTACATTCTAAAACCATAATTAAAACTATTTAAAAACACAATGTTTAGTGCTTTGCTAGAGAGAAAAGTGAGTCAATTTCAAATATTGGAAATAGTTCTTCTGGCCTCCTTGGAGAGAATTTGTCTATTGCATATTTCAGTGGTCAAGAATTCACATAAGCAGAGGTAAGCAACTGGGCCTCATTCTCTAGAATTTGATTGTTTTAATATAGTACAGTTGCCTGGGGTCATGCAATACTCTTAAGCCAAAATTGAATAAAGAACATACTGGCTTAGCGTGTTGTATCAATCCAGGCACTGTTGACGTCCTTGATAGTGTTGTACCTCATTTGATAATGGAACACTTGATCCACTTACTGGAAATAACTATTGATGATATGATACAATGATGATATTCTTGTACTTTTTTCTGTCTAGGAGTGTGTTATGAACAATATTATCTCCACTAGAGTGTATGAGAAAGCATGAAAAATCCATATTGTACAAATTGGCAGGATCCCAAAGCAAAACATGAAGCTTGGTTCAGGGAGCAGAGCCTTACCAATCATGTTCTTCAGAAGCTGAATTTGACGGGCCAGCTCCCAACTACTTTTGTACCTAATCCGAAATATTTTGGTTATTCAATAAAGTGTTTACCTTGAGATGGAAAAGTGTCTGGCTTTTTTTTAATTGTGGAAGCTGAATAAGGATCATTCCCAATGAGATTTTCAGGTTCTGTTTGTGGGATCAATGAAGCGTCACTACTCCATATTTATTGAAATATAAAATACTGAGTCCAGTAATTAATGGAATAAGCCAAAGAGCAATTGCCCTGCCACACCTATAGTTTTGTAGTGTGTTCATTGGAAATCCTGTTGTCTCTCTACTGCTGTGTTTGCTGTTTTACTTCCTATAGAAAAATCCATTTTAAAAAAGCTGGAATAGCTATATGGGGGCTTCTGGGTAGTGGTGTCAGGAATAATCTCAGGAGCATATTTTGTTAGAACACGTTTCTAGGACTCTTCCTGAGAATAAATTAATGTCTTTTGTTCCAAGAGTTGCCCATATTGGTTGTCTTAAAATGTGTTTAAAGCAGAACTCAAAGTTTTGAATTACATTTGAAAATCATGCTGTGGATTTGCACATAAAGTGACCACCATGATAGACATAGCCAGCATGAATATATTCATTTACCAGAACATAGGGAGATTGATTCCTTCTAAATTCCACTGATCTCTGCCATCCCAGTTTACTTTTCTCTGAGCTGGTGGGCACATTTCCTAACAAAGCACTGGCTGGTGTAGTCACTCAATTTTCTCTCCCCCATCTAAGAATGCTTAGGGGTTCCAGAAGCAGTCAAAAGCAAAAGATGAAGCTGGCATTTAACTTACAAGAATCAGCTTCCTGTTCAAGTATTTATAATATAGAAAGGGAGGTGGGGAAGGGAGCCTACCAAGCACCGAGACAGATGCAAGTAGATCCCCTGATGGAGGTCCAAGAGGGGATAGGATTCCATTTTTGTAAAAAAAAAAAATCATTTTCAAGTTATTTGAAAATGAAAAAATCATTTTCAAGTTTTCAAGTTAAATACACTTTATAAAGCATCCTGCGAAAGAATTATGTCATCTATAGGTTGGTGATGCCATGGCTTGGGGCAGAGATCATGCTTCAGATGAACACAGTGTCTGTATTATTACAACAAAATGACTCAGCTTTTCCAGCCAGCATTGTCCTAACCAAGTAAGTGCAAATACCTGGAGCTAGCTCCCTTTCACCCAACCTTTGTTTGATCATGAGTCCAGAATGCTAAGAAAGAATTGATCATTTAAAAATATATATATAAAGATATTCCTCTCTGAGGTACTGTTCAAGTTTTATTAACTCTAAAAAGTTATAAGCATTTACTTCTATTCAAAAAGAAGCAGGTCCTTAGAAAATCATGGCATCAATTCAAGAATTCAGCTTGCTTTTGGTGCCCTGCTGGACTCCTTTCCAACTACCTGCCCTTATTTTTCCTCCTTTATACTGTATCAGCATCAGTGTGGGAGGATCATGTTAGGGCATTATATAAACAGGAAGAGCCAGCTGAGCTTGACTTAAAGTTTAATTCTTTTGCTCAAAATTTGTTCCATTTAAAAGCACCTCTAGTCATATACTTCTTGTACATAGGTTGTTGGGACCCACGATCGTGCTGTTGGTATAGATGTGGAGGAAGACTAGACATCTGAGATTGTTGTAGGGTCTGGTTCCCACATTGGTATCATTGTCAATACTGTACTTTCTCAGCTACTAGGTGGCAGGTCTGCACTTGCATACTGACAATACCTACAGTAATGTGAAGCAGATTCTAACAAGCACCAAGAAACAATAGGACAATGATGCCATCACAAAAGAATTGATGGACACTAATCTGACATCATGGGGGAAGGAGTTGAAATTTGGAAAGGGATTCCTTAAGCAAGCTTCATTTCCAGCCAGTTTATGCACAGCAGACAAGCAACTGAAGGCTGCATTGTGGAAGGATCTATACCATGTAGAAAATCAGCAGAGAAAGTCAGATGCATATTTCTTGATTGTATCTTAATTTAGATTTGGCACTACTTGGACCACCATCCAGGATAGGTAAAAAAAAAGGAAAAGTGAATGTCATATCTTGTTCTTCAGCAGCTAAAACCTGCACACTTAATATGAAGTAAATTCTGGACTTTACTACTGAAATATGAATTTCACATTTTTAGCCGTTTAGAAAGATAAGAGGCTTGGGAGTAGTACATAGAGAAGGAGTTTGGTATCTTGCTGAACCATAAGCTGAATGTAAGCCAAAACTATGATATAGCTGTTATGAACACACACATCCATACACAATATGGCATCTTAAGCTATGTTAACAAAAGCAAAGTCTCTTACACTGGAAGAAACAGCTGTTATTCTGCATTAGGCTGCATTTGGAGTACTGTGTTAAGTCTTAGACATCATATTTTATGAATAATGTTGACAAAAGGAAATATATGCAGAGATAGGTGATTGGGATGATGAAGGATCCAGAAAACAAATCCAATAAATAAGCAATGCTTATTTATTCATTTCTTTTTCAAATGTATATATGTCATCCATCTCACTCTACAAGTGACTCTAGGTACCATTACAAGTAAAAAAAACTATAAAATCTTATTAAAAAATATACAAGTAATTATACAAGGTTAAAATGAAAACTAAAAAGTTAAAACTACAAACAAAAAAGATGGAGAGAGCATCCTCAAACTACCAACCACCTCCTTACCACAGTCTTCAAATAACTGAAAAGGCACCATAAAGAAGTTCTTCCCTGTTGCTCCAGATGAGAAGACTACAGCCAACCTCCTCCCTGAGATAAAGTCAAGAGGCTGACCGACAGGAAGAAGCTTTTCTGCAGAAACCTCTTCCATCTCTTAGAACAGTGTTTCTCAACCATGGCAGCTTTAAGATGTGTGGACTTCAACTCCCAGAATCCCCCAGCCAGCCATTCTGGGAGTTGAAGTCCACTCATCTTAAAGTTGCCAAGGTTGAGAAACACTGTCTTAGAACTATAGAAGGAGGCCTCAAAAGTGAGGAAAAGCAAAATAACACAGATGTTTCACTTTGCTTTTAGAAGTGAGGGAGACAGGTTACTTCACAGACCATAAAACTTGGAAAGGATGCTTCATGGAATCCTTCAGTGAAGCAAAACTTTGTGCCTTCAAAGCTTTGCACAGGTCTACTAAACATTGGGATAAACTTCTTAGCAGTAAGAACGTTGTCATGGGTGTAACAGAATCTCCTTTGCTGGAGATAAGGCAGAGGTTGGAAAACCATCTCTTGTAGTTCTGCATTCCTGATTGTACAAAGTTGGGCTGAATTACCTCTAAGGCCATTCTGTGATCTGTATTATCAGTGTTTTAGATGAATGTGTTCCCAGGAAGAGGAAGTGTTGATATTATATAAACTATAGCACTGTACTCTCAACATTCTGAAACATCTTGACTTTAAGACCCCCTAGCATGTTGACGTTCGGATAATGATGATACTGTAAGTAAGTTTGAAATGTGTTTCTTGCCTACAGTGTACAACCTTTTCTATCCTAAACACTATTTCATCTGCATTTATTTCTTTAATGGCTGTATTAAATTTACTCCTCGTCCTCATAAGATATTCCTAAAAACTAAATGCTGTCCTCCCCAGGGGCACTAAGTTGCATCTGTGCTCCAGCACAATGGTAGCAAGCTCACGCCCATCACCCTTCTGCTTTGTATCACTACGGAGGAGTTGGTGGCAGGCAAATGCTGCTAGTCTTGGTACTAGCATGAATGGCGTGGCACAAGGGCCCATTGTTTGGCCTCTGATATTGCCCTTCTGCATTGGGAGGTGCTGAGCACTGCATGTCCTAGGCCTCTCTTAAAAAGACGTGGCTGGGATATGTACCATTCATATAATCCATCTGCCTCTTCCTAAGAATTGCTCCTGTCATCGCTCTTCTCCCAAGGACACACTGCCAGCAAAACTATGTGCAACAAATTTGTGGGAAGCTGGAAACTCATCTCTAGTGAAAATTTTGATGATTACATGAAGGAATTGGGTGAGACTTGTCTTGATTTGATTTTTAAAATGTTGCGGTTTGTCAGTTGTTGATTTCTTTTGAGAGCTTTGCAATTAGATCATGAAACATTTAACTTAAGCCCCTTCAAAATAATTTTTTAAAATAAGAGAGAATTTTTAAATTTCTTCTTTTGTAATAACCTTCCTAGAATTTTTTTCTTACCTTTTGTTATAATATTAAATGAATATGTTACTTGTCGTTACTTCCAAATCATTATTCATGATGGAATAATGAAAAACTTCATCTGGTATTGGGAGATTGGAGGTGGGCTGCTAATAAATTTAAATAAATAAACCTAAATTTCCTGGTACCCAGTTTTTACTGTGAATAAAATTACTTGTTCCACAGAAGTTGTAGATATAACTCTTTGGTGCATATTCTTTAACTGGTCTTAATGCTAGATTTCTAAAAGTAATCTTATTCTAGGGCTTTGTAAATCACCATATAGATGATTCTATATATAAATAATAGGTGAAACCCAGGCTTCTTATGGGATGTAATTTAAATCAACGGGATGTAATGTAAATATATTCATTTGCAGAATTACTGAATCGCTGAAGGGTTTTAACTAATGAAGTCAGATACCTCTGGGATATATTTTTGGTTCTTTATTTTGTCCAAAGAATTATGTTTTAAGGAAGTTTATATGGATTAAATATTAAGGTTTGCTGTTTATGAGTTAAATATGTTTCATTCAAATAAGACTTAAAATAACTATTGTATTATTTTTGAACATGAAGTAAAATTTGAAACAAGAGAAAGGGAGACTATGTGCATTACTATTTGTTTTTCTACAGAATGCTAATTTGGTTTCTTGTAGGATCAATATACTTAAGAAGATATGTGCTTCCAGACTGCTTTTTTAACCTACGAAAATGCACCTTTAAAAAAAATGGAAATTATATTTAAGTGTGGTGAGGTTACCAGATCTGGGCTGCAAATATCCACATGAACAATAGAGGGCAGCCGAGAGTTAGGGTTTCCTATATCTTTTTGCTGCCATCAGATAGTCCTCTGTATTTTTATAGCCCACATATGCTTTATATATACATCACCAAGCAGTACCCACCATAGTAAGCAATCATGCATCTTTGTAAAAGCATCATCATAGACCATACATCAGAGAGGGAATGTGCATATTGCCTCAAGGTAACACCTCAAATGCAATAAGTTTCAGGTAGCTTCTGCACGCATACAGGTGCACACATCTGGTGCAGAAGACTCAATAACTAAAAGCAGATCTTGCCTGTTGATGTAATGGTATGTGGGAATGACCTTGAAAGACAGGAGGTAGAGCTTTAGACTGGACAACCAGCATGTAAAAAATGTCTCAGTCCACTGAAGAAGGGAGAGGTTGTGGGAAACGTTACTAAAGGGACCCTCCCCAGTTTTTCAGAAAGTAAAAGGAAAGGAGGGGAGACACACTTTCAATATTGCAAGATTCTGTTAATGTAATCTTACAATAAAGATACAGCTAGTACCCTTGGTTGTGCTTCTTGTCTAGACTACTTTGCAGGGCTAACATTTCGTCTGGGAACTGACCCTGAAGATGTTACCTAGCTGGGCAATGAAATATCTGCAAGAAAACAAACAGGTTCAGAGAACCGCAAGGTCTCTGCAACTGACTCTTCATATAGAGAAGATAGCATAGAAAAGCAGTTCTTTCTGCCTTGGCTTCCATTTTTTATTTTATTTATTTAAATTTATTATTCATTTGATGCCACTATTTTAGCTTTTCCTAACCAGGCACTCTATAGACATACATGTTGGAACACAATTCCCATTGTCCCCTGCCAGCTGTTGCTTAGGGTCACTGTAGGAGATGAAAGGTGTATACATGGGGAGGGTACTGGGTTATGAATATGTTTTCACAGAAATACACATTTTTATTTTTTTATTTTTTTATTTAATAGACTTGTCCCCACCCATCTCCCCACAATGGGGGACTCTGGGCGGCTTACATCAAATTAAAATCATAAATAAATGATTAAAAGTTATAAAAGAACTTTATTTGTCTTACTAGGTACACAAATAAATGCTGCCTTTTAAATATAATTCTGTGAAGAATGCAGATAGGTAATAACCCTCTGGCACCCTCCATCAAATATATTATTTCTTTCTTTTATTGAAGTTTTTCAGAAATAATGGATGTTGATAACGTGCATAATACCGGAAAAAAAAAATCTCATTTTCTTGTCAACATTACTGTTTTCTTGGTGTTCTATAGGAGTGGGATTGGCCACCAGGAAACTTGGCAACTTGGCAAAACCTAAAGTCATCATCAGCATGAAGGGTGATGAGATCACAATCAAAACGGAAAGCGTCTTTAAAAATACACAGATCGCATTTAAGTTGGGTCAAGAATTTCAAGAAACCACAGCAGATGGCAGAAAAACCAGGGTGAATAGGTTTCCCTTCCATTTTATCTGTGAAATTAGAGGCATGTTGATGCTCTTAGGAACACTGTAAGAGTTTCAGATCACTGAGCAAATAAATAAGTGGGACATGCGGGTAACAGTTGCCAATTGTCTAACTTACCTTCTCAGAGTTCAGCCCTGATGTGGGAAATTCTCAGAAAAGTGTTGGATGTGTTTACAATGTATTTCAGAAAGAAAAGGAAGGAAAATGTCTTGTAAATGAAAATGTTTGTAACTTCCTTTTTATAATTCTATAATACAGCTACTGTATCTGGGCTGCAAAAATTAAGATGACCACTTGAGGGCTGCATAGAGGTAGAGAAAACTAGCTTTGCTGCCAACTAGTGGACACTGGATTTTCCAGACTAGATTTGGCAGATCTACATAATACTGTGGCATTGATACAAATAGAGCAGAATCAAGAAGGGCCCCAAGGACTGTAAAAAAACACAAAGCATAATTCAAAGGAGACAAAGCAAACAAGCCCCAAACCAAAACAGGCATGTGAGAACTGAGCATATTCAGTAGTCATGGAATGTTTAAATCGTGTGGAAGATAAAACGGAAAAATGGAAAGAGGAACCATCAAGAGTATATGATGAACATATGGAATATATGTTGAGGGCCATTTGTTTGTGATTGCAATAGCAGAAAACATAATTGGCATGTTATTCCTAATAAAACTCTGGCTATTCAATATGAAATACAAGAGCAAAACTCAAGAATGCAAGTGACTGCTTATGGCAGAACAACAAGAAGAAGAAAAAAGATTCAGAAATAGCAAAATGGATATTGGGAACAGCTTGACTGCTGGTGACTCCATGAACTCATCTATATTGTTTTCATGGCAACAGTACAAAAGTAGTTTGCCATAGCTTTCTTCCAGGGGGCTTTTTTTACTTCTTGGTTTAATCTCTTGCCCTGGTATTTCTTGGTAGCCCATCATCCAAGTCCTGCTTAGCTTTATAATGATCAGCCATCATTGTCAGCTAAGTACTGCGATCCACTATGACAAGCAGGATATATGCCTCCCTCTCTCTCTCTCTCTATCTTCCTCTCAGCTGATTATTCCTAAGTGGTAGAGGATGGATGGATGGATGGATGGATGGATGGATGGATGGATGGATAGATAGATAGATAGATAGATAGATAGATAGATAGATAGATAGATAGATAGATAGATAGATAGATAGTCTCTACATTTGGGAATAAAGTGTTATTTGAAATACAAGACTAGACTATACCTGGGTGCACGACATATCTTGCCATGTTTAATAGCACTCCACCTTCTTTATTGTGCCCAATCTGTGTCAAAATGATAACTTTTAGAATTATTATTTGGATCTGCAGACTCTTGTAACCTTAGAAAAAGGTGCACTGGTTCAAGTGCAGAAATGGAATGGCAAGGAATCGACAATAAGGAGGAAACTAGTAGATGGGAGAATGGTGGTGGTAAGTTGCTCTTTTTAATCAAGTAAGCATTTTTAGTGTTCCCCATTTCAAAAGAAAACTATAGTATGCTCACATGTTTAATTTGTTAATTGCAATCTTAGGAACTTTTGAACAGCAAGGTATATATTTTGACGACAGCTATACGCTTGAAAAGGGTACACATCAAAAATCTGTTGAAAATATATGTTTAAAATTAAAGAATAAAAATGTGTGGCTTAGCATTTGAATCTGATTTAAGAATGGTTCATGAATGGATGGATTTGAATATGTTCTTCCATAGTTGCTGCTTTAATGCAAATGTTGACTTTGTGGTGGTGTTCATTGGTTAAAACATATGTGTATGCCAATTTGATTAAAACCAAGTTTGGTTTTAAAAGGCCCAAATTACACAAAAATAATGATATTTTCAGCTTTTTACATTAGGAAAAAGAAAGAAAGAAAATGAAGAAGAAAATTATGTAATAAAAGTATGCATGTTGCGTAAAAAGTGGTTGGAGAGATATTTTTCTCAAACTTTCAGATAGAAATACAGTGAAGCTGAAAGGTGAGAGGGTTAAGCCAGATTAAAGGAGGTTAACGGGTAGAATTTGGTACACCATGATTTAGCAATGGTCAATAGCTGGGATGGTTTTAAAAGGGGATTAAACAAATGAAAGAAATATTAATCTAGTTATGGTTACTACTCATGATGGCTATATCATACTTCCAGTAAGTTTTTAGCATTATTTCCCAATGAACATAGTTGAAGAGAACATTGGGTTCTTATCCCGCCTATTGGCTTTCCTACTGTAGACTAGATAGACATTTGATTGTTTCACCAGGCTCTTCTTATGTTCTTAAATTTTTACAGCCATCACTTAGAAATTGTTTTCCACCCCTCTCCTAGAGCTAAATTCAAGACTGCTTCACTTCTTATGGGTTAAAATTATACATACATTGCATATTTCAAGTGACTGGGAGAATCAGTTTCACCTCTTGATCATTAGCATTCAGTCCAGATGAAGTTTCAGGCATATGCTGACATATTTGTTCTTTTTAAATCTTGTGTTCGTTAGAATTAAACAAAAGCATCTTGGACCTTGGTCATTGAATTTTGAAAGGCAACAGTACCATAAGAGATATTGTACATGAAGTCTGGAAAAGAAACCAAAAGCAAATCCATTTAGACATGCTAGCTACACTATTTAACACAAGATTTTGTTATTCATTATTTAATTTTTAAAAAGATGAATTCTCATCTTACATATGTAACTATTCTACAGTAGTGTTGAGGCTGATCATGTGATTATCCCTTTTCTATTATGTCTCAGATTATCTTCCTCTTTTTAGGAATGCATCATGAAAGGCACCATGTGTACAAGAGTTTATGAGAAGATGTGACAAAACTCCAAGTTTGTAACAGATGGAACCGGGTTCTTCAATCCGCATCATTTCCTTGAGTGGGTGGAGAATTGCCATTTCTGTTCATCTTCTTCCTTTTTGCCTTTTACTGGAGAACAACTAAGCTATAACCATTCATTTTTTTAAAAAGCATTGAGAAAGTAGATCACATTTGTGACTAAATAAATGCTTATCATATGTATAAATGTGTTATTTTAGTGAGATGAAATGGCTGTATCCAGCCTTCCTGAGCACACTGTCAATGCACACTTACACTTAGTGAATCTATAGTCATTTTACACAGAAACAGGCATATTCATATTTTCTTTAAATGACATGTTATACAGCCCAGACATGTGAATGTGGGGTCTTTGGCAATATAAAATAAAATATTCACCATCTCATAATGAAAGGCAAGAGTTTATTTATTTTTTTACTGCAAGCTGTGCTGTGAACCTGAGATTTCAGATGAGGCTAAGGCAGTTTGCAGCTACTTCAAAATCGTCTGAAAGCAGGTCAGACTTTCTGTATCACTTCCCTGATTATCTGCTTCATAGCAGAAAGGGAAGTGAGTGTCAGCAAGAAAGAAAATGAAAGGCTTCACACTCTTTGGCCTTTGGTCCTACCCACTGATTCTTTCAGTTCCATTCAACACTGGCAGCGGGTCCCCAGCCAGGGAGATCTGGGGTGGGGTGGATAGGTGGATGTGACCATGACCACCATTTTGACCGTTTTGATCCCCCCATTCAGATGCCTCTGTCTTAAATCAATTTAATCTTCTTTAGCTTGGTATCTTCCTGATGTGTTGGAATAAAATTCACAGAATTCAATTTATGTCACCTGCAATGCATCTGGAAGTCCACAAGGGAAGGAAGGCAGGCAGGCAGGCAGGCAGGCAGGCTACTTTAGGGAATATAACACTTAGTGGTAAAAAGTTTTCTTACTCCTGATTAGAGGTGATGTTTTTCCTTTCAGAACTCAGCTTATACATAAGGAGGTGTTTAGTTCTGCTGCTCATAGCTTTAAAAAGGGTTGTCTGTTCATACCTGAATTAGTGGCCTAGTGTATTTTATTAAGAAAGAAAAAAAATTAGCTGCTCAGCTTTGCAACAGATCTGCCTGGCACATTCTCTATAGAAAAATAGCCATTAGCAGCTGTGTCATGGGAATTAAGAGTCTTTTCCAGAACAGGAAAAGTGCAACTGAGCTGATAGCACAGGAAAAAAAAATAGATGAGGTAGATACTACATCCTATTGATGAACATGCAGCATACAATCAAATTCTAAGCCTTTCTCTTATCAGGGACTCAGATGGATGGGGAGGCCTGAAACCACCCCAATCTTTCTGAAAAATGATCAGACCACATCCTGTGCTTCATTTAACGCAATTTAGGCATGCCAAGCATAACTGAATATACACATACAATACAAATCCAGCCATTTGTTCCATGCATGACTTCCTTTCTCCATCCAACTTATCTAATAACCTGACTGGATCAACTTCTGTTTATGGATGCTTCATAACCTTGTCCACTTTCACAAACAAGTGTCAAAGTATTATAATAGAAGACATGCCTTGTTTTCACACTGTGCCTTCTCCATCCCAGCATCCTCTAGATATGCAGATTCCTAGGAAATCTTGGGAACACATCTGGAAGACATCAGGGTTGAAGATGGCTATGCTAAGCCTTATTACAATGCATTTGGTTTTGGCTTAGTATGATATGTGAACCCTGGTTTTTAAACCATGGTTTAACATAATGTATAAACTTAGCTAATTGCAGTTTTTAAGTAAATCTCATATCAAAACAAGATATGAGACCTAGAGCTGTGACTTCTCCAGTTTAATTAACCAAATAGCAAGCACTATAAAATATTTCCATTTTTAATCTTGAGAAACTGTTATCAGTTAAAATAGGTAATATTAGGCTAGATGAACAAACTAACTTGAGATAACATTTCTATATATATATTTTCCTTTTATTGCTGCCTTCAATCTAATATGATTATAACAATCAATTCTGATTATTAATCATTACAGTATTCTTACATTATTTTTAATAGCACCTTAAGGGTGCATAATTCCTACACCCATTAATGTTATAATCGATATAGGAGAAATAGGAAAATAGGGGAAGGAAGAAGCAAAATGAAATTATTGCATTGTATACTTAGAGATAAAAATCAAATTATAAAAGGTTGCTGGTTGAAAGTAGATTCTCATTCAAGACTGATAAAAGGAAATAGTTCTTGATTACATATGTATGTATGTATTCATTGTATGAGTGATGGAATTCGTTGCTATTAGCCTGGTGGCAGCCAGATTCATAGAGGATGAGGCTAAATATCTACTGGTCACATAGCTGAATTTCTGTCTGGGTCTGGAGGGGAAGAATAGATTGAGACTCAGTCCTAGCAAGACAGGGTGGTTTTGGGTTCAAAGACTTGCCAATTCCAGTGAGTTTCCATTATAATTCTGGACAGGGTTACACTACTCTGTGTGGAATTGGTGCACAGTTTGGGGGTCTTCTTGCACTCACAGCTCTTGCCTGAATAGCAGGTGGCACTGGGGCCAAGCAGGTCTTTGCATAGCTCCATCTTGTGCACCAGTTGAAACCTTTCCTGGAATGGCAGGCATTGCTCACTGCCACTCACACCTTAGTGTGGTTGGACTATTGCAACATGCTTTGCATGGGGCTACTTTCAAAGAGCATCTGGAAGCTACAGCTGGTCCAGAATGTAGCTGGTGGGGTAGTGATGATATACTCTAAGGCACCCACATAAAACCTCTGCTTAGAAAGCTGCCCTGGTTGCCAGTTGGCTTCTGGGTGCAATTCAAGGTGCTGATTGTCACCTTTAAACCCATTTATGGTACAGGGCCTGGGTACCTGTGGGACTGACTTCTCCTAGTGACATCTCTCTGCCTGAAAGTTCCAGTAGGCTGGGCTTTCTATGTGTCCCCTTGGTTAGATATTGTCATCTTTAGGCACCAATCCCATCCTCTGGAATAGCATTCTCCTGATGGGTAACTGGAGCTTTCCTTCCTGGCATATAGAAAATTGGTGAAAAGTTAGTTGTTTCATCAAGCCAGAGTCATGGGGCTGAGGGGAGAGGGAGGCGGATCATTGTGACTGGCTGTTGGGTCATGATTTTGGATCTGTTCATTATTATTGTTGATGTTTTTATTCATGATTCTCAATTCCATAGGACTAATATGCAGACGATTTTTTTAAAAATTGATTGTATGGTTTTAACCCCAATTAATTTAGGATCAGTGGATTGGAATGCCCTATAAGCCCTCTAAATAAAGAAACAAAATCAAACAACTGCAATGGTACAGACCATTTTGCTGATGTCCTGCTTGTGATCTTCCTGGATACATCTGGTTGGTCATGGTGAAACACAGAACTCAAAACAGATAGCCTTTAGCCTAACCTGGCAGCATTGTTCATACAGTTTTATGTTCTTGGGTGGTACAGTACAACTGCAACTCTAGCACTGGTGAAATTCTTCATGAATCCATCAGATATAGATTTGTAATACACTCCAGGCAGTAAAGTTGATTGGATATTATGTTATACCATAAGTGGTCTGTTGGCGTTTTGATAGTTTAACAGATTCTATACACCTAGGCACTGTGGTGTGCAAGTCACAGTTATGTCATGATGCATGTTAAGGCAATTACACTTTATCAAACAAACAGTTCAACAAAATGGTGACTTAGCACAATAAATGAACGTGGCCAGTGGAACGTATGAATAAATGTGTATAGGACTGTACAGTGAGATATGTCTACTTTCACAGTTACATCCACAAATGATACCTTCTAAATGGCTTTTCATTTGACAAAGTTGCTAAAATTACAGCATTTAGATTTCCTTGAGAACTCATGGTATTAACCCACATGTTTATCAAGAAGGAAATGGCGTATCTTGCTACTTAAGAAGCCCTACACTGGGCAATAGGCCATTGTACTTCAGATGGAAAAGTAGTTTCCTGAAAATAACAGTAACAAAATTTGGATTAAAGTTCAAAACATCATTAGAAAATAACATAGTGCTAAAAGTTTTGCGTAAAATAGCTTGTATTAGTAAGTTACACTGGACTTTGGATTATATCGACCTTTCAACATACTTTCCCATATGTTTATTTATTTATTTTTTTCTGGTAACAATATAAAACATTTATTTAAGGAAATGAAAGGCTCAGGGGACTTTGAGCAGAATAGCCAAGCTGCATTTTCTAGATGAAGAATCTGATTCAGGGCCAAGCAATTTGACCCTAAAAGTTGTTTCCATATGTGGACAAATATCATACAGGCTACTTGGAGGTAGTTTTTATTTTCTTTAAAAGGGAAAAAGAGAGATTCAGATACATTTGTCAGCTGTTGACAATA
Source organism: Python bivittatus (assembly GCF_059951505.1). NCBI lineage: Eukaryota > Metazoa > Chordata > Lepidosauria > Squamata > Pythonidae > Python > Python bivittatus. Next base: position 28,413,992 of record NW_028277086.1, read on the forward strand.
TGTGGATGCTGTCCTCTAGTATTCATTTTTTTAAAAAGTCAGAATTAATGACAATTTACAAAGGTGATCAGAACTTAAGAAATTGTTTCCAGTATAACCCATATTTTATGGCTTTAAATAGTCTAAGAAAAACGTTGGGCTATCTTGAGGACAACCAAATTGCAGTCCAAAATGATTCCCAATATGGCTTATATAAAGCAATACAACATTACAAACCTAAAAATGCTAATACCCTTCCCAATGGAGGTGGGAGATCAGTGATTCTCCAGCTATTGCTGAACCACAACTACCAAGAGCTCCAGTAAAATATGACCATTAATGAAGGATGGTGGGAGATGTAGTTCAGCAACATCTGGAAGGTCACAGGTTTCCCCATCCTTGCTTTTTAGCATCTGGTTTTGCTCTGGACTTGAATATTATACCTTTCCACAGCATTTCCATTATTCAAGGGTAACAGAGTGGAATGAAGTGTAAAATCTGGGCCTCTTCAAGTATACTGTTGAGTGGCGACAATGTGATCTTCTAGTTTAGCCTTCCCTAACCTGGGCATCCTCCAAAATGCATGAACTTCAGCTTCCTGGATTCTCTAACCACATGGTCAATATGGAGACTTCTAGGCACTGAAGCCTACAAATCTGGACATTACCCAGGTTGGGAAAAATTTGTATCTATCACCCCATCCCCCAATAGATATTTAGAATTATCTGCACAGAACTGGAAAGTGCAGTGTGTGGTTTAGGACCAAATCTGACAACATGTCCATCCCCATTTGATTTGTAATGGACAAAACAGAGAGGTGATAGTGAACATTCCCACCTCTCACTTATGCTGCTTGAGTTCTTTTGCTATAGACATACTTCTTTCAAGCTACCCTCACTTGGAGGAACACGGCCAGCTTTTGGTTTTTAAGGTGAAAGTTGAATTTGTTGTGCAGGAAATTAGAGTCAAAGCTCATTATTTTTCACATTTTTGTTAAGCATCTGGGGAAACGGTCAAATCTAAAAGGGAGTTAAGATTGAGAAACATTTTTGTCTGAGAATGCCTACTAAGATCCTGAATCTGGTAACAACTAAAGAAACCAATAGCTTTCATGGATTACAACAGTTATATTAAAGCAGGGAATTAAATTAGAAATTGAATAAAACTATAAGCACTACAGTAAATCCTGGTTTTAAAAAGGTGAAGGACCCAGAAAGGATTAGTTTGTGAGGACTATGACTTTCATAAGATAAGAATTAAAGTCCTTTCCCCACTTGTACCCTGTACAAATTCTCTGGTGGCAACATCTCTTATTTGCCCCATGACATTAGTGTCATTTTTTGCTAAGCAAGCTTAAATCCTCCTTAGTTCTATGGGGATAAAGCAGTGTTTTTCCCCACAAGTCAAAAGCATGCAATAGCAGCCACAAAAGGCAAAATCAAGTGGCCAAGTATGGGCTGGAGAGAGCAGTGCTTATTGGCTATTTGAAACAGACGAGAACCTGCTCCCTCCCTTTCTTGGTCAGACTCATCTGTTGCTGCTTCCCTAGATATCTGGATAGGACACACTGTGCAGGTGGTCTAACAGACTGCTCCATCAATAGTACCATAAACGCTTTAATTCTATGGCCATTCCTGTTTTAATGCAAGGCTGAAACAGTGAAAGAAGGGAATAACAGGACCAGCCGCCATCTTCCAAAGACAACATGGAAGAATTTGGAATGCAGCACTCGTTTTCTTTATAAAAAAGGGAGAGGAAAGTTGTAGGAAGAAAGTCATCAGAAGGAGACTAGATGTAATGGAGATAGTCCTGCAGCTAGGCCCATTCTATTCCTATTGCAGTGCTGTGATTGGCAGATATTATTCCCTGTGATTGGTAATGTACAGAGGAGAGAGAACAGAAAAGTCACGGGAGTCAACCAGTCCTTTTGCATGCACAAAAGAGGTTAGCCTTCTGCAGTGAGTCAAAACAGATGCAATAGAAGCATGATAGGGTTAAAGTTAGGGATCAGCAACAGAGGATGGGACTGTCCAAAGAGTTGATGTCATTGTTATTATTATTGTTGTTATTGTTATTCATAATACTATTAAAGTAGTATTTATTAAATTATTTCCATATAATGAATGTTATAGAATTGATGAGCAACCTGAAACTTCTTGAATGAGCTGGACCCCTGCCTTAGAGGCACCACTGACTCTTTTGAAAAAGAAAATTGATACAAAAATTTGAACTATGGTTGCCAAAATGAAATTGACGTCCATATTAATAGCACAATAGCATTTCACTTTATTGTACAAAAATATAGTTCTGCTAGTAATGCTTGCTTTATCTTCACTCTGTACAAAGTCCTTGCACAGCTTTTTATGCCTCCTTCAGATCTCATTAATCATGATCTCACATGACCAAAGAGGCTTAAGGCTGCTCACTGACATGATTGACTGTAGTATGAAAGCAAGAGAGAGTTTTCAGAGGGTTGAGATAATAATTGAATGTTTGAATTCCTAACACAGCTGAAGGTCAACACAATTTCTCTCAACTCCCTCTTCAGAGGTATTCTAGGGTTCTATAGCCATAACTCCCACACATGCCACAAGAAGAAGGGGGAAAAAAAAGACAATGAGATGATCTCTTGTAAGCAACGTGAGCTTACATTTTCCAGTGGATGCAAGATCAATGCTGTGGTTAACTGCAAGACTTCAGTGAACCAATGTTTTGTTTTTCCATTGTTGCTACCATCAGCCATCTTTGCTTTAAGCTTGAGAAGCTATTCATCATATCAAAGAATATCCCTTTTAAATGAAAAAAATATAAATTGGGCTAGACATTAGGAAACATTTCTAGTGCAGTTGCCAGAGGAATACAACACTTCAGGGACAGGCAGCCAGCCTGGATTTCAGTTACAGTTAGTCTGAGGTAAAATAGCCCCCTATAAGGGAATGGGGGCATTGTGCTCTAAAATACTAAGGTACCAGGTTGTCTTCCTCTGCAGTACTGCCTGAAGTATTTTTTAATATACATTTAGAAGATAATGAATAGAGTAAAACATTTTAAAAAACAGCTTTTCAAAGGAAAACTCATTAACTATCATGAACCAACATTCAGAAAAATTTTCAAGCTTCAGCTTAAAAGTGGCCCACTGAGCATTAGAGAGATCTAAATACGTGCGATTTAACAGGAATTGTTATAAGAATCCTGGATGATATTTGGAGGACAGAAAGATAGAAATGTTATTAGTTAATGACATGTTAATGTACCCAGTTAACTACGTACATAACTGAAATGATAAAATACATCTTACCAGGTTTGGGCAAAAGCAAAACAAAACACAGGTTTTGGGGAGATGGAAATGATGGCAGATGCAGGGTATGAGGAAACTCTTGGTATAGCTAGAGGTTTGGCCATGGTAAGTCTTTCATGAGGAAGGGTGAAATGCTTGTCTCCAGTAGCAATGAAAAAAAGGTGATAGATCCTGCCCCTCCCCTGCCCACTACTGGAAAAGACATAACTGACTTTGCTTTTCCGGGTGGTGGTGGCTATCTCAAGGTGGCCTCCCATCACAAGCTGGGTCCAGTGTCTTGCCATGAAAAGAACCTCTCTCAAGGAGGCAAGAACTAGGCCAATCATAGTCTGTTCAAGTAATCATGATTAAACCTGTGATCTGTGATGTGTGGGCCACGTTTATGTGTAGTATGAACTCGCAACTCATTTTGCTTTCTTTAGGAAATCCTATGGCACTGAGGGAGATCAGGATCTATTGGGGTATTAATGCTTTCTACTCTCATATTATGTCAGCCTTGTACTATAGAAAACATCATACATTGCCAGAGATCTCCTTCCAAAGAAACTGAACCTGAATAAGGTAACTATGAAACTTCTCAGAAGTGAGATGTGAATAGGCACATTGGTGTAGCTGTATCCTGCTGTGATATAATAAACTTTTGAGTTCTTTCATTTTTCTTTATTTCATCACAGCCTGACCTACAGTAACCCTCCCTTGTTTAAAGGATAAACACCAAGCTGACCAAAATCACAACACATTCTGCTTTATTCTTTAAGTTTGCTTCTTGCATTTCTGTTAAATTATCTCAGGAGGGGAACTATGTGTGCAGGATTGCTTTATTTGCCTCAGTTTTTGAACTGGTGCCAGAGAACATGCCCTGGCATTGCAAAAAAACTGGTAAGAAATCATTCTCTAATAATAGATTCTGACTGCAATCATTTTTAAAAGTCTTTTTAAAAAACATGCGCACATAAGCATTTATAGTGTTTTACATGTCTTCATAATGCTATTGCCAAATATCTGATAATGGTGGGAGTATGTATTAAAACACTGAAAGATGCCTTTTGCATCCATTTTAAACTTTTTTTAAAAAAGTTAGGAGAGAGAGTTCTGGATCCCCAGTTTCATATATAATTGGACCAGGACAAGGAGATTAGAATTGCTAAAAAAGAAATATGTGACTAAAAAAAAAAGAGCTTCAAATGACAAAATACATTAAATTTTGGGGGAAAGGTCCCATGTTGCAATAATCATCCAAGCAAATGACTTCCTGAATATGAAAACCTATTTCACATGATTTAAAAGCTGGCAGACTCCTTCACTGAAAACTTTTAAGCAGAAGCTAGACAGTCACTTATAGGCAGTCTTTAAACAAGATCTACTACTTTCTCCCCAGGAATTCCAAGATCCACCAGTGGGAGACAAGAACAAAGTAAGTGGCTTAGTAAAGGGGTCCAACATGATCACATTTGGGTGATATGCTGGTGGATGAACATGGGATGTATCTGTTCACCCTTGCTACCTTGACTAATATAATATATAATTATATAATTATATATAATATAATATAAGCTACCTTGACTAAATATTCTGCCTGCACTTTCTACTTCCCCATTGCCACTTTTCATGGCTACAAAGAGCTGTTGCTGGTTAATTTAAGGCTTAGTTTATGCAGAAGGCATGCTACCTGAACCTGTGGCTAAGTAGAAAATGTAACCAGCAGGAAAGAAAGAAATCATGAACTATAGTAAAATGAAGGTGCATCCTGTATTCAGGTGGGATGCTTAGTCCTAACGTAACCAGCCACAGCTATTTCTAGCCATGGTAATTGGACTGGAGGTAGAGAGAGAGAGCGAGCGAGCAATTGGAAGCAGGTATGCTCCGTACCAAGTTGCCACATGATATAGCCAAGCATTCATTCATTTAAGGTGCCTCTTTACTGTGTGAGAAGCCCGTTTCATTAATCAAAGTGCATATTCGGATATCACTGTTATCTTCCAACTGTTTTCTTCCTAGGTTTATCTACTACTTTCTTCCATCTTTTTTTCTCACCAGAAAAAAAAGCATCATTTAGGATGGGGAAAAATGGAACTGCTCTTCAGTGGCTTTTGACCGGTGCTGAATCTTCTTTTTGGACGGGTCATTAGGATAAAAGAACTGGGCACACCACATCTTAAAGCGCTTCCCAGTGAATCCAAGGCAAAATCTGCTCCACCCACAATGCATATTCTGCTTCAGGCTGTAATCCACCACTACAGCTTTGGCTGACAGAGCAAAGACCTCTGCATGAGAATGTCCCTTGCCAGGAGAAGGGGCACTTTTCCCCATCTTGACTCTCCATCAGAAAATGTTCGAGGAGGAGGGCTACTATTGTGCTATTCAAAATCTTATGGAAGTGGCATGATAATTTGGCTAAAGTTGTGGGGAGTGATCAAGAGAAATGGGATTGTGGATTCATTAAGGGCCCCTTACCTTCTTGCTGTAATCTATTCTGTAACAAAGGAATATTTTCCTTTGGCTTCTTTGCATTTGAATGATGTAATATGAACAAGAATAAATTAAAACATTAAAAATACTTCAGTTAGCATACATTTCAATTAGTTTCCCAGCCTATAAAAGGGTTCCCATCTAATACAGCATAGCTGGATTGTAGATATACACAGACACATGATGGGAAAATAGGAAACTAATTACTACCAGAGTGGGTGTTATAATGTCATCATGGTGTTTGTTCAGTCTTCAGTTCTTAGATTGAGAAATCTTGGGGAAATGGCAGCTGCTGTTAAGCAAGACTTCGTAATATATAAAAACCTCATGTATCCTAATTGTACATGTTTGTGTAATTAAAAAAAAGTTAGCTGTTTTTCAGTCTTTCTGGTTTTACACCCTAAGGTTCACCTCTGTCTTAGTTTTATACAACCTATCAGAGAACTTACATGGAAGCAGCAAATCTAGTAACAGTAATAGTTAAGGCTACTTTAAACATTATATTTTCTGCTATGAAACCTGTTTTTTTTAAACAACAACAAAAAAAATCATGTGACAATACTATACTGTGTGCATGATGCTGGAAAACCCTGACTAAACATTACTGACTAAAATCATGTGTTGATTTGTCCATCTCTCCTTCTACCCACTGTACAACCTGTTAAAAAGAATAATGCCACAATGATACACTCAAATATCAAATTGATTTATTTAATGATTCCTATTCTTTAATAGACCAGATAATCAATTCTGTACTGCAGGATCGTTAGAGAGTACACTTGGACAACTGTCACTCGAGGCTCACCTTCATTGTGCAACACAATTTCAGTAAAAAGATGAGGGATATTCCCTGAGACTGACCCAAGTTCAATCAAATATCACAGGAAGCCACCCCTTCCTGGATTTCTTCAAATGTCAGAAATCCAAATGGAGGCCTATCTGTGATCTCAAAAATCTCTCGACATTGGTCAGCTTAGCTCTTCACTAAGGCTCATTTAAGTATTTTGTAGCTTTCAGCAAATTATTTTCAGCTCACGGACAATGCAGTATTTTCCTGGGGAACCTCAGCATTCCTATTATCTGCTATCTGGCAGCAATTCCTTGCTAATATTTTTCATTTTTAGCTCCCCAGTTGACCCCTTTTCCATGGTTCCTTCCATATCATTTCTGACACCTCCTTATAATGCATTTCATAAGCTAGTCTTCAAAATCCCAGTCTTGTTTTTAACCCTGGAACTTCCTGGTGGCCTCCCATCTTAGTACTAACCAGGTCTAACTGGGCTGGCCCTAAGGTGGACACTCCCTTATAAGAATATGCCCCCTGCAAACAATAAACAGCCTATTTTAGAGATGGGACTGGGGTATTGTGGATAAGCTCTGTGATTGGCAGATTTTTTTTCCTGATGGTTGATGAAGTGCTGAACAGGGAGGAAAGCAAATTGAGGACTCAACAAATTGCTTTGCCCAGTGCATGCTGAACATACAAAACCAGGACTGCAGCATTTGGCAGTGACTCAGAACAGAGGCCAGATAAGGACCGGTAATGCAGGAAGCAAATTTCATGTCTGTATAATTTTCGCTGACTCAAATGGCTACCAGATGGATAGCCTTGTAATTAAGCAGGGAAAGAGTCAAAGACCAAAGTTATGTCTGTAGGTGGGCCAGCAACAGCCATGTGAGGAGCAAAAGAAACTGCCAGATTAATTTTCTCTAGAAAGCATCTCCACCTAGCACAAGATCCTCCTGTTATGGATTGTACATAGGTACTAATGTGCTGGGACTGACTGCAGTATCTTGCAATAGTCTATATTTTGTTATAGTTTGTGGGGGAGGAGGTGGGGAAGTGATTTTTTTCATCCCCTCAACCAAGTCAGACAGGGTTTTCTGGCCTGCTCAGTGGTATGTTCAGAGCCAGATGGTATAGGATTTACTGTGTCCTATTTTGGCCACTACTCTGGCAAAGCTGCATTGGTAAAACAGATTCACAATGTAAGGCTGCTGGTAGATTTCCTGCAGTAGCAGCATGGTGGACTTCTATCCTGTCCTGGAGCTAGAAAATGATCTAAAGACATATATTGATATCCTGTTATTAGTTTTCACCTTCTCACTAGTTACTGGTTTCATAAACCAAAATATTTTTTATTACTCTATTTAACCTGAAGAAATAATAATGTTCATATATTATGCTTTACGTTTGGGTGCTAATCTTTCAAAAGCATGAGTCGGGGCAAACAGAAAATATAAATAATGGGCTAAGAGAAAAAAATATATGCATTATACCAGTGATTCTCAACCTTTTTGAAGCTGCTGCCCCCCTAAGGAGCGGAAAATTTTTCAATGCCACCCTTTGTGGGGGGAGTTACTGAATTATAAAAGGCAAAAATTTTAAGTAATTTTTTTCAGTAGACTTACACACCAAATTTGTTCGATTTAACTCGATACTTTTGCCCTGGAAGGTAATTGCATTCCTTTTATTAAAATTAAAATGACTAATGCAAAAAAAAAATGAAGCGAACGAAAAGCAACTCAAGAAACACAGGTCAAATCAAACATTCATATTGAAAGGACACTCAACACACACACAGCGATTAATCGCGCGGGAAGACAGCTGACGCACACGCTGCGATTAATTGTGCAGGAAGACAGCTGACGCATGCGCTGTGCTGGTTGGGATCAGAGAAGAATCGTAGTGTCGAGTTCTTCAAGGTCAGCCTACGGAGAAGAATCGTAGTGTCGAGTTCTTCAAGGTCAGCCTACCTAGAATACAAATTCGTCTCACCATTCTTAGAAGTGCGTGAGGGCAGCCGTCGCGTAAGTTCGTTTTATTGCTGGTACAAATGGTGTAAACCGGATAATCGATTTAATAAATTTTGGGGGGAGTTTTAAAATTAAGTTCGAATGCCAAAACATGCTCATCGCCCCTCTACCGCCCAAAACATGCCCACCGACCCCCTACCGCCCAAAACAAGTTCACCGCCCCTCAGCATCCTCCCACCGCCCCCCGGGGGGCAGTACCACCCCCGTTGAGAACCAATGCATTATACTATATGGCTGTGCTATTATTTAATGAAGAATAGTATTCAGGATATAAACCCAGGAAATATAGTTCCATCAAAATCCTGGCAATTTTAATGCAGGGGAGGACAATGTGTGACCTCTCAGATGCTACTGGACTACAACTGTCTCAGTATTAGCAATTTTCTCTGAGCTGCTGCAGATCTGAGTTCAATATCCAAAAGGCCACACGTTGCCTATCATTGCTTTAATGGGAGACAATGAAGCATATACTCGACTCTATCTCTGAAGTCAATGGAATTTACACAACCTTCACTTTAATTTACTCATGCTCTAAGTGACTTCATATTAAGCTTGCTTCAAAGACTGAGTGATTTAGCTATTGGGTGAAGCACAGGTGTGTCATTTTCAGGCAATTTAAAGGACATTGCTTATTTTCCTTACTTCAAATGGCATTTGTTTCCTTTAATATATATTTCCCAGCAATGTGGGAGAAACACAGAGCAGACAACCAACAGTTGCAGGTGATTTCAATCACAAAAAAAGCGCTGAGCTCCCAGTGTTCTGCTTGGTTGCACTATGTTGAGTAGGGAACTGAGTTTAGCTCTCCTGTGATCTCTTGGAAGCAGCACAGTATTTTAATGCCATTGGCTAACCAGCAACAAGTAGCACAGTTAGGATGTGCTGAGCTTGGATCCTCCATCCACAGCCTTAAGCCTCTTCCACATGCATCGTGTTTGCTTCAGGAAGGAAGGGTGGTGCAGATCCAGGGTAGGTGCTATGTCCCAATATCCCCCAATTGACACTGACTTTGGGGAGGTCTTCAGCAGCTGAGCCAGCTAACTTTCTGCCCAGCTATGCTGAGTACTGCAGTGTTTCCTCTGGAACTGTCAGATAAGCAATTTCTCATTGATAGAAACTCCCACTTTATCCTGCCTCCTTGGATCTCTCCCCTTGTTCATGAAAACTAGGCATTGTTGTGCCTTGTTGTATTGTTCCCCCACCCTGCCGAGAAGATTCAAGGAATAGTTTTGCTTCTCCAAACCGCTGTGACTTCCCCCCACCCCTCACTGCAAAACAGGTGCAATGATGGTGAAAGGGGTGTAGCATTGACTGGAGCACCAAGTTTTGCACACTACCATTGGCCTGGGAAGAATACTGAATAACTTCTCAGCAGCAGCACTGAGGACACATTTTGGTGCCATGAATGTGATTCTAAGGAGCAAAGTGCTGGCTGAATGCCCTTTGTCACCAACTCATTCCTCTACTCCAGTGTTTTTCAACCTTGGCAGCTTTAAGATGTGTGGACTTCAACTCCCAGAATTCCCCAACCAGCATGACTGGCTGAGGAATTCTGGGAGTTGAAGTCCACACATCTTAAAGTTGCTGAGGTTGAGAAACACTGCTCTATGCTGTAGAAGAGAGCCATGGTATGTTGTCAATACCATTCCAGGGGACTTGTCCAAAGAGTGTCTTTGCAGGAATGTAAAAGGAATATTCATATAACACATATGGCTAACCTGATGCTATCCATGGGCAAGATACTTACATGTGGGTCCTCCCAGAGGCCAGCTCCAATTTATAAGAGGGCAGGCATTTTGGATAGTATTCTAGCCACAACATTTTGGATAGTATTCTAGCCACAACATCTCCTTTTCCTGTTCAATTTTTTAAAATAGCTTTTTATTTTTGAAAGTACATAATCATGGAGAGTACAGTTGCACTTCCATGATTACGATGAAGGAAAGATCAGCCAGCTTTGTGTCCTCCTTTACTTTCCTCAACAACCGTTGTTAGGAAAGAAAATGAAGGAAATAGAGATGCAGCCTCCCAACTTTGTCTAGAGGGTACCTTCTTTTCTGTTCTGCCAATTACACAGCCAACGTCTGACACTAACTCAAGGTGTTTGTTGCATCTGTAAATCCTTATCTGTGGTAGCATAACCATGTTGCAAACTGCAAACTCTCTGCTTAGAGAATGAAAACACAGTGCCATCTAGAATGTTTACTTGGATTTTTTTCAGCCAAGATGTGGTAGCCCTAATAGTTTAGGAAAGCTATTGTTATAACAAAACTTGGAACCAAACTATGGTATGTATGGTAACATGCTAGGGCTGGAATTAGCCTAACTTAATGTGTCACACAAACCTGGGCACTTTTATGATGGCTTATCATCCATCATCATCATCATCGTCGTCATCATCATCTGTATCCATTTCTCTGCTCACAAGTACGCAGTTTCTGAAAATGTTAAATATATAATACCTGCATTCTGGATCTAAGAAAATATGTATAATCTTCCTGTTATCACTGTGGAAAATCCAGATTCCACTTTTGTCATCTTGAAAAAAGGGATGAGAAGTAACAACAAATAACTTTCTTTCAGAATCTCACATTAAAAAATAAAATTAAAATGTCATCCTTAACATCTCCTGTAATCCTCAATTCAGTGAAGTTACTGAGACAGGATGAGGTTTACTCACCATCTTGCATGCACACCCATGCTGCTAGCAGAACAAGTTGAGATAAACAAACCAATTGGAAGGGTTTCTCTTTGAAAATAATTTTATCTAGCTTTGTTAAAAGAACAAAACAGTTACTACTTTCATCGATTCTTGCATGTGAAATTTAGAGATTCTTTTACACAAATCTTTCCTTCAGGCTTAAAAGCAGGTCAATATATTCCTTAAAAGCCCATACTGTCATTGAACAATGTGTAATATCAGATAGATATTTTTTCTATTTCTCTCATGATAGTCTGTTCCATACATTACTAATGGGAAGACTAGAGCTTGTTATCAGATGTTGCTCCAGGCACCTTATAGCTTCTACCTCAGTGGTCCATGTAGCCATGCAGAGCCATGCACAATAACTTGCACTCTCTGCCAAGTTATTATGCTATCCCTATGTATTTGAGTCAATGGAAAACTATAAAATCAGCTCTCCCCATCTTACCAATTTGTATCCTCCCTCTAGTTCCTGTGTTCTCAAGTCACCTACTCCCAAGTCATTTACTTCTTTCCAAAGTAAGCCTAACAGATTGTATCTACATTGAATCTGCCCTTGAACAGGATGAAATAAGGATAAAAACACTCCTTTAACAGGGAAGCATGACCAAAGGCTGTCTCACTCATGGATTTGGGACAAGATGAAAGCAAAGTCATTGGGACATGGCAGAGAAAATACATGGTCAAAACATTGTTATGCCCTGATAAGGTGCAAATTAGGAAAAGTCCTAAGACAGGGAACCTATTTGTGTAGAACCCTTTGATTGCACATGATTGGAGGATACAGAGAATCTTCCATGAATAGAAATCTTCCATTGAGAGATTCATTGAGATCAGGGACACAGCTAATACCATGGCCTAACGAATCATGCTAAATGTTTTTTTTTTTTTTAATGTTAGTAAGAAAGGGCCTCAAAAAAATCTCAACTGTGCTCTGGAATTTTCAGTTGCTAATGCATCTCACATCATTGCACATACTCTCAAACTGCAGAACATTCCACTGCATTTGGTTGGATTAAATCATGTCAGAAACATTTAGGTTACAAAGTTTGAGACTAGAGTGCTACTACATGCTGTACAGACATTTGTATCATTTATTTGAATTTTTCTGATTCATTTATTTGGAAATCATTAATTTAAACTCACACTGAAAAGCCACAATAGGGAATAATTAGCTCAATAAGCTTTCATTTTCAAAAGTCTTGAGGAAGAATTCATGTTGCTTACCTCTGTATAGGCCAAATATTACAAAAGCGACAAAAATCTCCAATGTTCTACCCTTCAGCCTATCTTCAAAATATCTCCTGGCTCAAGGATTTGGCAAACATGCAACAGAAGGTTAAGTAATCTGTAAACTTCTGCATAGTAGTGAGAGGTCAGCACGAGGAAGAATTTGTCAAAGTAGTTAAAAGCTGAAAAAGCAAAAAAGAAATATTGAGAGCTGGAAAAAGCATATGGTAGCTGGGTGGGTGGATGTTTGGAAACTTTACAAATAGCAAACCTACATTTTCAAAGGAGGCCTATATTGTTTAGGAATTCAATTTCTATTATAGTTGAGAAAGACATACTAATGGTTTTCATTCATCATTCATCTAAATCTGTACTCCTTGAGAAAGTATGCATAAGTGCATGCACTGGTGGGTAGAACAAGCTCTCTTTCATATTTCTTAAATGAACTTTATAATTGTTGAATTTGCATTTAAGCAGAACAAAAACTCTGCTGCTTAATTGGCTCAAAAGACAGGATGTTTTATCAGTTGATAGGCAATTGATTGATCAACCAAGCATGAACAAACAGAACAACACCCATTTGTAACTCTATTCTATTTATTTTACTTTGTTTGCCCAGTTGAATTTACTCATTTATAAAATCTATTAACCACTCTTCCCAACCATTCACAGCTCTAGCCAGCTCACAGAGGTAAAACAGTGGTACCATAATGCCTCAGCTCAATTGTGGCTTTCTCTTTCAAAAAAACATCTGATAACTTTGATGAAACAAATGAGCTGTGCACATTTGATACCATGCTATTGTCTGGAGAGGATTACTGCAGCGGATTTTGTGGACTAAGCACAGAGATGAAACTTTCTATGCCTTACCCAAAACCTCAAAGAAAGGTCAAAAGCTACCCAGTAGCATGGATTAAAATATCACTTTTATGACTACTACATTCAGATGCTTTAAGATCTGTAAAAAGTGTAATATCTCCAATAGGTTTGGATTATTTTCAACAAAAGACAGCTATGATATACTCCCCCTTTGAAGCAGTACAGTCCAAATAGCCTGTTGGGACTCAGCCCGAGCCTGTTCCTCCCCATCCAGACCCCAGCAGCCTCCAGACACTGAGAAAAAAGCATTGCTGGGTGTCCAGAGTTTGAAATATACAGCTGGGTATCATCAGCACACATGATACCTAACCCCGTGTTGCCAGATGACCCTCAGCAGCTTTGTATAGATGTTAAGCAAGAGTCAGGAGAGAGTCAAACCCCCTGGCACCCCACAAAGCATGGGCCTAGGATTAAACCTCTCCCCCATCAACTGCAATCTAATGGAAAGGGGAGAACCACCACAACACTGTGCCTACCACTCCCATCCCCCTAAGTTGGTCCAGAAGGATAGTGTAATAATTAAACAAGTTAAAAAATAATTTTTGTCCTTGCATCACCCATGGTTGTTGGTAGGTTTTGTTTGTTTGGAAAATGGCCCCTAACGCTCGCCCAAAGGCTAAGTATGATGCTTTGCCAGAAAGAAGCCATATGTCTCTGCACTTGTAACGCATGTCCCTGGCTGTGATAGATAGCATGAGCAGGGAAGATTCTGGAATGGAGCTTCAAGGTTGTCAGGATGGGGAGGAGACATTCCAGGGCAAGCACCTCCTCAGCCCGCAACAAGACTGTGGGAAAACGAAGAGGATGAGGCTGGCTCCTCCCTAGAGCCTCACAGAGTATATTCTCTAGTAGCCGTAGATAAGTTTAGTCTGGCGAGATTCTGTCTATTAGGTAATAGTCAATAAAGGAACTGTACTGCACTGGAAGGCCTCAAGGTGGTTCTTGGGCTGAACCTGACGCTGGCATATAAAACATCTGCATTTGTCAGCTAATTAACATATTCAAAGAAAGAAAGAAGGAAGAAGGGGAGGGGAGGAGAAGGGAGGAAGGGAGGAAAAGACTGCCCTTTGCAAGACAATTTTGGCTTATTTCTTGTATGGGATCCAGATGCCTTCCCTTAGGAAGCATTATGGCTGGGAAAACAAGGCCTATAACTTGCTTTTGGATTAATGGAGCCACCATAGTGTGGAAAGCTATCTGGAATGCTGTTGTGTAAGTCGGGGTGGGGCTGGCTGTTCCTTATTTGCTTGCTTGCTCTATTTAGACCTCTGAGCTCCACCTCCCAGAACTACATGCAAAAGAGTGGCTCAGAAATGGAAATGGCACACAAGGTCTTTCTGAATACATGTTTAGCCAAGGAACTTGTTTGCAGTACCCAGATCTGAGTTTATTCAAAAATTCTTTCCCATTAATCCTGTTTTTACCTACCTACTTCTCTCCCCATACTCTGCAGCAATCTCAAAGTGAGATTGGAGCATAGATAGTGGCAATTGCAGAGTTTCTCCAATGTGGGGTTGGCAACATGGTGTTGCAGTTGATACCAATGTGCTCAAAATCACCTTCCTCCCTGCCTACCAAGTCATTTTAATTTTTTGAAGATTATTTTCATACCCCAATATAGAAAGATCTCATGCTGCAAAGGAAAGCACCATCCTCTAGTATTGCCTTGCTTGCTTGCTTGTCTGTTTGCTTGTTTTATGAGAAACCTTCTGGCCAACACTGGTCCCACCAAACTTCCTTCGGAGATAAAAATGATGGGAGGCTGCAGCCCATTTCTTTGTTTGGAAGTTTGCTTACTTGCCCAGAATATCAAGAAGACAAAGGTAAACAGGGGAATCCTAGGAAGCTAAAAATGTATAAAGGAACAACCTTGTCAGTTTCTCTTCTGGCTGATACTGGCCACATCCAACAGGGCAAGCAGTTTGGGAAAAGGCAACTGGCAACACCTTCCAAAGCAGAAATTTTGAGAGCATCACAGAACATACTGTCAACATCCATAATACATTGTCTTCCCTTGTTATCTCCATCATCTCCATGAGCGTTCCTTTCCCACATTGGTATGGTGTAAGCAGTAAGATGAAGGCTGTTCAGATCAGTTTGGAGCTGGGCTGGGAATGTGAGCCCTTATCAAATCATCTGCATCCTAGCCCCTGGCATATGTAGGAGATTTTTCTATCTAAAACGGACCAGCCACAGAAGCAAACAGGAGGGCGGCAGAAAATTCCCACTCCAGAGTTTGAATCTTGGAAGACAGAATACAACATTAAAGGGAGAAGTAAAAAAAATCTGAGGCTGTTTCAAGGGGCATGAAATTGTGCCCTAGTATGATGAAAGTGAAAACATCATTTTAAGTTAGTGGGAATTAGAAAATGTTGTTGATTTAATGCAAAAAGTCTGGAAATTGGCTAATAGATTCTGATATCTGTTTTACAGTTCTTTATTTGTGACACTTTGAATATCAATATGTACAAACTTCAATTATTCCAATTCTTTCTCTCTCCATATTGTTCAAATTGGATATAGCTGTAAACATAAAAACTCATATCTCATATTATTTATCATGAAATGGCAGTAGTGGTGACCTGTTAACAATTTTAGGACATTTTTTTCTGGTAACAAAATACAAATACAAGACTTTCCAAAAGAGAGAGAGTGGAGAAAAAAATTAAATGTAAAAATATGTTTCTAACTGTTTTTGGCTGCAGCCTTCATGTCAGATGACCCCCCTGATCCCATATGCTTGTGAACAAAGTTTCTCATAAATATTTTCCAAAACAGAACTAAAATGTCATTTGTTCAACTGAGATATTACAAAATTCAAGCAATCCCTTATCACTTCAGTTTCCATTTCTGCTTGTACACGTTTCTTCCACTGAATGCATTCTCATCGTCCTGTTTTCTTTGTACTTAGCCCCACAAGCATACGTAAGACAATATTCTCTCTGGATAATTAATTACATTTTTTCTCCACTCACATAAGTGGGAGAGAGAGTGTTACATTTTGTTTTGCTGCATTACCTCCCAGTGTCTCCACCCCATTACAACTTTCGGACTTGCCTAAATGTAGGGCTGTAATTTCAGTTCCTGCCCTTGTCAGATCTGACAAGATAGAAGACATCACAACTGCATGCTGTGTTATTATGTCTGATGTCTCCAAATGATCTGAAGAATTGTCTGATTCAGCAGTGAAATTGCTCATATTTTACTGGCCTAACTCCTGCATTAAAGGCGAAAAATGTTGAAGGTAACAGTGAGGAATTTACATTATTGACTGATGGATAGAAAGACATAAAACAATAGTATGATTACAACTTTGAAGCAAATAAAAAGGCTCTATTACTGCTTCCATGTGGGTGAGTGTGTGGGTGAGCGGGTGTGTTGCAGCAAAGCAAGGAATGTTTCTTTAGATGTGTGAGTTGGGAGGTGTTGAGGTAGATGCTGGTCTAGTTGTACCTGCTGTCTGTCCTGACTTTGTCCATTGCCAATTCAGGTCATGCCCACAGGCATGCATTTCTCCCAAGTCACTGGCTACTGAATGCAAGAAGATTCCCTATTCTTGGACTAAGGTGTCCTTTGTTTGATCAGTGCTGTCTTTCATTTTGCCAATTTAGCAATATTTACTAGGGAATGAAAGGAACACTGAAGTAGAACTGTTGCATGCTCTCTTCCCCCCAGAATGGTGCTCCCCCATTCTGCCCAGTAAAAGATGATTTGTTGCAGAATTTAGTGATGACAGAGGTGCTAATTAAGTATGGGAATACTGCTAGAGGAATACTAGATGGAATGCTAGGAATGCTAGAATACTGCTACCATATTGATTACATTCAAGGTCTAAAAAAGCTATATGTGATCTTTAGACCATGAGATGGACACAGAGAATAGATTACTATAAAAATCTAATGAGTTTAAATATATTTTGATAAAATTACTGATAATGGATGGACAATGAATCCAGTGAGGTTTCTACCGCATGGGGGGCATTCAATTAAAGGTGGTACAGCCATCTGTTGGGATGTCCAATTCTTACCTGTCCAACTTTGCTAGAGTTAGAATCTATGCAGGGCTGGGCCTGATTGGTATATGGATGGGAGATCACCAGAGAATCCTGTACCACAGCTGTAGGTAGACTGGAAAGTCCAAACAAATCCTGGAAAAAGGCAATGGCAAAATACGCTGGTATTGCTGCTAAGAAAACTACATGGATGTGCCCAAGAAATCATCAGAAGTTGAGCTCAGCTTAAAGGAGACTGCACATTTATGGTAAGCACAGGGCTGGCAGACAGGACCCCCTCCAATCTATAGTTCTAAGGAAAAGCATAAAAGATCAGATACATCATTAGTCCCAAAGAATATTGTTACCATGTATTGTTATGGTTTTTTAACCTAGGATTTGCTACCAAGTTCTTCAACTATCTGTTTCTAGTTAGTTAGGTGATCTTATTTCCTGAATGATGGCACTCTAGGGCTAATAAGGGATATCATTCTATCATTTACATGCAAAGTAGCCTGGAAAACTGCAATCACTGTACTTAATCCTAGAAAATATCAAGTGGTCCACTAAGAAGTACTTAATATCACATCTTATGGCAAGAACAGTCAATTGGAAACCCACAAATTAAATATAGCTGTAGAACAATTTTATCAAATTACTCTGGGGTGGGAAATCATTAAAGCATAGTAAATGATTTTATTTTGTTCCCTTTATAAGAAAAAGAAATAGGTGACATAGACTATTGCTAAGATTGCTTCTCTCTTGTATGTAAGTATGACATCATTAAATGGAGACAATTTTGTTATAGGCTCAGACTATCATTTCAGCTGTAATGTGGTAGTCCTAACTGAAGAGGACAGAGAGGGGTGATTGTGAAGTCCTTTGAAAATCTCTACCTCACTGACTTAAGGGACATCTTCAAGACATGCTTGAAATATACTTAATATGCCCTGGGAATGGAGAGAGAGAAGTATGCCAATTGCAGAGGTGATATTGATAATTTCTTTCCTACAGATAAAAATAAAT
The DNA here is from genome assembly GCF_059951505.1 of Python bivittatus. NCBI lineage: Eukaryota > Metazoa > Chordata > Lepidosauria > Squamata > Pythonidae > Python > Python bivittatus. The sequence goes on from NW_028277086.1 coordinate 28,432,385, forward strand.
AGTTATAAAGAAGGAGAATGGGAAAAGTCACATGCTTTTCCCTCCTTTCTTGCAGGGATGAGCACTCTGGGGCAAATTTCACTTGTTTCAACCAGCAGAATTGCTCTGTAAGTACATTACTCTACTCCTTGAGAGATACACCCATATGTCACCTTTCCATATTCAAACACTGCAGAATGACCTTCCAAGAATATGGGAAGATACATTTTCTCTATAACAGGAGTGAGTCACCAGCAGCTCCATGCCAAGTCCCTTTCTTTGTTGCCCTCAGAGCTATGATTCCTGAAAATTGGCAGTACTGTTTCAGCCATCGAGGGAGGGCATGAATAACAATATTGTTTTTATTTGTTCCCCATCTCAGTAACAGAAAACAGGAGTGCCAGTTTTCAGAAATCAGTTGTTTTAAAAAAAAATATCTTGCCATTTCTTTCTCAAAACCAACTTTGCTCACAGGTTTGAAGTGGTCTCACAACACTCTGCAGCCTCCTTGCTTCTCCTGAAAAGTGTAGCCCTTGGCCATCAAAAGCCTGCTCACCCCTTCTCTAGAGTAAACTGCTTCTCCTCTTGCACTGGCTCTCTTTCCAAGTCTCGTGTTGGTGAAAAGATAGTGACTGTCTGAAGATCTTCCAGTGGTCTTCAGTAGTTAACATGCTTATTTCATCATTCCTATTTTTCCACTTTTTAACATATCTTCCACTGGATAATGTCTCCTTCATAGCTCCTGTTGCCAGGACCTGTGCTACTAGAATCTTAGCAGTGTTTAAAGGTGTAGTTCTGTGCACCCTTATATTAATTCAGAGACTGTCTGAATTTGGTGGGATCTATTCTGAGCAAATATGTTAAGTCTAGGATGGCAACATTTTTTTAGGGATCTTCTACTTCTCATAATTGCATTGGTGCTTTTACGATTTCCATAAAAGCTTATGCTTAGCATGGTTCAAAACCAAACATGTCCCGATTCCCTAATTTCTCTAGAAATATTTACTCCTTTGTAAAATCATATATTCTTAAAGTCACCGTATGTCCTTTATTATAAAGGACAATCCTTTATTTTAGAAAGCTGTCCTTTAGATTTGTTTTTCAAAAACTCACTTTTGTCCTTTATTTTGGTCATTTAACTTTTACCATACAAATGGTACCACTTAATGCCCAGTCTTTCACATTCATGTGAAAAATATGCAAATTGAATTGTCTGTTTAAAATAAAATTACATATATTGTTTGATTTTAGATATTTTTATTAGAATATGCATTTTTATAATGTTTTTCTTGGTTTTGCTCTTGAACTTTCCTTTGTAAAGCAAAGATATAAACATGAAGGATTACTTTTTTTATCTTTATGAACCTCTTTTAGATGTGCCCCTTTTTCAGGTTTGTCCTTTATTTTTTCAAGAAAATATGGTCACCATATACAGAGGCATTCTCTGTAGATGCTCTAGTATTTGATCAGCTTTTGATATTGAGTAATCCTGACATCTGGTGGATCCAACTGAAATCCACATAACATTTTGAAAAATAAAGAAGCAGAAAAGGAAATAAAGATGTAAGAAAAACCTTAAGGAAAATATAAACAGCAGTGTTGCAGACTTTTTTTTTTATGACAATATAATGATGTACAGGTGAAACTCGAAAAATTAGAATATCATGCAAATGTTCATTTATGTCAGTACGGCAACTCAAAAGGTGAAACCAATATATGAGATAGACGCATTACATGCAAAGCGAGATATGTCAAGCCTTACTTTGGTATAATTGTGATGATTATGGCATATAGCTTATGAAAACCCCAAATTCACAATCTCAGAAAATTAGAATATTACATGACATCAATAATACAAGGATTGGAAATAGAACAATATTGGACCTCTGCAAAGTATAAGCATGCATATGTACTCAGTACTTGGTTTGGGCCCCTTTTGCAGCAATGACTGCCACAATGCGGCGTGGCATGGATGCTATCAGCCTGTGGCACTGCTGACGTGTTATGGAAGACCAGGATGCTTCAATAGCGGCCTTCAGCTCCGCTGCATTGTTTGGTCTCATGTCCCTCATCTTTCTCTTGGCAATGCCCCATAGATTCTCTATGGGGTTCAGGTCAGGCGAGTTTGCTGGCCAATCAAGCACAGTAATCCCATGGTCATTGAACCAGGTTTTGGTACTTTTGGCAGTGTGGGCAGGTGCCACGTCCTGCTGGAAAATGAAGTCAGCATCCCCATAAAGCTTGTCTGCAGAAGGAAGCATGAAGTGCTCCAAAATCTCCTGGTAGACGGCTGCGTTGACCCTGGACTTAATGAAGCACAGTGGACCAACAGCAGCAGATGACATGGCTCCCCAAATCAACACAGACTCTGGAAACTTCACACTGGACTTCAAGCATCGTGCATTGTGTGCCTCTCCATTCTTCCTCCAGACTCTGGGTCCTTGGTTCCCAAATGAGATGCAAAAGTTGCTCTCATCAGAAAAGAGGACTTTGGACCACTGGGCAACAGACCAGTTCTTTTTTTATGTAGCCCAGGTAAGATGCTTCTGACGTTGTTTGTTGTTCAGGAGCGGCTTGACAAGAGGAATACGACATTTGAAGCCCATGTCCAGGATCCGTCTGTGTGTGGTGGCTCTTGATGCACTAACTCCAGCCTCAGTCCACTCCTTGTGAAAGTCCCCAACACTTTTGAATGGCCTTTTCCTAACAATCCTCTCCAGGCTGCGGTCATCCCTGCTGCTTGTGCACCTTTTTCTACCACACTTTTCCCTTCCACATAACCTTCTATTGATGTGCTTTGATACAGCACTTTGGGAGCATCCAACTTCTTTTGCAATTACCTTTTGGGGCTTTCCCTCCTTATGGAGGGTGTCAATGATGGTTTTCTGCACAACTGTCAGGTCAGCAGTCTTTCCCATGCTTGTGATTCCTACTGAACCAGCCTGAGAGACCATTTAAAGGCTCAGGAACCCTTTGCAAGTGTTACGGATTTATTAGCTGATTACAGTGGGACACTTTGAGCCTAGAATATTGAACCTTTTCACACTATTCTAATTTTCTGAGATTGTGAATTTGGGGTTTTCATAAGCTGTACGCCATAATCATCACAATTATACCAAAGTAAGACTTGACATATCTCGCTTTGCATGTAATGTGTCTATCTCATATATTGGTTTCACCTTTTGAGTTGCCGTACTGACATAAATGAACATTTGCACGATATTCTAATTTTTCGAGTTTCACCTGTATGCTGTATTCTCTCCCCTCTCCCCTTACCCAGTTAGCAGTTCTTGAGCAGGTCTTGCTGCTAAGATAAATGCTTTCCTAAAATGTGAAGATGCAACTGAATTTATGATATATGGTATTGTCAGTCTTCTGGAAAAGAGAAACACTGAATGTGTAAAAGCAGAAGAATGTGCATTGAAAAAATATTTTTTGCTGCATTTCTACCGAGTGGAATTTCATGAATAAATAATAACAATGGCTAATGTCTATCGCCTGTGGTGGATGCTGCCCCTTAGAGATTCAGCTCCGTCATGTCACTGAAAGGGAAACCGCAACAATTGTCTGAAGATACTATGACTTGTACATGGAGACACCATTTATTTGAATGCATTTTGGAGCTTAACCAATCAGAGAGAATGCAGAGCTAAAGCCATTTCCATTTTTCTAATTATTGGATCAATATCCTCACCACCTGATGGGGGGAGTTACAAACTACAATGCCCTCCCAAGGATTTTACAAACATTAAGGCAAGGTTTCTCAACCTCCCTTCTTCTTTATTGTTTCCAGGTTAATTTTCTATTCAACAATCAACATTTTGTGCTAGTCACATGTCCGGCTTTCATTGAGCACTTTTGGGAGATGTTAGTACATTTGGATGAAATAGTCAGCATACTTTTGCAATATTCAGGATTCCTTTGACCATGCCCATATTTTCCTGTTGTTTCTCTTTTGCCCTAAATAGCTCCAGTCATACCACTGAATTAGGTATCAGGAAGAATGACTCAGCAAAGGAAAGAGAATTTAGCCTGAGAGTTCCAGTAGAACAATGCTTCTCAACCTGGGTGACTTGAAGATGTGTGGACTTCAACTCCCAGAATTCCCCAGCCAGCGTGCTGGCTGGGGAATTCTGGGAGTTGAAGTCCACACATCTTCAAGTCACCAAGGTTGAGAAACACTGCAATAGAAAGTACTGAGAAAGTACTTTAGAAAGTACTGGCCTGAAGACGTGTGGACTTCAAGCATGCTGGCTGGGGAATTCTGGGAGTTGAAGTCCACACATCTTCAAGTCACCAAGGTTGAGAAACACTGCAATAGAAAGTACTGAGAAAGTACTTTAGAAAGTACTGGCCTGAAGACGTGTGGACTTCAAGCATGCTGGCTGGGGAATTCTGGGAGTTGAAGTCCACACATCTTCAAGTCTCCAAGGTTGAGAAGCATTACAATAAAAAGTATTGAGGATCTGCATATTCTTAATGAGGCTTAGATTTAATTATTTTTTAAGATTCTCCACCGGAAGTATTAGAATTTTCTGGTGCTGCCAGTGATCGTTCAGGAAGTTTGCAGTTGGGATTATATATTCAATCCCTGCAATAGGAATATATTGCACACCTGATATGCTAGTACATATCACGTCTGTGCTTGCATGTGTGTCTAGTGGAATGCAACTGTATCAGACAGTGGAGATCAGTGTTCATGAGATACATTCAGTGGGGTCCATCTGCTATACCGTAGATTCCCCCTCTGCTTTTCAACCTGTGTGCACTTCCTAAACCTATTGTAGAGGTATGTTGGAAAGCAGTAAGGGGAGAATAGAAAGATGGTTTGCATGATATTAGACTTAGTCATATATATGCAGAGGAGCCATACATACACATCTTACTAATTTTCAGTTTTTATCTTGTCCCATCACACAAATTGATCTTATACTGAGTCAGATCTTCATTAAAATTAGCCAAGGATGTCCGGCTGCAGCTTTGTAAGTATTTTAACTGAAGGAACTACAGTATGCAAAGCACTGGATTCTAACATGCAACATTCCTAATATTTGCTCAAAACATCAGAAGCAGAAAACCAGCTCAGGAGGCAGCTGGACCCTGGAATAACAAAGGAGAATATTAAACAAAGGGTTCTGTAGGGGTGGGGGGAGTCAAAAAAGTCAAGATGACAGTTATAGTAGTACAACAGAAGCCTGCTGCAACTATCATCTTGATAGTTGTCTTCCCCTGTGGACATTGCTGATATTAAAGGGGTACTAAAATAGGAAAAGAGGATGGCAAGAAAGCTGAATGAATTATTAGCATCTGACTACTGCAAGAGATCTAGGGCAAAACATGAAGCACTAGAAGATAAAAGGAAAACAATGATTCTCATGGGCCTTTAGAGACTAGAAAATGTATTTTCATATATGGTTTCATTGTTCAACACTAGTTCATAAATGAGATTTTACAAGTAAATGTCATCAAAGGAAGATGGGAAGCAAAAATCTGCAAGTCGAGTTCCACTTCTGTTGACTTCCTAGACACATCCATGTGGTTGTTTTGGCAACAATATACAAATAACTTGTCCTTGCCATTTTCTGGGACAGTTTTTTACTTATTACTTAGCCTGGGATTTCCTGATGAAAGCCCGTTCACATCTGAACCAGAACTGATCCTATTTAACTTTCTAAAAGCAGCCAGCACCAGTTAAGAGCTGCCACCTAGCTGGGAATTCAGGAAAAATGGGAGTGGAATTGACAGGATTGTGTTGGGAATAGTTAGCTAAAACATTTGGTTGTTGTTTAATCAAATGTGCTAAATCTTCTATTGAGCAAATCTTCTAATGAACTTCAGCTTCAGTGTACCACCAAGGTATTTTATAAGGAAAGGGGAAAATTAAAGGCTGGTGAATTTGTCTTCCCAATAAATTGGTGGAAAGCAGCACAAAAAGATACATTTACTAATAAACATTGAGTGCTTTTTTTTACTGGCTCTTTATTTTCCATCTGAATCTCCTTTAGCTGGCTTGAACAAAAATCAGAAGTAAGCTCAGAATAGTGTTATATCAATCAAAATAACATCCTTTATTTTTGAATAAATATTTTTAGAAACAGGAACTAACTAACCCCAGAAATAAACAGGAATTTTGTCACTAATTGTGTCTGCATGTGTGCGCGTTAGTGCTTTTACATGCCATGTGGATGCAGACCAGGAAGGTCCAGGGGAATCAAAAAAGTTATGATGGCAGGAATAATCATGAAGTCAAAACCCTGATCCTTTTTATGTGACACATGTAAAAAAAGATAGGGCTTCAATCACACATTGTGTTCACCACCTTGATTTTTTTTGGATAGCCCAGTGCAGACAGGGAGTGGGGGGGGGGGTCAATTTTTTCCATGCAAAGTGGGGGAAGGATTAGACCTACTTTCTCCTCTGTGCATTAATTTTGATCAGGACACTAAGCATTTTGTTTTCTTGGCCAAGAAAACAAACAAATGCATTGTAGAACAAATCCAAAGTGCTCACTTGAGGTACAAATGACCAGGATCAAATTATAATATTTTGGACACTTCACAGTATGAAGACCTAGCTCTTTGAAAAAGACTATAATGCTGGCAAAGGTGGGAGGAAGTAGAAGAGGACAACCAGCAGCAAGGTGGAGGGACTCAGTTACAGTAGCAATGGATACACCATTGGAAGAGCTGAAGGACCAGGTTAGGGACAGATCATCATGGACAAAATCTCTCTATGTCGCCGAGAGTTGTCAAAAACTTAATGGTACTTAATCAAGCAATCAGTCAATCATTGTGCATGTACAATAAAGTGAAGCAATAAGATAATATGTCACTGAAGTATCTAGTTTAATTTTGGTCCCCTGACAGATAAGACATGAAAAACTGCATAGTTTAGAAGTGATGCACAACTAATTTTGACAATACCATTGTTTTTATCTCATTTAAAAACAAATTATCCATAGAATAATATAGAATCCATTCTGCATTAAAAACCTTAAATGAGGATAAGATTAAAGGATGTTACACCACTCCTAAAAACTACTCCTGTGCCATAATGAGGATACCCAGGAAAACAGCTGTTTCAAGTGAGGTCTGTCTCAATATTGTAAAACCTATGAAATGGCATTGGCCCCAATCCAAGACAAATATCCTTGCTTTCTCTAAGTGCTTTCTCAGCCCAAAGCTATAGTTACTGGATATTAATGAAAAAATCCACTATGAATATGATGGTTACGTGTCAAGTGTGAGGACAAAAAACCACTTAGCCTGACTTCCTTTCCTGGAACAACAGCAAAAGTAATGCACATTTTCCTAAGTATTAAAAAAAAAAATAGATATAAGAGTTTGGTGTTTTGGCAGCCACCCATTCCTTTCTGCCACAAAGGCAAGACAAGGTCATCTCTTTCCCATTCACATATCTGGCTTCTGTTGTATCTATTATCTTTCTCTTCTGTATGTATGAGTGTGTTTTTTCCTTGCTTGTGGAACAACTTTGCTTTCACTATTTTCAAGCTTCTTATTTTAATTTTATCTCTCTACAGCTGACTGATTACAGTAGTTTGACAAATGATGGTTTACAGTAGATGTTGAACAGTCTGAGGTCAGCGTTACAAGAAGCACCATGGAGAAATTGTTAAGCGAGGTCGCAGTCCTGTTCAGCATTCCAGATATACAAAGTTCTATAGCAACACTCAAGGTTAAGAGGGATGAGATAACAAGAGGTTATCAAGTCTATGCAGAGGATGGGATTTGCAGATAGTTGGACAAGGCACAGCAGCACAAGGCTAAGCTGACAGAGAAAGTGCTACAGCACCTTATTGGCCTCAGAAGCTTTTATTGTAGAAGGGCCCATCCTCTACTCAATACCGTTGGCATGACTCAGCCCTGATTACACTGGCCTACCAAGGTGCAATAGCCTAAGCAGACTTTTATTTCAAGGTGCTATTCAAAGCAACATAGCATTCTTCAGCTCACTCCTCTGATTTTCAATGCAGCAGCAACATCTCACAGGTAGGATGGTTAGGTTTCGGGGATCTGGGTCAATCTAGAGTCAGGAATGAAAGCACTTGGTTCTGCCACAACTTGGTGTTAAGATGTGGCTCCTTGAAATTAGGTTTGTCTTCTGCCTTACCTGGATCTTCCTCTGCTTTTTCAGATTAATGTTTCTGAGGAAGCCATGACCAGCAGAATAGACAGGAAGAGGGCATATAGCTTCTAATCCTTCCTTTGCCATTACCTATAATGGGTGTATCATTACCATCCTGTGCAAGAATAGTCCCCCATTACTATAGGCTTATCTATTATCAGATCCATTTGTTCTATTTAGTGTTTGTATGATCATGCCTTCTCTCTCCCCCTGGAATAGTATCTCCACCAATCTGGTAAATCAGTGCCTGATTTTCTTTTTATTCATTCGTTCGTTCATTCATTCATTCAATTTATATGGCTGTCCATCACCAACAAGTGACTCTGGGCAGCGAACAATCATAAAATCAATTAATTTAATAATACATAAAGTCAATAAATAAATCATAATTAAATAAATCAATATTTATTAATTAAATAAATCAATTTATATCTCCATTTAAACCCCAGTTCATCCGCAATGCATTAGAAAATGGATATAACTACAGACATCCATGGAGAAAGGGTGTTGAAAAAGTCAAGATGGTGGTTCTGATCCCACAGCATTCTTCTTGACTATTTTTAACCTCCCCTGCACACACACCCCACCCTGCATATAATCTCTTCGGTATCCCCCAAAATCATTTTATTTTATCTTCAGTTCATAAAGTTGCATTAGAAGATAAAATATGGCAGCGGGTGCAACTGAGGGCTTTGTCTGAAAATCTGCTAAATAAAAAAGGCAAAGGTAAACTTTCTTAAAAACAGGAAAGCTACAGGGAATCTGGCAGTTTGCCTTCTGAGAAATTAGGATTGGCTTTGCCATTATGATTTCCACGCATTCAAAAAATCAACTTTCTTTAAAAAGATTGCTTAGCCCTATACTAACATCTGCTATATCCTTCAAAATACAAAATAAATAATAAAATAAAAGAGTAACGAGTTGGCAGAAGAGTCCTTTGGATGCAACAGAAAGACGCCATTTGAAAACGTTTCTATTTTGTTTTAGTTTTTAAACTGTAAATTAAACAGCAAGGAGCGGACTCTCCCTGATGTGCCATTTTTAAAAAATCAAAGACAGAAAACAGGCAATATTTTTTCAAAAGGGGGAGGGGATTTAAAATAGGATTCCTCAATTCTGGGATGATTTCACATGAACTTGTGCACTGTAGTCATCTTGCCTCATTAATGAAATTTGGGGAGGGGGGACATTGAGATTTTCCTCTGTCTGGAAGACTCCTGTGTTTTCCCACTAATTCTTGCATCTTTTTCTTACTGGAAGATGGAAATATGTAATGTTTGTGTAGTATGTTTTTACTGAGATCATCTTTCTTTTGGGAAGTGCTTAGTCTAAAATGGGTTAGTGTATTCTACAACTCAGGGTTTTGCCATGTTTAATTAGGGCTAAGGGCCTAAGTATGACTTTGGCTGTGTTAAACATCCCTGTGCAAAGACCAGCAGAAAGGGATTTTTTGGGAGGGAAAGGATTAAACTCCCACTTCCTACTTGTCATGATCCCAGTCTTACCAAACTACACACCAACATTCAAAGACAGATTTACTAGCAGGCAGTTGCAGATTTTTTAAAGTACACTTTCATGAAATGAGACATTTCTTCTCACATTTAGTTTGGCAGCTTTTCTTTTCCTGGATGCAGCTAATATTGATATTATTTTGCAACTGAAAATGCGAGCCACCAAAAGATAACCTAATTTGCAGTGGAGAGAGAAAGAGAGAGAATGAATGGAAACAAGTTTGAGTCATAATGTACAAAGAAACTACTGAAGGAAATCAGTGTTTGGATGAGTGATTTATTAGGTTTGGCAGCATTCTTTGGCTAGTATATCAAACAAGCATCTATTAGTATTTTAACAGAACCAGTAAGTTCTATTCCTGTTGCAAACTGAAGACCTTCCCATAAGAATAATATAACAAAGGAACTGCGTCAACACTTCTGTGTTCTAGTAAACAAAGTCTGCCTTTTTTGTGAAAATGTCCAAATTATATACAGGGTGGGATATATGTATAAATAAATCTGTCTAATTTTAACTGACACAGGATTTGGGGTCTGTTAATGCTAGAATAAATATTTAAATCAAGGAGTGAGATTTCCTATTAACTCTGTGTCTAGTTATGGGCATGAAGAATTCCCAAAGACCCATGCAGAAACTGAACTTTTATTTGATAAAATAGTGACTATAATTGTATTTTTTTATTAGTAGTAGTAGTAGCAGAAGAAGATCTTTACCCAATTCCAGAAACATAATTACCTACTCTTTTGCCTAATATTGGTCAGAACCTTAGATTAAGTCTTTATATCTTCTTTTTTGTTTAATCTGTAATTGCTAATAACCGGGTTACCCACATTTGTAGGCAAAGTCAAGTTTACACTTGAGTTCTTTAGAATATTATGGGAGGTACAACCCCCAAATTTGCTGCCATAGCTAAATAGCTAATTGAGTTCCCCAGCATTTTTTCTGCCAAACTTTGAACCTTCCTCAATTCCTGAAGTCATAGGGTAGACTTGGAGGGGTGGGGGTGGGGTGGGGAAATAAGCTTATGTCCTCCAGGATCTTGCCTTTTGTCCTTGTACCCAGCATCTACTGTCTGAAATAGCGGCCTCTGTGGGTGGGGAATTGCTCCTCAATTTCTATTGACTAGTTTGATGAAGTGATGGGGAGACTATGAGTATATGAAGACACATTCTTCCTCCATCTCACTTGGTTTTGTCTCCACAATAGCTGGCAGTAATTGCCCAGAATTACCAGGAATGCATTGCTTTGAATTTTGGAATTTCTGCATGTAAAATTCATGCTCTGCCACAAAGCTGTAGCTACTTCTACTCTTCAGAGTATTTATCCATTACTCAAGAAGGTTCTGAATATTAACAGTTGCTGATCAGTCTTTCATAAATTTGATAGAAAGCCTTGGAATATGCTAGGACTGGCTTATACTAATACTGCTCTTCTTGCCCCCATGGCTGCTCTCTGAGAATGCTCTTGCCTGCAGTATAATATGCTTTCCATCCAAATTATCTTTTTCATCAACTTCTGTGATCAAGGGGCCACTTCTCCAAGATGTTGCTTTTCTGTACACTAAGAAAGTATGCAGTTAGGATTGTCTTGAACATAATGCAATGCTTTCTGTAAATATGATAAAAACCATGCTGTCTTTGTATCAAATATCCCATTGAAACTCATACAAAATGTGTCAAAAAGGGTGCTAGCCTCCTACCTGCCCTAGTGTATGGTAGAAAGGTCATCTCTCTTCATAGCCTGCCCACTTTATCTTTCCATTCATTCCTTTGAAACTGGAAAGCATTGGGCATGTTCACCTGCTGTTGCTTAAGGAGTGTGCATCTTCCACCCAGAGGTCTGCTCTTTTCAGGGACAGACTCATCAGCGAGGCAATAAGGACAAATATTGGGGGGGGGGGGGGGAGTCTGAATCACACATTCCACTAAGCCAATAATGTGGATTGATTTGGGGTTAGTGCATTGTGTGAACCCAAACATCTGGCACACTTGCAGAACAAATTAACCCTAACTTCCTAAAGATGCTGCCACAGATGGCAAATGACACCAGCCTTGCTGCCATTTCTGCAACTGATATCTGAACCACCTTTGAAGTAGTTGGTGGATCTTTCCATATTGATGTGCATGTTTATATTTTGATGGGAAAACAGATGATTCAGCAGTGATAGGAGCCACTTCTCTCATGAGATGAGAGAAGGTTGAATTTCTCTCTTCTCCTTTGTATTTCCCATCTCACATGCACATCCTTCATGCCCATGGTAAGTTACAAGAAGAAGGAGAAAGGAAAAAAGGGAGTATCAGAGAATGCCTCATTTTGCAGCTATTTCTGCCTTTCCCTCTTAAGAAGGCCATAATAAGTTGTGTGGACCAGTTCGTTCTACTTTGAAAATGCTAAATGGAATAATGCAATTCCATTTACAAATCAAGTGAACTGTGACTAATTTAATAAACCATGGTTGGTTTAATAAAACAAATAATTACTTAACACCGTTAACCCAGCTATCTTTGAATTTGCTCAAATTTGCTGCTAAATTTATATTATTGCACATAACCACGTATTGCAATACACTTAAACTTAAAGAAGAGTTGCAATGCACTTAATATAATTAACATTTTAAAAACAACAATACTGATGGAAGCTCTGGATTCAGATTGGAACTGTGGGATGGGAGTTTGGGAAATTCTGGGAGTTGAAGTCCACCCATCTTAAACTTGCCAAGGTTGATAAACCCTGGTCTATAGGCTACATCTCTGTTTGGGATAAAGATATTCAATGTAAAAAAAAGTAGCATGGTTTGGGGTGATAGGCACTGTAGTCCAACCTACCTAAACAGTATGTGACGGGGGAGGGTTATACTAAAGTAACTGTTTAAGAAGCACAAGGGTTGTAATTCCTGTTGGTGTAAATAAAACTCTGATTAAAAGTTAAGAAAGCATTGTGGCTCTCTGTGGAATATACATTTTAAATTTTTGGCACTGTAATACACAAACCCTGCATGGAAAATTAGCAAATCAGTAAATTAGCTGAGAATAAACATTTACTGTGCCATACTAGCTTTCTGTATCAATAGAAGAGAATATACGTAGTTCAAAGTGTCTGTCATACAAGAAGGCTTAGTTTTTATATGAGGAATCTGTCAGAAATATTGACTCTCTACTGAAATCTGAACTGCTACAATCTGGAAGGAGAAAATCTCCCCATTCCCTTTCTATGCATCTGAATACAGTGATACCTCGGGATACGAACGCCTCTGCTTGCGAATTTTTCGGGTTACGACCAGCTCTGGCCCCAAAATTTTACCTCGGTTTGCGAACTCCGCCTCGGGGTACGAGCCATTTTCCGCCCGTGCCACGTGGTCCGCGGCCATTTTCTGCCCGTGCCACGTGGTCCACGGCCATTTTTCCGCCCGTGCCACGTGGTCCGCGGCTGTTTTTCCGGCCCTGCCGCGTGGTCCGCGGCCGTTTTCGCGCCGCGCGGGGCTGTTTTCGCGCCGCGCCGGGCCAGGCCGTTTTCGCGCCGCGCCGGGCCGGGCCGTTTTCGCGCCGCACCACGCCGCGCCCGGCTGCTTTCCAGAACGGATTAACGGTAATTACATTGAACCTTATGGGAAATTGCCTCGGGTTGCGACCAAATTCGGGCGGAGGGCGGAACGGATTAACCGGATTTACATTGAACCCTATGGGGAAATTTGCCTCGGGGTGCGACCAAATTCAGAGGGCGGAACGGATTAACCGGATTTACATTGAACCCTATGGGGAAATTTCCTTCGGGTTACGACCAACTCGGGATACGCCCAGAGTCACGGAACGGATTAAGTTCGTATCCCGAGGTACCACTGTATATTGTTGAAGAGGACTTAACAACAAGTAAAAACTGTTTAGACTCTGGTACTGTATTTTTCTAAATAAACATCATAGGCTCTCTTTTCAGTTTCTCTAGTCATGGCAGATTATTCTTACAATTTTCAGAAAATGACGTTCTGGAGGAAACAGCATTTCATTCACAGAGGCGGGAGATAGACAGATATTGATCAACGTGTTGAAATAAAACTGAGGGTTTAACTGAGCATCTATCAGTTAAAATGCTCTGTGAGCCAAGAAAAAAATTAAACAGACAAAGATTTATGCTATTTCTGTTGCTTTCCCAATTCCCTGTTTTGGGTTGCAGCCACAGGACAGTGTTCTCGTTTCCTGCACAACAAAGACTGCCCCTTCCCTTTCTTAATACCTCCAATAACATCCCTGCTGTGTTTGATGATGGTTTTGACAGATGGCTAGACATCTATCAGAGTCCCCCCACCCCATCTGCTCCCTCTCCAGCCTGAAGATCAACAGGGACACCGGAGACTCTTTATCTGATAAGACTCTAAGCCCATCCTCAGGTCAGAGACTTGGATTGCCTTGGATATCTGGTAGCCCAAATAACAATTCACACATTCAGGGGCTGGATCTCTTTCCACTGCTTCTCCGTGGAACTCTATCACTTGTCAGCTGCCCTCTGAGTTGCTTCTGAATGATGGTTCACTGCTCTGGCAAAAGAGAACTCTGGTCTTTTAGTGCTCTTCTGAAAGAGCAGCAAAGCCATGTTCAAAAGCAGCCCACACAGCCGCCGGTATGTGTAGTGAAGGATGGAGGGTTCCACCATGAATGGCCTGGGGGTGGGGGGGAGAGAGAAATAGTTCATTCTCTTCTGTTTCCCCATGAAGCTCTTTCCCAGGCACTTCTGATCATCTGCTATTCTGGCTGATCCAGCTATCTGAGGTGGGGATCAGAGGAAGAGCCCCATTTGAAAGAACAGGACTCTCCCACTGCCCAAAGCAGGATAGCTGGAAGGATAGTGTGCAGGGACCTGAGGGACAGCATGTACACAACTGACAAAACCTTCAGTGAAGCACATCAGATGGTTCCCACAGTAAAACTTCTGCAGATTTTGGGGTCCTTAAGGGGGGGGAGGGAAATGCCACTTTAATACCAGAACTAAAGATAATGGTAAGCTATGACAAGAATGGATTGGGGACAAGGTGAAAGCAATGTCATGGGGACACTGGGAGGAAAAAAGAGTTTGCTGGAGCAAGTCCTTTGAGTGGTCATGTGCAAGCCAGAAAAAGCCCCAAGTATAGTGGTTCCCAAATAAATCCTAGAAAATACCAAATGAGACTAAGCTTATATGAACACAACTAATACCTGGATAATAGTATGTGTTCTAAATATCACACTTGATGTGGTGGGTAAGCGGAAATTTGTAATTCAGAACACATTTTACTTTTTGGAGTTATTCTTGAAGATGCAGGAACTAAACAGACACACCCTTCTATATCCTGACTTAATCACATCCAAGGCATAGAGTACACAAAGACTTGATTAAAATAAAGAGAACAGTGTTAGAACAAAATTCACAGGGCAATGGAATACTTCATTGTATTAGAACCAAACACTGTTCTCATAATTAATGATATTACTTTTACTGTAGGAATCTGTGCATTGATTGGTAATTGTAATTCTTTTGAACAGCAATAAAAAAATACTTCGAGGATTACTTAAGAAGAAGCGAACTGGTGCCAAATAGGCATTCAAAGCCATTGGTTGCTGAAAAAATTTGCCAACCTGCTAACTGTATTAAACCCAACTTGCTTTGACCTATTTGTCTATGATAATTGTTTGAATTACGGATTGTTCTATGTGCCGCTGCTATTTATGCTGATTCAATGTGCAGTACTCAGTCATCTAACATGAAAAATAATCTGTTCCTTTGTCGAATGAAGGATAGATCTGACATTTCTCCAAAAAAAAAAAAAAAAAAAGTGTGGGGGGGTATCCTGACTTCTGAGTATCACAGAAAATATCAAATCCCAATTCACTTTAAACTGAGGTAAAGAATTTTAAAAAATGAAAAAGAAAAACTTATATGCTAACTGCCACCTAAATAACCATTTTTAAACTACGGGTACATTAGCTGAAAAATGGCATTTCAGTCTGAATGATATGACGGCCTTTTGCTCAAGACAAATAATATGCAGTACTTTAGATTCACTTCCCAAAAGGTGCTTTGGCACATGCACAGACATGTATAGCTCTTTAAAGCAGTTTTGCAATCTTTTGGGGAAAGATGCAGCTGCTTTAAAGAGTTGCAGATAGATGCTTTGCTACACAATCCTAAGCATCTTTTTGGAGTCAAATCCAAAGACCTGGATAGTTTTATTAAGTATGATCTAGCAAAACGTACATGTTGTGTGAGCCTTTGGATTGCCCAGAGGCATAACTACTTAGAAGTAAGCCCTAGTGGCTTCAATGAATTTAGCTTACTGTAAGATGAATGAGTATAAAATTGTAGGCTAAACCTTTGTCATCTAAAACCACATTATAAAGCACATTAAACATCAGCAGATCATCTGCTGCAAATTGCTCTGAGTAAAGAACTTGAGGCTTTGAAATGCGCAAATCCTTCATTAATTTCAAGACAGGGGAGGATAACATGATCACTGGTGCACAGTTCTAAAATAATATGTTTAAAAATGTTTATTGCCCTGGAACCATTTGGATCCAACTCATATGGGAAAAAAACACAAAGAAAACATCTGGAAAGAGTATTTTAAAAAAATCCCTGCAGGTTTCAAGAGTAACTTTTTTTTATTCCAAAGATAGGACTTTAATAAATAAATCAAAGCAGTTGGAATCCGCTGATGTATGTTTAACCTAAGCAATCTGCTTCGGTCATCCTCTCTGAGCTGCTTTAGAAATTATAAGATTCCATAGACACGGTTAAACTTTTCTATCAAATTAAGATTTCCGGCTTTACTGAAGACACTCCTCCTTCATGGGAATTGCCTATGGTTCTAGCCTTTAAAGCTGTAGCATGTTTGGGAACAAGAAAACATCCTGGAGGCTTTAGGAATCAAGAACAAAGAGGGATAACAAAAAAATGCTGCCTTCTTCCCACGGCTGTTTGGGACAGCAGCACGGAAAAGGAATTGAATGAAAGTCTGTAAGTTACTTTCAGTCAGCAGACTTTCAGCTATTTGATCCACAGATTCCAATGGCCTTTGTATCTGTGAAATTTCATAGTTTTAAGAAAGTTTCATGCCAAGCTCAGCATGGGTAGAAGAACTGTTTCCTAGATCACCCTTATCATTTTGGTAGTGTTTGATATCTCTCCTGCTCCTGAAATATTGGAATCACATCACTGTTGATGTTCCACAAATGCAGAGCTTCAAACTCAGCAGTAGTCACCCCCACTGTCACCGCCCACAAAATGCAGAGTGCCAAGTGAAGCAGTCGGTGCACCCTCCAGCTGACAAACAGAAGGGTGTAAAGAGAAACAGCACACAACCAGTGCTCTACTCCTCACCATCACCATCTATGGTTTCTTTGGCATTTAAAACATCTGGTCATTTGCCATCAGGCTTTCTTGTCAGCTGCCATGCCAAGGCATTGTTCCTCTGAGTCATGCAGCTTCACCTCTGCACAGAACAGGGAGAGTTCAGGAACTGGAAGGCGGCAGAGGGGGAGGGGATGGTAAGTCAGGAGTTGCCATCATTGGAAATTGACCGCTCCTCCCAAACTCTGCAGACCTTCTGTAGTCTATGGGAAACCAGTCTTGGTGTGTTTCTTTTTGAAATGCAGATTTAGAAATAAATGGGCTCTGGGTTCAAAGTAAGACAGTATTATAGAATCATACAAGTGCTTAGCATTGCTGGGATCAGTACAGATGCACAATGTTCACTGTGTTGCAGTAGTCCCCTGATCTGGTACAATTCCAGTATGGTAGGTCTTCAACTCTGAAACTGGTACTAGATTGGGACTAGGTTGGAGAAGACTACACTATAGTATGAACCTGCAAGATGGGATCATATATAAGCGCTATGGGTTTAAGTCTATGCCAGTGTTATTTCTAGGCAGAAAAAAAATATGTCAATTAGTTGCATCTGTACAATAAAAATCAGCTACTAATCAATTTCATTATATATATATCATGTCCACACATGGTTGAGTTGAGACCCTCGATTCAGAATTACAGTAAATAATTCTCAGATACGCAGAAACTGCAGCAAAGTTTTATTTGAAATTTTCAAATACATTTTAGAGAGATCATAAAACCAATCTAAATACAACATGTAAGAATTAGCTGATGTCTCTTGAAAAGTAGTGACCTTAGGACTACTATATTTTGGACTGCCAAAATCCAGACAACTATTAGATGGCAACAAAGGACCCTCTAGCGTTTCTCTTAATTTTTACAGATCTGATATGGTATTCCTAGGTAACAGAGAACATAGGCTACTAAATTTACTGTACTCCATGTTGACTCCTCCAGTTTTTCACCTTGCAACAGCATGCACAGGGATATCAAGTCCATTCGAGTACAGCCTACTGCTTTATATTGGTTGGGTTTACATATCATTACTAAGCTATTGTTTAACTGTGGTTTACTGAATATATCACAATTGGCTTGTTTCACATGATGCTACCATAATACATAGTTTATAAATGACAATAGGTGAGTATTATACAACATACTAATCCAAATTTGCCCTTTATGTCCTTTAGGGTAGAGCCCAAAGATGGTTATGGAACCCATTAGGCACAATTATGGTTGACCATGAGACTATTATGAAGTACTGTGTATGATAAGCCTGCCATTTCCACCTTGGTGCATATTTTCTTCAATTAGGGGCAATATATAAAGGTATTGGAGGTATGGAATGGTGTTATATTCACATACAGTACCTGATAAGTAAACATAAGTTCACCAAGAAGCATTGAGAGCAAGACAAGGTTCTCTGTAGGTCTTTCAGTGTGTTTGGGGAGTATAATATACACCTAATTGGGTTCAATGTGATAATTCCAAGGCCTATAAAACCCATAAAATCCAGTATGAAGGGTGACAGATGCTTCGGCTGGGGTTTCAAAGTCCTAGATTCCTCAGAACGAGCTCTCAGAATGTTTGTTTTTAATAACAGCAAAATGTCTACATGGAAATGAACTTGATAAATTAAACCCATCATAGAAATAGAAATCTGCATGTTCACTAACAACCCAAATCTTCTGAAGCATTAAGGAATATTTTTTGAACAGACTAGTTAGATGCACACATTCTAAACCATAGTCTCATTTAATCATGGTTTGTTGAATAACCCACAATGGCTAGGTTCACCATCATATTACAAAAAGAAACAAGCTGTGTAATTGCTTAGTGCAGTGTATGAATGTAGCTAATGAGGTCTGCTTTTAGAAAAAGAGGCTTAAGATCACACTGTATCTGTGCCCAGCAATATCTCACCACTTTTCATACTACTTGATCTATTTAATTTAAACTTCCTAAACTTTCTTAAAAGGGCAAGGGGAATATTTTACAAATAATAACACAGTTACAGTATCTCTTTTGAAATTTTAAAACTTAATCATCAAGGGCTTGAAATTAATTGCATACAATACTGCTTCTTCCACATGATGTTTTTAAAAAATCTAGGTTAGAAAGAAAAGAAGAAAGAAAAATATGCACTAGTCCTCTTTTGAGAATTATCTGCCATTCTCCACTCCAACACAGAAGCCACTCTCTTCATACTTTTTGGTAGACACGAGTACATTTGACACTATTCATGACACATTCCTGGAAGATAAAAAGATATATTAATTCTCTTTTTCTAACCAGATTGTTTGGAAGCAGGATAAGGTAGGTGGGTATTTATGATATTTGAGGTAAGCTGCATTTCATTTATAGGGTATAGATTTGGCATGAAAACCAGAGAAAATTCTACTTACAACTATCATTTTCCCATCTTCTATCTTCCTTGTTATTGTGGTCTCTTTGCCATCCCACTTCTGGAGCTGGATCAATACATTGTTATCATCTAAAGTGATGAGGGTCTGTAAAGGAAGACAGAATGTTGGTAGAGCGCTCCTTCATGAGTTGATTTTCAATTTGCCTTGAGGCTAAAGGGAATAAAACTATGGTTTTATGCTTCTTATGCAGTGTGGTACACAATCAAGATCAGAGGCAAACTGTTCAGGTACTTCATGGCTGTAACTTCTTTCAGGAACACTAGATTCCTTGCTTCTTCATCTACTGCTTTTTGTAACATGCTGACCGATGAAGAATTCTGGAGAATTGACAGTATGCAAAATGTGTAGTGTCATTTGGCTTGATTCTAATAAAAAGATTACTCAACTGTGGATTTTATATTTATTTGTTCAAATGATTATTATCCAGGGAAGGGCTTGCCTAAATACTGCTCTTCCTGCTCATACAAAGTGGTTTTTCTGAGTGGCCAACTTATTTCAGCCTTGTTACGACTACATGATTCATCTAACCATATGTAGTATTTGACTACACACTTTCAGAAAATTTCAGCAGGTGACAAATTTGTAACTGTGTGGAAAGTTGCTTTCATCAAATCAAAGGAGACAGTACTCACACCACTTTAAATATATCTGATATTTCCAGTTCTCTTGGGGGGGGGGGTGTTTGTTTTTTGTATAATGGCTTCTCTCCAAGCCTCCATTCACATCTAATTCTGAAGTATAACTTGATCCAACAATTCCACACCCCACTGACAGACCAAGTTTTTTCCCTCATGAAGGTCAGGACAGAAACACAAAACATTCTTCACAAATTCCCCATGAGAACAGCAACGCCCTTGGCCATTAGTATATAATTGGAAATACAAGTATAGTGGGGGGGTTTTTAATCAGTGGAAAAATTAAACATTTTGTGGAGGCTCTATAACAGCTGTACGTTTTTTAATCGCAAAACCTACATGAAGCTTGAAGAACAGCCAAAGACATTGTGAGCCAAAAGTGGAGTATCAAAAGGATGCCCAGAACATTAACTATTCAAAGCTACGTTATTAAATTCTTGAAGTGTCTCATCATTTCACTTGGGCTTCTGCTGTGAGAACTTCTCAGTTAATTGTTCCCATGACTGGAATTGACTATATTGTCCACATTCCTATTCTTAATAGCACCCCAAAATGTGCTCATTTGACTCATCTCTGATCTTTATGATATATCTGCTCTCAGTGTTCCATGGCTCCAACTGCAGAACTTTTACTTCCATTTTTCGAACAAAACAACATTTAAAATTTTTCATTTAAGACAAATAAATCTGTGCTTTTTGTGGGTGATCAGGAACCCTCACAATAATACTCCATCTAGTTTGTCCTGATGTGATTGCTGTTTCTGAAGTTCTACAATGGTTGAAGGCTCTAGTGGAATTAACTGTGGTTCTTAAGCCAGTAATTCTTTTATAAAAAAAATAGTTGTAAACCAATGGAAAATTGCTTTAAATAATGTGAAATTGTTTCCTGTCATCTTATAATGAGCTTATTGCTTGTTTTGCATGTAACAGACTGGAGTTGCAACTCAGGAGCTGAGATATTAGCTAATATGCTTTGTTTTGTTTTCCAATAGTTTTCTTAAAAGATTTAATAGAACAATAAAATACAAGAGAAAAAAGAAAAAAAGTGTAAGAAAACGAAACAAAACAAAAAACCTCTCCCTCTTAAAAAAGTGCCTTCCCACCTTCATCATGACAAGTATAAACAATTCCGTAATCTCCTCTTACTTAACTATATAAGATATAAAACTCTTCATCCCATAACCCAACTCTTAACAACAGGCAAATCAAATAAGTTTTGATTTCTTCTCTCATCCAATTCTCAGCAAAAAGTCCAAACAGAACTCTAAAATATCAACATTAGTTAACATATATAAAATTCAACATTCCACATCTCCACTCTTGGCTAAAACAAAATCCCATTTAAAAGGCATAAAATAGTCCCAATATCCCAATATAAGCAAAATAAAAGAAAGGTTTAATGTAACAAAGAGAGACCATTTCTTCTTTACAAAAGATAAGCTCCAATACACAACATGTTTACAATTTTTATTTCCTTAATTTTCAAATTCTCATCCAGTTTTTTCTTTATGTCTGATGAAAAGTTTTTATTCAGATTCTCATTCATGTTTTCCTTAGGTAAGTTTTGCTGCATATCTTGTTCTATAACATCTTCTTCTAAGAACAGACTGTTCTCAGAAAAACACAATATAACTGACATAATTGATTCAATATCCTGATGCAGTTCCTCAAAGATATCTCTAAATGCCATTTCAAATTACTTGTTTGATTATGTCTTCAGTCTCAGAAACAATTTATATTTCCCACAAACATGCAATTATTCTTTCAAAGTAATTTCAGAATCTTAATATTCAAAGTCCAATTTCCAATGCTTTCTGAGCCCTTAATCTGTTTAAAACTTTCTATAGCCAAAACCTTGTCTTACTTTTTGCTTAAAATGCATAAGAATATATATTATATTATATTATATTATATTATATTATATTATATTATATTATATTATATTATATTATATTGTTCTTAAAGATTATAAAAACAGGTCTACATATTCTTAGATTGAGGATTGAAGGCACTCACTCACCGGCTATCTCCAGCCTTGTCACTTTGCAGGTATCTAACTTCTTTGAAGCAGTTAATAGGCAGTTAGAAGGTAGTTAGCAAGGGAACTGTACAAACTTAGTGTCCTTTAAAAAAAAGGCTCCATTTGTGGCTTGAGCAATTATGGAAAATTCCCCCATTTCCTGATTCCCCACCACCACCTGAGATTACTGTCTTGCAGTCTCTCTGTGAGGAAAAGGAACAATCATAAGGAGAAACAGCTTGGACAATCTTGGCGTCTCTCCCTTTTATCCAGGGAGGATAGTAGGAGCTGCTTAATCAGCTCCTTATTAAAGTCCAGAGATGTCAGCTCCACTTTACATGGAGCTGTCTTCAGTCCACCTTCCCCAGGAAGTGATTAGCTCATATGTTTTGGACTTGTCCTGTTATTGCCATATTGGATTGGATGATTGATTTCACTCTGAATTAAAAATGCTTATATTATTCTCAGTTATGCAAGTAGTCCTCAGTTAACAACAGTAATTGGGACCAATTATGATGGTCACAGCATCCTATGGTCACATGATTGCCATTTGTGACCTCCTGCTGGCTTTCCCATTGACTTTGCTTGTCAAAAGCTTCCAGTGAAGATTCATGGCGAACCAGATGTCCCTGAAGGAGTGGGGACAGCACTGGGGCTAGTTGGTAGCCAGACAGTAAAGTCTGGCCAGTGCAGTCTCTCCGGAAAAAGGAGAGATTGTGAGATCACCCACCTGCACTGTGGATAGCTGCTCCTCATGAGTAGACTGCAGAACTGAGGTTTTTGTGGTCAGCTCATGAGGTGAGCAGCTGGGAGTCAAGGGATTTCAATCAAGCTCACAGCTGTTATGCAGCCTATATGGCCTCATTTCTTAATCACTTTCAAATGTAATTAATTTACAGCTAAAGAGAGATCTGAGCAGCAGGATAAGAAAATTCCACCTGGCGAGTTATTATTTTTTCTGAATTACAAAGGAATAATGTAATTAAAAAGCTTAACATTATTTACAATAATGTAAATAAAAAGCTTAACAAGGAATCAATGTAAGAAAGTTTAAAATGGATAAAGGGGACAGTTATTTTAAAAGATTATTTTTTTTGTGAAAGTGCTTTTGAACAAATTGGAATTAAATTAGACAAACGAACCAGATCTTTGTGGGAATGTTTGTTTACTACAGGTAGTCTTTGCTTAATTAGCACAATAGGGACTAGAAAATAGGTTGTTAAGCGGGGTGGTCGCTAAGTGAATCAGACCCAATTTTATGACCTTTTTGGTGGTGGTGATGGTCGTTACGTGAATCACATGATCGTTAAGTGAATCCAGCTTCCCCCATTGACTTTGCTTGTCGGAAGCCCCCTGGGAAGGTTGCAAATGGAAATCATGTGACCTCAAGATGCTACAACTGTCATAAATATAAGCTGGTTGCCAAGTGCCCAGATCGCAATCACATGACTGCAGGGTTGCTGGGACAGTCATAACTTTGGGCACTGGTCATAAGTCACTTTTTTTTAAGCACCATTGTAACTTCAAATAGGTCACTAAATGAATGGTTGTAAAGTGAGAACTACCCGTATTAAAGAGTGCAGACAACTGGTGGATTTTACAAATGAAAAGATAAACATAACTTTCTTGTCAGAAGCCAGCAGTGAAGGTTGCAAATGGCGATCATGTGACCATGGGACTGTCATAATTGCAAGCCAATTGCTAAGCACCCGAATCTCAATCATGTGACTGCGGGGATGCTGTGATGGCCACAACTACAAGGACTGGTCATAAGTCTCATTCAGCACCCTTGTAACTTCAAACAGTCACTGAACGAATGGTCATTAACTGAGGACTACCTGTATACCCACAGTGTCTGGAACTATTAAGATATCAAGAATTGTGGATTTTTCAGGCATAGGAGCTGACTAAAAATGTCAGCATAAAACACTGGAAGGAATAAGTTCTGATTTGCAGCAATTGTTGATAGGTATTGCTTGCTAACATCTGAATTAATGAAGCAATGAAGGTGCATAAAATGTGGTTATATTTTGTGGGCATCATCTGGTCATAACTTAATTTTTGAGGCCTTTTTTCCTTTTTAATGGCTAAAATTAATAGTTTTAACATTATATTAGATATTTGATTTATTTATCATTTTATTTTATTTTAAAGACATATCTTAACAGATAGTGAAAATATTTTTTCTTTTCTCAATTCATTTTCTGTAATGCATTTTAAAGGAACGATTTTTTAAAGATTCAGAATGAGTACAGGGTTGGGATGGAACAAAGGAAAGGATTATACAGAATGCCAAACAGGAGCACCTGTGGGAGAGTTAAAAAAATGCAAGATGGTGGGCACGAGAGGTGCAATCAAAATACTACCCTTAATCTGCATTGCATGTACCACATGCATATAAAAAAGATGCAGGGCTTCAATCACACAGTTGTGCCCACTGCTTTTTTTGACCCTACTGCTGACACCCATGATGCCAAATGCACCTCAAATTGGAATAATATATATCTACCATTTCTATAGGGGTAGAAATAGACCATTTGGAGATCTCTTATAACTGGCAGGCAAGGGAAAGATCCTGGCAAGCAATACCAAAGTCCCACCTTAGGCTTGAAAGTCAGTTGGGTGACATTGGGCCAGTCACTCTCTCAGCCCAACTCACCTCACAGGATTGTTGTTGTGAGGAAAATAGGAGGAAGGAGGAGTATTAGGTATGTTCACCACCTTGAGTTGTTTATAAAAATAATAAAGGCAGGATAATGTGTGTGTGTGTGTGTGTGTGTGTGTGTATGTGTTCATTCATTCAGAAAATGGCTTTTTGCCTTGGATTTTGCCCCTACTACTGTGAGTGGGCAGTGGGGACAGAGTAGAAGTTCCTACATCTCAGACTAGTGGAAACTTTTCTGAAGATCATATTGGGCTACCATCCTAAGCCGTGCAGCACAAGTTCCTTAGCATCAGCCATAGACCAGCCACTTTCAGAGAAAACCCACTGAATCATTCAAGCAGGTTCTACAACATGACTCTTCTAAGAAATATAGGTGTAGGTACAAAAACAAACAAATATCATTTTGGTATCAGAACATCTGATTTTGTATCCCAAATCTTGCCATAGATTACCCAGTTTTTAGACCAGTTCAACTCCTAGAATTCTGGGAGTTGAAGTCCACATGTCTTAAAGTTGTCAAGGTTGAGAAACACTGGTCTAGACCTTCAAGACGGGGCCCATTTCTGGTCTGGACAATCAGCAAATCTCTTTTAAAGAGCTGGGGTGGGGAGTATTAGGATGAAGCATATGCTCATTATCTGAACTTCAGAGTTTAGTATGTTGGGTAGGTACAGCTAAAAATCACTTTAAATATGGTTAATCTGTTGGGAAATTGGAAGCATACTTCTCTGAGTTATGCCACAGAAAAAAAATACAATCTATAAACCCAAGGCTCATTTTTCACGATTGTTTTATTCGCTGGGAGATGGGCAGCACATAAATAGTCACTTGGATTGAGATGGGCAGCTATAGAAATTGCATAAATAAATAAGGTGGTGGTGGTGGTGGTCATACAGTCAGCCAGATGTTTAGACTGAATTTGGCATTTTTATCTACCCATTGAGTCCTTCCCAAGGTGATGGTGTCATTATTTCTTAGGGCTACCAAATCTGGACTGCAAAGTCCAGGCAACCACTAGCTGGCAGGGAAATATAGAAAGCTACAACTTTTTGCTACCACTAGTGGTTATTTGCAGTTTTGCAGCCCAGATATGGTTGACCTCTTTTTTCCAAACCAAAGAAGTATCCTTTAAATCAGAAATAATACAGTGGGATGCACGCCAGCCCATTTCTGTTTTTCTCTATAGCCTTTCTTTCTTCGCTAGAACTCCAGACTGAACATATATGGTTAACAGATGATCTCCCATCCAGACACAACCCAGATCTGGACCTGTTTAACCACTATACCTGTACAAACTCATCTGCATTTAGACTAGATCAGCAGGATGATTCACCCAGTGCTTGAAAGATAACAGCCTTCAGAAAACTAGAGGATACTAATAAAAAATAGGCCTACAGTACCTGGCATCTAGAGATTGGTGCACAATTTAAAATATTATTTTGCTTGAATAACCAATGCTGAAGCATTGAAATCCATTTAATGTATTCAGCAACACTATGTACCTGATTCTATGTAAGATCTGAGCCTGATTTCCAAACACATTGAAATGTTTTGAATAAATTACTCTTTTCTACTTCTTCCCAGGCAAAGGACACTGTTTACTGTAACTACTGTTTCCTGTTCACTCACATTTTTTTCTGTATGTATATCAAAAAAGATGACAGAAAGAAAAAAAAATATTACAGCAGACATCCCCAACCTGGTGTCTGCCTACATGCCTGACACTGGGGAGGGGGGGGGGGGGAGAAACACCATTGGGGAAGGCTTGCCTAGAGAAAGTTATATAGAAACATAAACTCCACACAGAAATTATCCTCAAGCTGAGCAGCCCTCCTAGTTTATACAGGTGAATCCAAGTAAAGATAATCTTTGTAAAGTTCATTCTACAAAACTGTTCTCTACTACACTTTCTTGAGTTTGAGCTTTATTCCCATGATTTTGGTTTGTTTATTTCTTGCAATGGACTTTGCAGACATATATATATTGAGAGTAGATGTTATTCAGCTCAAAGGGTTAGATATTGGCTGTAAAAAATTCAAATGAGCACAAAATGACAGCAAAGGGATACACGTATGCCAAAGGAACAGTGGCAAAACTCTTCCTCCAGATGTGATTACGGATAATTAAAAAGAGGCCCTTTACAATGTGGTGGTGCCTGATCACTGAGCACACTGTCTAGAGAAGCTCTTTATTCCAGTGCCAAACTCGTTATTTTTCCATATATATTAGCTTTAACTCTTTATGGCAGTGGTAGGCAGTGTTTTGGTGGCCAATAGCCTCACTTAATGTTTCTGAGGGGCTGAGAGCTGCAAAACTGGGTTTTGGAAGGAGGCAGATTTGTAAAAACAACTGGGACAAATGAGTCTTATCTAAGAACTAAGACCACACAGCATCATGCTGACTCATGAGAAAATTTACTTGAGCATAGATGCACTTCTCCGCCCCTTGGAGAACTGGCAATCAATGTCATTTGCAGTGCAAATGATAGATCCTGCTGGTACTCTGGTGGGCAATTGTTAGGCACCGGGACCAGGGCAAAGATCTTAAACTAGTTTGTTCATTATAACAAAACTCAGCAGCAATATTCAGATCAACGCAGAGTTCTTAAACTGAGGATAACTTGGGCATATCCTGGGGGTAATGGAGTAATTCGTAAATCAAGGATCTAGTTTGGGACTGTTGCTGTTGAGAAGCTTGTGTAAAAAACAAGAGTCTGTTTTTTTTGGTGGGGGTAATGACATTATTCAACATCAGGAAAAGGGGTCAGTGGGTGAAACAGTTTAGAATCACTGGCTTAGCATGTCATATACTTGGTGTGTTCTCTGGGTCACAGTTTCATTTACCTGAGTTTTTCGACCATCTACTGTGTTTTCATCAAATTTTTCTCCCAGCTTGCAGGTGAATTCTGAGGTTTTGAAAGTGCTTTCTGTTTTGAATGTGACTTGACCATCATCATTCTTGCTGATGATAACATCCGGCTTGGCCATATTTCCCATCTTTCTCATTGCCATGCCTACACCTGCCAAAAGGAGAGAGAATTTGCTTTTAAATAGGTTCAGCCCAGCATGGTCATTACATAGTCACTCACACACAAGATTAATTATCTTGTTAATTATCTAGCATGAGAGGGGGAAGTTTTCTAGTAAATAAGCTTACTGGCCCTTCTCATTAGACTTTGATTGCACTTCACCCTTGCAAAACTCCGTAAAACTCCAAGCTAACCCCAAATGAGCTCTATCTAGAATGAAAATGCTTAATACAGAGAAAAGCATATTCACAGCTCTGCAGTAAAACTGGAACAAAATCTTTCTGTGGCAGTATGTTTCTTCTCAATTTAATCTATAAAGGCAAATTCTGGGAAAGACAGGGAAAATCAGTACAGAGTAACTATTCTGATTCCCACCAACATGGTGTTTGAGAACTGTGCCATTTCAGGAATTTTGATTCAACAGATTTTGAGGCCACAAAATTGCCACATTTCAGATTGCCTTATATTTCCTGACTGAGTCCTGGATTTTTCCAACTGTAGTCTTAAGGCAGGGACATTGGTTAGGAACAGACATTCAGTATTGCATGTACCTTGTTGTTCCTAGTTGAGGAACAACATTTTATATATGGTGTGCAGACCTATGAAAATGTAGTATATTTCAGTTTAAATGTGCCCCAGAACTCAGCCCGTTCTGCAAAATTTTAGCCAAGGAACCACATGTTAAAGAATCATCCCTGAACTCTAACTATATTTCAATAAAATGGTCCACAAGGACAAAAGAAAGAAAGAAAGAAAGAAAGAAAGAAAGAAAGAAAGAAAGAAAGAAAGAAAGAAAGAAAGAAAGAAAGAAAGATTCTAATAAAACAGCCAGATGGATGTTAATTCTGTTGCTTTTCCTAGTTTCTATCTCAGCAGGAGTTATCACTGCAAATAATGAAGAGGATACTGCTAGACCCAATGTTGTCTTCCTCTGCATGAAGTTATAGGAAACTTGCTCATCTTGGCACATTTCCAATGTTGCATCAAACTATTTGAAACCCCTAAATATTAGCACCAGACATTCTGTTAATATAGTGCTCTTACAGGTAAAATGTAAGGAACAGCATAGCATATATTACAAAAATCCATTTTTCTTATTAAGTACTCTTCTTCCCTGGGGAAAGGTCAGGAAAAGAGCTATTGTACTCATTTGAAGCCATCCCCCTATGCTCGGCTCATCCAGTCCTATCTTCCCTTTTCCTTCCCTCTCTCATACAGCGCATCTGCAATCTTTGTTCACTCAGCAGCTCCACATCCCCTTTGAAACAATGTCTGTTTGTGTGCTCGTTACTAAAAGCTATTTGAAAATGCCTTTACAGACCTTGGACAGAGAATCCTAGCATTTTAAGAGGTAAACAAACACACACACACACACACACACAGAGCTCATAATCCCAGATCCCTAGTTTATAGGCTTCCAGGAGAGAAAAATTCATTAAAGCCCATTTCTTCTTCATCCTCCTCCACTGCAATCTAGCCAGACAAAACCAGGTGCACATTTTAGAAAAATAGGGCTGCATGCTCTCAAAACACTACATTTTGCTTAGCAACTGAACAAAATGCCAAGAACTGCATGCGTGGCATACAGCATGTGCGTATGTGTATATATACACACACATATATATACATACACACACAGAGCACAAAACAGAGGGATACTTTGAGGCACAGCTGAAAATTAATATTTCATTTTAATCCAAAGCAGCCATTTTAAACAGACAAAGCCACCACTCTCTTTAAAAAAAGGTGCCGGGCACTAGGTGGGGTGATCTACACAGCTTTGGATGACAGTTCTTGGCCAGTTACACTCAGGAGATCCAGGCATTCACCAAGAAACTGCAGCCTGCATCTCTGAATGAAAGACGCATGCAAGAGCACAAGAATACAACATATACGTAAGAAAATGTAATTTCTTATACTCCTACAGAAACATTTATCCAGTTGTTCTTCTTATTGACTCCCCTACTTTCTACCCACTTTTTTCTTTCTAATGTTTGTTCAAGAGGAATCCAAGGTCTGTCGTTCTCCTTTGTGGGAAGGGGGATTCTTTTCTCCAGCCTCCTCCCTTACATTCTTTTTTTTTTTTCTCCTTTTTCTTTTTGACAATACTCCCAATTCCCGTCCCTCTTACCCAGTTCCTTCATATAATCCTCAAAACCTTCACTGGAGATCAGGCGCCATTTGCCTATGAAAGCTTCTAGGTTAGCCATTGCGCCGAGCTGGAGATGCTAAGAGTTCAGCTGCCGCGAACGAGAAGAAGATCCGAGCAAAGCGAGGCTGCTAGGAGGGCACCGAGCGGAGCCGGAGAAGCGGGCTGCGGGACGGGGCTGTCTTGATATAGATGTCTTGAGCACGTGCTGCCGGCCAGGGCCAATGGGGAAGAACTACGTCACTCTGCCGCCCTCGCCCTGCTCTTAGCCGGAGGGAAGCCGCGGCTGGCGACGTTGGCGAGCGGCGGGGCTCTCGAAATGGTTGGTTCCCCTTCTAAGGGACCGCGGGGAGGGCTCGCTTGAGGAGACTCGCGGCGTCGCTGCTGATGCTCGGAAAGGCGCCGGGATAGCCCCACCGCAAGCCCGCCCGCTCTCAGCGGGGAGGCTAGGCTGGGCTCCCTCAACTCTGGCGTGGCTGCGCAGTTGCCTTACCGAAACTGCTTGGTTCTCGGGCGGCGCACCTGAGCGCGCTGCGTTTCTGCTGCACGCATTGCTCGCCCCCTGCCGTCTCCTGCCCGGCTGGGGCAGTTCTTAGCAGACCTTGGCTGGTCTCGAAATGCTGCCCGGCTCAGAGCTGGGTTCCCAGGAAAGCCATTGCTGGCAGTTAGGCGGGGAAGCTGAAAAATTATCCCCGCCGCAGGAGATGACGAACGACAGTTGTAATCGTTAATCTGTTTCTGAGGGCATCCAGAGGCGAACGCGACTGAAAGGAGACTTTATTACCGTGCCTTCTCCCACTTCAGCAAGATTTCAGAAGGATGCATGAAGGAAGTGCACACTGTAAAAGCTTTACTGGATGGAACCCCTCTCTTAAGACCAATCAAGAAGGTGACACAAAGGAACGAACGATTTGTAACCTTAATCAGTCCTCTAGGTATGCCCAGCTTTTCCTGTTCCCCTTACACTAAAGATCCAACCTGAGGAAGGTGCTGAGGAAGTCAAAAGCTGTATTTAAGGCAGGGTTAAAGCTGTAAAACCGGTTACCAGCAGGTATTGCCCATAAAGCTCAGGCACCTGAGCTGGCATGGAGCTGGAAAAAAACTAGTCCCTGAATTTGAGAAATGCCCAAAAACTTTGCAAAGTGCCTTTGTTGAGCCCCAACAATATGAACCACAAGTACTTCAGGCAAAGTGAAAGGCATTTTTTTAAAGGGGAATCAAGTCTTCATATAGGGTACAGAAACAAATGATACATTGGATATATGTGATGCATCAGAAAACAATCAAACAATAAAAGACATTGATTAGATGTGAGAAAAGACAGACACCCTTAAAATATGTTGCATCTCCTCCTTTCCCACCCAGCTTGTTGCTTTAACACTTGCAACACTCAAGGACTTAAGAATACAGCCCTATTGTTTGATTGATGGTCCCTGAAAGAGCTAGTTTTAGCACATCAAGGAAATGGCTTTGGTTAAAAGGAAAAACATGGTTTCCTAAACTTCAAAAGGAGTCATGGCTGCCATGCTAAAATGCTAATACCACTGTGAGACTAGGCTGAAACTGCCATAACTAAAAGATGAAGCAGGCACGTAAGCAGAGAGGACAAAAGCCAGGAATCTTAAAGATCCCTTCAGGGAGATAGATAAGAAGGAAACAAGTCATTAAGGAAACAAAGGAAAATAACGTCACCTGAACCAGACAAAGGAAGTTGGGCCTCAGCACATGGAAACCCCTCCCCAATCCCATCAACAGCAACCAGAACAAGGCAAGAGCAGCTGCCAACATAAGCAAGGACTTTGGGGATAAAAGGGATCCTGAAGCCCACCCACTCCTTGAGTGGTCTTTGAGTTGTCTTTGGATCCAGACTTGGTAGCTTCTGTCCCTCTAGCTAGTGCCTGGCAGCCTAGTAGTGTTTGAGTGTGTGTGAGAAAGCAGGTATACATTGTAACCAGTAAAGGTTTGTTGTTACTTTAACATCACTGGTTCTCCATGTATTCCAAAGAACCTGTTGTGCCTCAGTGTTCAGTTGAAAGTGATGTGTGCGTATCCCTAATTACTTCCCTCCTGTTGCCCAAGGCTGTGCCTTGTCTGCTTTCTGTAAAACCCAGGTAGAAAGCAAGGGGGACTTACAAGATCCACATGCCTCAACAAGCTGTGAGTGTATGTGAGTGACCATAAGCCGAACCTGGGAGCCCTTGTAACACCACCTTTATTAAAATGCTAATAATGAAGCCTAAAATTTCAGGTAACAGTGTGATAACCAATTTAGGCAGTTATAAATAGGTTCCATGTGGCTCAGATATCACTGGCTCCTGGTGTTGGTGAATGATTCTGCTTCCTTGAACACCAGCTTTTGAGACTAGCGAGAAAAGAGAATTATTACTCTTTTGGCCAATCTTATGAGCTTTCTGAATGCACCTCAGTGGCCAAGAGTGACTTACTACAACACTGGAGTATATTGACTTTTCTTCCAGCTTTCTTGTATTAGTTGTCTTCAAACCTACATCCTGTGCTTTGAGAAAGCAGAACTGGAATGGCATCTATTACACTACAGCTCTCACTTAAAGTCACAAGAGCATGAAGGGATAAATGTATACTATCCACGGTGGTGCATGGGGGCAAGGCGGATCAGACTGACAAAAGCAGCTTTGAGACACAAGCTGTGCTCCTTTTGGGCATGGATGTGTG
The DNA here is from genome assembly GCF_059951505.1 of Python bivittatus. Lineage (NCBI taxonomy): Eukaryota > Metazoa > Chordata > Lepidosauria > Squamata > Pythonidae > Python > Python bivittatus. The sequence continues at coordinate 28,464,987 of NW_028277086.1, forward strand.
TGTGAAAGGCACAGAGTTTTCATCATTCTGACAAAAGGAGCAAGATCCTGTGGATGCCACAGACTCTGCACATGTAGGGGACTCTTTCATCAGAGACAACACACTCTGTTTGCCCAAGATCTCCTGCCTTTTTACATATAGGAAGATGTGGGCATAGGTCCACCACCACCACATGTGGTTCAGAAATTCTTGAGTGATGTTAAGGATGGGACAAGAACTACAGAATGAGGCTTAATCAAGGCAAGATGGAGATACTCAGAATTTGGCCAGTTAAGTTCACTTTGTCCTGGAGAGGTGAGTTGCTCTCCTGGGGAACCAGGTATAAACCTTAGGAGTACTCCTGGATCCATCATTGTCCATGGCTTGGTGGAGGTTTTATCATCTTAGTCTGATAAAGATTATACCCTAAATTAAGATAGCTTTGCCCTAGTTAATCTCATGTCAGACAGCGTTCCATCTGAATCTGCCTGTGATCAAAATGGATGGGGCTGAGTAATAGCTGAGTTGGCTAATACAACCATCCATTAGAATAGCTTTGTGTGTCACATATTAACCAGAGAAGCATGACATGTGGGTGGTAGTTGCCTCCTTCTGTATTGGTTCTTAGCAGGTGGATTCTAGGGTGTGGTGCCTTGGATTCTGGAAGCGTTTGTTTGAACAACGGAGAGGCCACCTAACCCTAACAACTCCTGGCAGTTTACAGTTTAAAAAGCAAGAACAATACCATAAACAACAGTAAAATTCATAAGTGGCCTGAAGCTAGACATTTTTTTCCCCTAGCATTTTTCCTACAAGTGCAGGGTCTGATTTATTTACTTACTTACTTACCTGAACGTTGATCCATTGGTTGCAACAGGAATTGACAGACCGGCTTGTCTCCCGAGACTGACATCATGGCCCAAAGTCACCCAGCTGGTTTTCATGCCTAAGGCAGGACTAGAACTCACAGCCTCCTGGTTTCTAGCCTGGGGCCTTAGTCATTAGACCAAACTGGCTCTCAAGCTAGACATGTATATATACACACACAAAAACTGTGCAACAGAGGCTTCACTATCAACCTATTCCAAGGCTTAGGAGAACAACCCAGTCTTTAATATCTTCCTGAACATCATCAGTTTTTAGTGCTACCAACCATAGATAGCCACTTCCTCCATGCTTATCTAGTTTCCTTTTAAAACTGTATGTTGATGATCATTACCACATATAGTGGCAGCAAGTTCCATAATTTATGTGTTGTGTTTAAAAAAACAAAAACCAAGTACTTCACTGGGCCTGATTCTCCCTACAATTAGCTTCAGTGGATTATCCCAGATTCTAACATTATACTTTTAGAACTCTGTGCCATTTGTTCTCCTGTGATTTACTGTATTTCTTCTATTAGCTTTATTGCTGATTTTATCTTGAGTATATTGTGCTGTTTTTCATTATCCTTTAATTGTATTTTTATTTAATACTACACAAAGAATTTTTATTATCAGATAATGTCAAACCTAAATAAGTAAATAAACCCAAGTGTGCCAAAGATTCATAGAGTATTAAAGGTCTGAGCATACAAAACAATATTTATTGCCTGTCAAAAGCAGAGCAAGGAGGAAACCTCCTGATTTTTCCCAAGGTGGAATCCTACTATTGGAAAGGAGTTCTTGCCTTACATATTCACCAGTCCTCCAGATTAGCCACTAGATGTGGTGGGACCTATACATGAGTCTCTGATAGTTATTGTATGTTATTGCTAGACTTGTGAAAAGAAGTGACCCTTCCATTATTTTGTAGCATCTAGTTATTCCAGAAAATAATATTAACCATGTTTCGGTGTTTAGGATTTTGTCTAACAGTGTGCTATTTTTATATACTTCATATGCATGAGACATAAACAACCATATTGTAGCTCCCAGAATTCCAAGGCCCTATAACCAATAGTCATCCTTTGGAATTATATTCCAACACATTGAAAGAGGTTGGAGAAGACCAAGCAGTGTTTTTTTCTGTGTCCTCTTTATTCTTGAAATAAAATGTGGTGTGCATTCAGCCCCTTTTGATGGTATCAAGTAGTTTTGAAAGTATAAAGGGAAGAAGCACTATCAATGCTAGTGAAATTTAAACTCTCTATTTTCAGGAAGCTCCATAGAGCTCCAAAAATTCAAATTAGATCCTGTGCTTTTATGCTCTGTTTAATCCTATAATTTTGGGATCACTTTTACCAATCAGCAGAACATGAATTTTCCAGTAATATACAGTATGTCAGCATATAGAACAAAGCAAAGTACAAACAAGGAGTTACTTTGGAGTTTTTTCCCAGGTTCTGTAATTATCCCCTATAGTTGCGTATGGATGCGAGATGAATCATATGAAAGGAGTATATGACTAGATTGAAGATCAGTAGAGCTATTTTCATTAAGACACTCTGAGAAACAGGTTAAAACCACAAACTACTATATCAGATCTTTGCTGCCCTGCCCTTCTGACTCAATAATAAATGTGTAATTAACAATGTGCAATAATCTTCTGTCAGTGAAATTCTGTTACCTGTAAATCAGTAATACTTGACCCATGATCACAAAAGATAACTTCCTCCACATTGTCCTACTGCACAGTTTGATAGGAGACAAAACAATGTTTCTGTAAAATTGCATTTGTGATGAAATATTGGATTAGGGACACCTTTTTCAAAGCAACCTTAACTAAGATCACTGGGAAAGGAATCTAGAGAGGAAGAGATGTGGGCAAACTGTATGTGCATTTTTATGTGAGGGATGGGTGCACACATGTGCAAAGGGCATCCCCCTCTACAATATATGTGGCTTTCTAGGGAATAAAGATTATCTACTGATATTCCAATCCAATGATGCCTTGTGAGGTAGTCCAGACAAGAAGCACAACCAGGAGGATAGCTGTATCTTTATTGTAAGGTTACATTAACAGAATCTTGCAAGTCTGAAAGTACCTCTCTTGTCCTTCACTTTTACTCTCCCAAAAACTAGGGAGGGTCCCTTCTGAGTCACTTTAACATGCCTACTCTTTCAGACTCAAATTTCATTTATCAGACTATTCTCTAGGCTGCGGCTCTTCCTGTCTCTCAAGGTCATTCCCACACACCATTAGCACTGATGAGTTATAATATGGATATACCACATACACACACTCTAAACATAGATCCTCATATAAAGGTAGTCCTCGATTAACAATGGTAATTGGGATTGGAATTTCCGTCGCTAAGCAATGCTGTCATAAAGCGTGACATTACGTGACCACATTGCTTAGTGACAGCAATCCCGGCAGTCCTGTCGCCATTGTTAAGCAAGAATCGTAAGTCATTAAGCAAAGACCTCCTTGCAACTTCCTGCTGGCTTCCAACAGCCAAAGTCAGTGGGGAAGCCAGCAGGAAGTTGCAAGTCCCAGGCAGCTTGCGAACAGGCCAGCAGGCAGGTAAGTGGCACATGAGAGTGATTTCGGGCCTGGGGGTGGCTGCTGCTGGGTGGAGGAGATTTACCAGAGCAACTTATGACCTTTCCTGCTGGCTTACCCATTGGCTTTGATTGTAGGAAGCCAGCAGGGAAGGTTGCAACTGGTGATCATGTGACCAAGGGGTGCTGCAACTGTTGCAAGTGCAAGCTGGGTGCCAAGTGCCCAGATCATGATCACATGACCACAAAAGTGGTACGACATCCAGAACTTTGGAGTACCCATTGTAAGTACCACTCATTCAGCACTGTCACAACTTCGAACAATCGCTGAACAAGTAAGTGAGGACTACCTGTACACTCAGGCACATACACATTCTGAATTGGTAGACTATAAGACCTGGGAAGCATTAGGATCAGCTGACTTTAATTCAGACCATACCACCAGATTTAATACAGATGAAACGACAGATTCCCAGAATAAGTGCATCTCTCTTGCCATATGAAGCAGTCCTGGCACAAGTGGGATTTGAAGTGAGTTCTTTAGCTTACATATTAGTCCTTTATGTTTAAGGAAGTGCTATTTTATTCTTGGGAGTAGTTGTTCAATATAAGGAATCAGCCACTACAAGCTACTCCTAATCTTTGTACTTCTCTTGCTACAGGTTAAAAAGCACATTCCCAGGAATGACCTATTACATTCCCAACCTTATGAAACATCACCCAGTAGACCAAAAGCAATCAGAAACAAATAGCCACATTGCAATTGCCATGGGCTAGAAAGAAAATGAAAGAAAGGCACTAATTTGGCCCATGGAACTGAGACTTTGGATCCTTTATTTGTCACCATTGTTCTATTGAATAATAACAAAATTCTGGGAATGGGGGAAGAAGTAACACTTGGATACTGCGATTTTAAAAAGCTACCACATGCCCAAAGAATATAAGTATCAGATTTTCTTTAAGAACAACTTAAAGAAAAGCCATGCAACTTGCTCATCACAGTGGCCAAGCAGATGTTTCTACGAAGCTTATAAACAAAAACACCAGTTGTTCTTTTATACCAGCAACTGAACAGGAAGAATTAAATTCTATTTAATTGTGGTGACTAAATTCTCCTTTCCCTATGCATCTAAGAAGATATTGTCATCACAACTTGTGGTGTCACTGAAGTGTTCATCTACAATATTCAAGAGAGCTTAAACTGAAGAGCTGATAGGAATGTCCTAACTGTGTAAAAATCCAGTTACATTTTGATTATAAAGTTGCTGAAACAGCTATTTGGAAAGATTAGTTACGTTTTACTCAGATACTCTTTTGTTCTTCTTTGTCTCAAGAAGTTTCACTTTTTCAAATCAAACATGAGAATTACGGCTCCTTGTCAACTTTCCATTTCTGTGTATGCTAATGTTTGATCACTATTGTGCTGTGATCACTATTTCTGATCCTGTTCCTCATATATTTCAAAAGAACCTAGGCACCATTTCAGATTAATTGTTCTTTCGTCAATCTCACAGTCTAACTTTCTAAGATGTATCTACTTTGAGTATCTAGAAATGTGACTCCTTGAATGGTCACTGAAATAAGAATTTACACTCTAATCTTTTTACCCATCTCAAGAGGAATCCCAGAAGTTTAGAACAGATCTGTATTTATTTATTTAATTTATATAGAAGGCTGCTATCACTGCTCACATCCTCTGTTGAATCCCTTGTGCTACCCTAAAGAGTATGAGGAAACACAATCACATCTCGGAATAACATTACAAGTGCCTGGTGCTTATAAGAAGAATACGAATATTGGTAGTCTACTGCTTTCATCATTTTCATTTAGTAGGTCTTTTACATTAATTCTTTCCATCTGAGAGCAACAAATGTGACTGACCTAGGAGGGTCCATTGGAGGGCCTCCTCATATCTGGAACTGCTCCTACCCACTATGAAATCACTTTGAATGGAATTTCAGCCCTCTATGGAACAATTTGTTCATCTATGGAACAATTTGTAGGAACCATATTAACAGATTGATGGACCTGAAGGAGAACCCACCACCAGTGTGGGGATTAATTCCACTATTAACTGCTCTTCTTAGGAAATGTATCTTAATTGTTCAATTAGAATCTGCCTTACTGTAATTTAAATCCATAGTTTCATGTCCCACATGAGATGATGAGAACAGAACCAAATCTTCTTCCAGATGATATCTTTGAATAGCACTAACATACTCTTCTTAGTCTTCTCTTTCTAAATCAAAACATCCCAAATTTCTTCAGTCTCTTCAGAGAACTCAGTTTCTAGTCTCCTGGTCTTCTTCACTGCCCTGTTCTAAAACTCTTTCAATTTGTCCGAATCTATCTTAAACTGTGGAGCCCACAACTGGACAAATATGTGGGGAGGGGTGGTGTCTGACAAAAGCAGAATAAAAGGGTTTGGAAGCTACACCAAATGCAACTTAAAACTGTATTTGCAGTTGTAGTAATCTGAGATACTCAATTTCCACTGATTCTCTCTGGTCTACTTTATTGTAGCCACTATACTGTAAATCTACTTTCTTTTTGCATCTAGTTCTATACTCCCCCATTCTGTAAAATTTAAAAAAAAAAACAATCTTTGCTTTCAGTGGCATGGGGGGAGAGATCATAAAAGTCTAGATGGTGATTGCAACTGCATAACCAAGATTCCTCTCCTTTATATATGCGCCAACATTGAGCTCACGTACAAAAAGGAGGAGTTTTAGTCATGCAGCTGCAAAAGGTACAGGACATTGAACACAGTCACAATCATCATCTGGACTTTTTGACTTCCTTCAAGGATTGCCTGCTTGCTTTTGAAACTCTCTTCTAATTGGGAAATCACTATTCTGTTCCTCAGTTGTACAGAACTCCCTTCTCCGTGCGTTTTTTTAAAGTGTCTCACAGCAGAGGGGAAGCAACATTGGGGATGAACAAATCCATTTGGTTTAAAGCCAATATGCATCATTAGCCTGAAGGTGGTACCTCAGCAAGCACTGAGAAATCAGATAGTAAACACCCTTGAGCATGTATGAGCGAGCTGATTGGGTTTTTTTTAGGTGATCTTCATTACTTTTATAAGATTATAAAATTATTTTCCAAAAACTTCTATGGTTCATAATACACACAAGAACATATAGTGGAGGTGACACAAACAACAGTTGTTTATACCAATCACTTTTTAGATCCATAATTTCTCTGCACAGCAGAACACTGTAACAGGAATTAAAAGTAATCTACATTTGACCATCCATCTGTATGTACAAACAATGAACAGTTAACTTGATCAGTATTTGGCAACTTGGCTACTTATAAAGTCAAGCATGGAATATATTTATCCCATTCCGAATAATAATAATAATAATAATAATAATAATAATAATAATAATAATAATAAGAAGAAGAAGAAGAAGAAGAAGAAGAAGAAGAAGAAGAAGAAGAAGAAGAAGAAGAAGAAGAAGAAGAAGAAGTTATATGTGCCTTAGGTGCAATCCCAAAACATCTGGAGCCCCACTTGAACAGCATCAGCATCGCAAAAGGCAGCTTTACTTGGAATAGCTTATATCCTGCGACAATAGCTTTAGCACCATCAAACAACATCTGCCTATCCCAGGTCTTTGGGAAGGACTCGAAAGGTGGATACAAATGCTAAATCCAGTCTAAACATCTAGCTGACTGTGCAACCAACCATGATAATAATATTGGAGGAAGCTATTTCACTATCAACCATATAAATTTATACCAGATTTGAACTAGTTAAATTAGTTAATTTATTTTGTGGAAAGCCTGGATTTTTTAATAAAAATTGGATGTGATGCACATTGAATTATTTTTTAATGTTTATTTTTATTGCTTTTTAATTAATAATGAAGAAGAAGAAAAAGAGAAAAACACAATGATAATAATGATGGAGATAATACATTGTCAAAGAGAATGTATTTTATGTATATATTTTATGTATATTACATGTTACTGAGTTGTATCTTTCGGCATGCACATACTAAATATTTAATGGAATCAGTACAAATGCAGAATTGATATTCCTTAAATGGACGGGTAATCAAATTTTCACCTATTTGCATTAAATCCAATTTGAACCAGTTAATAGACTATCCTGCTATTTTACTAAAGACATCTATCGTTTGCATCAACACTGGAATAGTAATGTGAGGTTTAGCAATAAACAGAAGAATGTCATCTGCAAATAAAACCAGTTTATGTTCAATTGAATTATGTACTACTCCGTAAATCTCCCCATGTTGTCTAATAGCACAAGCCATGGGTTCCACGCAAATATCAAAAAGCAAGGGTGGAGGTGGGCATCCTTGTCTAGTTCCCCTAAATAATGGGAAAGTAGCAAATAACATACAATTAGATGTGGGCGACTCATATAATATCTTGATCCATTTTATGAATTCCATAGGAAATCCGAATCTATTTAGAACGGCAAACGTGTACTGTTTATGTATTTTGTCAAAGGCTTTTTCAGCATCTAATGATAAAATTACAAATTGATCTTTATTTTTATTCAAGTCTATTAGTTCTGCAACTAACCTAATGTTGTCTGCTGCTTGCTTAGTTTTTATAAACCCTGCTTGATCAGTCTTAACAATGAACAATATCACTTGCTGTAATCTATTTGCTAACACTGCTGTTAAAATCTTTGTATCAACATTAATCAATGAGATTGGACGATAATTACCACACTGAGTGTGATCTTTACTTGCTTTTGGTATAACCGTAATATAAGCCTAATTAAATGCCAGTGACAACATTCTCTTATCAAATATCTCTTCATACACTTAACAGAGTTTTGGCTGTTAAGATCTACAATTGTTTTATACCACTTGATAGGGCATCCATCTAATCCTGGTGTTTTACCACTTGCCATTTTAAACTTCTTTAATCTCTACCTCAGATAGTGGAGCGAATAAAAGTTGTTTTTGTCTACCATCTAAATGTGGTAGGTTAATTTTATTTTAAAAGGCCTCTATATCTTCATTCAATACATTCTCTGGTTTACTATATAATTCTGAATAAAATTTTAAAAATTGACAATTTATATCCATTGTAGTTTTATATATTTCATCTTTTTCATCTCTAATAATTGGAATCTTGCCCTATCTTTCTTTTGCTTTAAGCGATTAGTCAAGATCTTACTGGGTCTTTCACCGTTCTCCCAGTATCTCTGTCATAAACATGTTAGCATAAATTCTGTCTGCTATGATATTATAGTAGTTAATTCATATTTCTTTTTCTGTATTTGTACAAAACTGTAGAGCATCTAACTATCTGTGCCCATAAATGTTTCAGTTCATCACCCAAATTATTTTCCCTTTTATTTTTAATCTTATTTTTGTATGATGCATAAGCAATAATTCTACCTCAAATGTATGCTTTATATGCTTCCCATTCAAAAATTTGGGCACTTGATCTTTCTGAATTCAGATCAAAATATTGTTATGTCTCTACTCACAATTGTTTTACAAATTCTTTATCATTCAACAGGGAAATATTGAAATACCAAATTCTCAATACCTTAACCAGTTTCTGAAACACACATTCCAAGGTGATTGCACTATGATCAAATACATAACTAACTTCAACATTACATTCTTGAATTTGGTGATGTAAAGTAGGTGATGTTAAAAAAAATAATCAAGCCTAAAAAAATTCTGGTGCACATTTGAATAAAATGTATATTTTCTTTTAGTTGGACACATGAAATTCCAGGGGTCTATTAGATTCACTTCTTCCATATAAGTTTTAATTGTTTCCCTCACTAATGACTGTTTTTTCCATGCCAGTGTATTTCTATCAAGCTCAGAATCCAATATTGCATTGAAATCTCCTATTATCACTTTATTAAAAATACAGACATTCAAGTGTTGAAAACATTCATAAAAATTTGTTCCATTTGCGCATTAAATCATTAGTAATATAATTGCCTATGGAGCTCTTCAAAATAAGTTTTAAGAATTTCCTTTAGTGTATGCAAGAAGGTTAAACCTGAAAAGGTTTCATGAGTAGAGTAGATGCATACAGTTACTTGCTTATTATTGGAAGCATTTCCATACTTTCAGGGATTCTGTTTCATGACATTAGTTATTTTGTAGGGTTTTTATTAATATTAGAATATATGGATGAGGAGCAAATGGAGATTTGAAATTCTTGCATCAAAAATGCCCTAAATACATTCCCATTAATGTAGTTCTCAGACAGCAAAAAGGACTGATTGTCTAATTGATATGGGCTTACTTTACAGTAAAGCTTTTGTTATCTAGTACCATCCAGATGTCTTGGAACTACAATTTCTAGAATTCCCAACTTTCACTGCTAACAGGAATCCAAATTCCTGTTAGCACTGAAGTACTTTTAACACTAAAACATCTATGCTGACTTCAGAATAATTATGTTTATTATTATATTTGTTTTATTCTGTGTTTGCACTTTTATATTCTTGCAAAATGAATCTGGCAACTTTAAGGCAGTGTCTCTCTCTCTTTGCCTAGGGACATGCTCCAATTAGACTTATTTCTGAGTTGACATGTATATACTAGCATGGTTGGCTCAATCTATTTAATATTTTCAACATCCTGAAATATTTATAATTGCAGACATTTCACAATATAAGCTTTGAATGTATTAACATTTATGTAAAAAGCCAGCTATATATGCTTTTCCTATTGAATAACACAGATACTTCATATTATGCAAAACTAGAATTTTTTCCCTTTCTTCCTCCTTTGGGGTAACAGAAATGAACAAATCCACATGCAACAAGTTACTGTGTTGTATGAACCAGAAGAGCCAATACCATGAATTACATAATTTTTTTATGCATAAATTAATATAGGTACAATGAATAATGGTTTATTCATTATTATTTAGGCAATATCATGAAATAATACTGTGTCTCCCTTTCTATGATGTTAATCACAGAATTATTTGTAATCACTATTGAGTTCCAATGGCATGAACTTAGCTAGTTGAAGGCCTACCAGTTTGGAAGTAAAATTAAGCCTAATAGTGGAAACTAATTGTAGAAATAGTGATTTCTACAAAAGCAGAAGAGAAGGAACTCCTATATGAATATAATGAAATGTATATCTTTGTCAATATGTAGGGGGAAAAAAACATTAAGGCTCTAAAGCACTACAAAATCTTCCATTCTTCAGAAAGTTATTGTAGCTTGTCGTGGTGTCCCAATTCCACTGCTTCTTTAGGTTCTTTCCAATTTTGTGCTAGGCCCAGTGCTAGGATGAAAACATTCTTAGTCACTTTGATGATGCCTTATACTTGAAATAGGAAGGAAGAGTACACCAGCTTTAGATATCCTCATCCATGGTATCCTTCAGGACCATCTATCCAGGTTGACCTTAGGAGAGACTGTTTAATGGTGGTTGTTACTGATCTTGGTCAATCATAGAGAATGCCGTCCAGCTTTATTTTTTATTTTCACCATGTGATGACAGTTCTCTGATGTCTAAAGACAATTTGGGTTGGATAAAAGCAAACGAGTGGAGACATAATTCAGATAAAGCAGAGCTGCTATTGGAAAAACCAACTCATAATTGGTCCTAAGTGAGGCTTACAACTATCTCTGGCAGACTAAGACTATACTTTGTGTATTGGACTCAGGATTAACTGGAGAGGCTAAGACAATGGCCAGCAGTATTTTTTGCCAATTTAGGCTAATATGCAAACAGTGATGATACAAGGAAGCAATCTGCTTCAATAAACCATGCTTTAGACTCAGAAACTTATATAGGACATAATAACTTCAGGCCATGTGTGACAGATGAGTCAGTTTTCAGTTTGCTGATTAAGGATTTCATTTTTTGATGTGACTGGGTTTTTAATTACAGATTAAGGGTTCATGTCTGGTGACGTGGACAACCAAGATTTAAAAAGGAAACTTGATGAAGTAAGTCATGCACCTGGGTTATAGTTGTCAGACCATTTCAACACTCTTGCCACTTGGCATTAGAATTGATAAGAACTACAGGAATAATTCCTCTCCAACTAATATGGAAGAGTAGCCAATAAAGCAGATGTGCAAATAACCCCACTTCATAAAGTGCAATAAATAATATTCTTACCTGAGTACTACACCATATCCTGAAAAGCTATCCCTTTCTTTGTCAGCTTCAGTGTTTGTGTGAACTTGTACCACATGCCATTCTTTCACTTTTTGTGAACCCTGATGGATAGACCACTATGGCTTATCTACAGCACCCAGCCACACTATAAGTACCCACACAATCAAGCATGAATAGCACCACCCTCTATACTCCCTTTACCCACCATGAATGCAACCTCCAGGCACATTTTCAAAGTGCTATCTTCCTACTTCTGTCACCTAAAGTGCTATTGCTTATTTTGTCTGCAACGCATTTCTTTCTTCTAAGCCAGTCCCTGCACTTTGACTGGCTACTTTGCAGAGGCAGGAATGCCTCATCAACTGAGTCTATGGGTACCATGTTCTCTACAGATAGTCCTTGGGTTATGACAGCAACTGGGACCTAGATTGCCATCACTAAGCGTGATGTCATATGACTACATTGCTTAGCGATGGCAATCCCAGCAGTCCCAGTTGCCGTTGTAACCCCAGGACATGTGGGTCGTTAAGCAGAAAGAGGCAGGAGTCCCAGGTAAGGAGAATGGCGGGGGTGTGCGTGGGTGCTGTGGGGAGCAGGGTGCCATGGACAGGCACTAGGAAATCTAGGAAACCTGGCACAGGCCTCAGGTGGGTTAGTGGAGGCTGTGGGTAGGCTGGCAGAGGCCTCAGAAGGGGTGGCGGAGGTCGCAGGAGGGTTGGGGGGTGCTGTGACTTACTGGGTGGCTCGCGACCTTCCTTGCCAGCTTCCCCATTGACTTTGCTTGTGGAAAGCCAGCAGGGCAGGTTTTTATTTATTTTTATTTTATTTATTTTATTTATTGGATTTCTCCCCCGCCCATCTCCCCCACCCATCTCCCCCACAGGTTACAAATGGTGATCATGTGACACGGCTCGCTGCAATGTTGTAATTGCGAGCTGGCACCTGAGTGCACAGATTGTGATCATATGACCACGGGGACACTGCAACAGTCAGAACTTCAAGGACCAGTTGTTAAGTCCATTTTTTCAGCACAGCCATAACTTAGAACGATCACTGAATGAATAGACATAAGCTGAGGATTACCTGTAATGTTTTTTAGAACTACCTTGACCACTAGCTGTGGAATATGGCATTTGTTATAACAATTACTTAGCATATAGAATGTTGCTGGTTTGAATCCCACCAGATTTTTAAATTTTCTCTTTCCCTGAGTTACTTACTATTCCACTGGGGTTGTTGGGTTTTTTTTTCTTAGTAAGACCAGTGATGCAATTTTCTCAACAGGCTGAAAAAATGATGAAACACCACTAGACATATATTTTTTAAAAAATGTGCTTTTTTTAGTTTGGAAATATTTTTGTTGTTACAAATATAGGGTATTTATCATTTATCTATCTATCATCTATCTATCATCTATCTGTCTGTCTTTTAAAAAGTAGGTAATATTTTATATTGTAAAACCAAATATATGTCAATTCTCTATGTTATTAAACTGTTAAAAAAGAAAACAGGTTGCTCTTTGTGTAAGAGAAATTATCCAAACTCCGCAAAGGCAAAGGAAGTTCCCTAAGCAATTCTGTATCTCTTAAGATGTAATAGTGGATAAAATTACTAATCTTTGTATTGGGAATTATTAAATATTTTTGTCCCTCATGCAGGTAATCCTTGAGTTATGGCTGCAATTGGAACCAGGACTGCCATTGCTAAGTGCTGTAGTCATAAAGTGTGATGCCATGTGACCACATCACTTAGCAACAGTAATCCAGGCAGTCCCAGTTGTCATTGTAACACAAGACATGCAGGTCATTAAGTGGGAAGTGGAGGGAGTTCCAGGTAAGGAGTGTGGGGGTGCTGCAGGGGCTGGGGAAGGCCCTGGGAGGCCTGCTGCGTGCCTCCCACAAGAGGGTGCAGGGTGTGTGCAATTGCAGGGAGGCCATGGAAAGAGGACATGGGGTGCGTGTGTGTGTGTGTGTGTGAGATCACAGAAGGCCATGAAAATAGGACACGGGTGTTTGTGAGTGCAGGGAGGCTGAGGAAAGAGAGCATGGGAGTGCATGTGTGTGATCACAGGGAGACTGTGGAAAGAGGGTGCAGGGTGCATGCAATCGCAAGGAGGCCATGGAGAGAGGGCATGGTGTGTGTGTATGTGCGTACAAGTGCAGAAAGGCCAGGAAAAGAGCGCACAGGGTATGTGCAACTGAAGGGGGAAGGAGGGCGTGGTGTGTGTGAGTGAAGAAAGGCTGGGTGGGGAGAAACTTACCCCAGCAACTTGCGACCTTCCTTGCCAGTTTTCCATTGACTTTGTGGCTTCCCATTGACTTTGCTTGGGGGAAGTTGGCAGGGAGGGGGGGAAATGGTGATCACATGGCTGTGGGATGCTGCAACCGAATTTTGTACACATGACCACAGGGGCACTGCAATGGCCAGAACTTCGAGGAGTGGTTGTAAGTCCCTTCGTTCACTACCGTCATAACTTTGAACAGTCGCTGAACAAATAGTCGTAACTTGAGGACTACCTGTACTTCTGTGTGCACGTCCTGCTTCTAAATTATCGCTATTGACTGAGTTATATTAACTTGGTATGTTGGTATGTTTTTATATTTGAGTGAAGTAATATGTTGCTGAGCCAATTTTGGTGTAGTGGTTAAGGCATCAGGCTAGCAACCAGGAGACTGTAAGTTCTAGTCCCACCTTAGACACAAAGCCAGTTGGGTGACCTTAGGCCAGTTATTCTGTCTCATCTCTAGGAAGGAGGCAGTGGCAAACCACTTCTGAAATCTTGCCAAGAAAACTTCAGGGGCTTGTCCAGGCAGTCAATGCTGACTTGAAGGTACTAAAAAAAAAAAGTATTGGTGATTAGAACATTTGTTTCATTAACTACATATGCTTAATTACATGAAGTACATAAGTGTGTATTTTCGTGTGTGTAAACCCATGACCACACTTACTATGAAAAGGCATTTTATATTAACGTGTATCCAAGAGACATTCAAACCTAAAAAAGGAACAATGAGAATTTTCATGTGCATAGTCACTTACCCAGCCCATAGTTGGACTCAAGCAAGGCAGATAAGTGGACAAAGATCTGAAAAGTTCCTACTTGTGACCCTTTTATCAACCATTCATTAATTGCCCATTCATTTGTGGACCTAACTTAAAAGAATGCAAGGAAGATGGGCAAATCATGCATTGTAGGTGGTCCTCCTGATTAAAGCAATAAAGGCTTTGATGTTTCTTTTGATTAACCTCTATTATTTGGCCCATTTATTACCAAGGCATCTTCAGAATATTAAACTTGGATGTTCTGAATTACACTTTGTTTTCTCAGCGTAGAAAGAAGTTTACACAGCTGCGTTCCAAAATATTAGACTTTACTGAGAAAATATGTGCTCTATCCCATTAAACCGTATTTGTTGAATTTGGGTTGCAATTCTAAATACACAGTTCTAAGAAGTTTCAGAGAACTCAGTGGGACTGCTTCCTGTATAAATATGCATAAAAGATCAGTCTGTCCAATAGATGTGCTTTAAATAGACAATGCATTGAAAGCCATAGAAATAAAAAACCATCTTATCTAACCAGTTGTGAGCAAAGGCAAGATAGATATCAAAGCAGCTTACAGATTGGGAAATGTGGGCACCAGTCCTAGTTATGAAATTTGTAGAGCAGATATTTCATGCATTTCAAAGGCTAAACATTGTTTGATGACTCCAGCTGACATTGACAAAGTTGTTATTATCCATTAATCACTGCCAAATATTTTTTCTCAGGTTACCTTACATTATTTTCTCCCAAATCTTTGATGTCTGCAATTGCTCCAAAGAAACTCCTATCTAGCAAGTGTAATATTAAAATAATAATAATAATAATTATTATTATTATTATTATTATTATTATTATTATTATTATTATTTATTTGACTTGTCCCCGCCCATCTCCCCACAACGGGGGACTCTGGCGGCTTACAACAAACTAAAATCGGCAATACATAATTAAAAGATTATAAAACCAAGTTACAAAGAGAAAGATAAAAAGGCTAAAAAATCCAAGAGGCCAAGAAAGGCCACACCAGGCTGCTAAGGGGCCAGCCAACCCCATTTTTGATATCCTCCCTCCCCGCCCCAGGCCAGATGGCAGAGCCAGGTCTTCAAATCCCTCCGAAAGGCCTGGAGTGAGGGGGCCCATCTCACCCCCAGGGGCAAGATGTTCCAAAGGGTGGGGGCTACAGCAGAGAAGGCCCGCCTTCTGGACCCCGCTAATCGAAGTTCTTTTACCGTGGGGATCCGGAGCATGCCTTCTCTGTGAGATCGGGTGGGACAGGTTGAAATCGTGGGGGTGAGGCGGTCCTTCAGGTAACCTGGTCCCATGCCATGTAGGGCTTTAAAGGTGATAACCAACACCTTGAATTGGACCCGGAAGCAAACCGGTACCCAATGCAGCTCACGGAGCAAAGGTGTTATATGGGTCCTTCTTCGGGACCCAAAAATTGCTCGTGTGGCCGCATTCTGGACCAGCTGAAGCTTCCAGATACTCTTCAAGGGTAGCCCCATGTAGAGTGCATTGCAGTAGTCTATCTGGGAGATAACAAGGGCATGAGTGCCTGTTCGCAGGGCATCCCAATCCAGGAAAGGGCGTAACTGGTGCACAACTCGAAGCTGTGCAAAACCCCTCCTGGCCATGGCTGCCACCTGCTCTTCGAGCAGGAGCCGTGAGTCCAGGAGGACCCCCAAATTACGCACTGGGTCTGTGCTACCCCATCCAAGACCAACGATGACAATGTCCCAGATACAGAGGAGCCATTAACCCACAGCCACTCCATCTTGCCAGGGTTCAGCTGGAGCCTGTTGTTCCCCATCCAGACCCTCACAGCCTCCAGGCACTAAAATAGTATGGTTATAATTTTATTCAATCATCCAGGGACAATACAGTAGCTTTATGGAGAGTTAGTACAAGCTGCTTAACCTCACAATACTATCTTCTAGAAATTTCTTTACTGTATATCTTATATCTGATATTGATTAGGAATTATCCCCGTATCAGCTTTTTCTGTTGTATTCCATTGCAGCAGCAGCACTAAACTTAGCTATTGAGCAAGTGGTGGAAGATTCAAATCTTCCAAAGGAACTTCACAACGTGTCCAAGCACACTAGCATAATAGGGGTAAAATAAGATTGGTCTGAATGGCCCTGTAACATTTACAAAGTAGCAATACAGGTAGTCTTTGGTTAATAACCATTTGTTCAGCAAGCATTCAAAGTTACGACAGTGCTGAATGAGGAGACTTATGACTGGTCCTCGAAGCTGTAGCTGTTGCAGCATCCCCGCAGTCCTGTGATCATGATTCAGGCATGTGGCAACCAGCTCACAATTATAATGGTCACAGCATCCTGTGGTCACATGATAACCATTTGTGACCTTGAGTGCCAGCTACTGACAAGCAAAGTCAATGGAGAAGTTGGCAGGTGGTCACAAATGGTGATCACATGATATTGTACTTAACAACTGCACAGGATTCGCTTAACAACCGCAACTGGAGCTTTTAGTCAGTACTATTTTTATTGTATAGCTTTAATAACAGAATCTTGCAAGTCTGAATGTGCTTCCTCCCTCCTTCCCTTTATCTTCATGTGAATTAGGAAGGGGTTTGTCTGAGATGTTTCTCATGTTACGTTCTTGCTCCAGACTCAGGCCCCTTTTATCTGACTGTTGGTAGTGGCTCTTCCTCCTGTCTTTCTCTCCGCCCTCTACACATGGGCAGGTATGCTCAGTTAATAGAATTTTAGCCCACCTATCTTGGAGCAAAGCAGAAGGAATGACGTTATATCTAGCTTTAAAGAATGCTTTTCTCAGCATGGGAAAAGTGAGAGGGTGCAAATAATTTGCTAGACTCTACTCTTAACAACCCAAATTCTATTGTTCTGGGACAATTACCTAGTTACCTTAGCCTGATGTTCCATATCATTTGTGGTTTGGGCGAGTGTTTGCTTAGCCTGATTGTGTCTTAGTAACAATAAAAATAGTGCCAAAAGCCTAAATTATACAAGCTTCTGCTCTACCACCAATTGCCAGTTTGAGGCAAAGTCATCAGCAAAAACGAAAGGTGGCAAACTGTTGGGAAGAACTGAATTTTCAGTCAATATAAACCACCAGCTTCCAAGCTCCTACCTGAATTTTAGGCATTCCTGTCTCCAATCTAACCTGGATATTGGCTGTCCCATTAGGGTCAGCAAGCACAGCTCTCAAAATTTTTGTTTTCACCTGCTCCAGTTCACCCTTCTTGGCATAAATTCCCATCTTCATGCCATATAGGATTTGGGCCAAAGATTTGGCTTCAAAATTTTTTAGTGCAGTTGGTATTAATTGACCACTTTAGTAAAGAAAACATAATAGTTGAAGATTTTGAGGTTACTTGTGCTACATAGTCACAGTGTGTGCTCCAGGTCCCTTTGGTGTGGGAGATCTCTCCAAGATATTTGAAAATATTGACCCTGTTAATCCCATTCCCCTCTTAATTCCTCCTCATAGTAATTCTTAAATTGCAGAATTAGGGAGTGATCATTTGACTGAATTCTAGCATTTAAATCTTGATGCTGTTGGATAGATTGATACACATGACAATAGAACTTTTTATGTGTTCCCAGCTATTTTAAATCTGGGCATGTGACCTTGATGTTGATTCAATGCAGGAGTATAAAATGTTCTGCAATGAATTGGTAGGGGAGAACCCAGTAATTTCAAATCGGTCATCAAGATTGCTTATTGTATTTCTTCATTCTTCTTGGGAAAGTGTGTTAGAAGTCTGTAGTGACTTTGTTCTGCTTATTCAAGTGTCTTATTAAATAGAGCAGTATTAACAGGTGTGCACATTGTTTTGCACTCCCACTCCATGTTGACGTTCTTCCCAAGATTTGGAAGATTCTGTTGGGCACAATGCCAAAGTTCTGTAGAAACCATCTAAGTCTTAAGAGCATTTGGGGCATGACCTATGTTGAAAGGAGAGCAGTGATCTCCTAAATCCTTGAAGAGTAAGAGCTGTATTATCACAGTTATTTCACTTAGATTTATTTTACATCTAAGAATCTGCAAGAGACATTTCCCAATGACCCATTTCATATTGCCCTGAAGATGGTTTGATTCACTTCTATCCACAACATAATTTTAATTGCAAGACATACAATTGTCCTTGTCCTTCGTTTTCCAGATGTGAATTTAGCTTATTTTCTTCATGCTTGTTTACCTTATGATGAGGAAATGTAATACCCTTTTCAATGTAGGAGTTTCTTTTTGTTTTATAATCCACATTAGTGTATTGCCATCCTTTTCAGAACAAGAGATCCTTTTTTTTCTACTAAGGCTTTTAATTCCTCTGGCTTATTAGCTTCTTGCAGCTGTTCAAAAATAGATATTAGTGCATAAATGTTTTGCAACCAAAGACAAATCTGTACAGTCTTCTAACTAGTTACTAGCTGTTCGTGTTTTTCATTCTTCAGTTCTGTACCAAGTTCCTCACCCTTGCTTCCATCTATGACTACCTCTTCGGCTGACAGAAATTGTCAGCATCTCAATCTAGTAAAGAATGATATTTAATAACTGTAGATATAGGCATGAGTTGAGGGGAATTTACGTGCAATTTTCTTGGTATTCAAAGAGTCTTACATTTTCAGCTGTTTATCAATTTTCTGTGGTTTGAATTTCGTTTTGCAACACTTCCAAGTAGTCTTTATCATGTTGCAGTTCTAATGCTTACCAGTCATTTTAACGCTAAGTTTGCTTCCCATTCAGTTTCCCATTTCCAAAGATTCCCATTTCCAAAGTTATACAATAAGCAAGGTGAGAATAAGGATTGAAAAATTACTGTCCCGTTTCTAGGTTGCTATCTGCTAAAGAAACACCCCCATTCCATATAAAACATTGCTTCACATACAGGTAGTCCTCGACTTATGACCATTCGTCTAACAACCATTTGAAGTTACAATGGTGCTGAAAAAAGTCACTTAAAACCATATTTCACACTTACAACTCTCACAGCATCCCCATGGTCATGGGATCGCAATTCGGGTGCTTGGCAACCAGCATGTAATTTATGACATTTGCAGCATCCCAGGGTCACATGATCGCTATTTGCAACCTTTTCAGGGGGATTATGACGTGGAGGGAAGTCGGATTCACTTAATGACCATAGTGATTCGCTTAATGACTGTGGCAAAAAAGGTCGTAAAATCAGGCACAACTCACTTAACAATCACATTGCTTAGCAACAGAAGTTCTAGTCCCAGTTGTGGTTGTAAATTGAGAACTACTGTATTCCATTTATTTCATAATTTGTGCATTTATTGGGTCATATAAAAAACTTGTTCATTTATTAGGTCGTGTTAAAAAAAAATCTAAATTGGAGGAAGCTGCAAAGTTGGCAAGCTACCCTTTCTCTTTAAAAACTTGTTAGTATGTCTGAAGCTCAGGACTGGGGGGTGAGGCAAGAATTTTAGCAAATGGGGAAGCACATTGCTCATAAACTCCAGGGCCACAGTATTTCAAAGCAAAATGTAAGTGGTATTCTGTAGTTTCAAATATGCTCCAGTTGAGCTAGAAATTGGCTCCATTCTCAAATGTAACTGAGCTAATGAAACTGTGGAGGTCTGAAGCTGGTTTTGAACTGACAGAGTCATTGTGCAGAAGGGCCCTTGGAAAGAGTACCAAGGCAGCAAGAGAGAGTACAGGAAGAAAAGGATGTTACTTTAGCCTCATCCACTTTATTTATAGTATAAATAAAAATATCTTCCTGTTATGGATGAAATATAAAATATAAATTCAAACAATCATAAAATATAAGGGTTGGAAGAGACCTTGATGATTATCTAGTCCAGTGTTTCTCAACCTTGGCAACTTTAAGATGTGTGGACTTCAACTTCCAGAATTCCCCAGCTGGCATGGCTAATTTAGTCCAATCCCCTGCCCAATGCAAGAATCGTTTATTACACCATCCTTGACAGATGGCTGTCCAGCTGCTGTTTAAATACAGAAAAGAGAAACCTCCCTAAGTAGTTTGTTCCATCGTTTAACATCTCTTACCTCTTAGGAACTTTTGTCTGAGGTCCAACTTAAATCTGTTTCCTTATAAGTTAAACCCAGGTTCTTGTCTTCTAGAACACATCTGAACAATTCTGCCCATTTACATGACAGCCCTTCAGATACCTGAAGATAGCTAGCAAGTCTTCTACAGCCTTCTCTTCTCCAAGCTAAACATATGACCCCAACCATTCATAATCTTTATGAATCTTTATCTTTCCAGACCCCTTATTATCTTGTTTGTTCTCTTCTGGACATGCTTCAATTTGTTAATTTTCTTACACAGATATGATGCTCTACCATTCAAACTACTTTGTTTTGGGTATTCAAGGCATAAAGTTAGTAACTTCCACAACAACTTAAATTTGCTTCCTATTACTACACATGATAATATTACAGTATTATACTATTCTAGTATACAGTTTCATGGAAAAAAATCTATCTATCCATGTGGCCGCTAAAAGTTGACAACAACTTCAAGGCACATAATTATCATAATCAGTATATAGCTATTTTGTGTACACTGCTTGAGCTGTTGAGAGTAGAGCAGCATACAGATGTCAGTAATAAATAAAATAAAAATTGAACCACATTGATAAGATTCCTAAAAAAGTTTCATACATTTAGATGTGAAACAACTCATATACAATGCATTTTTATTAAGGAAATGAGAAATATAGGTCTTGGGTTTTCTAAACCCATCTGTCAACTTCCTCAAAAATGTTGCCTAATTTAGTGTATGTTGTACAATGAACTTGCTGACCCTCTTTGCAGGATGTCATTTTACATAATATGAGTTGGAATTCACTCAGAAAATTCTGAGACACTGAGCTAAGTTTTATCCCTGGAAAGATAATGTTGTATCTTTCTTGTGCTAATAAATTTGCCACCACATTTCAGAAATGGAATCTGGAGCATTCTAAGGGTCAGGAAAAGGGAGGCAGGCTGCATACATGTTATAGACCCCATCTGAATTAAAAGTAAGAGAAGGTGGATGAAACAAACAGCTTTGCAATTTCACAAAGTCTTGTTCAGGCAATATCTTTGCACATAACGGAACACGTAAACATCAGTGAACAGCACCTCATTTCTGAATCTCAGGATGGTGACATCAGGGAAAAGCTAATCCGCATGCTGAGAGTGAAGGGCTCCTACTGTACTCAAGACTAGTTCCTCACTCAAAACACCAGCACAACTTGAAGAGGGAGGGGACTACTCTCTGATGTTTCTATCTTCAATTCTACATGCAAAAGGATCCTTAGCCTGAATCCTAAAGAATCATACAGAGGCCTTCAAAGCTTAGTTAAAATATTATTTGCATTCTGAATCAAGTATTTTCATTCCTGCAAGCACACGGAGAGAATAAAATGGGGAGGAGATGATTACAGTCAAATGGGAAGAGTTTCTGAATTGCAATTCACATAGAGAAGAAAACATTTTAAAAATATGCCTTGATACTTACCAATGATGCTTTTTAATCACTTGCTTCAAGAAGCCTTATGTAGGTTATAAAAAGGCCAGTGGTTTTGACTAATGTATTCTGGAGGTAGGTATAGCTTCATATATATGCAAGTCATAAGATTTATAAAATGTATGCAATTCTGTGCCATAGAAAAACTTTTAGCTATAGTCCAGGTTAATTAAACTTTATGAATAATTTGCATTTGTGAATACAAATATAGTATTTTATCAGTTGACTGAAACAGATCAGGATTTTATGGACTAAGTTACTTGATTTGAGATACTAAGACAAATAATGTTCATCTAATACTGGATAAAGCATTAAGAGTTTAATCTTTAATCAAAAGTCCAAAAAACATAGTTTTGTTTTTTATCAGAATCACTCTGCCTTTCCATATCCACTTCAGATTTCTTTCAGTTTTTAGTAAAGTCCTTGCCATTTTTCCAAAAGAAGTAGCTTCATGCAGATTTTTATGCATTTATATTATTGATGCAAATTCTTCTATGGTCAGTTTTTAGGTAGCCTCTCTTCGTGGCTACTCTGCCAATGAACGCTCTTTCTTTCGACATCTATTGTTGAATGCATTTAACATCTCTTTAGTTGTTAAATTGGCTCCTTTCATAATCAGTCTGTCACCATCAGCTAGAAAAGAAATATAACAATTTAATTTTAGAATGAAAATAAAAAGCAATCGGTGATTGTTGACAGTTCTCTGTTACAAAGTCAGATGGATCTTCTTTAATAACATTATTTTCAGTATCAACAATCATAATGCTAGGATAACCCCATCATTTGAACATGAAATGATGAATAATACATATAGGTATCTGGGATTACAGCTTATCCTTTGAAACCCATCATGCTTTCATCCTTAAATAGGCGGTGGTAATAAAAACTGATTGGATGTGTTCCAGAGGGAGCTGGGGTTCTTCCTGTTGGTCTGCTGCATGGTCCATCTGAAGCCTTGGTAGCCGCTTGGAATAAAGGGGCAGCTGAGGCTTTGGATCAGATCGTGCCCATGCGACCTCTCTCCTCTCAGGGATCCTGGCACTCTCCGTGGTTTACAGAAGAGCTAAGGGAGAGGAAATTAGAGAAGAGACATCTAGAGTGTCACTGGCACTCAACAAGGGAGGAACTCGACCGAATACGAGTTAGAGTGGCTATTCATGCCTACTTAGTGGCGATAAGGGGAGCAAAGCGTTATTACTCCTCCACTCTTATTGCGTCTGCAGATAGCCACCTGGCAGCCCTGTTTCAGGTGACGTGAGCCCTCCTGGGTAAGGATGGCTTGCAGAACCTTCTGTAGGGACATGTGGAGGAATTTTCTCGGCATCTGTTGGATAAAATCGCTCGAATTTGTTCTCAGTTGGACACTGGCTTTACTGCAGGTCCAGTGGAGGTGCCTAGGGAGGAGTCTCGCCCTGTTATCTGGGAACAGTTTGTACCTGTTGGATTTGAGGAAGTGGACAGGGTCCTTGGAGCTGTGAGCTCAGCCACCTGCTCTTTAGATCCATGCCCCTTCTGGCTTATAAAAGCAGCCCGGGGGGGTGTTGTGCGAGTGGGTTCTAGCGATGGTTAATGCATCTTTGAGTGAGGGAGTTGTTCCCTCACCTTTTAAGGAGGCCTTGGTTTGCCCCCTCCTCAAGAAGCCATCACTAGACCCTACTATACTGGACAATTTTCATCCGGTATCTAACCTCCCCTTTTTGGGGAAGGTGATTGAGAAGGTGGTTGCACAACAGCTTCAGTGGACCTTGGATGAAGCGGATTATCTGGATCCCTTTCCGTCAAGATTCAGCCCTGGGTATGGGATGGAAACAGCATTGGTTGTGCTTTTGGATGATCTCTGGTGAGGGCGGGATGGGGGTTATGCATCCATCCATGACTTCTCAGTGGCTTTCGATACCATCGACCATGGTATCCTTCTGGATCAGCGCAGAGGATTGGGGGTAGGCAGCACTGTGTTGTGCTGGTTCACCTCCTTCCTTGAGGGCCGATTCCAGTTGGTGGTGGTTGGGGAGGAGAGATCCCACCCTCGGCCCATTATGTGGGGTTCAGTGCTCTCCCCCTCCTATTTAACACCTACATGAGGCCGCTGGGTGAACTCATCTGTCACTATGGAGTGAGGTATCATCAGTATGCTGATGATACCCAATTATACATCTCTGCCCCTGGCGAATTAAGTGATGCTCTGAATGTCTTATCCCAGTGCCTGGAGGCTGTGAGGGTCTGGATGGGGAACAACAGGCTTCAACTGAACCCTGGCAAGACTGAGTGGCTGTGGGTTCTGGGGCCTTCTGGTGCTAGAGGTATGCCATATTTGATACTGAATGGGGTTGCACTGCCCCAGGCAGACCCTGTGCACAATCTGGGGGTCCTCCTGGACTCACGACTCCTGCTTGAAGGCAGTCGTTGCTAGGGGGGCCTTTGCACAGCTTCGTGTTGTGCACCAGTTGCACCCATTCCTAGATCAGAGGGACCTAATCACTGTCACTCATGCCCTGGTCACCTCCCATTTGGATTTCGGTAATGCACTCTACATGGGGCTGCCCTTGAAGACTATCCGGAAGCTTCAACTGATGCAAAAAGCAGCAGCGCAGGCAGTTATGTGTTCCCCCAGGGCAGTACACGTTACACTTCTACTTTGCGAGCTGCACTGGTTGCCAGTTTGCTTCCGGGTCCAATTCAAGTTGCTGGCTTTGACCTTTAAAGCCCTTCATGGCATGGGGCCGGGTTACTTGAGGGACCGCCTCTCCCCAATTACATCTGCCTGTCCCATTAGATCTGGCAGAGAAGGCATGCTGCGGATCCCATCTGCTAGAGAATTACATTTGGCGGGTCCCAGGAGATGGGCCTTCTCTGCTGTGGTGCCTGCCTTGTGGAATCTCCTCCCCCCAGAAGTAAGATTAGCTCCATCCCTCTTAACATTCCATAAGTCCCTCAAGACCTGGCTATGTGATCAGGCCTGGGGCTCCCAGGGGACCGGGGAGATTTTACGATGGTTCCCTTATTAATTTTATCTCCTCCCATTTTGTGTGTTTTTACTGTTTTTTATATGTAGTTGTCTTTATGTTTTTTTTTTTAATTGTTGTATGCCACCCAGAGTCACCTTGTGTGAGATGGGCGACTATATAAATATGATTGATAAATAAATACCTCAAGATAGGATATGAAGTGCCTTTCACTGAATCAGAGCCTGTGGCCAGATTCACTGAATCTAGCCCAGTGTTTCTCAAGCTTGGCAATGTTAAGATGTGTGCACTTCAACTCCCAGAACTGAGAATTCCCCATGCTGGCTGGAGAATTCTGGAAGTTGAAGTCCATACCTCTTGAAGTTGCCAAGGCTGAGAAACAATGATCCAGCCAAACATTGTCAAAGCAAGTGACAGCAGATTCCAGGGTTTCAGGCACACATTTTTCAGTTTTACTTGGAAATGTCAAGGACCAAATCTGTAATCTACACACCTAACTTCTTAGCCACTTCAACACAATTTCCATAAACAAGATTGGCACTCTTTGGCTTGATATTTAATGTACTATAGTAACTGGGCAGACCTTTGGTCAAGTTCAAGCACCTGATGGAGAAAGAATCCTCCAAAGAGTGTTTTCACTCCAGGGGATAGAAACCCTAATAACCATGGTTGCAATTCACATCCTGGTTCCGGGTAATAAGCTCTACTTAACTAAAGAGAACTTGAATAAACATGGTCAGACATGTTTAAAAGCATGATATCAAATTGCACTCATACATTTCTCTTATGTTTCTGGTAAAATTCTATGTTAATTTTTTAATGGTTAGTGACTCCTTATTGTTTTTATTAAAGTAGCTTCATCAGAAATTTACAGTGGCTGCTAGAAGCTACAATGAGCCATCTAGTGGTAAGAAAACACAATCAAATGTGAGATATCCCCACAACAAATGTAATACTGTGTATGTGAAATTAGCATGAATTTAACATGTGTTAGCACATGTATGCATATATATGTAAGGGAAACCGGGAAGAGCTTTCAAAGCATCCACAGGACAAGCTTTACAAATACTGTATTTAATATTATAACAAATATTAAAGATTCAAAGAGAAATGCTTTGAATCTGTTTCCACCTGTTGCAAAGCATCTTTTTGGAAAACTCTGCATAGCCTTAATCTATACTGTTTTATTTCTCTCATCTTCCCTGTCACATGGCATACAATAAAGAGGATGAAAACAAACAGACTGAAATAGCAAGTTTTTTAGTCTTAGCAGAGACAGTCTGCAGAAGTAGATGCTTCCAAGCTAGTAGCACAACAATAAAAGAATGCTACAACTAAAAGAATAAAAGTTAAATTATATTAAAGGGTATTCGGAACAATGTTTGATTATCAAACTCAAAGTATTTGTACATAAATATTTCCTGAAACAGAGGTCATTATAAAAGGAGATTTATTTAAGTAAAATGCATTTGAAACAGAAGACATAAATACTTCAAAAACTTTGGAACCCTTTTCTGAATAACTACAGAATACTCCTAATTCTTTCAGAACTCATGATTATTTTGAGCCACTAGTTCACATTTCCTGCTATTGGTTGCATGAGGTTATTTCTTACCAAATGTGATGTCTATAACTGGTTCAGATCCATCATGTTTTACCTCTGTTTTCACATTGCAGTTCAAGTTTGATTTGTATGCCTTCTTTTCAAATAGGCATTGAAGAAAATTTCTGAAAAGAGGTTGGTGAAAGAGATATCAAGAAAATCTGTCAAGAATGTATTCACCTATCTCGTCAACAAGTTAGGTTACATAGCTATTACATACAAAGCAGCAACTTCTTGTTTTCATGTAAAGGATAAAATACTATAGCCATCCCATGGTTCAACATTTCATGTGAATCCAGGCAAGAGTCAAACTGTAGTTAAAGATCGCATTAACCACAATATGATCATGGGTACGGTAGGTACAGCCATGATCTAGATGTCATCTGACCTGACTTATGATTAAGCAGGCATGATGGCTGGCTTATAGTTAAATTGCCATTAATACTCCCAGAAATTTATTTTAAGATGTAGGACCACCTATACAGATGCTCCTGCAGCACAATCTCCATTCCTCCCATTTGTTTTCCCACCACCTGCTCAAGAGGATGATGGCTGATCATATTCCAGGTCTATTTTAATCAGGGTTTAGGCCTGAATCTTGGTAGGTAGGGATTAGAACACTGCTGCATTTTCTGGACATCTCAGATTCCCAGTATCACCAACCATGATTTTCTTCTTCAGGGTGCTCATGGGAACTGAAATTTACTACATCAGAACAGTGTTTCTCAACCTTGGCTGGGGAATCCTGGGAGTAGAAGTTCACATATCTTAAAGTTGCCAAGGTTGAGAAACCCTACATTAGAAGATGCCAGATTGGAGAAGCCTGGAATATATTCCATATCTGTGACAGGCAGAAATTCAACAAAGGAAGCTTTCCCATCACAGCTGTCCATGCTAGGGAAGTCTACACAGTACCATTCTGTGCAGCTTATACAAGACACAGCTGCCAGAAAAAATAGATAGCCAGAAGAATGGCAATATTGCTCACCAGGTTTATGCTGCGGAACACTTTAAAATCTATCTGGACCCTGTTCCCTATTCATGGGTCATGCTTCTGAGCATGTACAAAGAGCGTTTCCTCCCGCTACGGAGTAATCACATCTCTCCACGCAAACAGGATTAAGTGCAAAAGTTACGATCCACCTGCCCTTTCAAGACAGGATAACCTTCCATCGTGTTTCTTTCTTTGTTTCCCACAAAGTAAAAAGGAATCAACAGGCACAAAAACCTGAGCATCGTTGCACTCATCCAACTGCGTCCAGGTTATTTCTTCCTCAATCCCGCTCTGTTGCCCGGGATTTAGCCCCAAACGAGCACGCAGCGCATCCCAAGGATAATCGCTGCCAACGGCGCTGTTTTCTCAGCCTGCAATCCCCGTTGCACCCAAAAGGCTCCCACGTCAAAAAGCCTTCCCTTTTACAGTCCAATCCGGAAGGCCCGGACTGGCTCTGAAAGCGCTGCAAGCCTCCCTCGCGATCCTTCTCACCTGGTGCTTTGCACGTTGGACTCGAAAGGGCAAAAAGTGACCAAGACACTCTTCACCTGCTTGAGGGACACACCGGCCCGCTTCGGGAACACGTACGCCATTTTCTCCCACGGCCTGTTAGAAACCGGAAGACTGCAATTCCCAGAATCCCACTCAGGGGGCTTATGCGCAGAGAGGTGTCCGTGCGCGCAGCCTTCTGGGAAACGTAGTTGAAGACCTTTGCTGGGGCCGTGCGCTTGTTTCCTAAGTTTTATTTCTGGGAGCCGTTTACCCGTCGTTAATTAGTGCGACTTGCCGGGTTGGTATAATAGGCAGAACCATAAGCCAACAACCCGAGTTGGATCTAGGTTTACAACATGAGTGGCTAGTTCGTAATTCAGTGTGTCGTGGGAACTTGTGTTGCCTACACCCTTAAAGAAAAAAAGCCGTCTTTTAGTCCTTTGAGAACGCCTTGCCCATTTAAAGACAATGCTCTTTTGGTAAAGGAAATATACATAAAAATACGTCATAAATTAGAACTCTCAAAACAAAATTCAGCGAAATCCAGTATGTTTGCTGAGCATTCAGTTTGTTTGACCTTTGTGGGAATTACTTCTGAGTAAACATGCTCAGCTTGAAGCTGTAAGAAAGAATATCTTCCGGTGCCCCAATTCTTCCTGTGCTGGTGGATTTGTTTGTTCTCATGCAAACTTGAAAAGTTTAGGGAGTGCATTATGACAGTATTATTATACTGATTTTAAAACTAAGTCCACAAATTGCATTAAGCATTGTGGGGTTTGCTTCATCTTGCGTTTAATGTCTTGTGAACCCAACTCCACGGTGTATTCAATAAACCATGGTAAAGCCAAATATGGTTTAATGTTATGCCAGAACCAGTCTTGATTCACTCATTATGCTGAGTCTCAGTATGTTTCTTCCTTAGGCAAACCCATGGCTTAAACTGCTCTATAAGCCCACTCCTTAAGAGTTGTTCTGTCTACCAGGTTGCTGCTGTGCTCAGTTCACGACACTGCTTCTTACATTTAGGCCCCTAAATATCCTAAATAGGATCCTAAATACTCTTGTGAGCCGCCCAGAGTTGCTGGGAGTCAGGGCACATACAAATTAGAAGAAGAGGAAGAAGAAGACGATCCTTTTGCTATATCACTTTGCTCATCCTTTAAAACTATCGGGAAGTATAGTTGGAAAAAAAAATCATACAAATTACAATTGCACCCTACAGTGATATATAGAGATCAGAGTCCTCTCTTCTGTGGCCTTTCATTTGTTCAGTACTGTGGCTTGAGGGTAAACAGTGACACTTTTGGCCCCAAATCAAAAGCTGTTTCTTTTGCAATTGATGTTATGTAACATAGTTTCTTATGGAAAATCTTGAAATGTATTGATGTTAAATTTGCTTGGATAGATGCAAATCTACTTTCATTGAACATACATTAAGCCTTCATCCACATGATGGCAGCCTTTGCCCACAACACTTCATATACAAGATGATTTTTTTTTTAAAAAATCAATAAATGTATTTTCTAAACTATAATGCAGCTTTTCCCAGTTGGGTACTCTCCAAATGTGTTGAGCTACACCTTGCCCACTTTCTTTCACCTAGTTAAGAATAATGGGTGTTCACTATATCTAGAACATGGCTGGCTGGGGAATTCTGGGAGTTGAAGTCCACATATCTTAAAATTAGGAAAGGCTGCTTTGAAGAATCTTGGAATATGTTAAAGTTATTTATTATGGCATATCCTTTCTTAGATATATAAAACTGGATCAAGTTCACAACACTCAGTCTACACCATAGTAAGCCTTTTGGCCTATAGTGCAATCAGACTTGCCTGTTTGCTGTAACAAACTAATATGCTTCTGCTTCTTGAAGTTAATCCAATAATAGATCAATGAAACATTTATTGTCTAAGGGGCTTTGGTGAATGTTAAAGACTAGGTTTCTCCTCCCACTATATTAAATAGAAAATATATGATCCACTGCTATTACTATTGATATAATGATGATTTTCAAGGCTTCTAATGCAGAAGGTAATGCAGAATAGAAGAAAATGAGAAAAATTTAGCCTACACTTTATAATCTATGGCAACGATGTATAGGAGGAAAAATTAAAATGGTTAAACTGTATATTACTACTTTTAGGGCAAGGAAAAGCTCATATTTTCTCTGCATTTAAAATGCACAAAGTGGAATGTGGATGCAAGAAGGGAAAATGCTCTAATACTTGGGGATCTGTGGGGTGGGAGAGATGAAAAAGGTCAAAATGGTGGCTGCAACTGTGTGACTGAAGTCCCAAGCCCTTTAAAAGCACATTCTATACGTATGTGAGTTGCACACACAAAAGAGTGTGGCTTTGATTACACAGAGCTGCCACCATTTTGACATGCTGACTGGGGAATTCTGGGAGTTGAAGCCCATGCATCTTAAAGTTGCCAAGGTTGAGAAACACTCACGACCAATTCGGTTCGCGACCAGAGTCGTGGAACAAATTAAGTTCGTGAACCGAGGTACCACTGTATATAATTTTCATAACTGAAAGGAAATTGCTAAATTCTAAATGCTGACAAATCAGAATTAGTATTTTCACCCATTTCGGTTTGCAAAGCCTCTCAGAGGATATGAAATTTTGGGGGCATTTCAGCCACCCGTCACTGACATACCATGGTGTTACTCCCTTTGATTAAATTAGCATTGGCATCCAAAGTTGAGAAGCCCCTGTAGTCATGAAGTATGTGGCATAATCCAAGAGTCTGGAGTGCCCTCTGGGTAGAAAAGTAGAAAATGCAACAACATTAACAACAGGAACAAGGTATGTGGGAGAAATAAACATATCATTGCAAAACATAAAGCTTCTGGTGGCCTCTTGATTGAGTCCCTTATACACATATATAAACATGAATTAATACATTAAATCATATGGTACTTTAAGCCACTGCTGTCAGTTTTTGAATTGGCCCAGAGGTGCAAGACTGCATTTGCCAGTTAAAGCAGAGATGATAATATGAGATTCTGCTTATAAAACCTGGAAGTGACAGGAACAGCCCTGTTTGTCAACAGCATCCTCCAGAGGTTAAACATTCTGGGAACTGCAGTTTCAACATCTTTGAAATGTGCCTGTTCAAAAAGACTATACTTTAGTCTATCAACCAAACATCACAGCTATAAATACAATACAATGGGCCTATTCACAGGGGAAAGTTCAGACATTACAAAATTATTTAACTTCATTCTGTGCTGAAACATCCACTTGGCTTTCTTAAAAGAAATGACCTCACCCAAATGTTGCATCGAGAAAGCCTTTTAACTGATTTTTTGAAATAGCAAAATATCTGATAAACATTTCTAAGTGGTATTGATCTTGGACCGATTGAGAATGACTTCTTAGATGCCCTGCAATTTTCTGGCATATGTTGATATTTATATTTCTGATAAATAAGAATGCAGTTAATGCACATGTTGAACTAAGACATGGTTTGTTTCACTGTAGATTATTAAATAAACCACAGTTAACTGGCTTCAGCTATTTCATTAAACAATAAACCAGGGACTGGCAACCAAATATCCCAGAAATGCTTCCAAATTCTTTTTCTTTTACAGCTGCAGGGCAAACTCCTACCACATTTGCGAAAAATAATTGGTAATATTAACTTTTTCAGGTATAAACTCACAAAAAACATAAGTGTCGGGGGGGGGGGGAGGAGGAAATACTCAAATCTACTCCACCCAAAACCAGAAAACAAAAATCCTAAGTCCACCAAGGTTTCTGACAGGACCCCATCCACCTTCCCAAAGTTAAATGTGATCTCTGAGGCCATGTTCCCACTTGCAGGAAGCCATGGCACAAACATGCCCTGGCAACTTCTTTTCTCTCCTATGAAACATCCCCACAATACAGTATTGCTCTCTAATCCCCAGGTCACAAACTGGGCAGATTTAAGTCATCATTAGCTATACTGGTGTTAGTTTTTCCTTCTTCATCCATCACTACCTAGCAGCAACCTCAAGGTGTATAAACTCTGTTATGCTTTACCATCCCTTACAACTTAAGTGACAACTGAGTGCAACCCAAGAGGCATGTATTGGTTGTTTCAGGTTGTTTCCCGTCTTCTCTGATCCCTGGCCAGCCTTTTCTCTTGCCATTCTGCCGTTGTCTTCCAAAAAGGCTGAATGGTATCTGGTAAATGGAATGGCAGTAAAATGACTTGGTATCTGTTGTTCCTAAGAAAACTAGTGCCCATATGGTCACCAAAATTTGTGCTTGACTTTCCAAAATTTGTAAACATGAATTGATTAATTGATTGATTACTAATTAAATTTAGGTGCCACCAAATCTATCTTGAGTCATAGCAACTTACAGAATCACAGTCATAATCAAAACATGACCTGCAATGTCCATGACAAATACTCACTATAAAATCTATTAAATACCCAACATTAAAACTTTCATGATAAAATATAAATACATTAACTTAAGAATAATGAACATAATTAAATAACTATCTCGCCCACTACTAAAATTGATGGCAAACATCCATCTAAGATGGCCACCAACCGCTAAAGGCCTTCTGAAATAACATTGTCTTCATTTCTTTCTGGAAGGTCTGTGCTGTGAGGAACAATCTAACATTTACTAAAGGAGTCTATCAAATTTGACAAGAGTGCACACCTTACTCAGAAGTAATTTGGAATGATTTATTTTAGTGTTAGTGTGTGTAAGACATATTGCTGAAAGATGGGGTAGCCTGTCTAACTTAATCAGCCCTCAGGATATAAAGAGCTCCTAGCAAAGCAGGCTATCTCCCAGAATTTGGATACCTGCTTTCACCCTGCTTGGCTTCATTCTTCTACAAGATGATGGACAGAAGCCCTGTGCCTATTTTCACTTAAAGGTATGAGACTTCGTTAAGGGCTGGAAGATTCCAATCTAACTTGGTGAACTTATCTGAATGAAAAAACAGGAATGCAGAGAATATAAACAAGCATCCATTCCCCCAAACCCTGTAGCCTTAGAGATAAGGGAAAATCCAAGTCTTCTTCAAAGAGGGTAGTGCTGCAGGACAGCACAAGAGGTCTGAGAAGCAACTGGTTAAAATTCTGAATTACCATTCCTGCTCATTCAGAAACCACTAAGTGTCTATCATTACTACTATTTCTTAGAATATAATAAAGAGATTGAATCAGCCTGGGCCATGCCATTTAGCAGAAAAATGCAGGGATCTGGCATCACTCAAATCTTCAAAACCTTTATCTAATTTGTCTGAATATATTTCAAGCCACATTTATTAAATGCATCAGTGCATTCAAGCTCAATGAAAGAATTATACATTTTTTTCTTCCAGCAAAGTTGCTGGATATGGATATATTCTTAGTTTTTACTCTCTACTGCAATATTGGTTGATGCAGTTATGTTTCTAGAAGATGTATAGCAAAGAGCTTTTTAGTCTCTCTTAAATTACCAACATAAGTAATGATGAATCAGCTTATTGGGATCTCTATCAAATCAACTGAAAATCAATGCAACATACATTAAAAATGTGTTTAGGGCCAGAGTGGTAGACTATGTTTTATTGTATGAAATTCTTTTCATCTATTATCTTACGATATTTATATATTTCAGCACTGCTTCTAGACCTTTGGAGACTTGTCTAAGATCTGCTTCACACAAGGATTTTTTAAACTATGGCTTAGGAAATAAACCTCAATTTGCTGGGATAACATAACATACTAATTTATAATCCATAGTTTAAAAACAAGATCAGTGTTAATATGACATATATTAAATATTATCGCATATTAATCAAACATTCTAGGCTGCAATGCAGACCATCTACTGTGACCAACAAATACAGCCTTAGTGCATTTTGTAAATAACAATGTATGGTTTAATATGTGGTACAAACCCAGCCACCTGTGGTTGATTCAAATGTAGTTAAACAAAACATAATTTAATATGATGTATAAATCCAGTTATTGTTTATGACAGTAAGCCATGATTTGATCTTGAATAAACCACAGTTGACTGGGTCCATGCACAATTCAATCACACAGTGGCTTAGAGCGATGTGTTTACCCAAACTGAATCCAAGTCATTGAAAAGAGCAAACCCTTCCTTTCTTTATACCAGTTCAGTTTCTCATGCAAATAAATAAAACTGCTCAAGACTAAAATGAACGGAGCATGCCAAGTCCTGTAACAGAAGACACAATATATTTTAGCTCATTCCTTGTTTTTCTATGTTCAAGGAACTAAAAACATAATAAAATATATTATGAACAATATAGAATATGAGAAAATCCACTTTAAGGAATGCAGTGTTCAATCTTCACAATAATGCGTGATTGCATCTCTTGGAACAAATAACAGAAAAGCATCATATAATGCCCCTTCATGGATCACTGCCTTGTCGTGGCGAAGGGGCTTGCGTAACTCAGTGAAGCCATGAGCTATACTGTGCAGGGCCACCCAAGACGGACAGGTCATGACAGAGAGTTCTGACAAAATGTGGTCCACTGGAGAAGGAAATGGCAACCCACTCCAGTATCCTTGCCAAGAAAACCCCATGGACAATGTTAAAAGGCTAAAAGATATGACGCCGGAAGATGAGCCCCTCAGGTCGGAAGGTGTCCAATATGCTACTGGGGAAGAGCGGAGGGCAATTCCAAGTAGCTCCAGAAAGAGTGAAGCGGCTGGGCCAAAGCCGAAAGGACGTTCAGCTGTGGATGTATCTGGAAGCGAAAAGAAGGTCCGATGCTGTAAAGAACAATATTGTATAGGTACCTGGAATGTAAGATCTATGAACCAAGGCAAGCTGGATGTGGTCAAACATGAGATGACAAGACTGAACATCGACATCTTGGGAATCAGCGAACTGAAATGGACGGGAATGGGTGAATTTAATTCGGGTGACCATTATATCTACTACTGTGGGCAAGAAACCCTTAGAAGAAATGGAGTTGCACTCATAGTGAATAAGAGAGTGGGAAAGGCAGTAATGGGGTACAACCTCAAAAACGACAGAATGATCTCAGTGCGTATCCAAGGCAAACCATTCAATATCACAGTCATACAAGTCTATGCCCCAACCACTGATGCTGAAGAAGCTGAAGTTGACCGCTTCTATGAAGACCTACAACACCTTCTAGAACTAGCACCAAAAAAAGATGTCCTTTTCATCATAGGGGATTGGAATGCTAAAGTAGGAAGTCAAGGAGTAATCGGAATAACAGGCAAGTTTGGCCTTGGAGTACAAAATGAAGCAGGGCAAAGGCTAATAGAGTTCTGTCAAGAGAACAAGCTAGTCATAGCAAACACTCTTTTCCAACAACACAAGAGACGACTCTACACATGGACATCACCAGATGGTCAATACCGAAACCAGATTGATTATATACTTTGCAGCCAAAGATGGAGAAGCTCTATACAGACAGCAAAAACAAGACCAGGAGCTGACTGTGGCTCAGATCATGAGCTTCTTACTGCAAAATTTAGGCTTAAATTGAAGAATGTAGGGAAAACCACTAGACCACTCAGGTATGACTTAGATCATATTCCTTGTGAGTACACAGTGAAGGTGATGAATAGATTTAGAGGATTAGATTTGGTAGACAGAGCGCCTGAAGAACTATGGACGGAGGTCCGTAACATTGTACAGGAGGCAGCAACTAAAACCATCCCAAAGAAAAAGAAATGCAAGAAAGCAAAATGGCTGTCTGATGAGGCTTTACAAATAGCTGTGGAAAGAAGGAATGCGAAAAGCAAGGGTGAAAGGGAAAGATATAAGCAACTGAATGCAGATTTCCAGAGAATAGCAAGGAGAGATAAGAAGGCCTTCTTAAATGAACAATGCAAAGAAATCGAGGAAAACAATAGAATGGGGAAGACTAGAGATCTCTACAAGAAAATTGGAGATATGAAAGGAACGTTTAGTGCAAAGATGGGCATGATAAAGGACAAAAAAGGCAGGGACCTAACAGAAGCAGAAGAGATTAAGAAGAGGTGGCAAGAATACACAGAAGGACTATACAAGAAAGATCTTAATGTCCCTGATGTCCACGCTGGTGTGATCACTGACCTTGAGCCAGACATCCTAGAGAGTGAAGTCAAGTGGGCCTTAGGAAGCATTGCTAACAACAAAGCTAGTGGAGATGACAGTATTCCAGCTGAGTTATTTAAAATACTAAAAGATGATGGTGTTAAAGTGCTGCACTCAATATGCCAGCAAGTTTGGAAAACGCAACAGTGGCCACGGGATTGGAAAAGGTCAGTTTACGTTCCAATTCCAAAGAAGGGCAATGCCAAAGAATGCTCAAACTATCGCACAATTGCACTCATTTCACATGCTAGCAAGGTTATGCTCAAAATCCTACAAGCTAGGCTTCAGCAATACATGAACCGAGAACTACCGGATGTACAAGCTGGGTTTCGAAGAGGCAGAGGAACTAGAGATCAAATCGCCAACATTCGCTGGATAATGGAGAAAGCACGAGAGTTCCAGAAAAACATCTACTTCTGGTTCATTGACTATGCAAAAGCCTTTGATTGTGTGGATCACAACAAACTGTGGCAAATTCTTAAAGAGATGGGGGTACCAGACCACCTTACCTGTCTCCTGAGAAATCTGTATGCGGGCCAAGAAGCAACAGTCAGAACCGGTCATGGAACAACCGATTGGTTCAAAATAGGGAAAGGTGTACGACAAGGCTGTATACTGTCACCCTGCTTATTTAACCTATATGCAGAGTACATCATGAGAAATGCCAGGCTGGAAGAATCACAAGCTGGAATCAAGATTGCAGGGAGAATCATCAACAACCTCAGATATGCAGATGATACCACCCTAATGGCAGAAAGTGAAGAAGAACTAAAGAGCCTCTTGATGAGGGTGAAAGAGGAGAGTGCAAAAGCTGGCTTGAAACTCAACATTAAAAAAACTAAGATCATGGCATCTGGACCCATCAATTCCTGGAAAATAGAAGGGGTAGAAATGGAAGCAGTAACAGACTTCATTTATTTGGGCTCCAAGATCACCGCAGACGGAGACTGCAGCCATGAAATTAAAAGACGCTTGCTCCTTGGGAGGAAAGCTATGGCAAACCTAGACAGCATATTAAAAAGCAGAGACGTCACCTTGCCAACAAAGATCCGCATAGTCAAAGCTATGGTTTTTCCGGTAGTAATGTATGGCTGTGAGAGCTGGACCATAAAAAAGGCCGAGCGCCGAAGAATTGATGCCTTTGAACTGTGGTGCTGGAGAAGACTCTTGAGAGTCCCCTGGACTGCTAGGAGGTCAAACCAGTCAATCTTAAAGGAAATTAACCCTGATTGTTCATTGGAAGGACTGATAATGAAGCTCAAGCTCAGATACTTTGGTCACCTAATGCGAAGAGAGATCTCTTTGGAGAAGACCCTGATGCTGGGAAAGATTGAAGGCAAAAGGAGAAGAGGACGGCAGAGGATGAGATGGTTAGATAGCATCACTGAAGCAATGAGCATGAAACTGAGCAAACTCAGGGAGGCAGTGAAGGACAGGAAGGCCTGGCGCAATATGGTTCATGGGGTCACGAAGAGTCGGACACGACTTAACGACTAAACAACAACAACAATCATATAATGCTATAAAATATAGGGCTATCATATTTGGGCTGCAAAATTCCAGCCACTAGGTAGCAACAAAGAGTTAAATTGCTGTTTTAACTGCAGGAAGGCAATGAAATGTACAGCTGGTATGTACAATGTAACTTAACATGGCATGTCATAGGATTTGTAGGCAATTGTGAGCTAATAATCCACTTTAAAGAATGATAACATACAGATAGTCCTCATTTAATGACAATAGTTGGGACTGGCAACTTGGTCGTTAAGCAAAGCGGTCACTAAGTGGAACATCACAATTTTTTAATTTTATTTCAGCTTTTCTTTGCTTTACAGAGCTTCAAAGGTTGTAAATACAAGGATTGGTCATAAAATTATGTTTTCATCTCTGTCATAACTGTGAACGGTCACTAAACAAGGCAGTCACTAAACAAGGACTGCCTGTAATGTATTTGGTAGATGAGGAAAGATTTTTATTTGGTTTGCTTTGCTTTATTTAGTTTTTATATTTTTTATTTTTTAAATCTATTCCCTTCTGTACAAAATGAGAGATCTAGTTTTCCAATATGTATGCAAAGTAGCTACTCCTTTGGAAATCTTAGTTTGTTTTATTTTACTTACTAATCTCTTGTGGTCTAGGAATTTCATCCACAAATTGGTCAGTGGAAATGAACCTAAAGTATAAGAATGCATTTTCTTCTATAATTATATACTACCAATCCTCAGGTAGTTTTAAACATTCCCCATCCCATGTCCCCATCTTGAAAACTGCCTTCTAAGAGATTGTTGTATATTGTCATGAGTCCCTGAAAGAGTCATCTTCTGAAAGAGCCTCAGGTAGAACAGGATAATCTCAGTTTATAAAAAGACATCAGGGTTGACTTCACATGACATAAGGAAGTTGGCACCTCCTTATGATTATGACAACTTGCTGCATGTTTGGGAACATTTTGCATCCACCCGAGTCTCTGAGAATTGCTACATGCACATGTACTTGATTCCAGCAAAAAGGTTCCTTGAGAATAAGTAATTTACTTACAAGGAAGCTTTTGCTCATGAATAGCCTGAAAGTATGCTTGAACACAAGCAAACATAAATATGACCCCTCTTCAGATCTCACAGCTGAATATTGGAAGTTGTGGAGAGTAGCAAGTTCCTATTTTTTCTTTTGCTGGACTGTGTTCATTCTTACAGGTTAGTTTCAGTCTGATCTGTTGAAAATGAGTGGTGACTAGTAAGAATGGGAACTATTTTAAGATAGTATCAATCAAGAAAACAATAGCTCTTGATATCAGGTATGTTTGGGACAAATAATGGGTAGAAAGCCATGTGGTCCTTTCCTCATATTATCTTTGCCTGAGCTCTACCAACTTGATTTTATATACAATATAAATAATGTCATATGTTTTACAAGGCTGTATAGTGTCACCCTGCTTTAACCTATATGCAGAGTACATCATGAGAGATGCCAGGCTGGAAGAATCACAAGCCGGAATTAAGATTGCAGGGAGAATCATCAATAACCTCAGATATGCAGATGATACCACCCTAATGACAGAAAGTGAAGAAGAACTAAAGAGCCTCTTGATGAGGGTGAAAGAGGAGAGTGCAAAAGCTGGCTTGAAACTCAACATTAAAAAAACTAAGATCATGGCATCTGGACCCATCAGTTCCTGGCAAATAGAAAGGGTAGAAATGGAAGCAGTAACAGACTTCATTTATTTGGGCTCCAAGATCACCGCAGACAGAGACTGCAGCCATGAAATTAAAGGACGCTTGCTCCTTGGGAGGAAAGCTATGGCAAACCTAGATAGCATATTAAAAAGCAGAGACGTCACCTTGCCGACAAAGATCCGCATAGTCAAAGCTATGGTTTTTCCAGTAGTAATGTATGGCTGTGAGAGCTGGACCATAAAGAAGGCTGAGCGCCGAAGAATTGATGCCTTTGAACTGTGGTGCTGGAGAAGACTCTTAAGAGTCCCCTGGACTGCTAGGAGGTCAAACCAGTCAATCTTAAAGGAAATCAACCCTGATTGCTCATTGGAAGGATTGATAATGAAGCTCAAGCTCAGATACTTTGGTCACCTAATGCGAAGAGAGGACTCTTTGGAAAAGACCCTGATGCTGGGAAAGATTGAAGGCAAAAGGAGAAGAGGACGGCAGAGGATGAGATGGTTAGATAGCATCACTGAAGCAATGACCATGAAACTGAGCAAACTCGGGGAGGCAGTGAAGGACAAGAAGGCCTGGCGCAATATGGTTCATGGGGTCACGAAGAGTCGGACACGACTTAACGACTGAACAACAAAGTTGAACAAAATAGCAGGAATTTTCTTGATGCAGTGGTGGTCAAAATGAAAACAAGTTTATCATGACTTTACTTAAGCTGGTCGATTAATAGAATATAAATCTTTCTAAACAGATTAGAACAACAACAATGCCATTAAATAAATTAAGGATGAGGGAGGGGAGACATGAAACAGAGTTGTTAAATAAATCCATCATAGAATTTTGTGTGCTGAGATTTAAATAAGTGTGTTTCCCAAGAAGATAAACTGCTATCTCTGAATACATTCCAAGGGTTAAATTAGAAATCTTGAGGAAATATCGAGAGTAGCAAATTCCAGTTGTTCTCTAGATAATAACAGATCCTTCACTGGCAGATGTTAGTTTTGCTGAACCCTAATAAAGAAAATGGTGGATTTATCTTTCTGTTGTACTACTCTTTTGAGCAATTCTCAAGAATAGGTTTCTTGGAAAACACAAATTAGGATTATAACTCATTTTAATTGTCCACAGCTATATCTTAAGTCTCAGTTACCTTCCAAAATACCTGGATCAGAAGGTGCAAGATTTTTTTAACTTTATGTAGCATTGTTTGATCCATGGGCAGATTCAATCAGGAGTTGCAGCCTAGGGGATGTGATAATAGGGGCCAAAGTAGAAGTGATTTGTAACATTGCAGGGATGCATGTTTCATTCTTTCTATGCGTCTCCAAGTTCCATCTCTTCTCTACCACCAAGACAAACAAAAAGTAAAAGCAATTCCCAAAGAGGCAGACCAAAACCAAAGTTGACCTTTAATTTATCCTCCAAACTGATGAATTTGTGCTGCCCAAAACCTGCAGTTCTGCTGTCAGATTTCAA
Source organism: Python bivittatus (assembly GCF_059951505.1). Classification (NCBI taxonomy): domain Eukaryota; kingdom Metazoa; phylum Chordata; class Lepidosauria; order Squamata; family Pythonidae; genus Python; species Python bivittatus. The sequence continues at coordinate 28,505,827 of NW_028277086.1, forward strand.
CCATGAAATCTGGGGTGCTGTAGGAGGTGCAGATTGGAAACTTGGGGAAGATGCTTGAAGCATCAAGTTGCTCATCCATGCTTTATGCCATAATTATCTAGAACAATCATGAAATAATTAACTATTTTTGAAGCTTGCAAGGGTAGTATTTGATTTGTTCAAAGTTAAATCATTTTTTTCCTACCTCAGGATTAAATTGGAGAATACTATGTTCAGAGTCCTTGAACATAGTACAGTGGAACCTTGGGTTACGAACGCTTCTGTTCACGAACTTTTCGGGTGACGACCAGCTCTGGCCACAAAATTTTGCTTCAGTTCGCGAACTCCGCCTTGGGTTACGAACAGGATCCGCGGCCATTTTCCCTCCCGTGACCCGGTCCACAGCCATTTTCCTGCCCGTGACACGTGGTCCATGGCCATTTTACGCCCCTGACACGTGGTCCGCGGCCATTTTCCCGCCCCTGACACGTGGTCCGCGGCCATTTTTCCGCCCCTGACACGTGGTCCACGGCCATTTTCCACCCCTGACACGTGGTCGTAGGGAGGGGGATTCTCCCTCCAAGCAATAGCCGCCTCCCTGTCCTCCACGCCAGAACAGATTAACGGTAATTACATTGAACCTTATGGGAAAATTTGCTTCGGGTCGCAACCAATTCGGGTCATGACCAGAGTCACGGAACGAATTAAGTTCGTAAACCGAGGTACCACTGTATATCAAAATGTCTGCAGACAAACTTCTTTATGGTTATTGCAGCAAATATGAGCTTGCTACCATGTACATTTTAAATTATGATTTCTAACTAGGTTTACATTTTTTCAGAGAGTTGTATGTTTCTGTATTCTTGGGGGGTGGGGGGATGATCACATTTGGCAGTTTGGTCTGAATGATAAACCCAAGTTTTTCATTTTGCAAGATTGTGTATTGGATTAATAAAATCCTGAACTATTTTAACTGTAGCTATTTAACTGTTACCAAACCTCAACAAAATTGTGCAACTGAGATATTAATGATGCTTTGAAACAGATCTCCACTTGCAAATATAAGCAATATCCGCAAATGGATATTTCACACAACCATATAAATTGGCCCATAGAATTGGGACGTCTAGACCAGTGTTGTCCAAACTTGGCCACTTTAAGATGAGTGGACTTCAGCTCCCAGAATTCCCCAGCCAGCATGGCTGGCTGGGGAATTCTGGGACTTGAAGTCCACTCATCTTAAAGTGGCCAAGTTTGGACAACACTGGTCTAGAACATCTGATGGTGCAGTGTGCAAATCAGATTTTGAAATGTAGGATGAAGGGGCGGTGGAGGGGGTACTTTTACTTCCATGCTGTAAAGATGCTAAAATTAGAGATGGCATCCAAATTTGATGAATATACATGCAATTGGAATAAATATAAAAAACATATTCCTGTAGGCAATAATTTTCATACGAAGATCCACATATTAGTTTGAAGCAAAAATTTGTGCATGATTTCATGAGAACAAAATACACAAAAATATGCTATCACTTATTACAGTACAGATGTAGTTTCAAACTCATAAAATTAATATTTCTATTTATTTATTTTTAGTTACATCACTGAAAAAGGAAGAAAAAGGGTGACATTTTTGAAGGTGTTATTCCTGGTTCTGATGAGTTTACCATCTATCTCTGCGGTCCATGGAAGAAGACAATGACTGGCAAGAATACTGAAAATAAATGATAGGTTACAAAAATGGTTATCAGGGCCCAGGTGGAAATACCACCTTCTTTAGAAGAGGATCAAGCTGATGAATCTGTCAACTCAGAAACTGAGGAACTAAGCCTCAGTACCAGAAGAGAAAGTACATATGTGGACCCTACCATTTCTGATCCTGATGCGGAGGATACTGAACTCTAACTAGAGGCAAGACAAGTATTTCACAGCAGTAAGACTGAATGGCAGCAAAGCAAAGAATTGACCACTTGCAGGGTAAGGCACCTGATGGGAGCTGAGGGTTTGCAGAATTTGACTCATGGGTCAGGGCTTCTCTGCTCCAGCTACACCTCAAGGGGGAGTAAAGGAACCCTGGATATCTAAGGCACCTTCAGAGGGGAGTTCCTTTACTGGACAATTTCTGGGACAGTTTACCTTGTATTCCTGATCTTTGGACTGGACGTAACAATTGCAACCAACTTCTCCTTTGAACTTGCCCATTATATTCAGGCTGTTGTTAAGTTTTGACATCTAGATTGACTAGTTATAACTAATGCCTCTCCACAGGGAACTCCAGCCCAATTTACAGTTTTATGAGCAGAAATATTGTAAATTAAATTTTGTGATATATGACCAACCTGTTTACTTTCTACCAGAGCCTAGTTAGGCTACGAAAATGGTATTGATGGGATACACTTGATTTCTGTACTATGTCCGGATTATCTGGAAAATGAACTACTGACAACAGTATAGAGTACTTCTCATAAGGACTGGCAGTTTGCTTAGTATTTTATTAATGACTTGGATTAAAAGGTGGAAAGAATGTTAACAAGAGCAACAAATTAAAATCAAAGTAATCTTGTTAGTGTAGAGAAATGGGCTGAAAATAACAGAATGTAATGTAACAGAAATAAATGCATACTGTAGATACAGGATGGGAAATACCCCACCTTGTAGAAATATTTGTAAAAAAGATCTTGGAGTATAGTAAATTGCAAACTGAATATGAGTCAGCAGTATGATGTGGCTACAAAAATGGAAATATACTTTTAGGCTGGATCACCAGAAGTAATGTTCTTCTGGTGATGCAAATCATGGGCATTTCAATTTTATTTGGCATTGGTCAAATATCAACATATTCAACCCAGTTCTGGAACAGATTCAGAGAAGCACTACAAGGATTAGAAATTAAATCAGGGAACTAGAAACTAAAGCCTCTGAAGAGAATGGATGAGTGTTTAGCCTTGAGAAAAGAAGAATATAGCTCTCTTTGGATACCTGAAAAATATCACACAAAAGGTTGGGATTTATTCTCTATCCTTCCAGAATGGATTTAAGTTACAGGAAGGCAGATTCCAACTGAACGTTAGAAGAATCAGTTTGATAATGAAACCAGTCACTCAGAGAGATGAGAGGCTCTTCACTAGTAGAGGTTAGTGATATGTTGGGGTTGCTTGAACTGGATTCCTATCATCATCATCATCATCATCATCATCTTGAAGAATTTTACACAATAATAAAAACAGCACAAATTTAAGAAAGAAAAAAGAGTAAAGAAAAATAGTGAATAGATAAAGGAAAAAGAAAGAAAACAGAAAGGAAAGAAGGAAGGAAGGAAAAAAAGTATAAAGAAGCAGCTTCCAATCTTTACAGCTGTTACAAATGAATTTATCATCAGTCCTCCCACTTTAAGGTTGCTTGAACTGGATTCCTATATTGAGTGGGTTGTGTGGCATAGTAGATTGATCATCTGAATGGTCCCTTCCAACTCTATGATGACAAGATCCTTTTGCTGCCTTGTTAATTCTGTAGAAAAATTACAACAGAATTATACAGAAGAATATGCAGGGCGGATATTTCAAATAGTGTCACAAGGGGATTTCTTATTTAAGGTGCCTGCTAATTTTTCCAGTCCCTTCTGGAGTAATTTTTAAATGCTCTTTCGCCCCAGATAACATGATGGTAATGTAATGAATGTTCAAGCGCACAATGGTAGCTTTTTCAATATATGAAGAATTATCCCTTCATGGTTAAAGTTCAGAGTAAGCTGCTAGGTTGTAATACATCTCCATTCCTTTCTGTAGAAAGGCCTAAGTATTTATGCGTTGAGGCAATGAAGGGTCATAAACAACGGCCAGGCACTGGGACAGTACAAGGAGCCCTTCAAAAAAGCCCTTCAGCACTTTTTAAAGTCAGTCACAACCCAGCTGTTACCATCTGCCAATGAAAGGGGTTGGCAGGAACATTTTTCAAATGTTTGCCAAAATCCAATCTGTCGGAAAAGAGAAAATAGTATCTTATAATACTATGTTTCCTCAAACAGAAAAAGTTTACATAACTGATCGTGTTAGATACAGTTCCTTCATACAGATATGTTGTGTAAAGATAATAAAATAAGAACAAATAGAAACATGATCTCATGTAATGTCCCCCACAAGAATAAAGGGGGGTGAGGGTGGATGGGAGACTCCTTACATTTTAAATCTCTTTGCATCTTTTTTTTTTTTTTTTTGCAATCTGAATGCTATTTTTTATATACAAAGGTGGTAAGAAATATGTTAACCAAGAAATCAGTTCTCATGGCTGACATAACTATACCGAAAACAGCAAGGATTCTCCAGCTTTTACAGTTATCAGTTTATTTGGTTTGTTTGCTAAATGTAAACCCAGCTATCTCTCCAAAAACTCAAGGCAACATACATAACACTTCCTCCTTCCATTACTTCCTGTGAGGTCAAACCTATGAGTTACTCTGGTTGAAAGAGAGGGATTAGTTTAAAATCATTCTATGAGCTTCCATGGCTGAGGTTGGACTTAAACCTGGATCTACCAGATGTAAGGGGTTTTTTTCTCATGTTGGTAAGTCACACAACTGCTACAGCATTCTTCTGTTCATGGAGCCCAACTTTCTAAGATATGTTTCTCAAATGCTTGATTATGAAATGGTTCATACCCATGTTTGTCCAGCAAATACTGAACTAGTGAATGGTAACAGTCTGCTTAGGTGATGCCAAAAGAAAATCTTGCTCATTCTTGGATTATATAGCCAAAATATCTTGTTTGTGGTCATTTCCTATGAATGCCCCCCAATTTTTATCCTATTGTCCTACAGTCGGACAATCTTGAGTAATTGAAGACAAAGAATAAGACAAAGAATATATATATATGATCAAATAGCAGATGTACATTTTATTGTTATGATCAATGATCCAGATAAAAACACAATAATCAGAAAACATTATTGGATAGTGTGTTTTAATTGCAGTAACACAGAACTTAGCCACAGTGCTAGTAATGCTAGCATTACTTAGAATCAATAAATGGAAGCTGTATATCATGGATACAGTCACCGAAGAGGCAAAATAAGAGAACTCCATACGTCTATATAGAAATTACAGTATATCAGAACATGGGCAAATGATTTCAATCTCCTTTGAACCACAAAGACAAACTTGTTAGGATAAGGAGGGGATGAAGACCATAATTGGCATTTGAGTGTTATGCCAAGGGGGTGCACTTCAGAACATAGGTGGAACCAGGACAACATTTAATCTGATGTAAATTATATTTAAATTTATTTTAAACCTAAATAATTAAAAAAATCATTTAATTAATGAATTAACTTTCCATGTATTTAATAATAGCCCCTTCAGTCACAGTACAACTTACAATTTCAGAATAAATTTTGAAAGGATTCAGAATAGATATCATACCCAAGGAGGCTATACAAGCCTTGAGACCTCAGGTTCTGCAGCCTGTTATACAAACAGGTTGTGACACCTGTGTGAATGTGCAAGAAATCTCTGAAACAGATGAATCGGTTTGATATAGATGAAGTAGCACTGTGCTCTTTTCTTACAATCACCAGCCTTTATTTTTATAAATTCCAAATATATATCACTGATGTGTTGCATTTCTTCAGGCAAATCTTATTTTTTTGAAATTTGAAAGCATGTCATGAAATTAAGCTAAACTCCTCACTTCAGAAGCAATGTCCCTACTGGAACAGAAAATATTGGTTAAATTTCCATAACTGGTGCTAAGAGCAAGTGTACCATTTATGTATTTTGTAGTGGTTACTTAGTATGAACTATTCTATACAGTAATCCTTCAGGAAGATTCAAACATGCTAGAAAGTTGGTGCCTTCACTTCCTGAATAGACTTTCCTAACTCTTTGAAATACATCAGACACCATGTGTCATGCTTCCAACATTGGCACTTGTATCATAACTGCAAATTTTGCAAAGGTAAAATCATATATTTCTCAGCTATTTTGATGGGTTTTCTCATTATTTTGAGACTCACTGCTGCTACAGTAAGAATTGGTTAATTTGTAAGATATATGTGACATTCTTTGGGGGAATTCGATTCACTAAAAAGTATAATACCATGCTGTTTATTTTAGAAAGTCTTCTGTCCTAAACATTAATAACATCCATATCGGCTGGTTTAGTTTTACTGTAGTTTTGCCCATTGTTCTCATATCATTTGTGGTAATTAAACTAATGTTTCTTGCTTAGCACATTGTGTGAATCCAGTCAGTTGGGATTTATCCAATAACCATGTTTAAATACACCATAGCTTGATGTGATAGGTCAAATCGGTTAGTATGTCAAGTCCAGAAATAGATCTTCTGCTATTTTCAAGTGGTATAAAAGCACCCTTTGATATCTCTTCCCCAGTAGTTCCTGTTCCAAAGCAGAACATATGATTGTTTCTCTCTTCATTTTTGCTTACAAAGGGTTTTGACAAAGTCCCAACCACTTCCTCTTCTATGGGTTCTCAAAGAAAATCTTGAAAGCAAATACTGGTACAGAAACTTGGTTTTCTATCCATAATGTTAACACTTGCACATACAGTAATTGCTCCCAAGCAACTCCCATGAGTCACTGTAGGGATAATTTCATTCCTCTGGGATAGTCCTCTGCTTACAGAATGATCTCTACTTCTTCAGCACAGTTGCAGCTCACCAATTTTCATTGCAATGATAGGACAGTTTCATACAGCCATTTTTGGCAGCAGATACAGATAGGGAAATGATGTTGGAGTTCCCCAAACTGCTGGTATTGGGGGCTTTCAACCTTCTTTCTCTCGGTAAGAAGTCTAGAGTGACCCAGGAATTTATGAATACCATGACAATTCTAAGTTGGTCTTGACCCAACTTATGAAGGGCCTGATGCACATAAGAGGTCACACACCAGATCTGATTTTTGTCTCAGGGCAGACACAAAGTGATCTGAAAGTGGGGAGTATCCAACTTAGCTCCTTCTTGTGGACAGGTTAGTCTCTGATTGCTATGGAGTTTCATGGTGCAAATCCTCTCTGAAGTGGGGAAGGCCCTATTATTATATCAGTCTGCCCCAAGCACCTAATGGATCCAGGGGTTTTTAGAGGATGTTTGGGGAGTTTCTCAAGGATCTGGTAGGCAGTTTGGTTGAGACTCTGATTGCCCGGTGGAATAAAGGGAAAACTATGGCACTTGACCAAGTTGCTCCAGAGCAGCTTCTTCTGTTGGTACATCCATTGCACCTTCTTGGTTTACTGAGGAGCTGAGGAAGATAAAGGCCTTCTATCATAATTGGTTAAGGACTCTTAAGGAGGCAGAAGGTTGGATTTCAACAATAATCAACATTTCTTTCAGTGAGGGGGTATTCTCATTAATTCAGAAAAGACTGTGGTATGTCCCCAGATCAAGAAGCCTTCCCTTGACCTACTTATCTTGGATAATTTTAGATTGGTCTCCAACAGGTAGTAGAGGCAGTGGTGATGCTGTAACTCAAGAGGATTCTAGATAAAGTAGATTACTTGGACCCTTGGCAGTTGGGGTACAGCACAGAAACTGCATTTGTCACACTTGTGGATAACTTTTGAAGAGAACAGGATTGGGGAAGTACAAACTCCTGGTCATCCTTGATTTCTCAGCAGCTTTCAGTATCACTGACTATGGTACCCTTCCAAACTGCTTCCACATGGTTGGAGTGGGGAGCACTGTTTTGCAGTGGTTCTTTTCCTTTCTAAGAGGGTGGTTCCAGTTGGGGAGAAGGGGGAGAGAAATCTGCCTGGAGGCCTATACTTTGTGGAATGCCTCAGGATCCTCTACTTTCACCACTGATTTTTAATTTAACTTCTACATGAAATCGCTGGGGGAGGTCATACATTGGCATGGGATCTGGTATCATCAATGATACCCAGCTATATATATTAGTCCTGGAAGTATTTGCTCAATGTCTGGAGGCTATCGGGGTCTGGAAAGGGAGAAACAGATTGAACGTCAAAGATGGAATGGTTTTGATTTATGGGCAGACAATTCCAGGGAAATACCATCTTTGACTCTCAATGTAGTTGTACTCCCATGGCAGCTGTGACCAGGAGGGTTTTTGTACAGTTATATCCTGTATGCCAGTTGTGACCATTCCTGGATTAGGATGCCCTGCTCACTTCCACTCCTACCTTAGTCAACTCCTGCTGGATTATTGTAACATGCCTTACAAGCGGCTTTCCCTGAAAAGCATTTGGAAGCTACAACTGCTACAAAATGTGGGGGCCCAGGTAGTGATGGGTGTATCCTCATATACTTGGATAATCTTACTGCTTCAAGTGCTGCATTGGTTGCTGGTTGACTTCTGGGTGTGATTCAAGCTCCTGGTTGTCATCTTTAAGGACCTACATGGCTCCATATCTGTTTACCTGAGGGGCTATCCACTCCCATATTCATCTGCTCATTTAGTCAGGTCAAACATGACCAACTCTCTCCAGGTCCCGTCTATATGAAAATACCATCTGGTATGGCCTTGGAAGCAGGCCTTTTCCATCATTGCTCCCATCCTCTGGAATTCCTTCCCACAGAGAAGGAGGACGGCATGCTGCAATTGATGAAATAGCCAGGTCTTACCTGCTCTCCTGAAACCCAGAAGGGAAGCAGTGGACTGGATCTCTGTGGGGAGCGGGGTCAATTCAAGGTGCTGGTTACCACTGGCTGTTCCACAGGGCCTTTGGGACTTATGTGCTGAAGAGCTTCCAGGGCCAAAATATTGTATTAATTTTAATGTTTACCATATATTGCATTTTTGTAATTGACTTACTGTTCTTACTGCATTGGCTGCAGTTGTTTTTGTAGATTGTATAGAGTAGCCTTGACTGAAGCAGTTTATGAATTAATTAAAAATAAAATACCGTGTTGACTCCTAGTGCTTCCTTTAAAATCTATCAGCTCTGTGTCACGGAATACAGCAGAAGCAAAGCTGAGAGTTGCCGAGGATGAAGAAAGCAGTGCATGGTATTATGTAGTAAACATCTCACTACAATATACTGTAAGAGCTTTTCTTTCCTTCATTTGTATTCGTGGGTATGTGTGTGTGTTCACAGCTTTCTCCCTACTAAACATCCAGCATTCAGAGTGTCTGTTTCTCATTTACACTTACTTCTACATCACTGGAGGCACAAGGATGCTACTTGTAATCTGCAGAGTGCTAGTGGATGAAGACTGTGCCACCATCTGTGATGGGTATCAAATACCATAATAAGCATTATCACCTAACATCTTTCTAATATGCCATGAGGAATACAGATAAAAGAGCACTGTTGGCTGCTGCTGCATTGGCACTTAAGCAAAATTTCTAAAAAATAATTTTCTTTTGCCACTGTTAAATTATTTGGTTTCTGTGACATTACAACGCTCAAGAGTAGCAAGAGATTTTTTCTTCCATAAGGAGAATTACCCATAAGCCAAACCTCTCCCCCTTTTATGGGACCTTGCAGTGCTAATCTATTTGCAGAAAAGAAACTGGATATTTAAAGCAGCTTATCTTGAAACAAATTGCTTCCTTTTCCCACACTTTCTTTAAATGGCCTTGGCTGCAGCTTGAGATCCCATTTAAGAACACCACTGACTTATTTATAGCATTTCTTTGCATATTTAAAAGGGACTTTCCATATGGCATGAGTACAGGAACCTAACACACTAGCAATTTAACTGACAATGAGATTGGTCTTTGCAGTGCCTCCCAAGTAGAGGAGAGATTACTTAATGATTTGAAATAGTGAACACTGGATTCAAATACTGCAGACAGTGCTGTTTCCTTGTGTGGAGTTTAATGATATGAATGTTCAGAATATTTGCTGGGTGTGTCTTAGAATACATTTTATGTAAACAGATTGTTACTGGCAACCTTGGATAATCAGCTATCTTAAAGACCTTAGTGAGCATAATCTATGGGCTACATTTCCATCTTAATCCAATGTTTTCTGCTACTTTTGTACATCTTTATGTTTCTCCATGGGATGGCCTCTTTGAAAAGAGAGGAAGTCACATTTTGCAAATGAAGATGAGTATTTTATATTGCATTATTTAAACAAAAGGCAATATTTCTGAGCAAACAAAGATTATACAGTACATATGGTATTGTACAACACCCTGTGTTTGTTTCTAAGACCAAATTCATGCTTTATGCAGTTTTCTGGATAGTTAAAACTTTGATTCCTATCCAGAGAAACTTGATTCTTGTTTCTATTCTCTACTTGGACTTCTTAGAAACCAACACTTTGGAGCTTCCAAATTCAGTGAATTCTTTGAAAATTTATCAGGCGTTCCCTATGATCATTAGGGTTAATTTCCTGAAAATATTTCACTCAAAACTACTGAAAGTGCCTGAAAGAATTGTTGAGTATGTTAAGTCTATCAGTCTAAGGGTGCGTATAATTTCGAACTCCCTGAAGCCCTGATGTTGGAAGTAGCCTGTCTGCAGATGTTCTGGCTTAGGCGTAGTGCTTTAAGAAGCTGTTAGCCAAGGGCTGTTATCAGACGTAGATATCTGTCTTTGTTTCCTTCAGCAGGAAACAAAGGACACTGTGGTTAAGCTCTTTCTGTCTAGCACAAGAGTTAAGCAAAGGTAGTTTCCCATCTGGCCCATCTAGTGGTTTTGCTTGCCTATGTAGGCCAAGGACCCGTATGTAGGTCACAAAGTTCATCATTAGCATAGTAAAAAACACACCCAAAGGTGGGATGCATAGTTAATTAAGTCCACCTCTCAAGATGGAGAATACGGAAGTTAGGTAGTTCCTCATGGCAACTGCAAGAGAGCCTGCCTAGGAGGTGTGATATGATCATGCTTGCCAATCAGATTGTATCTAATGTTGTAGAGAAGGCTATAAAATGTAGCCCATTGAATTGGGTGGGTGCATGCTTTTTGCTGGGCATAGCACCCTGTGCCCCACTCTTTGCCTCTGTACAGAAATAAAGAGATTTTCTTTCCCTTGACTCTGTGTGGACATTGGCTCTCTCACACCGGGTGAACGAACTTAGCCAGCCTTCTGGCCAACAGTTTTGGTGAGCCAGCCAGGAGGCTCCTGGATTTCACTGGGCATGGACGCCAGTGAACATTGGAACATGTAAGGTGTACACCCTGCCTGATTTGAGTGGTACCCCTTCCTGAATGCTGCTCCACATATCTCTGTGAACTCAACAGTGAGATGCCTCAGAGGGAAAGACTTACTAGGATTCAAGGGTGCTGGATCTTCTCCTCCTGGACATTGAGATTTGGGACAGACCAGTGACATTTGGGAAATGTGGTGAGTAGAGAATTAAAACCCCAAGTAAGTCCTTCTAAGGGTGGAAAAGATCTCTTGAGACCCAGACAAACCACTCAGGAACAGGGACAGGAGTCCCTGCTGACGGTGAATAATTGTCATGAATAAGCTGATGGAGAATACTGTAAGTCTCTGACTGTAGACAAGGGCATGGGATCTGGCCAGAGTATACTTGTCAGGAATAGGTTGATGGATAATAAGGAAAAAAAGACAAACCACTTGAATGTGTTTTAAAACATTTTAAGGAACTAGGGGGAAGAGATCCACTGGTTAAGTCTAGACTGATTTTTCATTGTAAGAACAATTGGTCTTTGTATCAATTGGAAGATCAGGTCACCTGGCCTCCAGAGGGAAGCCTTAATTACAATGTGATAATGCAGTTAATGTTATTTTGTAGAAGAACTGGAAAATGGTTAGAACATATGTATGCTGAGATATTTATGATTTTGTATAGTCATAAAGACCTGCAGGCAAGTTGTAAGACTTTTGTGGTTCAATTGGATAAAGGAAAAAGAAGTAAAGTGTTACCTGACTCAGAAGAAGAAAATCCCTCTCCATATGTCCCTCCTGTTTCTATTACCCGCCCCCCCCCCCCAGCTTCCCTAGTCTATATGAGTCCTGACTTTTCTGTCTGCACCCCTCCTACAACCTCTCATTCTCCTCCAGTTACCCCCCGCTACTCCTAACTACTATCCCATTACCCCCGAGAACTCTACAACCCCTGTTCCTGCAACCCCTCTTCCCTCTTTGGACACATTAGTTCCAAAAAAAAAAAACCTTCATCCCCAACTGATGCTGCTAACTTCTTCCCTGACACTGCCAGGCCAAGTAAGAAAGCACACTGTGTTCCTTTCACAGCCAATCAGTGAAAATAAGGGGGGAGGTAGAGGTTTCCATGGAAGAGGTGGTCAAGGAGGACAGGGACCTGGTAGAGGAGAACAAAAAGGAAGAGGTAGAGGGCTCAGAATACGGGTAGAGGAGGATCAGTGTAGTTATTGTAAGGAATATGGCCATTGGAGGCATAATTTTCCAAAAAGGGAGCAAGGTGTTTATTACACTGGGGAAATCTCAGAAATGGAGAGAACTGGGGGCGATGGAGCATTCAGCTCTGAAGTTCCCTGAGCCCCTGGTTAAAATGATAGCTCACCCTCTATATGAAGCTACAGAGGGGGTGACTATGAGATGTTTGAATGGACACAGGAGTGTGAGAATGTTTTCAAAACCATAAAGCAGAGATTGATGCAGGCACCAGCACTGGGGCTGCCAAACTTGGAAAAAAACTTTTTATCTCTTCATACATGAGACAAAGGGCATCATAGCTGGGGCCCTCACCCAAAAGTTGGGATCATGGGAGAGGCCTATTGCTTACTTCAGAAAGCAATAAGACCTGGTGGTCCTTGGCTGGCCTGCCTGCTTCAGAGCTGCAGCTGCCACCAGCCTGCTGGTGCGAGAAACAGAGAAGTTGACATTGGGACAACCAATGCAACTCCAGGTCCCACATGCGGTGATTGACATTTTGGAACATAAGGGTACTTACTGGCTGACTGGTAGCAGACTAGTGAAATATCAAGCAGTATTACTAGACAACCCAAATGTTTCTTTGGTGGTGAGCAATAAACTTAACCTGGCCACACTGCTGCTCCAAGTGGAGCAGCAAAATTATCATGACTGTTAGGAAGTTATTGATCAGGTGTACTCTAGCAGAAAAGACCTCAAGGATCAGCCCTTAGAAAATGCTGATTTGGAAATGTTTACAGATGGAAGTAGCACAGCTGGTTCAAGGAGTGGCCACAGCCATGGACATCACATGGAAGCTACATTCGGCCCCAGAGCAGTGGAAGAGTTGAATAGGTTAATGGTCTGTTCAAGCAAACCCTGGCTAAAATTGCCCAGGAGGCCCAGCTGCCTTGGCCCCAGGCTCTTCCCTGCTGAGAATGAGAATCTCCTCCAGGAAAAGGTTGGGATTAAGCCCTTTTGAAACCCTCTATGGCCAACTCTATCCCACCTTGCAAGCGCCAGACAATAGGTCCATCCACCAAGTGGGGGAGGGAATAATTAGACAGTAGGTTTTGCAGTTGTCTGCTGCTCTCACTTCTCTTTCCAGATACCTCCAGCTAAATCAGCCAGTGGGTCTTGATCAACCTGTACAACCTTCAAGGCTAGAGACTGGGTGCTAATGAAATCCTGGACATCAGAGGATCCTCTCCAGTCCAAGTAGAAGAGACCTTATCAGGTGCTACTAACAGCATATACTTCACTGAAGGTGGAAGGGATTAAGTCCTGGACCCACCACACCTGAGTGAAAAGAGCACCAGAACCTCACAGAGATTGAACAATTAACCTAGAGGACCTAAAGTGGACTGTGGAACCAAGTGACCCCCTCAACAATCTCAAACTCCTGTTCAAAAGGAAAAAGTAGTGTTTGCATGATGTGGGGACTCCTGATATATCATTGTTTATTAGGGTTGGCTGGGGGGTCTAGCCTGGGCCAATGGTGTGAGAACACCTATCTCCAGGAGGTAAGACAATTGGCCTTCCAGCTAAATGTCACTAATTGTTGCATTTGTTTATATTTACCCCCAATAGCCGGCTCGGGAATGCCACTCGAAGGGATTTCCCTGGTTGCAACTTATTGGGGGGCCTATAGTTGGAGTCCAGGGTGAGATAATGCCACATTCAATGAAAGTGTCTACCTTCCAGATACCGGCAAACATCCCCAAAATAGCCCTGGCCTATGCAGGCACAACCCTCATTGAACACCACCACCGCTTTTAGGACTGTCACAACTCCCCTTGGCAACGTACTGCATCTCCAAGGAGAAAAATGAATCCCTTGGGAATAGATCTGCCAATGCTGGAATCTACTCACCTGCAACCTTACTGGCCACACCAATGGTAAGCCACAGATTCTTACACAACTTTGTTAAACACTAATACATATACAATATCCCTCAAAAAGCCCCTTTAACTTTTGATTGGCCTAGCTGTCGTCTTGGGCAGGCCCTCTCCAAGTCACTGACAGACTCAGGGAGCTCGCATTTCACTATTGGGATACCTGGCATGTGTTTCTGTGTGGAAAGTTTGCTTACAGGTCATTACCTAAGGGATGGTATGGCACCTGTACTCTAGGAAGGGTGACTGCTAGCGTGAGGATAATCCAGGGCTCCACAACAATACCACACAGACATAAAAGGTCCGCATCAGGGAAGGGGGGTGGATTAAAAAATACCCTCAATATGATAGTAAGAGGATTTATGCCACACTGGGGGATTACAATGAACTATAGGGAATTAGTCAAGTTGAACAACTGGAGTGAAGCACTGGTTAGTTTCCTGGTGGCCCAGTTGTGGTTGGTTGAGAAATCTTTTCATCCTGTTGGTACTCTTAATAATAGTTGGGCTATCATTATGCTGCATTGCACCATGCTTGCCGACATGCATTGGGGCCCTGAGGAGTTGTGCATCCCAAACCATGCTAAACTCCCAAGTCACGGTTCTTAATTCCTACTGCACTATAACAGACAAGGCCTGTCAAACCCAGTTCCAGCAGTCCCTGAAATATGGTGATGCCTAAAGCTCTAAGAGTCACTTGGCATCAAAGGGGGGAGTTGAAGGCCTGATGTTGGAATTCTCTACTGGAAGTAGTCTATCCGCAGACGTTCTGGCTTTTACTTAGTTCATAGGCATAGTGCTTTAAGAAGCTGTTAGCCAAGGGCTATTATCAGACGTAGATATCTGTCTTTGTTTCCTTCAGCAGGAAACAAAGGACACTGTGGTTAAGCTCTTTCTGTCTAGCACAAGAGTTAAGTGAAGATAGTTTTCTACCTGGCCCATCTAATGGTTTTGCTTGCCTATGTAGGCCAAGGTCCTGTATGGTCACAAAGAGCACCAAAATTCATCATTAGCATAATAAAAAACACACCCAAGGTGGGATGCATAGTTAATTAAATGTACCCCCCAAGATGGAGAATAAAGAAGTTAGGTAGTTCCTCATGGCAACTGCAAGAGAGCCTGCCTAGGAGGTGTGATATGATCATGCTTGCCAATCAGATTGTATCTAATGTTATAGAGAAGGCTATAAAATGTAGCCCACTGAACTGGGTGGGCGCATGCTTTTTGCTGGGCATAGCCCCCTGTGCACCTCTCTTTGCCTCTGTACAGAAATAAAGGGATTTTCTTTCCCTTGACTCTGTGTGGACATTGGCTCTCTCACACTGGGTGAACGAACGTAGCCAGCCTTCTGGCCAACATCTCCTTTTCACTTTCCACAGTACCAGGTCTGGCCATGATCTCTGAAAACCATCATTTTACAATAGAAGAGATTTGAAAATTGTAGCTGTCAGCCTTAACATAGGCATAATACAGTTTTTTAAATCCCTTCCCCAAACTATTGGAAAATCTCAGTGCAGCGAGGTTATTATATGCACAAAGATGGAAGACTACAAAAACACCAATAATGGCAGAATGGATTGTGAAGATGGCTGAGCTTGCAGAAATGGCTAAATTGACTTGTTTGATCAAGAAGAAAACTACAATTACTTTTGTAAAAGACTGGAAAACCTTTATAGATTTTTTGCTGAAAATGAAAAAAAAATGAACTGCTGATTTTGGGATTTATTGATTAAAAAGATTTGTTTATGGGAAGAAGGGAACTAAGATAGGCAATATGGGAGCATGGAGACGGTAATTGCTATGTTTGAAAGTGCTGCAAAGAAGATCGGAAGTCACTTCTTTAGATATTTTTCTTTTTCTTGCTTTTTTTCTTATTCTTCACTTTTTCTTTTACCCTTTTATAATCTTTTTCTATTTCTTCTATGTTTCTGTATTTTTTTTAAATCTTTGTAAAATCTTCTTTTAATAATTTTTTTTTTTTAAAGGAAAATCTCAGTGCCAACACACGTGTGATGAAGCCCTACCCACTGCAATTCTTGAACTTGTCCTTTAACCTCCAAAAAAGTGTGTTCAGCTGTTTTTAATTCATCTCCAGACCATGCTGTCTGGAGATGAAAAGAATTGTAATCCAGTTGGAAAGAACGGGTTGGGAAAACCTGATAATTAGGTCCATCAAACATAGACATTATACCACATGAACATGCTTCAGAATTTTCTCTAACATGCCAACATTCTTTGATGTGCCAAAAAAGTTATTTGGCAAACAAAACAATAAGGAAAGGATTTCCTGAGGTCAGAAATGTTGATAGTTCAGTATTCTTAGCATTCCAAACTGCTATATTTTTCCATTTGAGGGTCAGTGTGGTATAATAAGTAATTTATTTATTTAAATTTAGAAAAAGATTAAGGAGATCCAAGTTCATTCTCAGCCATGGAAACTCCCTTGGTAACTTTGGGCCAATTATTTCTTTTCAACAACCTAATTCACAGGTTATTGTGGGAATGAAAGGAGAATCGATATAAGCCACCTAGAGCTGTTGAAGGAAAGATGGGTTATGATGCATACTTTAAAAAACAGAATAAATAAAACTTAGTAACCATATGCATAAGAAGTCTACCTTCATTTGCCTTTAATCATTTTTGTACTCTAATAGTTTTCAAACCTTTATGTTTCAATACTTGCTAGGATCCTTTTTCATATATTGGGGAAAGCAATGAATTAGAAAATAATGCCTTTATAAACATAAAAGCAAATCATGAGATCTCCATTTTATGGATTCTTAATTCAGGTTGATTCTTCATAGAACAATGTCATGACTTTTATAACATTAGAAAGTCTTCAATATACTGAAGTTTGCCAGAACTGCATCTTGTGATTTTATAACCCCCTATTGTATCATTGTCTTCCATTCTTAAATAAGCAAATTACATGTCATTCTTTATACAAATCTATATTTTTATCCATACACATCTGGATATTACATATAGAAAAGACAAAGCGAGTTTGTAAGTATGTCTTTTGCCCAAGCTTATATAAGAGTAATTCTATATTTTATGCATTAAAAATGTTTCTTCCATGAATATCAGTACTATAGCCGTGTTTACCGAAGGAACCCATGAAGCATGAAATACAGATGTGTATATGAATCTTTCTATATTGAGGAACAAATGCATTCTTAAATGTATAATTTTTTACAGGTAGAAATAAATTGCAGCCTTTCAAAGCTGTGGGCACCGCCTGAATCTAAGCTTTCTCATCCCATTGTAATTTTCAGAGTCGTAGAAGACCAACATTAGAAACCATATAGGGATTAATCATAGTAGCACTATTGTTAAAAGTGAAATTAAATTCAATTGTTTTTGTCTTGCCCCTGCCTTTTTTTACATATGCATGTTGTGTCACCCTGATTTTATGTCTTTATTTCAAGTGGCACCCAAAGAGATCAGTTGCAGAATGTCTCACAACAGAGTTACAATAGGCACTTATAAAAATAGAATGCCTATCCATCAAAGTGAAAGTGATGGGGAGAAGAATATGACAGAACTAAGGAATGAAACAGCATTGCTTCTTTTCATTTGTAGAGCCCAACTCAAAAGCTTCATCAGTGAACTTTGGCCCATTCTAAACAATGGCACTGTTCTTTCACAGGCCTTGACTTATATGACTGTACTATATTGATTTTCAGGTGGTTAGGAGGAGATATACGCAATACCCAGACACAGTGACCATGGCCTACAACATGGCCTACACCCATATCTATCCATCTTCCCTGTAGCTACTCTGGCAACTGTTACAAAGTCTAAAAATAGCTATATTCAGACTTTATTAAATTAGGGAATTCATCATGTGAGCACTCCCAATAAGCTCCAACAGTGGCAAGATTATGCAGTTGAGATCAGCCTTGTAGTGAACTTTGTTCACTACGTATAGTGTATGTAGAATATAGTACTGTAGAATATAATACAGACATATAAGTCAAGGCCTGTGAAAGAGCAGTGTCATTGTTTAGAATGGGCCAAAGTTCACCCATGTATTCACCATGAATGCCAAATAATGAAAGTCTTTACACGTACACCTGTATGCACATGAGCAATGTACCTGACAGTGCAGAAAGCAGATTCATTTGCACAATATTGGATGGGTTCATCAAGTGTGTTAATGTAGTGGGTGTTTCGATTATGATGATGCCTGAAAAGGGCTAATGGCAACCACACAATTTTCTCCCAATCATATATACAGTATGCCCTTCTGCATTTTACATAGTAGAAACAGGTCCGTTTCTATCCAGAAGAACTGTTGGTCAGAAATATGAGATCTGAGGTCTCAAACACTATAAAAATAGTCAGCCTCCCAGGATATTCTGAACTCTTTTTCACATGGCCATCCTTGAAGAAAGGTAGTACTTCAAAGGAGACCTCAGTATAAAACAGCTGAATTGCAATTTACTGAGTTGTTCAAATATATCAGCTTTGGCTTTTAAAAGATAAATGTTTGTTTCTTATTTACATTTTTTAGATTCAGTTACCATCATGTGCCAGTTTAGAAAGTGCTTAGAGGATTTCACTTTGTAGGAAAGGACACATCAAGGCAAGACTTGTGCCCTTGGTTTCCACTTCAGACACTTTGGTGGACCTAATTCAGGCTATAAACGAAGACTAACACAGTTCCTTTCAAAGACAAAACTACTGACCTAGTTTTCAGGTATCTAGCTGAAGTGCTTCTGGCATTCTGCATACACCAGATCTGTCACTATGGTAATGTTTTATTTTCGGCATATTTAAAACAGATACTGCCACGCAGCCTGTTCTTTCTGGAAATAACACAGACACACAGACACAAACATTCTTGGGCAGTACAGTGGCACAGAGTGTGAGGAAGTGCAAACACAGCACCTGTAACTCTTTAAAGCAGCTGTATCTTTTCCTGCTGGGATTGCAGAGATGCCTCTGCAGCTGCTGACGTTCTGTTGAAAAGTCACTGTTGCTTTAAAGAGTTGCACACTGATTCTGCATGTGCACTCCTGTGAGCTTTAACGCACATTTTGGGAACTGAATGTGAAGCGCTCAACAACCCTAACATATACACATTGGGAAAAAAGGTAACTGCACCTGCCCCTCAGTTATTTCCTGTTTTAAAATGTCATGACACATTTTCTTTTGGTGTTTAAAAAACTCTGACCAGAATATTTGAATATTTTTCTTCTTAGAAGACAAACTAAGTATCTATTTGCAAACAGTAACTTCCAAATACCAATTTTAAAAGGAAGTTGGCATCTTTTAAGGTGACCTAGTATAATTTTTTAATGTATCATCATCAAAACTCTGACTTGAGTTCCAAAGAAATCAATCAATCAATCAATACACACAATTAATTGGGGCTAATTGAGGTAAAAATCAGACAGCATTAAAACTACATCAAAACAATCTAGCCTGTAATGAACACTGAATCTCAGCTTAATATCACTATTACTATTTTCCCCCTTAGGAAAGAAAGCATAATCTGGATCAGCTAATGCCAGTCTTCCTAATCTTCTCATCTACTGAATTACAACTCCCATCATCTCCCCAGAGCATGATCTTCAACAGTACTACCTGAGGATGATGGAGGTTGTAATCCAACACATAATGAAACCATTGGGTTGGAAAGTTGGTATAGCTGAAAAACAGTAATTAACCCCCTATATTTCAACCGTCTGGACAGAATCTCCTGAAGGATGTCTCCTCCTTAGGTTGAGCAGTCTTTCTTGATGTGAGAATCAATCTGCCATTTCAAAGTTCTTTTCACTGCACATAAGTATGACTTTCCAACATCATATGTGGAAAGAAACAGGTTTCAAAGCCTTATTCCACACTTTAGGCCTATAGAGTCAAGTAAAAAATCCCCTTTAGAATTAGGTTACATATGTGACTAGGTAGCCAAGCAGACCCTTGGAGAGTCCAAAAATCAACTCCATTATTCATTATTGCTCAACAGATCATACCTTTGTGTTCAGTTTGTCTGCTTTCAATGGTCTGCTATTTATCACTCTGTAATAATAAAAAATTCATCTTTAGCCTGCCTACAAAGAAGGTTTTCTTGCAGTTGCTAGATGACAGCCAGCTCTTCAATGTCAACAAACAAGAAACCCAACAGTTGAGTAGCTGGTAATAGTAGCACTAAGGTATTTCCTTTTTAATGCTACTCCTTTTCCTTTCTTTCTGAGCAGAGAAGTACATTTGAGTATTAATGATCACAGTTGGTTTGGGTTCATTTCTCTTGGCAGGTGGGCCACTAATTGAAATAGAAATTTTGAAGATCTATTTTTAATCCATCCTTAGGCAGACTTTGATGTGTTTCCAAGTGTTCTGGCAAGACAATTATAACAGACACATGGCACAGCCATTTCCCTCCCTTTTGAAAGAAAAGCAAAAAGGCTAGGTACACATACCAATCAGTTCAGCATTTTCAACACTTAAGGCAATTGTTTTTTAGGTCAGCATTACTGTAAACAGCAGTGGAGAAATAAGTGTACAGTATTTGCACCAAAGTAAGGAAAGCTGATTTGGATCCTGCATCTTTGCCCTCTTCAGATCCAAATCTGTCATGCCAAACTTTTAAGTAGGCTTTGCCTACTAGCAACTTACCCAACATGTTTTGAGTATGTCTGGGGGAGTGAGGAGGAAGGAATATCCAAGAAAAAAATGAAAATGATAAGAGTATCTTGAAAAGAGCTGCATTAATGATGGTTCTCTCTCTCTTAGGAGATTATTAAAAAGACAAAGTAGATACTAAGAGGGCTAGGTCTGTAACTCACATTAAGTTTCCCTAATGAAATCTTAACATTTCGTATTAATGAAATGTTTTACTCACTTTTACTCAGACTTGATACTGATTTCAATAAGTGTTACATCTGAGTGAGATGTTCAGGACTATGATATTAGTAAAAATTCATGATGTGAGGTAGTTTGCATTTCATTTTAACTATGTAATTCCACTCATCAGGTACTATAGTAATAAAAATGCATTTAAAAAAAATAATGAAGACAATTAACCTGAACTTTCCTGTAGATACTGCTTTTGTGGAAGACAGGACTTTCAATTTCCACAGTGAAGTCCCACTCTCCCATCTTGGAACTGCACATTTTGTGCCTGAAAGCCTCATAATTCACCAAATACTATGTTTCCTACAAGCATGATGTTCCACATGACTTGAATAAAACCAAAGAGTTAGGGAACTGGAAACCAAGTCCTATGAGAAGGGCATCAAATAACTGGTATGTTTAGTCTGTAGAAGAGAAGAGATAGAATAGTCTTCAGATATCAAAAGGGCTGTCATATAGAGGAGGCAGTAGACTAGTTCTCTTTCACCCCAAAGGGACAGAACCAAAACCAGTGGACTAAAAGTAGATTCAGTTTAGATGCAGTACTGGGAGAAATTTTCTGCAATAAGAGCTGTCAAGCAGTGAAATAGGCTGCCTCATGAAGCAGTACATCCCCCTTCACTGGAGGTCTTCAATCCAGGTTGGATACCCATTGTATGAAATTAGTCAACAGAATCTGCACTAAGCAAGGGGTAGAGTAGATGACCTCGGATGTACTTTCCAGTGTTATGATTTGCATACTATAAAATGTTTGTTTTTGTGGTCCACCTAGTCCTAAAAAAACCAAGGAGCTTCCAGAAATTGAGGACAACAATACAAGTTGGCAATCTATACACAATTTAGTAGGTCAACATAGAGTCTAGTTTGTGTTAAGACATTCCCCACTGGTAGGGCTATTCTAGAATTAGATTTGAATTCTAGCAACCCACTTGTGGAAGTAATTTCCAAGATAGAGACACTTTGGATAAATCTTGTCAGTTCTAAGCATTGTTCTCAAGGAAGGCCAGTTTTCAGATGGGAATATTAAATTTAGCTATCCAGAAGCATTCAGCATTAAACAAGATAAAGAACTAACTGTAATTGGTTTGCCTGAATTGTCAGTCTTGTCTGACAGGATTTATTTTGCACATATCATACACAATGCAGTTTGTCATTGATCTGAGAAATGAATTGCCCTGGATGCAGCTATTCAATTTTTGTCAAGTTTTTTTTTTTTTAAGCTGCAACAGAGCTATATTAAATCATGCAATTTGCCAGCAGCAATTCCATTCTGGAACACTGCTTGAATGAAGCAGATCCATTCCAACAACTTACATATCTTTGCCAAGGCCCATTAAATTTATTGACTCATAGAGTTCAAAAAGTAGGCAAGATTTTCTCCATATTTTTAGTGGCGTATCTTGCAGCAGTTGTATGATGATTGTCTGAATATAAGGGAGGAGTGGATAGCATTTCTAAAGGATGCAAAGCCTTTATGGGCATGAAAATACATATCTGGAAATAGCAAACTCTTTATTCAGAGGAAACAATAATATTACAGAGGGGTACAGATCAAAGAGCTTTAGAAATATTTCATTGCATCCAGTGAAAACCAGAATGACAGAATGGAAAGGGCCCTGCTGTGTGTGTGTGCTGGGGAGGTGGTAATTCAATTCCTCCATGGATCTGAGCCCATGTCCACTAATGCCTCCAGTTTGCTTACTCAGTCATGATGCAAGTAGAACCAGCAGCTGAAGGAGAGGAGGACACTTGACTAGCAATATGAATTTGACAGTTCATTCAGAAAAGGACACCAGAGCGTAGTCTAGGGCGAAGATGTCTGCACTTCATCCAGCAAAAATATGGACAGTGCACCAAGCCAGAATATTATTTGCTTGCACAGCTTATCATATGGTATGGATCCACCTACTGTCCATAAACCATGGTTCATGGCTTAGCATCTTGTGCAACCTAGCCTCCTTTGCTCTACTCAGCAACAAATCATGGTTAATCATAGGCATGACTATAGTCCATGAGTATCTGCACTTTAGCCAGTGATGTCAATTGACACAACTTAATTCCCAGAAAATTTTTAAAAATCCAAACAGAGGACAGCAAAAAAAGAAAAAGTACTTTCATTATTCCTTGATGTTAATAAAGTAGGCCAGCAGCAGCAGGTTGCAGCTGATCTGCTCTTGACTAATAACTGCAATTATTGGCAGAAAACAAGCAGACCAGTCTGGCTGGTCTGTTTTTTGCCAGCAAGCAAGGCACAAGATGTGCTTTGTGAGCATGTGCAGTGGTGTTGCTATGCAAGCTCCACCCTGCAACGTGTCACAATGCAGGCATGTAAAGGAGGACCTGCTCAGGCAGGGCTTCCCATAACATGTCATGCTTTGGTGTTGAGATCCTTAGGCTTAGTCTATTTTTCTCATATGGTGGAAAATGTCACCACAAGCTTTTCTACTTTTTGTTGAGATAGTAGGTATTCCACATTGTTGAAATCAAAATCCCAAAGCCTCTACTTAATATATAGTGATACACATGCCTCTGTTGTCTTTTACTGGGGTCTCCAATTTTTGAGACCATTTGGCCCGTTTATAATTTCAGAAATATGTTGCAAACTTTTTTTCAAAAATTTGGCCATGGAAGAGCTTGCTATAAGAATAATCTTGGACAAATCTCATTTCTCACTAACGTGTAAATAAACTAATGGTGATCTGCCTTGCCAGTTTTGTATAGACTTCGCAGATGTTGAGGTATGAATTGATATTTCTTTCTGTTCATTCTCTTTTTAAAATAACCAGAGAATCTCTTCTCCGTTTTGTGCATCCTTTCCTTTACTGAAAAAAGGAGACTATTTGGGTTTGTGGGCATCAAATAACTGCACACAGCAAATCCAACTGCCTTAAACAAATGTTCATCTTAGGAGGACTATTCTGTGCCTAGGAGAGCTTTGCTTCTTTCATGTGGAGACATGATATGTAGGATTTCTGGTGCAAGATCCAATGTTGTGACACCACCAAAAAAAAAACCCCAAAACCTTCTATAAACACTAGGAAAGCTGCTTAGTTTAAAAACCCTAGCTTTTCTTATATTTACAGTAATCAATGAGCAAATGATAAAAAGGAATATGAAAGCAGAATCAACTGCATTAGCTACTACTTCAGAATAGCATGAGCCAATAGCATTAACTGCAAGTTGAGAATAGAAGGGCTGCTAGAGTATTCATAAAAACACTGAACAGCTTTTGTACAAGTTGAGCATATGGTAGATTTCTGCACCTTCTACAAATAAAAACACACATTTTCTACCTTATAAGGAGCAAATGCAACAAAAACCTCAAAGAATTCCTCTAGTCTCTGTCTACTTTGTGAAATGTTCTGGTGTTGTTTAGTTTAGTCCTGATGATTTACGGAGTTCAGAATTCAGAAGGAAACAACCCTCTCCATTCTTGCTAAGTCAAGAACAAAATTTATGGCTCTCCATATGTTGTTGGACTATTACAATAATTCCACCCAATATACTAAAGATTAAAGTGCCCTCCATCTCAATCTGTTTCTGCTAACAATTCACAGCTCTTCCAAGACTATTCTGGTAATATCTCTGATATCATCCATTTTATTCATTCTCGTCCCTTATTCTACTTCCTTCAACCTTACAAGCATAGTCATTTCTTCTAGCGCATACCGAAATTACATGAGTTTCTGTTTGCTGATGATTGCCTCATGATCAGCCTCTATTTCATCAGTCAATCAGCCTTTATTTCATCCAGGATTGATTGGCCCAGGCCATATCTGATTTAAAAATCCAGATGACTGCTTGA
Organism: Python bivittatus; assembly: GCF_059951505.1. Lineage (NCBI taxonomy): Eukaryota > Metazoa > Chordata > Lepidosauria > Squamata > Pythonidae > Python > Python bivittatus. The sequence goes on from NW_028277086.1 coordinate 28,530,651, forward strand.
TGGAAAAAAAGAAATACAGAAAATTCTAACTTTTTGCTACCATGTAGTCTGGTCATCTGGATTTTTGCAGTCCAGATAAGGTGTCACTATTCCTGGATAAAGTTATTGCTAGTAACTTCATCCAGATCTATAACCAAATGTATGCCTTCTCTCCCTCGAGCTACACATTACCACTAGAAAAAACATATGCTGTGTTATCATTGAACTATCTTTATCCTTCATGATCTTTTCTAAGTTTGTTATTGCCTTTCTCCCTAGAATTACTCTTTTCTCTACTTCTACAACACACTGTCTGAAAAGGATGAAGCTGGCAAGGTGGAAACCAATAATTCTCAGGCCAGAAAGAGCAGCTTCAAATGCCTCCCATGGCTTTGAAGAAAGTTGGGAAATATTCTTTCACTCAGAAAGGTGTGAAGAAAAAAGTTAGTATTTAAACTCTGGAATTCAGACATATACAAGACTTGACTGCTATGCTACTATGCAGTAGGCAGATCTTCTATATATAGGACTTCTTTTTCATCTGCAATAAAGCTACTTATTGTAGTCAAACTGAATCTGAGAAACTTCTACTATTAGCTAGTTACAAAATGTAGGATTAAATTTCTAGAGAATATATATTTATCCAACTTTATCTCTTCTTGAACCAAAAACACAAAACTATCTACCAACTTCATTTCTTTGCCATTAACTCTAGTACATTAAGCATGTTGGTTGATATTAAGCATGCTGATTAATATTTCACTTTTATCATGTGCTCTTAAGTTTTCTTTACATTCAGTTAACAAAGTGGCATCATCTGCATTTCTCAAAATATTAGTGTAAACAAGATTTACACAAATATTATGGAAAGATTTTCGATATTACCCCTTGCTAGTAAAGCAGGAATGTGTCCATATGTTGCCTCTAACCCTAGGAATTGATTTCCAATGCTTTTAGTTCCATGAATTCAAGATAATAGGAAGTGTTAGTTAAAGCAACACAACTGTCTTCCTTAAAGTTTCATTTAAAACTGAAGGTGAACCTAGAGCAGGAGTGGTCTTCCACATATTGCTGAACTACACCTCTCAGCATCTCTCACCATTGGCCATGATGCCTAGGCTGTTAGGAATTGTGATTGACCAATATTTGAGGACCACGGATTCTCTACCACTGGCCTAAAGAATAAAAATTGTCAGTTAAAAAAAGTCAGTATCTAATATTCACTTCCCTAGTCATGCTGAACACAACAGAATTTACTTTTGAGTAGACTGTTCTGTAAGCACAGAGGGTCTCACACATGCACATAAAGCCATTAGTTGCATAGTGACACTTCCTCTAAAATTAATTATTTCATTAAATGATGAGCCACATAATCAGGACAACAATAAAACCAACAATTTAACAATACACAATCATATGAAGGATTTATTTTAAGATACCTTCTGTAATTAATTCTGGGTACTTTGTGTTGTGCGACTGTTTAAAATGCAAAATAGTAAACAAATGTGTGTTAGAGAAAATTCAAGGTTTTAGTGAAAAGGAAACAATTGAGCAGTCTTGCATAAAACAGTTGTTTCTCTCCCTGCTCCCCCCACTTCCTGGTGATACTTCTTACCATGCAGAATATCATTGGGGAAGAAAAATACCCAACATTATTTTTAGCCATGCATTTTGCAAATAAAGTACAGCCAGTAGTAACTGCAAATTAGTTTCAGTTAAGTTAGATATAATGGCTCCCTTTCAGTTTGTTGCCTAAGTTGCAGTGAATTGCACAGACTTATGTTTATTCAAAGAAAGAGCTTCCATTGAATTGGAAGGCTGGGATATTCTAATAGCCATCCAAACTTTTAATAGATCATGTGTTAAACAGTGAAGGGTGATTTTACACAGGACAGTATTGTAGATCTGGTAATCATTTGCACACCTGGGTGCCAAGGGAAAATGTTAAATGAAAAGTGATCCCATATGTGATCTTGTGAATTCGTACTTGAATTGTCTTCTGTTGATGACAGCAAGATTATATGATGGTGCAGTATATGGCAGAAAGTCAATCAGGTTTTATATTAGCTAACATCTCAAGCAGAGAGACAGTTTGGTCTAATGGCTAAAGTGTTGGACTAGAACTGGAGTGCCTGAGTTCTAAAGCTGCCTTAGGCCCAGAAGTCAGCAGACTCTCCTTCAGCTCTAGGAAGAAGGCAACGGCCCGCCACTTCTAAAAGTGTTGCCAAGAAAACTGCAGAGATTTACAGAGCCAGACACGAGGAGTCAAGACTGACTTGAAGGCAATCCCCACCCCACCCTGAAAAAATCTCAAGCACATTTCAAATTCACAACTTTCAACTGCATAATATGTAGAGTGCAGAGATTAAAACCTGTTCTGACGTTGTAGACAGAACTAAACTTGATTGAAGAAAAAAAAAAAGAACACTAAGAAAAGATGGGTTACATTTCTGCATATCTGGCATTTTTCTAGAGGATATCAACTAGGTTAATCATATTGTTTCCTGGTCCTGCCTTTTAAAGAGAGGTACCACCAAGATTCTTACTTTTGATAGACTGCAGTTTATAAAGTATACAATAGTTATAAAGCTTCTAATGGAGAGTTTTATTTTTGTTTTCATTGTAAGGCATAATACGGTGGGTGCATTTACATGATACACTAAGCCTGGTTTACCATAAACCACTGATCAGAGTCTTACATGAGTGTTACACCAGATGACCCAACAAAGTTTGGCCAGTCACCATTTCTGTTGGCCAATATTGAACCAACTGTTATGATGACTGACAGATCCTTCTTGGTTTTGTCTGAAGGCTGAACAACTAAAACACAAAAATTCCTCCGTAATGACCAGATTGGACTGGAGCCATTACATGAACAGGGAAAGACTGGACCTCCCTGGATCACCCCATCAGATAGATTTATGTTTACTTTTTCAATGCTTGCAGAATTTGTGTGTAAAAATAGAATTGGGAACACTGGAGATGTTGCAGCTGGAACAGCAGCCCCATTTTGCAAGTACTCTTGTTTTCTGTGTCTGGGGGACAAAAGGGAGAGTTAAACATAAATTAATCCCTGTCTGGGTTCAACTCACACGTGGCACCATGGATCAGAGAAGTCAACTAAAAACAAGCTGTGAGTACAAATTGAGGTTAAGGGACCTCATGTTACAGACTGCCACATCTAGTGAGCCCCACAAGCCATGGCTTAATATATCACACGAACTAAATCAATGATTTAATTTATTCTTCATGCTAAGCCATGAACTACAATAGCTGATAAACCACAATAGCTAGTTTGGGTTCACAAAAACAGAGTAGTGAGTGAGATCTATGAACCCAATCACTATGCATTAACTTCAAAATGATTCACCAATGGCATGTTTGCTCTTTTGCCTGAATGATTTAATCAATGCTGTAGCCTCCCTAAAGATATGATCAAGTCGCTGAAGGAGTCTGGTAGCGCCTTTTTCCAACTAACACGTTTTATTAAAAGTTATAGTTTTTGCAAACTTTGTACACAATAATTAATGGACACAAAGTTGACATCATGGCTCAACACGAGGATAATTCCCAGGACACTCTATAGCGGACCTCAAAGTGACTGTTTTAGAAAAATGGGGCTCCACCATTGAGCAAGAGGTTGCTGAACTCACATCACATCTAAGAAGGTGTCAACAAACACAAAGGGCTTGTGTATAAAGTATACACAAAAGTATATACTTGTTAATTGATATCTCTCGCATAACCTGCGCCTGCATCTACCCTCCTTTCCTCTTCCACCCCAGTTTAAATCCTACATCAGTCTAGTCACTGTGCTGCATCCTACGAAGGGGACTGCAGCTCACAAAAGCTTGTGCCTTTTAATAAAAGGTGGTCGTCTGAAAAGGCGCTATCAGACTCCTTCCGATTTTCTGCCTCGGTACAGTAACACCGCTTTCCTTCTGCAACGCAATCGCTGCTGGCTTAGAGACGCAGTGATGCTTGCACTGAATCATCAAAGTGCATCAAGACCATCCGACTTGATTTAAATCACCCGGTCAGGATGATCGCAGCAGCCCTTCAGGCTTCCGACGCCTCACGCCCCACTGACCCAGTTAAAGGCTGCACCGGCCGCCTTCTGCCCAGTTTAAACCTTGGCCGTCCTGCCCGCGCAGTGATCTTCCACTTGCCAGGCGACGCGAGCTCGAGCCCCCTGACACCCGCCGGTACAGAAAGAATAAGGCTCCTCTCGGAGAGAGGCTGCCTGACAATATTGCTCCGAGGAAAGTTCACGAGAGTGCAGCGCGTTCCTCCTCCGGGGCCGGAGAGGCGCGTATGAGAAGCGCGAGTCTCCAGCCGGACGGGAAGGAGGAGGAAGTGTCTGGCTTGGCCGCGCGCCCGGAGACCACGCCAGCCGCGACCGCTTTCGCCCTGGACGAAGGCCGCCAGCTCGCCACCCTCGCCGTTTGACCGACGCCGCCGCTGCCAGCAGTGCCGGCGGTGGCGAGTCCTGCGAGGTGGCGCTCATGCGCATTGCCGGCGATGCTCGCGCGCTGTCCTCTCCTGCTCCGCTGGCGCTCCTCCTCTCGCGGCTGGCGCAGCGGCGGCTATTACTAGAGTCGTGCATTTTTTTCTCTCCCGCCCTCCCGTATCAAAAATTCCTGAGTCGGAGAAACTGCCTGTTCTGGGGCTGCTCCCCTCGAGCCTTCACCTCGAGCCTTGGGGCGAAAGAGGGGCGGCCGGCCCATGGCCCCGCGCTGCTCCTTCCCTGGCCGCGTCTCCCTCCCTGCCTTCTCGGCTTAATTTGCCAAACGAGATTGCGGAGGGCTCCAGGCTCCCCAGGCTGGCTCCGGCCGGACTCGGCGCTCCTCGCCGCAGGAGTCGCAGCCGTAGCGCCGTAGTGCCGGCTTCCGCCTCTGGAGGCGCGGTGGCTCAGGCTGGAGAGGCGGTGAGAGCATCTTCGGCCGCGGACGGTCCGGGGATTCCGGCGGAGGAACCTGGATTTCTGGTAGGTCGTGAATGGTTGGCATTTTAATACGGACCCCGAGAAATGCCAGGGCGTGCCCCTTCTGCTTGGGGCACCTTCGTGCTCCTGAATCCAAGGATCAATCAGGCGGCGTAGAGGGAGGGAGCGTGGGCTGGCCCTAGTAGTGAGGACGGGGTACTCTGTAGATGCTCAGGAGCATTTCTCGGAAGCTACAAAAGCCGCAGATTCGGCAACCGTGACTTTGACCAGAAAACGAACTCCCTGTTCAGAAACAGTCTTCGCAGTTGGGAGGAGGGGAGCGCAAGAGGCAGAGGATGGCGACCTTCGGTTCTGGGTTCCTAAATGGAGAGCGAACAAGTGGCCGCCAGCTGGTGCGGATCTTCCCCGAGCTGTCCTACAGTCTCAGGAGGCTTAGCCGAAGAGTCAGTGTAGCACGTATCTGAAGCGGGTGGGAGAGAGCGCGCAAATAGCCTGGCCGGTGAAGGTGCTTTATTTCTGCATCTCATGGATGAGGCGCCGTTGATATGCGACGGCAGCGTTTTGGTATCTGTTGTGGGGCTTGCAGGAGGCTAAGACTGGAAGGGGTTGTGCAGTTTTGGGGGAGAGAAATGGCTGCCACTTACTCCCACGTGCATAGAGGGATTTTAGCCTTCTCCCAGAAGAAAGTTCAGTGGGAATCAATAAATGCATCTTGAATTGGTGGGTTTCTTGGGGTTTAAGATTGTGGTATCAGTTAATTGATTGCAGCTTGTCTTTGGGGTGGGTGAAATGTAGTGGAATGATGTTCCTGTTCAGTTTATGAAGCTTGCTGGGTGGTCTAGGGAAAATCCTAGAATAAATGTGTGCAAATGAATGGGGAATGACAAAATTGTTTCTGAGAGGCACTTTAGAAGGCTGAATGATGCCACTTTGCAGAGAGAGAGGGGTTGAAGAAGGCCCAAGAGGAAAGAAAAGCTGAGAGGAGATGCAACTTGGCATAATATCTAAATAAATTAGTGGAAGGTTGCCAGGTACAAACTCAATAACAGTTTATGTTTAGGTGCCTTTAAATTCTGAAATTAAGGATTTGTGCAGCCATAGATTTGAAAGCTAATGTATTTCCTTGGAAAGAAATCCCCTAGCTGCCTATAAAGTGCAAGCACAGGTTCTGAGAGCTGGTTGTTTGATTGCAGCTATTTGTGGTTGTAATCTCACATAATCCCCATGATGTCAGTGTAAGTATTTCTAAATTAATGGTTTGCAAATAGTAGCCCAAAGAACTGAGGTCTGATGTGACATTATTTGGGAGACTGTGATGGGGAGGGGAGACTGCTGCAGTAGGAAAAAAACCTCTATAGCAATTATAGCAGATGATGGAGAAAGGGGAGTATATGGCAAGTGTGAACGTACATGCAGTATGAGTAATTTACTCTAGCACAGAAAGAGCTGCAGGATTACTCAATTCCAGGTTATTGGATCACAGGTTGTTCAGCATCTAATGGATTGTTGCCAAGTCTGTATAAAGAATTGCAAATGAGATTTTTTTTTCTATTCTAGTGGCAGTATATTTCAGTTAAATTTATTTCTAACTTAGCATTCTATTGAGATTCTATTCCATATATGACTTCTAGGGAAAAAATGGTTGGCTCTGCTCTCTCTGCTGAGAGCAGAGCCAACAACTGTGGTGGAATGAAGACCCCATGAGTGGACCAGCTCTTTGGGATTCCTCTCTGGACAAGGAGACAACTTGGGATTGCCCACAAGTGCTCTAGACAGCTGCTTCTCTCAAGGAGACCACAAGACAGCAGTCTCTGGCAGGTTTAGAGCTCTGGCAGACAAGGAAATGCCATTTTTGCCCAAACTGCCATTGGCATCTTTATGGACGCATGGTTTGCATGCTTCCTTTTCTAATCACTTTTGGAAATTGCTTGTTAACTGCTTTTCAGATATTAGGAACCTTTGGAACAACAGGTTTTACAACACTAGGTAAGTTTCCTTCAATGCTTAGTGAAAGAAGTTTAAGGATTTTAAAAAAATCTTTTTTTTTTTTTGGAATAAACACCAAAAGAGTGATTAGAACACTGATTTTAGAAAGTTACAAACAGACTACGGGTCCAAATGGATTTGAAATAAGATTTTGAAATTCATTATAAGAATCCTTCCTGTGGGAAATTGGTGTTGTCTGAATTCTTAAAAACATGATAGGATGAGACTTGGTTGGACACTAGAGAGAAAAAGAACGAATTAAAGATTACAATTAAAGGAGAACATTTAAATTTGACTTACTAATCCAGAATGAAGCAAATTACTTTAACACTGGACATATTGAGGGATATTTGTGAACAGCGGACCCAGAAGTTAATTTTAAGAATGTCTACCATCATAGATAGGCTGTGTTTTAAAAATGTTATGGAACAAGTTTTACCAGACAACATTGAGACTGGCCTGAAAGTGTATTTAAAATGACAGGCTACGAGAATGATAGGGAAAAATATGCTACACAGGATATACAAATGAAACCATTTAATGTCTTAATAATTAAAAGGCATATACAAGTAACAAACCAAAAGAGTGACCTGGATAACTTTCCTGTATTGGACTTACAAAAGAGACTTGTTAAAATTTTGAAGAATTTTGTGAAAAGGGACAAAGAAAAAATGAAAAGAAATCTAGTTCTAGGACATTATTTGAAAGGATTAAAGATCAAGATTGTTAAAAATAAAGAAGGAATATGAAGTTGGTTTATTTGATCAAGATTAAAATAGGTATGTTATCTCTGGTAACCTTTGATGGACTTTTGCTGACCAGAACTGAATGAGGTTTTAAGGATTTATTAAGAGATGAGATATGAGAAGAAGAGATCATTTGTTGTATTTTAAGAGAAGGTGATAAATTACTAAGTTGTTTGTACTTGTTGTGATGAAGGGGGAAGTCATTTCTTTATATATGTATTTTCTTTTTCTTGACTATGTTCTTATTTTCTCTTTTCTCTTTCTCTTTTTTTAAAATTTCTGCACTTTCTATTTTTTTTATTCTTTTCTTAGTTTTTATCTTTTTATTTGTAACTAGACAATCCACAACCTGTTGGGTCATCCTTCTTTCCACATATAATATAGGCTGGTGCCATTTCCCCTCCCCTCACGAACCTCAGCAGAGCCACAGTATAGCCTCCTCCTCCTCCTCTTCTGCTGACCTGCGGAACTGCCTGCCAATTTGCTGGAGGAATGGGGAACAAAGGGAGCTGTGGACCAAAAGGAAAACTGCACCCCCACTCCCCATCCCAACATGTCCCCAAGGGCCCCCTTCCTCCAGGGAGGAATAGGACTCACCCGTTGACCACTGGTGCCCCCCACCCAGCCCTACCTCACCAGCAGGCATCTGAGTTGCTCCCTCATCCTTCCCTGGCCACCCACCATTAAGATATTTCCATTTTTGGCCTTGCTTCCAAATTGCCACTTGCCTGTTGGGCCTTGCCACCAGCCGATTGCCACCAGAGGGAGGTGGGAAAGACGGTGGGGATATGCCCCTCCCATCTTCCCTTGTGCCATGCAACCTACAGGTTTCTAGGAAGTGTAGTTGTAAATCACAACCACATGACCGCAGCTAATTGCAGCGATGCTGCAGCAGCCACAACTTTGCAAATAGAACTGGTGTGAAGATCCTTGAAATTTCAATTCCACAGGAATTGGATGGATTCTTTAAGTTAGCTCATTTGAGGTACCTTGCTTCATAAATTGTTGCCCTATGATGCACCATTTTGGCCAATTGAAGGTTACAAACGGGAGAGTCTTAGTAGTATATTGATGTTTAATAAAATTACTGTTAAAAAAAGAGATTCTATTTTATATATTACCTTTACTTATCTTCAGATTTATGTGGACATTTTTCTGAAAACTGTCAGTGCACTTTAGGGTCATTGTGACTAGCACAGATGCTATGTCTGTGCAGATTTATTTAATTTTGGAATGTGGGGCTTCATACATACCAGTGGACTATGGAAGAATCCCGATAAACCTTTTCTTCTCCACCATTATCACTGGCAGGAGCAAGATGATTTTGGACAATATTAAATGTATAATTGTAATTTGTGGGATAAATTGATATTACTGATTGAATGATAGAAGAGGTGAACTCTGTCATTCTTGATGTCACAACACAGAAAGTAAAAAAGCAATTATAAGAAGAGTAGAACAGTCTCAGTTGCTGTTAGTACCTGGCAGACTTTATCTGAACAGGAAAGTTAAGCAGGGTCAAGCCTTATTAGTAGCAGGATGGGAGACTTCCAAGGAAGAATGGAACACTAGCTGAGCCTGGGAAATTTAAAGAAAAAAAAATCCTTGAAAAAGGCAGTGACTAACCACTCTCATATGGTAGCTAATTAGTTTTAAGAAAACTAATTGCATGAATCTGATCATGAAGTCATCAGGAGTTCAGTTAACTTAAAGGTAGCTTTACTTTAGTATAAAACAGTGTTTCTCAATCTCTGCAACTTTAAGACGTGTGGACTACAACTCCCAGAATTCTCCAGCCAACTGGTATAAAGCATAAGAGTGAATCTGTGGATCTAGAGAATAAGATGATGTTGAGAGCCACACATAATTAGATAAAGGCCTAAGGATCCTGTTATAAAGTATACTGTGGACAGCTGCGAAGAGTTACTGGCAACAGATTAATTAGTAAACCACAACATCTGTTGTCTGGTTCTTTTCAGAAGCAACTGTAGGTCAAGTTAATATGGTTCTTTCTGGCTGCTGTTTGAAAATCTGCTTTATGTTGGTAATAGGATTGTTTCTTCTAAAGCAGGAGAGAGAATAAACTGTGCACGTAGATATTAATCATGTTATATAATATTTTTTCTTAACTATGGTTGCAACTTAACCTTACATAGGTTTACTCAGAAATAATTTTCTGTGTTTAATAATCCATCTGAGTTTTAAATCGTTAATTGCAAACTAGTATATGACATAACTTGAAATTGATAGCAGAAATGATGTCATGAAAATCTTAGTTTATTTTATACTTGCAACAGCCTGTGATATAGGTTAGCCTGATAAACTTTGCTATTGAGTGTAGAGTTGAAATTAGGAGTCCTGGGCTCTAGAACAACACTGCAGTGAGCAAACTGTACGCTACATCTATGTATAACTCTTGAGCATGCTAAACTAGGGTAAACTTTGGATCTTAGGGCTTAGATTTTCCCATGCACACTGGGAATTTTAAGATTTGTAGTTCCTGTACAACTAGAAGGCATCAGATTAAAACTTTAAACGATGGTTAGTACATGATCTGTAATTAAATGTTGTACATACTTGCTTTGGATTGATTAGAAGATATTTTCAAGATAATTCTCTTCTACATGGAGTACACGCCCTCCCAAATGCTGCCTCTGAAATGCCGCTCCCAGGCTGAAATCTTTACTTTTGTTTGCTCCCAGGCAGTACAAAATCTTTACTTCTCCCGTACATAAACAGGAGCTTTTTCTGCATAGATGCGGAGGTGTGTATTTATGAGGATCTCTCCATGGAACATACTCCCACTGTTGTTTGAAGAGAAAACCTCTAAGCTAGTCATGCAACAGAAAAGCTTTTCAGCTACATAGAACTAATGATCTACTTATCTGTGTACACAGCCAGTGATTCATAAGTGTCTGAACTGTAATGCTGGGAATATGAAAGCTCTTTAACCTTTTCTTCAGATCTGTCACTCAGTGATCTGGGAATAAGTAAAGCAATCTATCACCATTTGTGCTGAATACTCGAGCTGATTAAATTTCTAAAACTAGTAGGCATTTGCATTAACAATCGGCAACTGAACAACAAACAAGGTCTGCCAGGGCAGTTACAAAATGTACTTTTGAAGTGTAATGCCAAATATCTCTTTATAAGCTTGGTAAATTCACTAATTATCTTCATTTTAACAGTTCAGGGTGTTATAAAAATAGAATGCTACTGTTAGTATAGAAAAAAGCTTGTTCACGTGTCTAAATCATTTTGTAAAGTATCAGGATTCTGCCAAGTAGGATTAGAATTAGGATTCAGAGTTAATTAAAATATTGAGTAATTATTGCTGTGTCTTTAAGCCGGAATATACCTTGGTTAATGTATTTACAAACTGCTGGAAGGATAAAATCAGATCTCAAGAATGAAGGAGGGATATTAAGAAAAAAGACAAAAATAGTCACAACACAACAATGGGAATAATTATGGAGACTAAATCTATAAAACTTACACCATGCTATAGCTTAAAAGAAAATTGGTACAAAATGTTCTACAGATGGTATACAACTCAGTAATATCTAAGTAAGCAAATTATACAGTAATAAATGTTGGAAATGCCATAAAACTGAAGGAACATTTTACCATATTTGTTAAAAAAAACCCAAAAGTGCTGAAAAGATATATGTAGTACAATGCAGAAAATTTTGGAATTTAAATATGAAATCAAACCACAATTTTTCCTACTAGGTATAATTCCAGAAAAAATCAACAGGAAACATCGCAATGTAATAAGATATATGCTCCCAGCAGCGGGAATAAATTTTGCCCAATTCTGGAAGAAAGATACAATTCTAACAATATATGATTGGGAACTTAGACTTGGAGAATGGCAAAATTAACAGAATATATTCAGCACAGAACTTTAACCAAATTTAAGCAGGAATGGTTCCTGTATGTGGCATGGTAACATGGAAAATGTAAACATTTACAATCTGGCTTCTAAGAGGGCCCAAGTGTTTATAATAATTGTAAATTAGCAGAAGCACAAAAAGGGGGAAGTTAGAAACTGAATAGTCTTTTTTCCCTTTTTCCCTTTTTAAAATTTTCCTGTATTTTAACTGTTGTCAGATTTGCTTTGTTCAGTCCCTTTTTTCCTTTTTGACCTGGATTCTTCAACTATAGAAAAGAGTAAGGAGGAAAAGCCTTTTCTGAATTCCTGTGGGGCATGCAATAGGGTCTTTAGGCTATATAACAGTAAACTCATACTGTACATGTCAGAGTGTTGATACCAGAAGAATTCTGTTTAAAATGAATTTAGGACGATGGTTGAAGATCAGTAGCTGTATCAGCAGCAGGATATCAAATAGCTTTGTATAAATCCAGAGAGATTTTCCTGAGAGTTCTTTTCATTTGGCAATATATTTATCAGGACTCTGCAAAGTCTTTGAGAGAGAGCCAGAAGCAGCTTCCAAAGCAGGCACCCAAACTGTGCAAAAGATGCAGCTGCATTAGCCACTGGAAGAGAGGAAGTTCATATGTGCTCCCATGTGCTGTGCAGCGTTTATGTCAAAGGCTTTGTACGGCGCTATTTACAAGGTTTGGTTATTTGCTTGCAAAACAAGACTTGCACAAGCATATATGTTATGTTTGAGGATCAGCAAGGTTATTGTGTATTATTATTGCAAGTATTTATCATTATTTGTACACAAGACATCTACAATATTTCAGATATACAGAAAAAGCAACATGTACATATGGAAGATTGTTATAGTCAACAGTGGGGATCATTTAGGATAAATTAAAAATGATAGTTGCAAAGCCCATTCCTTTTTCCCGTTCCCTTCTTGTACTGGCACTAGTGGTGGCTAAGTGTTCTGTTAGCAGTGATACTGTTAGGCGTAATCAGATTTTCTGCTTAACTTGAACTTGATTTTAACTGGATAACTGAACATATTTATTTGTTCCAAAGTTTCACAGAATAAATTAAGCAGCTCCTTCCTTACATGTGTTGCACATATTAATTTTTGCATAAATTGACAAGTTTGCTGCTGAGATAGTAATGCTGTTACAAATCTGTGTTGTGACTGCTGTTGGATTTACAGTCACCGCATCACGTAACGATTAATGTAGAGCTGGAAAAGGTGCAAAAAATGGCAACCAAACTCATTACAGAACCAGAACAATCCTGACAACAGGAAGAGAAATGTTCCTAAAGCCAGTGATCCTTCCAAAGGATCAGAGGGACATAGATGGCTTTCTAGTAATGTGGAATCTTTATTCCTTTCTGGTGATGGGAGGTATTGCGGAGAGGATGGAATGGCAGCATTTTAGAGAAGCCTTATATTCCTGTTCCCAAACTTTATTTTAAGGTGTTTTTTTTTAACCTGAAAATTGTGTTGCTGGAATTTGGCTGTGGAATGCCACCAAGCTTAGATTGTGTGATACTGGGGTCCTTTAGTGCTGTGGGTGTGGGGCTGAGATCCATATGTTAACAAGTTGACCATCTCCTTCTTACAAAGCAAGACAACAGTATTTGGGACTTTGTAGCTGAGAAAAAAGACAGCTAAGGGGCAGCGTGGTAGAAGTATACAGTAATTGTGATTGGCATGAAATGTAGGTGGAGATAAGTTTGTGTGTTCTCTTATAGTGTTGGAAATCAAAACCATCCACTGAACCCAAGGAACTTTAGAAACAATAAAAGGGAATTCTTTAAGCAACATATAGCTACAGAACGGAATTAAATGTAGTTACAGTTTTAAAAGGAGAGCATAGAAATCCATGGAGGAGAGCTCCATGATGCTATATACCATCTCCTGAGTGACAGCAGCCCACCTAGGATACCATCCTCTGAAGAGCAACAGTGGAAAAGGACTGCTACTCTCCAAGCTTGTAAATTCCCTTGAATGCTGTTCCTTGACCACTGTGTGACAGAATTCTGAATGAGATGGGCCTGTAGCACATCAGCCGAGTTCCTAGTATGTCCTTAACATTTCATATGCGTGTCAAACTTCTGTTGTAGCAACTGGAACTGGAACCAGTTAATCCAGAAAGCAAGTCTCTCAAAGTTTGGATTGGTAATATTTATTAAAATGAAGGTGAAGAATTCCAGTGAACATTCTACTTATTTAAATGATAATCCTAAATATGGGCAAAGCAAGGCGAAGAGATTCTGGTTCACTTTGTCACATGTTTTGGGTATAAAGGGGAAGAAGCTTGTGTCTTGTCAAAGAAGGAAAGGCTGCACCTGTTTATTGCTTTGGGAATGACTACTAGGCTTCTTATCAGTGTGAGAACCAGCTTCCACAATATGCAACTTTTTGTGGCGGCTGTTGTTGTTGCAGCCACATGTTTAACATATTCAGTGTGAGTTGAGTATGTACCTGTACGTAGGACTCATATTTTGCTTTTTATTTCTGTGTAGAAAATATTTTGAGGTTCAAATATTAATGAGCAAAATCTTTTATGAGCAAAAGATATTCATAAAAGTTGGTTTAAAAAAATCAGTGAGCTTTTCTTGTGTTCTAGTACCATAGCAACTCTATTCCAAATTTGGTTGTCAAATTAAACTCTTAAGAGACCAATTTGTCTTTTGATCAATCTGTCCATTAATCAGGGAAGCCTGTTATGAGACCATGGTACAAATATGTACAGATCAGTTAATTCCAATTGTATGCTCATTAGCTAATGTGAAAATGGAAAAAGCAATTCAGTTTTCAGAATAACATCTTTTAAATTATATATGGTCTTATTATTTTTATTCTTCAAGAAGAATACAAATTGCCTTCGATATTTTGCCTCAAAAGATAAGAGCTTGGATTCTTTCTTCTTTTTTTTTTATGACACTGGTTAATGAATAAGAATTTTTAGTGCTGTGATTCCATTGCTGATAGTTTGAAACTATATATAAAATGGCAGTTATGTAGAGTGCCCCTTCAGCTTTTCAGTGTTTTCTTCTATGTAGATAAGCTTTCAGATCTTTGTAGTGTTAGGCAATGATAGTGCAAAACATGATTTTACCTCCTAGAATAAAAATCCAAATATGATTTTAAAATCCAGTTGTTATGTGTGACAATATAAATACAGATGTTTGCTACTGTTAGTAAATATGTTTTGTTACAATCGGTTTAGCACAAGTACTTGCTATCATTCGTTGCAAGGATAAAATGCTGATGATGGTTCTCATAATGGTAATGGAAATTTGTCACTGTGCAGTCTAGCAGGACTTAAAGCTGTGACTTATAGCTATGCTCTTGTTGATCACTTTAGCAATGGAAATGGCAGATATGGGGAGGGATGGGTTCCAGTTGGGACCAAATAGTTAAAGACATCCACTGTTATACTAGGATCCAAGTCTACACTAGATACCCTGTGGTTGCTCTAGTGTGTAAGAAATATAGGTATCTGACCCTGACAGAATCTTGTTGGGAAATGACATGAAGACCCAAGCTACTGGCTGAATTAGTTAGGACATCATGCTAAGTTGGTAGTACAGAAGGGGGGATTTGCAATTCATCGTAGAAGCGAAAAGCAGCAGGAAGACCTTCAGGCAGAGGAAGAGGGTAATATAAAACCTGTTTCCAGTTGAAAATGATTAGCTGGGATGAGGTTTAGAGAGATTTTGATGAGGGAAGAGCTATTGAAATCTCATTAAGAGTCTATTGCGCTTCAGAATTCTATCCATTACCTCTGAGAACTTTAGAAGCTATCTTCTCACCCCAGTTGGAAAACAACACTTTATTTCCTTATATAAATAATGTGCTTTTAAACATCTTTCAAGCTTCTCTCTCATGGCGAGGGAGTCCAAACCTATGTCACTATTGTGGTATAACTGTCTCCATCAGATCATGTGCATCCGTGTATAATTATATATATTATAAGCAATGTCAAAATAGCAGGCTCTGAGATAGCAGTCTGCACCTAAACATCTATCTTTCATTTCACTTGCAATGAAAGTATTTCACAATGGCATATGCTGCTAAGTGATTATATAAATGGATAGAACTACATCTGTGTGGTTTTGAAAGGGCCACATATTTTCCCACAATCAATATGTAGCACAGAATGATGACAAAGTACAAAAGAACGTTGCACAGTGTTCACCAATGTGTGCCACAGAAAAGCAAGTGCATTGTCAAAATATAGCAGCATAACAAGGTCTCTGAAACAAAATGCTCTACAGGTAGCCATCACCATAATCTAAAAAGCAGTTATGTGGTTTTTTTGATGCTGCACAAATCACTATCCAAGTATCCATTATGCAAGAGTTAATTTTAGTGACCTGTAGTATCATGTGGAGAAGATGGATCAACAATAACCTCTTTCAGATGTTGATGCACACATTTTGGGGCAAAAAGTGGTAATAGTTAGGCTAAGAATTGTATATGAAATCCATAAATTTCACCAGTATTGCTGAAGTGAGATTAGAGCTAAGTCTCTCTCTTAAAAAAACAAAAACAAAAAAACTACTACAAATAAAATCTGTACAGGCTTCTAAAATGATTTGGGTGAAGTGCTATGGGCCTTGTGTGAACATAGCACATTTCTGTTATTCATTAAAGTAAGCTGACTTTGCCAAGTTCCCTGCTGCTTTAGGAGTTGCATTAACTTTATGAATGGATCACTTACTAAGTTTTGGGAGAAAGTAATGGACCATATAAATGTGACTGTGCGATAAAAGCTAACATTTTCAGAGGATAATACTCTTTTGAATTAGGAAATACCTAGGACATGGAATTTGACAACTGGACAGCATAAATGGATTCTCCGTGCCGTTACTATGGCTAAAAGACTGATATTGCAGCACTGTAAGGGTAAAAGTATGGCCTTCTTTACTCAATGGATTGAAGACCTGATTGCATTTGCACCTATGAGCGGATTGCCTATAGACATAGACTTGTATGGACGAGTATGATGAAGTACGGGACTCACTTATACAAAATACAGTAGGTTACGAAAAAGTGTGATAGTTATATAATTGTATTACATATATATATATCCTCACATATTTGCATTCAATAAATATATAGAATTATAACTGTTTGCTGTTGTAATGACATATTATGCTTTATATTTCTGTTGTATTTTTTCCACTTATTTTTAAGCACTTGTTATGTAATTGTGGTTTTTTTTTTTTAATAACATATGTATCTTTGTGTTTTATTCTTTTTTTTTTTGGTTATTATTGTAAAAAAAAGAAAAAATAAATATAAAAAAACTCCCCTTATGAGTGGATCAAGCATGGAAGTCTGAAAAAGTCTGGTGTTTTAATGAATAGCGGAGAGACGCTGTCACTGCCTGAGATCTGTAGCACTTCCCCGAAATCATTTTTGAAGTGTGCCCAGCCTTCGTACCCCTTCATGGATCACTGCCTTATCGTGGTGAAGGGGCTTGCGTAACTCAGTGAAGCCATGAGCTATACTGTGCAGGGCCACCCAAGACGGACAGGTCATGACAGAGAGTTCTGACAAAATGTGGTCCACTGGAGAAGGAAATGGCAACCCACTCCAGTATCCTTGCCAAGAAAACCCCATGGACAATGTTAAAAGGCTAAAAGATATGACACCGGAAGATGAGCCCCTCAGGTCGGAAAGTGTCCAATATGCTACTGGGAAAGAGCGGAGGGCATTTCCAAGTAGCTCCAGAAAGAGTGAAGCGGCTGGGCCAAAGCCGAAAGGACGTTCAGCTGTGGATGTATCTGGAAGCGAAAAGAAGGTCCGATGCTGTAAAGAACAATATTGTATAGGTACCTGAAATGTAAGATCTATGAACCAAGGCAAGCTGGATCAAACATGAGATGACAAGATTGAACGTCGACATCTTGGGAATCAGCGAATTGAAATGGATGGGAATGGGTGAATTTAATTCAGGTGACCATTATATCTACTACTGTGGGCAAGAAACCCTTAGAAGAAATGGAGTTGCACTCATAGTCAATAAGAGAGTGGGAAAGGCAGTAATGGGGTACAACCTCAAAAACGACAGAATGATCTCAGTGCGTATCCAAGGCAAACCATTCAACATCACAGTAATCCAAGTCTATGCCCCAACCGCTGATGCCGAAGAAGCTGAAGTTGACCGGTTCTATGAAGACCTACAACACCTTCTAGAACTAGCACCAAAAAAAGATGTCCTTTTCATCATAGGGGATTGGAATGCTAAAGTAAGAAGTCAAGGAGTAATCGGAATAACAGGCAAGTTTGGCCTTGGAGTACAAAATGAAGCAGGGCAAAGGCTAATAGAGTTCTGTCAAGAGAACAAGCTAGTCATAGCAAACACTCTTTTCCAACAACACAAGAGACGACTCTACACATGGACATCACCTGATGGTCAATACCGAAACCAGATTGATTACATACTTTGCAGCCAAAGATGGAGAAGCTCTATACAGACAGCAAAAACAAGACCAGGAGCTGACTGTGGCTCAGATCATGAGCTTCTTACTGCAAAATTTAGTTAAATTGAAGAATGTAGGGAAAACCACTAGACCACTCAGGTATGACTTAGATCATATTCCTTGTGAGTACACAGTGAAGGTGATGAACAGATTTAGAGGATTAGATTTGGTAGACAGAGAGCCTGAAGAACTATGGACGGAGGTCTGTAACATTGTACAGGAGGCAGCAACTAAAACCATCCCAAGGAAAAAGAAATGCAAGAAAGCAAAATGGCTGTCTGATGAGGCATTACAAATAGCTGTGGAAAGAAGGAATGTGAAAAGCAAGGGTGAAAGGGAAAGATATAAGCAACTGAATGCAGATTTCCAGAGAATAGCAAGGAGAGATAAGAAGGCCTTCTTAAATGAACAATGCAAAGAAATTGAGGAAAACAATAGAATGGGGAAGACTAGAGATCTCTTCAAGAAAATTGGAGATATCAAAGGAACGTTTAGTGCAAAGATGGGCATGATAAAGGACAAAAAAGGCAGGGACCTAACAGAAGCAGAAGAGATTAAGAAGAGGTGGCAAGAATACACAGAAGAACTATACAAGAAAGATCTTAATGTCCCTGATGTCCATGCTGGTGTGATCACTGACCTTGAGCCAGACATCCTAGAGAGTGAAGTCAAGTGGGCCTTAGGAAGCATTGCTAACAACAAAGCCAGTGGAGATGACAGTATTCCAGCTGAGTTATTTAAAATACTAAAAGATGATGCTGTTAAAGTGCTGCACTCAATATGCCAGCAAGTTTGGAAAACGCAACAGTGGCCACGGGATTGGAAAAGGTCAGTTTACGTTCCAATTCCAAAGAAGGGCAATGCCAAAGAATGCTCAAACTATCGCACAATTGCACTCATTTCACATGCTAGCAAGGTTATGCTCAAAATCCTACAAGCTAGGCTTCAGCAATACATGAACCGAGAACTACCGGATGTACAAGCTGGGTTTCAAAGAGGCAGAGGAACTAGAGATCAAATTGCCAACATTCGCTGGATCATGGAGAAAGCACGAGAGTTCCAGAAAAATATCTACTTCTGCTTCATTGACTATGCAAAAGCCTTCGATTGTGTGGATCACAACAAACTGTGGCAAATTCTTAAAGAGATGGGGGTACCAGACCACCTTACCTGTCTCCTGAGAAATCTGTATGCGGGCCAAGAAGCAACAGTTAGAACCAGTCACGGAATAACTGATTGGTTCAAAATAGGGAAAGGAATATGACAAGGCTGTATACTGTCACCCTGCTTATTTAACCTATATGCAGAGTACATCATGAGAAATGCCAGGCTGGAAGAATCACAAGCCGGAATTAAGATTGCAGGGAGAATCATCAACCACCTCAGATATGCAGACGATACCACCCTAATGGCAGAAAGTGAAGAAGAACTAAAGAGCCTCTTGATGACGGTGAAAGAGGAGAGTGCGAAAGCTGGCTTGAAACTCAACATTAAAAAAACTAAGATCCTGGCATCTGGACCCATCAATTCCTGGCAAATAGGAGGAGTAGAAATGGAAGCAGTAACAGACTTCATTTATTTGGGCTCCAAGATCACCGCAGACGGAGACTGCAGCCATGAAATTAAAAGACGCTTGCTCCTTGGGAGGAAAGCTATGGCAAACCTAGATAGCATATTAAAAAGCAGAGACGTCACCTTGCCAACAAAGATCCGCATAGTCAAAGCTATGGTTTTTCCAGTAGTAATGTATGGCTGTGAGAGCTGGACCATAAAGAAGGCGGAGCGCCGAAGAATGGATGCCTTTGAACTGTGGTGCTGGAGAAGACTCTTAAGAGTCCCCTGGACTGCTAGGAGGTCAAACCAGTGAATCTTAAAGGAAATCAACCCTGATTGTTCATTGGAAGGACTGATAATGAAGGTCAAGCTCAGATACTTTGGTCACCTAACACGAAGAGAGGAGTCTTTGGAAAAGATCCTGATGCTGGGAAAGATTGAAGGCAAAAGGAGAAGGGGACGGCAGAGGATGAGATGGTTAGATAGCATCACTGAAGCAATGAGCATGAAACTGAGCAAACTCAGGGAGGCAGTGAAGGACAGGAAGGCCTGGCGCAATATGGTTCATGGGGTCACGAAGAGTCGGACACGACTTAACGACTGAACAACAACAGCCTTTGTAGCTACTTCTAGATTTGGTACAAAACTAATTCCAAAACCAAAAGCAAGCCATCCAAACCCAAATCCAAGGAATTAACAAAATGCATACATTGATTTATTACGATCAATAGAAACATGTATATTAAATTATATCAAAATCAGATACAAAAACAGAGCAGGAAAAAGACATGAAAGTAACCAAAAAATAAAAATGGAGGAGACTAATTCACAAATGAATCCCTAAGAAAGGCTGATTTCTAATAATGAAATAAGTTGGAGGAAACAATACATTGTTTTATGCAGTTACTTTAACGTGTGCAAAGTAATCATTACAATAAGAAAATAAATTTGGTGCTGGAGAGTACTATTAGTAAAATTTACAGTTGCAGTAGTGTAGACCTTTCAAGAAAAAAATGCCCCTGGCCAAGCATTTCACACATGCAATGAATCAGGAACATTCTTCAGTTAATGTAATCTACTAGGGTTACTTTTACAATTTTTGTGATGCTTTGTCCTGTATATGCTTGCTATTATTTGAAATGTCAGCATCAAAGCCTGACATTTTATTTATTTAGCTGGCTCCAGCCTGGTGTTGGATTTTAGAATATGTTTTCAAGAGAAAAAAATGCTTTAAGAATTGATAATAATGATCACTAGGGCTACATTCTTCACTTCCCATTTTGTTTTATTTAGAAGCTGCTTGACAGTTGGAGAGCTTCTTCACATCAGCCTTACATTTTCCAGAGAATGCGTTAGCCACGGACGTCTGTGATTTAGTGAAATGAATATGTTCGGATTTTTTAACAAGCTATATATGTTATTTCTTTCTTGCTTGCTTTTGTCCCACATACTGCATATAACTAGTCATGAGGCATTCCTGCCTAGATGAATGTGTAGCTCAAGGGAATAGTAATTTTTGTGCCACACTTTAGAAAGCATGGCATTGCAGAGGTTGACAGAATAAATACAGATGTACATATTTGGAGATGTGGTGACATACTCTGGCGGTAGTAATGCTACATTTTGCAAATCAGATAAAGCTGCAGTGGTCCACTCAAACGGAAAGAGGCTAGTTGCATGAAAACACGAATGTCTCCTCTTTTGCAACTGGATTATCACTTTCTTTTAACTAATTCATCCCTTAACACTGTCACTAAACTAAACATAGGGTGTAGATTTTATTTATTGCATGCTCCCTATAATCACTGTCTTTGTTAACTGAGGCTATGCAGCTGTAACTATTTTATAAATACAAGACAGCAAAGCAGGAGGTGTGATTTGGAAAAAAAAGTGTTGTTATTCAGAGTTATGTAAGGAAGTTCCTCTATGAGAGGTGAACAACATTTTAGTGGTCATAGACCCAGTTGTGACATTTGAGGGTAAGTGTGGGCCACAGCAGATGGAGATTGGCTGCAAAATGAGTAGATTCACAGCACTTAAATGGCCAGAGTTTCTACCGCAAAGCTTTCAGGGTTTATTAATACTTCTTAAATGTACATCCTGCCTCAAAACAATAGAAACCACTCTACCTTTCTGGTCCTTAGGATTTAGAGGCTGGGAGAAGGGGTCTTTGGCTGCACGTAGCTCTGGGATCCAGGTTACCACTCCAACCTATATGATGATAGGGTTGGATTTATCCACATAGCCCCAATGAGCAGCAGCACTTGGCCAATCTCAGCCAGGCTCAGAAACTCACACCTGGCCAGTACTTGGACAGGATATTTTTGGAAATACCAGGGTTATAACCTAGACTGGAAAGTTGAGAAAATATATTGGGAAAAGGCAGTGGCAAACCTTGGTCATGTCATTGCCTCCCAAAACATGGCCATGAAGACACTTTACTTCAAAATCAAGAATCCAAAACTTTATAAATGAAGATTTTATTTCATTGACATAAGTGAAGAATGTTGATGTTTTTAACTTGTTATCAACACAGAGTCACTCTACCTGCCAAGTAATGGCATATAATTGAATGAATGAACAAATGAACAAACAAATAAGGTTGGGGATGCAGTTCTTTTTGCATTATGCTACCTCAGAGAAATTGCCCTTGAGCAAAGCCTGCTGCAGCGAACATTTCCAGTGATTGTTTATTTTGTACTATTTTATGTTAATTGGTGCTGAAATATGTATGATAAAATGGAACAATAGTACATCAGTACCATCACCGGTGATCACAAGTTAGCTTATCTATTAAATCCAAATCTACTTGAAAAGGAACGTTTCTACCTTGCAATGTTTATAAATTTGCTTAAAGAGATATGCTTCGCCATATCTATTTTTTTCAGAGTTGTGCAGAATGTCCAAAGTTTTATCTTCTGTTGTTTGCAGCAGGTTGGTAGAGTGGAAGAAAATTAACAAGAACAAAAGCCACCTGTTTGAGACCTTATCTATTATGTTTACTGACTCTGCTTGAATTGATAGATGTGAAGGATTTTTAAAGACCAAACAATGCAATCAGGAACAGAAGGAATGTTAGTAAGAATTCTTAATACTTCACCCAATACTTTCCCTCTTAAAACCTTCTCCCCCACTTCTCTTAGCAAAGCAATGGAAGAATGCAAAAAACAAAAAAAAAACAAAAGCAAAAACCAGACACTGTGAAATAGATTCTGGATTAGAATTCTTATAAATAAGAAATGGTGCATAAGTAACCATTTTAGGTGCAATTTTGAAAGAAGAAAATAGCTTGCAGCATGAAGAATGTCCTTCCATTCTGTCTTTCCACTGTTCCTGTTTCAAGCTTTCAGTAAATTATTATTGTTTGGAGGACTTTCACTGAATTCTTTTTTTTATAATTTGTTGTTGTTGTTTAGTCGTTAAGTCGTGTCTGACTCTTCGTGACCCCATGAACCATATTGCGCCAGGCCTTCCTGTCCTTCACTGCCTCCCTGAGTTTGCTCAGTTTCATGCTCATTGCTTCAGTGATGCTATCTAACCATCTCATCCTCTGCCGTCCTCTTCTCCTTTTGCCTTCAATCTTTCCCAGCATCAAGGTCTTTTCCAGAGTCCTCTCTTCGCATTAGGTGACCAAAGTATCTGAGTTTGAGCTTCATTATCAGTCCTTCCAATGAGCAATCAGGGTTGATTTCCTTTAGGATTGACTGGTTTGATCTTCTAGCATTCCAGGGGACTCTCAAGAGTCTTCTCCAGCACCACAGTTCAAAGGCATCAATTCTTCGGTGCTCAGCCTTCTTTATGGTCCAGCTCTCACAGCCATACATTACTACTGGATTTTTTATAATACTTTTTATTAAAGATTAGAATTAGAAAAAAATAAAAACTAATACCAATTACAAAAATATAAGAATAAAAAAGTAGAAAAGAATAAAAAGAAAAAGAGAAAAAGAAAAAGAAAAAGAAAATATATAAAGAAGTAACTTCCCCCTTCATCACAAGTATAAACAATTTTAGCAACTTATCACCGTGTCTTAAAATACAGCATAGCAAATACTCTCTTCTTCCCATATCTCATATCTTAACCATAAACAAAATCCCAAAACCTTGTCATTCATTCCTTATCAGCAAAAGTCCATTAAGCGTTACCAGAAGTAACTACGTATCTATTTTAACCTTAATCAAATAAGCCAGGGACTTTCACTGAATTCTGTGTAATGGCTAAAGGTGGATGAACCAGAGCTCCCCAGTCCTAGCTCAACACCTTAACCACTACATCACTCTGGCCCCACAAAGTAAGACTCACATTGCTTCAGTATCCTAATTAACCACATGGCCCCAATTTAAATTCTTTAAAATGATGTGCACCTAATTAGCTTTGGGCACTTTGTACAACCCTTCTTTTTATTGTTTGCCATTGCTACCTTTCTGTGGTAGGTCATCTGGACACCATCTCTGGACTGTTGATAAAACTGAATGCAAGTACAATAGTGTTATCTTCTTCCATTATGAAAATATGTAATTATGTTGTGTTAATTTTGCTCATAATTAGTTCTATTACACATATAGGTAGTAGCTGTTTTCAGTTCCAATAATTCTGAGCGAGTTTCCCATAAGGATTCCCATCTTTGCATTTACTTCATTCATGCATGATGATGAAATCTATATTTTATCTGTAGAAAGATGGGATTTCAGATAATCTTATCAGCTTTATGGAGGCATTTTTTGGATGCCAAAATATTACAGAGTGAGGATACATGGATCCTAGTAATCTGGCATTTCATATAGGAGCTAAATAGAAGCTGTTTATTAAATTCCTTGAAATATACTGAAATCATTATGGCAACTCTGTCTCCAGTGTTTTCTTATTGTATATACAAGAAAAGAAAATATTGTATATGAGAGAAAAGCTAAAATTTAATATTTACATGTTCAAGCTTTATTTAAACAACATTAGACAGTATGTTTTGGTAACTCTCCTCTGGCTTAGGAGTTCTGTATTCTGTGTGGTCTGTTTTTCAACAGATGAAGACTAGCATAGGGAGCAATTATGACATGACTTTGCAAGTAAGAGGCCCAGAATAATTATAGTTCACAGTCTTCTTGGAATGATGGGTGATATTACTGATTTGTGTGAAATAGTAGTCTTCTCCTTAGTCTAATAACTTGGCTTGCATGCTTTTTTTTCTTTGTTATATAGTTATAACCCACTACTTAGCTTTCAAGATAAGCAGAAGAACAATGAGTGGGCTACGTGTTTAATGAAGATTGTTAATAGAATATGAAGATAACATTGAGAAAAGAAGGAAAAAGGGGAAGATGACAGTCTAGGTGCATGTAAAGAAATTAAAACTACATTGATAAAGATAATCCCAATTTTTCAACTACTTCCATTAAAACGTGTAAGTTATTTTAAAGTCCATGGCTAAAAAGACTGCTAATCCTATCTCATATTGTAGGTGTAAGAGCTAGTTTGGTGTGGTGGTTAAGGCATCAGCCTAGGCAGTGGGAGATCATGAGTTCTAATCCTGCCATAGGCACAAAGTCAGCTGGGTGACCTTGTGCCAGTCACACACTCTCAGCCCTAGGAAGCAGGCAGTGGCAAACCACTTCTGAAATCTTGTCAAGAAAACTACAGGGACTTGCCCAGGCAGTCACCAGGAGTCAAGATTGACTTAAAGGCACCAAAAAAAAAAAAAGGGAATGACCTTGGGAGATGGGGAAGAGCCGCAGCCAGGGGAATGGTCAGATAAGAGGCAGCTTAGCCCACAGCAGGAATGTACTTTCAGACTTGGAAGATAGATGTCAGCCTTGCAAGATAGTCCAGACAAAAAGCACACCCAGATGAACTAATTCTATTTATTGTAAGGTTACTTTAACAGAATCTTGGAAGTCTGAAAGTACATTTCTCCCCTGTCGCCTTTATAGATCAAGAAACTAGGAAGGATCCCTTCTGAGACATTTGGTATGCCCACATTCCTTCTGAGGGCTCAGCTGCCTCTTATCCAACTGTTGCCCTGGCTGCAGCTCTTCCCCCTGTCTCCCAAAGTCATTCCCACATAGCATTTCTGTAGGTTAGGGATTAGCAACAGTGGTATCTGTGAGTGCCATGGGCATCATAATGACTCTAGACGATAGCCCCTGCCCTCCAAAATCAATGCTTTTTAAAATTAAATACACCCCAAATCTCATGTGCTGGTCTAATTTGAAATGTTTCTGCATTCTCACATGAGATTTCATGAAATTGTAATTTTTTTTTAATGCTAGTGTACTTAATTTTCATTTTTGGACATTGTGTGTACATTGTGTGAATTACACAAAAATATCCACCAACTGGGAAAAGTTTCTGATTCCTGCTCTTAACACTTGGCTCATGAGAATAATTGTGATAAGGGAGTTTTCTACAGCACCTTGGAACTTTTTCAGTCTATATTGATTTGAATCATTTGAAAAGAGCTTATGTTAAGAAAATGGATGTATTTTTTATATTGTATTATAGTTTTTAGCAAAGTCATGAAAGACTAGTGGAATATATATCCAAGCTCTCTCTGTATAGTGGCATGTTTCTTTTTAATTCCACAAGACGAAAACTGCAAATGTATGAATTGTACTAATATAAATTATGAATCTCCCACCTCAAAATATGTGGGGGAATTTGAGCCCCATTGATACCAGCAGGAAGGTTATCATAAATCTTTTCCATTAAAATGAACAGAACTTAAGGACACTTCATTTTGGATATAGAAGATTACACTATTTTGTTTTTTGTTTTAAAAGTGTTAAAAGAATATTGAACTACTATTTCTCTTCTACCTCTCACCACCTCTGTTACTCTCAATTCATATGCCAAGGTTTGCAAGAACTTTCTTGCCTCTGACCAGGAGAGAAGAGCTTTTAATATGATAGATCACTTCAGAACAATTTATAGGGGCTGCGAGATCATTATTTATGTAACTGCAGTTTGCTTTCTCTAGAGGTCAGTTTGAGTTTATTCCAGGCTTGTATGAAGACGTTTACGATTGATGGAGGCACCAGTTCTGAGCAATTAAACTCAGCAACAACATTACATTTGGCTTTTAGTGGAACATTTTAACTTATGGCTTAATTTTCCTTTGTGTGCTATATTAACCTATCCTCCCATCCCTTCACAGCTGGCTGCTAAAACCTAAAACTTATTTCCAAGGATATTTATGATCTTCTAGAAAATGTCTGTTATTACTTACATAACCTTTGCAAGTGACTGTTTGCACACAGATATCTACAAACATTATGAATTAATTCAGAAATCCTAACCGGTTTTAATCAAAAGTAGTGTGCAGTCGAGATATTTTCCTACTTGAGTTGGAATTGTAAATGACGCTTCCACTCCCTCCCCATCTCAAGCCATTTATGTGATTATGGCACTTGAAGGGGAAAAAAATCCCACAAAACAATTCTCATTCCCTAATATTGGAATTATGATAATAATGAACAACCAGTACTGCTGACTACTCATGACACTGCAGATCAGCTGCATTCTTGGTCCCATTTCCCACCAGCACTGCCCACTTCTCCAATCCCTGAACAATCTAGAGGGCAAAATGTGCATCTTGTCTCCCTAAAGTTTGCCTGCCTGGTGTGAAGGAATGCACACCTGGCCTTGGGTACCATTGAGGAGGGACTTTCCGAAAAGATTACTCAGTCTGGGAAAAGAAGAAAGCATGAGAAAGAAAATAACCCTGCCTTGGTTCTCTTTGGTATAAGAGGCGGCAGAGAGAAACCTGAGAGGCTTTCAAGATTCTGTTGTTCTGTCCTACAATCAATAAAAATCATACCTGGAATCCCAGCCATGCCTGTGTCTTGACCTTGCCTACCTTGAAGGGGTAACACTTGATGTGAGAAATAGGGAATATTTCTTTAATGGAATAAAGGTATTACTGTATATCTTTTTCTTACTGTTCAGAGGGCCCATATAACATGAGAATAGTGCCTAGCTTGGGATAAAATTATTACTTTTTGTTTTTTAATATTGCTTTAATCAAAGAGGGCCATAATAGGGTGATGTTGTTTAGAGCTCAGCATATTATGGGAATTTGGTTGTTGTCTCAGCAAGTTGTGTGAAGAAGGACAACATCTTGCGCTAACATAGTTTGGTCATGGCGCATTATATAAGCAAAGAAATTAAATTTTTGTTAACCTGGGTTTAGGGTTGACCAGCTAATATGTTCTTGTTTACATCTGAACATGACTTATCATTATTCAAGTTTGTATTTTTTTTTTTATAAATTTTTTATTTTTTACAACAAACACAAACAATAACATAAAAAGCATAAAAAAAACCATCTTCCATTTTAAACCGTGTGTCAGCCAGTTACCAATCATTTGTGCCATCCTTTCATAATCTTCACTCATCATTTATATAGAATCTCATGTCAACTATCCAACACATATTAATATATTTATCATTTATCAATTATTATTCATTTGTTACTAGTCTATAACACCAGCTTTCATAATAGGATTTATATCATTTTTATCCATTAATTTTATATATATATATATATATATATATATATATATATATAATAATTTATATCAGTTTGTCAAGTTTCTATTATATAATTTGCTGATCTATTACATTACTATATCTTTTCATCCAACCATTGATAAAACAAATCCCATATCATATAAAATTGTTTATCTTCTTGCTCTCTAATTTCAAATGTTAATTTACTCATCTCTGCACATTCCATAATTTTCTTAATGACTTCCTCCTGCATAGGTACTTTTTCATTTTTCCAATTTTTAGCAAATACAATTCTAGCCGCTGTCAGAACATTTACAATCAAATATTTCAGTTCTTTACTATATGTTTCAGGTATAATTCCTAATAGGAATGTCTCTGGTTTAAAGTCTATATGTTGTTTTATCATTTTTTCCAACCATGTGTGGATTTTAATCCAATATCTTTTAGCTTCTGGGCATGTCCACCACATATGGTAGTATGTACCGGGCTTCTGATGACACTTCCAACATTTATCAGACTTGTTCTTGTACATTCTCGCAATCCTTGCTGGAGGTAAATGCCACCTGTAAAACATCTTATACAAGTTTTCTTTATATGCAGTTGACATTGTCATTTTATAGTTTTGAGACCATAATTTTTGCCACTTC
Organism: Python bivittatus; assembly: GCF_059951505.1. Lineage (NCBI taxonomy): Eukaryota > Metazoa > Chordata > Lepidosauria > Squamata > Pythonidae > Python > Python bivittatus. The sequence continues at coordinate 28,559,389 of NW_028277086.1, forward strand.
TCTAAATCAATTCCGTATCCAAAATTTTTCCCCATGCGATCATTGTATCTTTAACCTGTTCTTCCTCCATCTTAAATTCTAGTAAATGTCCATAAAGTTTTTTAATCACCTTTTCATCAGTACCCATCAAAATTTTGTCTAAAACAGTCAGCTCATCATAAATACCTTCTGCTTTAAAATCTTTATCGAATCTAGATTGTATTTGCAAATATGAGAACCAGTTTATTTTTATACCTTGTTCTTCCAACGCTTGCATAGTTTTAAGTTCACCCTTTTCATTCAGTATCTCAGTATATCTAACTGTTTGTTCCTTTTTATATGTTATTGAATAAGAAAAGGCTTCAATAGTGGATATCCATCGTGGAACTTTTAAATAATATTGTCGTCTTGTCTTCTCCCAGTTTAAAAACAATGCCTCTCGAATATAGTGCCTTCTAAAGTAGCCCTGTGTTTTCGTTCCCTTATACCATAAGAAAGCATGCCAGCATTATTCAAGTTTGTATTAACTAATATGTACATTTTATTTTTCTGCATTTTGTTTTTTAATGACTTTATTTTTTTTTCCACCATGTGGCTAAAGAGTTCGCCTTTAGTAATGCATCATATTTCTGTGGAAGATATTGCAATCTTTTAATTTCTCTGGATTTTTTATTTGATGTTGAGATTTGAAATTACTTAACTTGCTAATTGAAAAATGAAAATATTGCATGGCTATTGAAAAGCATTATTAATGAAAAATGTTTGGGGGTTTAGTTTGTGTGTATATTTCATGTCTCATAGAGTGTTTAGCATAAATTGCACAAAAAACCCACAACAAATTAATACTATGTATTGTCTGGTCTCATTTTGGGCATCCATTCAATAAAATACACACAAGTATATTATTTTTATAGAGATATTTGGTTTTGAATTTGGATCTGTATGAAGCCAGAAACCAGTTTGATCAAAACCCATTTGCAGAATAATTGCTTTGTATCTCAGCATTTATGATGAGAGAAGAAAACCAAAAAAGCAGTGTGAGATGAAAAGGAAATTCTTTACAGAGCGCTAATAAATTTGCTGGAATTTCAAAGAGCTCTGAAGTTTGTTGACAAAAATAAATGTGATTTATACAGCGTGTTCCATGATAATGATGATGAGAGAACACTCCAAAGATATCCATGGCAACTTCTTTGGAGAAGTTGAGACAACCTGGAAAGGAGATGTAGCTGCTGCTGTGTCCACTTTTTAAAATGAAGACAAGGAACTCTTTGACACATTTGAGATGGAGAAGAAAAGAAAAGATGTGTGTATATGTTGATGGAAGGATAGTTTTGGTGGCCTGGAGGATTAGATTCATTGCATAGCTTGTCCAGTACGTGTGGCAAATTGCATGGAGGCAATTACTAATTAAGCCAGAGGGCACTGTTCATTCTTCAGCCTACTGGGATTCTTTCTCCCTCCCTCCAATGATCTCCAGCAAATAACCTTCATTGTACTTCAGCAACTTGTTTCAGCAAATTTTAGCTTCCCTGTCTGTGTTTTTATGTTTCTGGCTTTAGCTCTGTTTCTCCTGCATCAGATACCTTGCCTGCCTTCAACATCTCTTGACCTGGGCTGTGTTCCAGAATGTCTATACATTTCACTTCTGTGCCTCTCTAATTCCCCAGCTCTGTTCTGATTGGCTTTCCCAATGCAAGCCAAATCTATCAGAATTAGGAAACTAGGCAGAGTTTTTCAAGTGACTCTGCTGATAGTGTATGGAGATTTCAGTTTAGAATAGTGCAAAGGGTCAGAATTGTTTGAGACAGATACAGGATCTTTAGCCAAACTGTGAAGAAAGTACACAGTAGCTGGCAGTCGCTACCTTTCCTGGGCACTGTACAATCTTTGCAATTCTCCCCATTTTTCCTTTGTTAAGAAATCTAGTATTCTAACATTCTTGACAGTGTAAGAATGATTGTGGTGTTTAGGGAACAATGCTTTTTATCTTTATTTCCCCCCCCCCCAATTTTAATATTTTAAAAGTAACTTGGTACATTGATAATAGATGAGCAATTCTGGGGTACTTGAAGTATCTTCTACCTCTTTTGCTAATTTATTTTTTCAATTATATTTCTGGTTTAATGAAAAATTGAATATTTAATTTAGGGACTTGTCCATTTAGGCAAGCATTCTACAGATGCTCGAGACAGTACTAAAAGTACAGCTAGAGGACTGTTGTGCTGCCGAAAGAAAGACGTGGGATCTAAATGTTCTTGTTATGGGAAGAAAAGGCAGTTGTAGCAGAACTGTGATAGCATTAGAGTGGAAGACTGGAGATTTCAAATGCCTTGTCCCAGGAGTCCTCTAGTTCTACACACCCTGGCATTATCTTCTGCTTTGGAGTAGTGATATAGTAGCTCCTGGAGCCATCACCTTCCTTCCTGGGGGTGCCTCATATGGTGTCCTCCTCTGGTATATGAGAACAATAAGGTTCTGATAACCTGTGCTGCCTTTTTGATAATTAAAAAGTAAACATTGAAAAAAATCAAATCATGTTTTTCTATAATGCTACTTCCTGACTATATATCTCTAAGACATATCACTAGAGGTTTCAGTCCATGTGACGCTGGTGCTCTGGGCCCTGTGCTTGTGTTCTGTAGACTTCCAAGTGGAATGCAAATGCTGGTTTTAACCTATAAAGCCCTATATGGCTTGTCACAGACTTAAAGGCCATCTACTCCAACTGATTTTGACCTGTGAGTTCATATGTCCCAGGAGGAACTGTTAGGGGTCCCGATTTTTCAAAATGAGGGGTACAGAGGTGATGTCAGCCTTCCCAAGTAGACCAGACAGGAACACGACCAAATGGACTAATTTGTCAGGTTCAGCCCAACAACAACAGCGAGACAGTCCAGAATCAGTTCAGCTCCTTTATTAGCTTACACCTAATAGACAGAATCTCGTCAGACTAATTCTAATCCCCAAGAATAGCAACTATAACTATGATGCCCTTAGGGAGGGGCCAGTCCCACACTCCGGCTGGGGGCTGAGGAGGTGCTTTTCCTGGAACCTCTCTTCCCCCTCCTGGCAACCTTGAAGTTCCATTCCAGAATCCTTCCCACTCATGTCTTCCATCACATAATTCTACTTTATTGTAAAGCTATACAAGATTAACAGAATCTTGCAAGTCAAAAATACAAATCTCCCGCTATTTCCTTTATAGCCCAAGAAGCTAGGGAGGGTTCCTTCTAAGTCTCTTGCTCCACCCACTATCCAGTGAAGGGCTATGCCCTCTCTTACCTGACCATTCCCTAGGGAGCATCTCTCTTCCCTGTCTCCCAAGGTCCTTCCAACATACTATTACAGGTATACCTGTGTTTTGGAACAGCGTTCTCTGGAAAGTTGATTGGCCCTCAATCTGGTAGGCTTCCATGAATTGTTAAAAACTGAACTATTTCAGAAAGCCTTTGGTGGTTGAGGTGATGCCATCAGTTTACTGGTTCATGTATATGATTAGAGTTGTGTGTTTTTTTTTTATATTGAGCTATTGATTTAACTGTACCAAGAACATTTTATTGTATTGTTTCTTTCATGGTTGTACGGAAAACCACTGGGAATTTTAAAAATTGTGATGTGTCCAAATCCAGTAAATAAACAAATTCCCAATTTGGGCAAAGACATAGAGATAATGAAGCAATGAAGTTTGACTTTACGCCACACAGTAAATAGCTCAATAAATTAATATAGAAATTCTGGCTAAACATTTTTCTAATCTTTTCAGAGGTAGCTGTTACCTGAAACAGACATTCCTTTTATCTCAATTATAAGATAGAAAGTAGATTTTCCACATTCTATGGATTCTGGTAAATGGATTCTGAGGCTTTTGAGGAGTCAGTCACATCCCAATCATTTTCCCAGCCTCAGCTCCCAGCTTTTTCCTCATTTTGAAAGGAAGAAAAGCCTTTTCTACAAGAGAGAGAGGGTCTGGAGGAATATGCCACTGTTCATGTGACAGAGAACATGTCTCCTTCTTGGATGATTCCTGAGCATCTGTAAACATCTGAGCCTGTCCAGTGGGAAGTACATTCGTAACAGCAGTGTAGCCTTTTCCAATTATCCATAGTCCATTGGAAACAATTTCTAGAAGATCAGGAAATGGATGGATGGTAACTGAGGGAATGGAGAACTGGTGCATGAGTAGAAATGTCAGTTTGCTCAACATTCTGTAGTTTTGGGTCCAGGTCAACATTTTGTTTAATTGTTCATTGGTGCTTAATGAATTTTTGCTCCCTGGCTGAACACTAAATCCATTTGTGGGTTTTTACTTTTAAAACTCAAACCACAAAGACATTTCTTAATCTTTAAACAACCTGCATTTCTGCATTTCTTTTTCAGTGCAACTGATTAATGAGGCCCAGATGGCAGCCCATGGTTCCTTTTGCTGCAATATATCTTTGCTTGTTGTTTCTGAATATTTCGTTTGGCAATGATGCGGAAATCAGCTGTGGATTGCTAGGGTAGAAATGTACTTATTTTCATTTAGTATCAATATTGATAAGAAGATATGTGTGTCGCCCCAAGCTGTGGTCTATTAGTAAGATGATCTTTAGAAGCCAAAATCTGCAATTTGCCTACAGAGACCATGCTGTATTTTGACTTCCTTCTGCTTCTGTCATTAAGGATCTCTTCATTATTTAGTGGAACAATAAGGTGAATAATAAATATATTCTTTAAAATGTCGTATTTGTATTAATGAAACATTTATTCTCAGTGTAAATCTACAGAACTGTAACTTGAAAGTTGACATTTAGGCCATCTGATCCAAATGGGTTCTAGCTGTCTAATCTCTGTGAAGGTAATTGCTTCCACTGTCAAAGAGCTCTTTCTATTAAGAAGGTTTGTTTTTTTGGTCATTCAACTGGAATCTGCCTTTCTGTAGTTTTAAATCCCTTTTTCAATGCCTGCACTCTGCAAAGATAGTGAACAGGTTTTAGCCTTCTGTATGACATCCTTTCAGGAATATGAACAAGGGTATCATATCCCAGTCATTCTTTACTTCTCATAATTGAAGGTATTCTCTTTTCATAGGATTTAAAATCTAATCCAGTCATAAGGTTGGAATGGATAGGAATGAATCCAGATACACACACACAGCTAGCAAGTGAACACAGTGCTGTTTATTACTATACAAACAAGGTACAAAGTATATTTATAGGATTTTATGTGTATAAGTATATCTATAGTGACCTAACATAAATATGTACTCTAATACCTAACTTAATACTTAGAACTTAACTAAATGCCATACATTTCTATTACTTTACTTATAATACACAACTGTTTCACTGCTAGTTTCTTCCTCATCCTCCTTACCTTACCTATAGGCTTAGGAGTGCTAACAGCTTCTCTTCATAATACTGTCATGCCCAGGTGTTCAGATGGAGTTCACTCCGCGACCCTCTAGAATCCCAGGCTGTATTTTCTTTTGGCTGGCTCTTTTCTGTAGGTTCTTCTTTGGCTTCAACCGCCTTAGGGTCCTTCCTGGTTCTTCTCCCTGGCCGTGAATTGTCTGGCTTCTGGCTCTCCCAGCCATTGCCTCCTCTGATCCATGTCTCATCCTGTTGTCGCCCACTCCTGCCACACCTAGAAGACCCACCCCCAACGTATGTCTACCCACTCTGCCTTCCTTTACAATGCTTTCTTTTGAAGTCTATGTGCCAGTTGGCAGGTGATTCTAAGGAGCTTTAAACATTTTCCTCAAGTGCCTACGGGCCCAAGCTGGACAGCTGACAGTCAGACCACTGCAGAGAAAAGACATTGACCTTGACAGGCACATGTAACCTTTTTCTGTTTCAGGACAGTTCATCCTACCACAAATCCCATGATCATCCTGCTTTTCTCTGAACCTGTTACTATGTGTCTGATTCATTGTGGTGATCAGAATTTGACACAATGCTTAAGATGGCATCTGGCCAACACAGAATAAAGACAATGACATCTTGCAATTTAGATATTATACTTTTGTTCATGTAGCCTAATACCACACTACGTGTTTTTTTTTTCCTTTTGCAGGCAACATTGCAATGCTGACATCTCCTTTGTTTGAAGTAAGTCATGGTTTACTATTTATCTGGACTCATTTTCCTAAACCATCACTGTCACATCTGTAAAGCTGATTTAATAATGGAAAAGCTTTCCAATCTTTTATAGCTTCTCTACTTCAGCTTTATACCACACAGCAGAATATCAGTTGGTGTTTTCTGTGCATTTTTGAATGGGGAAATGTGCATTCTATTGGGACTCGGCCAGCATTTGTTAAGTTTTGAATTGTGTATGTGTTCTTTGGAAATACTAAACTTTCATCTCCTATTTATTACATCATGCTGTACGCATATTGTATTCAAAGATACATTTTAACAGTCAAAGAAGTATTCCTGATTTTGCAAGAGATCTTAGGAAATCTGTATAGAAGGAACACATTGAGACCACATTGAGATAAAATAGCCACAAGAATTCAAAAACTATCCATTAAGTAAAATTATTAAAAACTAGGAAAATAGTATGTTTGCGGAAGAGAATATACCAGGTTATACCCTTAGATGGAATGATGAGAGTCTCCAGATAGGCAATATGAGTTTTATCAGGTACAGAAGTGTTAAATTACACCAGGGCTCTTGCAATGTTATGCTTGTTGGAAAGAAGAAACAAGCATAACATTATTTGACCTCCTTTCTGGAAATCTGAATTCTAGCTGTTAAACTCAGAACTGTTTCTATCCTTTGTGGGATATACAGATCCCTTGGAGACCAGCTTCTGTTCTTGAGTTGTGTCGGACTTCAAAACAAAGAGTTCTGAACTAGGAGACTTTGAGGACAACATGATGAGAATTATTTTACATGTTTGGGGATTTTCACTGATCCCAAATGCAACCATGTTGACTGCTCAGAACTTAGTACAGTATAACCAGTTTCAAAACAAGTTCATTGCCTCCCTAATTAATGTTGGACATAAAAAGCTGGACATGAGAAGAGTTCACAAATATAGGGACAAGGCTTGAGAAGATTCCTTACCTGGAACTATTCACTTTCATTCTGCTATTTACTTTCATTCCTCACATGATCCAAGTAACATCTTGAAGCAGTCTGTGCCTAGCTGGAGACTACTTATTATTAAAATAGTTGCTGTTAGTGTTTTTTGGTACCTACTTCCTTGTAGTTTCTCTGCCTTAGTTCTAAAGTAACTGACTGTGCCATCTTCTCTCTCATATACCTGAAGGCTGCTATTCTGTCTCCTCCTTTAATACATTGTGGAACATGTTGTTTAAAAAATGAGGATCAATATCTTTCACATTTTGTCTGCTACGGTAGCCTGCTCCTCTTTGTTGAAAGATCAGCTTGCTCACCCTCACTAAAAATATAAGAACTTTACAGAATTTCCTGATAGATTTAGTTTTTAACTGAAGCCTTGGTAATGACAGAGAACCTACTACACAGAGATGCAGTGAAACTAATTCAAGAGTCAAGATAATTTACGATCAATTTATTATCACTTACTTTCTGCTAGGTAGTAGAAATCTGTCTATCATTTTATTCAGGCTACTGTGCAATCAGCATACCAATTCACTTTGGAAATAATTATTTTTGCAGAAAGAATATAGAATGCAGTAGCAGTAGGCTATTAAAGCTTCTGTTTGAAAATGCCACCTTTTTCATGTTTTGTCATTAAAATTGGTCTATAAATTTTAGGCAGACTTCAGTTGAATGAAAGTCTATCACATGCCAGACATATATTGATTTTTCTCTCTCTTAGATCAATGCTTTCCAGGGGCTCCGTATTATTTATTCATAAGATAGAAAAGTTGTCTGAGAGGCATTTACAGAAGTGTAAATCTGTAATCCAGATAACTGTGTAAAATGCTCTGCCAGGACCCCAAGCAACTGGTGCAGGCAAGAAAAAAATTGCTTTATTTTATTCCAAGCACATTCATTTTTGTAATCTTTCCTTCATTAGGACATGCATCTAGGTATTATTTAAGTTTGATGCCTAATGTTTTAGTGCTTTCGTATTTTTATGCATTAGCATTCAAATAAAGGAGGTAAGAGGATGTTCCATATTCCTTCCAGTTTTTGAAAGAAGACCCCTTTAAAAACATTTTTAAATGGATATTATGCCTAAGGAAAGAAATGTTTTCAGCATATCAAATTTTAAATCCTCTCCATCATTGTTCAATCAGTCCAAAAAACACTTAATCAGTATGCATGTTGTGAATTTCCCTTGACCATAAGAATATTTCATTTTACGCTGCTGTCTCTGCATATATTCACAGTATTAACACAGTGTTTGCTGAATGCACTGCAGAGCTGAAAAGATAAGACTTGGTCATGCAGTTTGCAATATTGTAAGATGTATCAACATGTTGTTGTTTTGGCAGTTTTTTGGAAACGTCATAAGCTCTCTCCTGAAATTAGTTTAATGGTGTACTTAATTATGGTGCAACCCCGTACATGTGTAACCTGTCAAACGTGCGAGGTAGTCTAGACAAGAAGCACACCCAGAAGTACTAACTCTAACTTTATTGTAGGTTACATTAACAAAATCTTGCAATCTGAAAGTATACCTTTCCCCCCTCACCTTTATAATCCAAGAAACTAGGGAGGGTGTCTTCTGAGACATTTGCCTTGCCCACATTTCTTCTGCAGGCTCAGCAGCCTCTTGTCGGATCACTGCCTAGTCTATGGCTCTCCCTTCTGTCTCCCAAGGTCATTCCCACATATCATTACAAACCCAGAGTAAGCTAAACCCAGAGCTTATTACTAAACTACAGTCTCCCAATGTAGGCTGGTGAGCAGATCTGGAATTTCTGAAAACCTGTTTCTAAAAATGGCTGTTGGGAGGATTTGCCTGTTCAAAAAGTGGCTACTACTGGGGGGGGGGGGAGTAGCCAATTACAAAACAGATTTCCTAAAATACTACTAGTCATACTCTCTACTCTCCTTCCCCTATTTGCAGGATGCTTCCTTTATCCCTGCCTTGCTTTGTCCCTTTTCTTAGAAACAAAGCACAAGGTTACAGCCACCCATTATTTATATTTTCTAAGCTTATAGGGCCTTTTTGAAGCTCAGAGGCATTCGTGGAAATAAAGATTGTGCTAGAGACTGTTAGAATATGGCCTCAGAATAATATGAAAAAGCCAGGTTGTGCTTGGAGCTTGACAAGAATCACCAGTTGTCTCTGTGGGCACAGTGGCATCCCCGTATGCCAAGTCGGGAACCCTAGAATCTGGTAAATGTGTACAAGATGGTAGATTCATTATAGCTTAGATAAACCCAGCTCATATTGTATTAGTAATGCTTTAATTTTGGTTTAGAGTGCATATAGCTATACTGGGGTATACATATTTATACATATTTATACATATTTCAGCTGATTCCTATATAAAAACAATTGATATGGGATCTAGGATCCATCCATCCATCCATCTACTTATCTGGGATCTATGTATTTATTATTTATTAGATTCTAGCTATGAGCTCCATATTGTGCAGTGACACACTTAGTGAGTGGCACTTGTAATAATGCAAGACAATGTTATATACTCTAAGCCCCAGGATCAATGTCCCTTTGCTTCCATGCAGTTTCCTAAGATTAACACCCCTGATACAGAGTGACAAAACTAATCACACTGAGATATGTCATCACAGTCATATTTTTATAATCTTCACTGATATTAGACAATACATCAAAAAAATGTTAGAGCCTCTGCTCATCAATCTGCCCAACATGCTTATATCCCAGAAATCTATTTTAATTTACTATGTGAACCGTTGCAGGAGCTACAGCTTCGTAGTGAAAAATAATTAGCTAGAGCAAAATCATTTAATTTACATTCAGTCCCACTATAAACTGCATGTATCTGCTGATAATTATGCTTTTTGAATGACTTAATTATGTTTTTGATATCTTTGATACTCTTCATTCATTTAATACACCGTGCCTGCTACTAATTAGTTGGTGATTTCTGCACCCAATTTAAATCTCCTTCCTCCAGTCTATCTTCAATCTTCACCTTATAAAGAGTGATACAAATATAATTCCATTTCCCTTCCCCCAATCCCCAATTAAACTTCTTTTCATTATCTCTTGGAAAAACGGTTGGGACTTCAATTCAGATATTTGCTTACTCAGATTTTACATTCTGAGCATAATCTCCCTTCCTGATACTATACAGTATTTTTTTCTCCTCTCTCTACTTAGAAATTTGAATGCTGCATTCTTCACTGTAGTGATATGTGGTGGCTTTTTATGGTTAACCAGAACATGTTCTTTCTTCAATATGCTTTCTGGTACTCCTATCAATTGATACCTTTATGACAGCAAAAAGCAAAGCTATTTATTATATGAATAAATGATTTAGTAACTGACTATTCTGTGATTTAGCTCAATTATTTTTTTCAGCTGTCCCCAACATAACTTCCTTATTTTTACAAAGCAGTAATTTCTATTCAGCTACTAAGTGTGAAGCTGACTCTTAATAGGTGAGAAAATAATGCTGATGATTTGATTTTCTTTGAGGTGATAGTTTGCAGTCGGGGGAACCTTGTGAATCTGGCAGTGCCATTGGAGAGCCATATGACATCTGTGGCAAGGTCGTTTATCACTTTTGCTTTGGCTGATAAGGCTGGCTTCTCCCTGTAAAAAAGAACTGGTGTTGGTGACATATGCCCTGATAACCTTATGGCTGGTTTATTTTTCATAGAACACCCAGAAATGGAATGTGACAGCACAGATAGAGAATGGAATCCTTTTGGAACTGTCACATCACTCTATGATGAAACATGCTGGTTACCATTTGCTTTTTGAGGTCAAATCAGGGTTTTCACTAACTTTCATAGCTAACGCCCAAGTTACCTGTATAAGTACCTATTCCCCACTTTTAGATCTTTGATGGAGCACTTTTTGCCAGTCCCACCATGGATGTGTTCAGCAATGACCATCAGTTTACCCACTTAGGAGGGGGCTCAGAATATATCTTTGTATTCAGGCCTTTGCAGTTTCGTTTTTTTTTTTTTTTTATGCTGCTGACCTCATGATTTTTAAGGTTTACATTTGTAAGCCACCTAGAACCATTTGGAAATAGGCAGCATATACATTTGCAAATATTTTTTCAGTTGAGGCTGTAGGAGAGTTAGAGGTAAATTGCCATTTACATCTCTCCCTTCAGGCTTCTGTCAGCCAAAATTGCCCTCCCTGTGCTTTTTCTCCCATTTGGATAATAGGTTTTCAGCTCCATATCAGTGAGAAATCAGCATTGATGGGATACTATGCTGAAGAGAATGATACCATGTAGAAAAGAATGAACAGCTCTGCGCATCACCCACCATTTCCTTCAGTTGCCTTCACCTCTAAAAAATATTCCAAGGATTTTTCCAGGAACTTTCCTGTGAATCAAATCATTGGTGGGTGCTGTAGAAGGAGGGGTTGATAAAGGTTCCTATTACTTGAACCTAGGAAGAGCCCTGTGGGGTCTGGTGGATCATGCTGGTTCATTGTGTTATGTCACCCAAGGGCCCAAAAGCATAGAGAGGAAGGGGGTAGCCCTATTCCACTGTTGTTCTCCAGCAGCTACTATTTCAGGAATGCTACTTGTGATTCAGGAGGTAGAAAGCTGTGTTACTGACATCCCATTCTTTCATGAATTTGTCCAATTATTTTAAATCAGTGGCTATCACACATCTGATGGGTGCACATTTTGGTTTAATCATGCAGTATTTCCCTTTATCAGTCTTGACCAAATGACCCCAAGTTCTAAAATTTTGTGTGGGAGAGAACACTCTATCCAGATTTTCCTTATAATCATGATTTCTTTTTTTTATCATGTCTATGTTATGAATACATTTCAACTGGAAATACAGATTCTTGTTCTGCTTTTGCATGCATACAGAATCTCTAGCCCATCAGCCAAATCCAGTCAGCAAGGCTTTCGTATTTGAATTTCTCAGTTCACTGGTCCTTTTCCTCTCAATGTGCCCCCTTATCTTTGACCTTACAATTCATCTTTCCCTGTCTTTTGTCAGCTGCTGAGTGCATTGCTCTCTTTCCCCATGTATAAACTTTCTCATGGATCTATTAACCTTCCATTTAGTTCTATAGCATTTAGGAAGTTTTATCAATGATTGGTAGTTTGGCAGCACATTCTGGGTTTTTTTTCTCCTTTAGTCTTTAACAACTTTAGTACCTTTTGTCCCAGCAGGATTCCCCCTTAGCAGCAACAATAGCGCAGACACTGAAAAAGCCTAATACGGACTTCCCTTGTTATGTTTTCCCTTAGGTGTCATTTAGCATAGAAGCAGCTAACTTCTACAGAAATGATAGTAGAGTTTAAGACAGGCTGTTCACACACACTTCTTGTCCACCTCAAAACTGAGCAACTTTAGGAAAAGCATAGTTTATCCATGAACATTTCTCTAAAATTCTCTTCATCTTTCAAGGAATTTCTGAAGCATTTTTTTCCCCATGAAATTGAGGTGGTTAAAAAAATGCAGGAGAACTTCTGCGCTGAAATACATTCATATGATTTCTTTGGATAACAGTCTTTTCTGGATAATGGAGGTCAGTGGAAAAGAAGTGGTGGTACTCTGGTTCTTAAATGCATTTCATTGCCATGGAGCTAGGCAGTTTTATCAATCTGATAAATCAGTGCAGAAGTCATGCCTGCTTAAATACCTTTACATTAAGCAGGGAGGTACATTTTTCTCTTTAAAAAAAAACCTTTTAAACACTTTATTAATCTGTTTTGAGATTCATATGTTTTGACCACTGCTATTGAAACTAACTGAAGTAGCAGCAATGTTATTTTTGGCAGCAGTAGTGTGATCTTAGTGAATTCAATAATATGAGAAATATAAATGAATGCAACAAAGAAATATGACTCTGTTCTAGCTGATGCCCTTCAAAAGAGTAAGCAAGATGGATAACTATATCACTTTGGATCTGTGGTGAGCAGATTGGAGGTCAACGTGTGACTCTAACTGAACATGGACTGATCTCTGCTTTTCACTGAAATATGACTCTGTATTTTTTTTCCTGATTCAATGCATTATGAAGTAAGTATTATATAAAGGCCATTTAACAATTATGGGACAGTCTTAAAAAATGTTCCCATCATATTGTATCATTTACAATGTTTTAGCTAACTTGTATTTGCAGACAAACATCTTTTGTGTACTTTGGGCAATCCAATATACTTTATTTCTTGAGTGTGTGTATATGTATGTGAGAAAGAGAAACAAGAAAAGCAAAACAAAAAGCATATTTTAGTATGAATGATAGCAGCTTTCTCTATATTAGCCTTTGTTTCAAGCTTGATATAGCGTAAACATACGCCTAAAGAGATATCAGTATGTAATTCATGAAAATGATTTGCTGTGATAATAATACCTTGGTACTTTGAAATTAAACCCAGAAAGATGCTGTCATGCATTATAGTAAATACATTGCTTGTTTGGAAGATTCAGGGAAACAGAGAGTGTCTGGTGGATCTATTTTGTGTGTGGATGAAAACTTGTGTTAATACAGTAGTATTTTAAGGCCACCTGTCCTGTCTGCTGCTTAGTTGCCAGGGTGTCAGTTTTGGCATCATGGAGTTCAGCTGTTCTCAATGGGAACCTCCTGCTTTTCAGATGAAAACCTAGGTCTACACATCCCATTTAGCCACAGTTTGACTTGCTTGGTATGTTCCTTGGGTTATTATACGAACTCCACCGTTGTGTTTTTTCCCTAACAAACCAGGATTTGGTTAATCATAGCTTAGCCTACATTACCCTACCAATTAATCTATGGTGGTCTGAATGATGTAGAGCCTGTTTAAATAAATAGAGGGTTTCTTTCCCCTATTGGTAAGTGGAATCAGGAGATGAGAAGACCCTGAATGCTGTAATTACTGTATATTAGAAGGTGCGGAGATCCAGATTCAAAGGTGATTTGGAAAATGTGTGGGTGTGCACGTAACATCTTTCAGGAACTCCTTAAAGGAACTGCACCTTTCCTGGGTTGGCATGGCTACCCTCTACAGCTGACATGCAATTCCAGGAAAAGACATATTTGATTTCAAGTTTTCACACTCTGCCCTTGAATCTGCTATATATATTGGGAATGGGGTGAAGTAGGAATACCTGCTGGACTGAAAGGGTTACATGGAAAAAATGGCAGAATTCAGTAAAATCCTAGTTGCATTTCTTATGTTGGGTGGGCTATTTTTCCTCCCTGGATTTTTTTTCAACCTTTCAGTGCAGTGATTTGTAGCAACAGTATGTTCTACAAACTGCAATGAGTTCAGAATGGGAAGTTCTATCTCAAAAAGAAGGAAGGCTGATCTTGATGGTTTGATCTCATCTGCTTTGAGATATGCCAGAAGGCAAAAGAAGAACTGCTAAGAATACAGTCAACAACTAACTCACTCACTAATTTTTGAGGTATTTTTCTAAATACCCTTACTATTATCTGAAAAGCACAGATAAAAGATTAAATACTGAGATTCCAGGATAATTAGGTTTGGTTGCCATTAAAATAACTTGGTTAGGCCCACCTCCAAGTATTTTGCATATTTAATTTAAGTAATTAGCAGTCATGCTGTAATAGCTTATTGAACCAATGAGTTTTGTACACATCTTTCGAAGAATATAAATGTAAAAACTTTGTTTATTCCTTGTTGAAAAATGAGCAACTGTTTTTTCTGTTCCTTCTTTCATTTTCATGTATATTGAAGCAGCTCTGCATTAATGTAAAAATTAATTAATATTCTAGATGGCTGGAATGATTAAACCACTATTTCCCTCATATTTAAATACTCTTTTAAATTACTTTCCACATTGCTAGCTAAAGTGTAATCGTCTCATTTATTTCTTTCTAATGGAATGTTACTGAAGGCATTAAATCTGGTTTTCCAGAGAAAGGCTTTTTGAGAGTGCTATTTCATTGCTGGAAATAGGCATTATTTCTGTATACAAATGCTTGATTATGGGGACGAACACTTGATGTGCAACAAATATCTGAGTTAAACGTAAATAATCATGTGTGAAAATCAAGTTGGTTGTTTAAATGCTTATAATATATTTGCTACAGTCATTTTCCACTCCAGCTGATTAGGAATATTTTGGAGTGAAAATGAAGACCACCTTCATAACAGCATTACCCATAGAGGTGAATATGTGTAGTTCAGGGTTGAACTGTGAAGTCCTTGGAGTTCTCTGAGCTTGGTTCTCTTCTTGCAAACGTTTCATTACCTGGCTAGGTAACATCTTTTTAAAAAATATATGACTGCCCGCTTTATATAAAATAACCCAAGGCAGCTAACAACCGAATATATAAATAACAAAAAATACAACAACATTAAAAAGTCTTACATGCCACCAGGTGCCATATCAATAACACAAATGGTGGACTCATCTCCCATCCTGACCCAATGCCTGGGAGAAAAACAACAACAGGTCTTAATGGCCTTCGGAAGGCAAGGAGAGTAGACACCTCCTGTATCTTGTGGGGAGGCTGTTCCATAGGGTAGGTGTCACTACGGAAAAGGCCCGTACTTACTTCCTAGGTCCCACCAGATGACAGTATTTAAGGGAAGGGAGCTGGAGTGAGCTCACCCTATCTAATCTGGTGGGATGGGTAGATGCCCTCAGGGAGAAGGGGTAACAAATAACCTCACCCTGTGCCATGCAGGACTTTAAAAGTGATAACCAGCAACTTGAATTGTGCCCAGAAAAAAAACTGGAAGCCAATACAACTCACACTGCAGCAGTATGACACGGACAAAGAGCAGGGCGCCTGGTACTGCAGGCACTGCTGCTTTCTGGACCAGTTGAAGTAACGAGGTGGTCTTCAAGGGCAACCCCATGTGCACTGCATTGCAGTAGTCCAAACAGGAAGTGACTAAGGCATGGGTAACCATGAGCAGGTTTAGTTTATGAGTTTATTTGTTGTTCTTTTTTTCCCCAGCCCTTCATTTAGATGGTCAAAACCCACCTTCCGTTGCAGTGTAGACTACCTTTTTGATATGAATTCTAGTAAGTCCTAGTGAAATATTTTGTTGGTAGCACCTTAAGGAAGTTGTATTCTTTCCTGGGCCCACACAGTAACTGCACAGTACCAGAAAACTGCATGTTTGAGTTAAGGATACATAGAAGATAGTAATACCTATGGCCTTTCCTAAACTCAAATGTATATTTACTGGGAGTGCATATAAGCTTCAGAAAAGGCAAGACTTGTTTTAGGAGTTACTGATGGCATAGTCATTGGCTCCCTAACTTTCCCACTTCAAATCCAAATTCCTGCCAATGAGACAGCACACCTCATAACGAACGTTTGCCCTGTTGAAGGTGACGCACTTCACAGGTGGTATAGAGAGTACGAAAAATGACTTTGATGAAAATATGAAAGAAAACTAGGCAAAATGAGCTGAAACATTTTTTACATCCTGAGAAACAAGATAGTGTTTGGAAATGACTCTGGCAGATGCCTCTCTGATCCACTGGAGTATAAGGAGGAGGAGGAGGAGGTACAGCTCAATCACACTTGCAATATTCTTGAAATTGTAGCCCATCTCAATATAAGTAGTTCTAGTCTTCCTGTGGAGCTGATTTCCTGGTCTGGTCTACCTGGTGAGACTGACAGGAAGTACAGGTGGTCCTCAGTTAACTACCACTTGTTCAGCAACTGTTTGAACCTGCAGTGGCTCTGAACTAGTGGTATTTATGACTGGTCCTCAAAGTTCCGGCTGTCACAGAGCCCCCACAGTCACATGATCATGATCTGGGTGCTCAGCAACCGGCCTGGATTTCTGACAATCGCAGAATTCTGTGATCATGTGATCATGATTTGCAACCTTCCCTGCCAGCTTCCCACAAACAAAGTAAGTGGGGAAGCCAGCAGGAAGTTGGAAGTTGCGGTCACATGAGGTCCTCACTTAATGACCTGTGAAGCATTCACTTAATGACAGTAACCAGGGACTGCCAGAATTGCCATTGCTAAGTGGTGCGGTCACATGATGTCACACATTATGACTGCATCGCTCAGTGTTGGAAATTCCAGTCCCAATTGCAGTCATTAAGTAAGGACTACCTATAGTCCCTGGCTTGACTGGATCATAAAAATTAGCCCTCAGGCATGCCACAAAATTATTGTAGTTGTCCAAGTCCTCCTGTTGGGCAACTGAAGGAGACTTGCCCATTTTGCAGCGCTCTCTGTAATAATGCCAGTTATATATCTTACTTAAGATTGGGCAGTGGGAAAATCCTCAGAGCTTAGGGAGATGTACAATTCATACTGAATGACAAAAATAGTGTATTTTCCAAGATTCTTATCCTTTTTGTCATTCAGGAAGGTGGGTACCTTGAGATTGGGAGTCACCTGCTTAGTGCTGACATTCCTGAACTCTGTCACCTTTGGGGGATTGCTGTCTGAGAGGTTTGCTTTGGGACCCAGAGAATTATCCTCATGGGACTGCTTTAATTTGGATTCATGAATTGATCAGGTAAATTGACTTGATGGTCTAAACAGCTCCTTCCAACTCTGAGTCTGCAAAAAGCATTAAAGAAATTAAGGAAATATAGCTCAGAACTCCCCAAACAAAGAGGAGTTTCTCATTTGCTATATTTTCATAAAATGACCTCTGATTTGTATATATGCTAATGATCTATTGTTACAGGTTTTGCCTGTATTTTGTACATTGTAGTTGCGGGATTTTAAAAAATCATTATTAAGTCTCTTCCGTTGTCACTAGCAACAGGAATTCCATTCTAGTTATATGATAATCTCTCTGCCCCTAACTGTATCTTGACAGGAGTGCTAAAACAAGGTAAGATTATAAATTAACTCTGACTACTCTTGCTGTCGTAATTGCTTTTAATTCAAAAGAATTGTGTTTCTCTGTTGAAATTCAGTTGTGTAACATTGCAATGATATTGATTCTGCATGAAAAAAAAAACCTTACGAATACCTTTATTGCAAAATTCAAAGGAAACATCAAAGGACTGATGTGAGCATGAATTCATGAATGCTTGTGAATTGTAAGTCTCAGAGTAGTTCAGGAGAAGATAACATATTTATTTTTGTTGGTTTGAGGGTTTGAGTTAGTAAGGATGCTGGTACACAATTTTTCACTTATTATTATTATTTTAGCTGTCTGTCTTCAATTTTTACTATGCTGTTAGATAGGATCATTAGGAGTGAAAATCAAGTGAGCAGTATTGGTTTTCAGCAGTACTACCCTAAATTCAACCATTTTCAACTTACGGATCCAGAAATCAAGAGTTCCTAAGAAATGTATTAGTGTGCAGCCTGTAACTGAGTGGAAAGATAAATGGCAGGCAAGCTTTTTTGAAAGACTATTTTTAGGCTTCTCCTACAGTCTGCAGCAAGAGCAGTGTTTTCAGTGGTCCATGATAATCAGCTCAGCCTGTCCACCAACCTCACTGTCATTTTACCCTTTCCCAGACCATCTCTTCTGATAGTGTAGAATACTTATAAGAAATATGGAGTATCTTCTTATGTCACTGAATGTCTAAACAAAAACAAGCTTTCCGTTCTAACAGTTTTAACTCATTCTTTTAGATGGTATTTTTAGATAGCTATATGGAAATGTGTAGTTAGCTAGTTGGTAGAATTATTTCTTTGTCTCTTTATCTTGACGTTTGGGAGATTATAAGGGAAACCTTATAAATATTTGTTAAAGATTTTACATTTTTAACTAGGCAATAGCTGTTGTGCATGGAGGAGGCTTTTACTATTATTTCTGTTCAAACAATCATAGCAAGTAGCTGCTAGCTTTCTTCTCTGAGTCCAAATTAATGACACAAAAGGTGAAGATAGAAAGGAAAGGCTGCTGCTACAGTACAAGGTAAACTTGGATAATCTCATGTATATAGTAAATATAATCCTTCCCAGGTCTTAGTAATGTTAAAATACTTCTAGTGGCTCTTTAATGCTAGTGGTTGGTGTAGCTTGATTTGAAACGGAATGTGGAATTTCCCAAAAAGCAATTAAGTAAGCTGCAACCTGGTTGCTTTGTGAGAAATTATTGCGGTCTTTTATAAATTGATGGAAAAGAAGGATTCTTTTGGATTGAAACCCCAATTATTGCTATAGTCATTCTTTTGCATTTTGGACATGAATACATAGTATAGATGGGTCATATACCATGGCATGAATTTTGTATTAGAAGAACCATTTTTATATGGTCATTGCTGGTCTTCTAGATATCTAGGATAAGTCATATTAATATGACTAATTAATCTTAGCTTAGTTTTATAGATTCTGAACAATATTTATGGACAAGATTGCTAATTGTTAACCATTGTGAATATAATAGAGGACAAGGAAAGAGAAAATATGCATGCTGAAAGCTGAATTTTTCTAAAGCAGTACAGTATTTCTTGATAGATTAGTATGGTTTCAAGAATGCCTCTGGATAGCAACCACGCAAATTTAACAGTAGCATTTTTATTTTTACCTTGAAGAGAAGGAAACTAAAGCAATCATCCAGCAACTGGCATTGCTGTTAAAGTCTCTGTTAAGTTTCATTTATAGAAGCTGGGTTGCATTTAAGGCTGAGCAGAAGCAAATGCTAGATTTGTGGAACAGCACTTGGATTTGAGTGTAGATTTCTTTATTTTAAGCAATTGCTTTATTCTGAATGATATGGCTTAATCCAAAGAATATCTATGTTTGTTGAGTCTGTGAATATAATCTGTTATTCTTAGTCATAGAACAATTCTATGGACAATGTGCTTTTCTCCAGTCCTTGAGATGGGAGGAAGCTTGTCAATGAAGAGGATTATTCCCAAGCCTATGTTTACTGTGCCTGGGAACGAGGCTGGCCAGTGCTGCTGCCTACCCACAATTTAGTGCTGGGTAGTTTTAGAGCAGCGATTGCTGGGTTTCCTACTATCCTTTCCCCTCCCATTTCTGTGTCACCACTGTTTACTCTCCTGAATGTGAGAGAGGGAGCAGGCCATCCCTGCCACAACAAGACAGAAATAACAATCACTATCTGATTGTTTCAAGTTCTTTGTAAACATTTAAGTTTTTAAAGAACAATGTGTGATTGTTTTCATCCTGATACATAAATGAGAAGGTTCCTCATCTCTCCCCTGCCTTCCCTGCCCTCTTTTGACATGCCACCAAAACAGCTCCTTCACCAAGAAATACATACTATTATTTTTCCTGACTCTGCTGTTCATGCTGCTCCTCAAAGAGGTTGTCTTGGGTATGGCATTGGGCTTGTTAAACATATTGTTATATACAAATATAGAATAATAATTCTGAAATCAAAAGAAAGCATGGAGGGGGATGGACCCTGTGTTTATTAGTTTGTTTCATATGCTGCTTATTATTATCACCAGCTTGTAATAAAATGGCTTTTTTTTTTTTTTAAAGATCCCAGCAGCAAAATATCAACGTTTTCTTGTCCTAAATACTTGAGGGAAATTTATATCTGAAAATTGATTTGTGGATTTGAAATGTTGGTGTGTTGAATAGCCTGCCCTGCATAGTCTGAGAATCCTTTTAAACTTCCCATGTTGCTTTGGTCATAGACTGATATATAGTATGTTGTTTGACCACTTCTTCTCAATTTCTCTTAATTTAATTCAGTGCTGGATAAAAACTGGTATCTCAGCTTTGTTGCTATCCTAAATGAACCTTAGCTGAGAGACAGAGGACTTGGTCTGCAGGTATTGCACATAATGCTAAAAAAGCAACATGTGGCCTTTAAAAAAATTTCTTTAATGAGTCTTGCCGGCAGGAAGCACCAACTAGGAGCAATTCCACTAACCTGTATTTATGTGGATTAGCCACTCAAATTGGAAACAAATGTTTAGCTCTAAAATTGGTTGAGTAACAACAGGTAGCCCAAGACATTGAACTATCTTTAAATTCTATTTCACATTGTGCTCTTCACTTCAAGAGGTACTTGAAGGCATAATACTTGACCTGATTCATAGATCAGGAATGTATAATTTCCTTCTGTTTGACAGCTGCACCAGGTTTATGCAGCATGTCAAGGTCAATGAATAAGGCCAGAATTAATTTGGGCTTAGAGATGGTTACTGAGAAAATGAATGTCTTAAGTTTGCTGCCCTAAGTCCCTTAACAGCCTCCAAGTTTCCCAAATTTTTTTTTAAAAATGCTTAAAAGGAGAGCAAAAATTTAGTTGTACCACCTTTGAGGCTCCAAAAAGGATACTGATAGGTATCATCTGGTCACTGAGTCACACTGTTTGCATTCTAGCTATATTTCTGTAGCATTATTTGATATAGCTGAATTAAACTGTTTCTTTATTGCTCCTATTTTAATACTGTTTAAAACTCTTTGCTTTAATGAAACAGATTCAGTTTCAGAATAGCTGATTTTTTTTCTTGATTTCTGTATTTTTTTTTTCCCCTCTGGCTTTTTACAGAGATTTTGTTTTCAAAGAGATTGATAAGCTGCATACTCAGCCCTTCCTTCCTTCATCCTGATAGCCTTACAGTCCGGATAGCATTGTTCATATGATTCTGAGGAAGTGGATCATCTTATTTCTTTGAGTTATCCTAAATATTATGCATATGGCAAATAGTTAATTAAGTGTTCACAGTCTCTAAAATATAAACACATCCACTAAAAGAATAATTAATACTATATGTAGCAACTTGTATATTTATGATGGAATAGACTTTCTTGGTACTTGCAAGCAAATGGATTATATGTGCAGTCTCTTTTTAACAGAGCCCTGATATGTCTGTCCATCTCTTGTGTCTTCTTTGTTTGTGGATCAGTTTCTGGAGGGAAGCAGACCCAACTTACAGAGGTGTAAGACAAGGTTGCATATTAGCTCCACTGCTTTTCAATCTATATTTAAATCCAATAATCCAAGCACTTGCTGTTTCAGCCCATCACCCACCTATTTTAGCTGATTGTGCGATTCAAGCATTACTATATGCTGACAATGTAGTTATTATGTCTACTTCACAGGTGGGAATGAGAAAAGCACTTAGGGCACTAGCTTTATTCTGTACAGAACTAAAGTTGTCAGAAAACCAAAGTTTTAGTGTTTGCCCAACATTATTATAAAATTCACAAATGGCAAATAAATGGGACTCAAATTGAGCAGGTGTGCACCAATAAATAGCTTGGAGTGCAGTTCCATGGTTCTCTGTCCTGGAATGCTCATTTTTGTAACCAGGCAGGTGTCACAAAGCATACCTCTACAGCTATTGCAAGATTTTACTACTCAAAAGCAGCCTATTATATCCCTCCAGCTTGCAAGGTTTTCCAAGCTAAGGTGGTCCCTCTTTATGGCTCCCAAATTTGCTCTTTTGCAAAGCTTAACACTCTTGAAACTATTCACACTAAGTTTATTAGAGCCATACTGATGGTTCAAAAAGTATCAAAAATTCCATTGTGTAGAGACAGGCATATTATAGTCTTGTTGGCTGCTAGAGCATGGTTTCTTCTTATTACCTTTTAGCTAAAGTTAATCCTACTATGTACTAACCTTCCTATTCGTTAGTAGGTTCCCATTAGTACTTAGAAATTGTTTTAAATCATCATGGCTTACAAGAAGTCCTAGATAAAATTCATTTACTAGGCTTCTCTATGGAAAGTTTGTGCTCATTAGATTTGGATAATGCTAGAACTGCCCTCAAACAACGAATTTGGGGTATAGATCTCCAAACAAATTTAAGCAAGGTGTCACACCCCAATATTTATCATATTCTTCCAAAAGGAGGTTGCTCCAACCTCCTATTCATCATCCATTATCATACTGAAATTTTGTAAGGCTTTCACTTTAGCCAGGCTGGATGCATTGCCCACTGCTGTCCTTTTTGGACATTTTAAGGGTACTCCTACATATGTTCAGTTATGTGGTGATGGCTCAGTAGAAACTTTAACCCATATGCTACTATACTGTCCCTATATAAGGACTCTAGACAGACTTCATTTAGCCAATCTTGAAGAAATTTCCAGGTAGGGATCGTGATTTCTACTTAATGTTGCTTCTTTCAGACAAGGACTCAGAAATATCTTCCCAAGTCACCCAGTTTTGTGCTACCATCTGTACAATACACCACACCATTAATTAAGTTTGGAACTGCTTATAATAATAGTTCTTCTATTAGATATTTGATTGCATCTGGCCTTAGGGCTGTAATAAACCGATTTGATTTGGAGGAGGGGGGGAGAATTCTGAGCAGCAAACTGATGCTGAAGCCAACAGTTTATGCTGGCCAGTTTTCTACCATAAATTATTTCCCAAAGCAGCTTCTATCTCAATTGAATAAGTAAATGAATAAGACCAGCAGACAAGAAAAAGATTAAACTCTATCTTCTGTAAGAAATAGCTTGTGTTGCTTTTTAAAAGAAAAAAAAATGGCATTGACATTGTTTATTCATTCTGAATACAGTAGTGATCTAGATAGGCTTACTGAAGACAGGAAATCTATCTAATTATTCTGCAAAAATGATCTAAGTTGTGCTGGAAGAGATACATGTTTACTGTGTGCTATGCACTGCAGCAGGAGCATTTCCATATTATATTGTTTCTGTTCCCAGTTCCTCCAAAATACTTTGAAACTGATTGTGCAGTTGCTCTCATTCTTCTTGACTTTGGAATGCTGAGAACCAGCAAGTAACTCCATAGGTCAGGCAGTGCTCCTTCCAGCCAGCAGGTACAACAGCACAAAAGTCTCTGTCCTAATCCTGTGTCACAGCAGCTCCTGGAAAAACAAAAATCCCCTTGCTACTCCCTCCACACGGAAGGGGAAAAATCCCCCCCTCTATGTTTCTAGACCTGTTGTGTGTGTTTTCCTGGCTTGCCACCAAGATGCCATATTTTCTGCATATAAATTCTTAGTGAACAGTAAGGTGATGATACCTTAGTTCTGCAGCATGTTCTTTCACCAACAGCTGAAGCTGTGCTTGTAGGTTGCAATATGGAGCCTTTGTACGCACTGGAATCCAGAAGCAGAGAAAGAAAAGAGTTTGATGCAGGGATTATGAAACTAACTAGAAGGATTAAGATTACCTTTACTGATAAGGCTGTGTGTATAGCATTAGTAACAAACTGATGCAGATCAGTACATGGTGGGACCCTCTATTGTATCACAGGAAGGAAAACTGATTAAGCTATAAGGGATGGATTTATTCAGAAACAATATTGTAAAATTTAAGTGCAGATCAGATTGCCTGTTAAATGAAGACCAAAAAAATAAGTGCATTATATGCATATATGTTTTGGTGGAGAAGAATACCACTGGTATTTACTGCTTTACTGCTATTCTTTAGGTCTTTTTATGACTTTGATGAATGTAAACTCAGCAATACTGCTTTGCTTTTACACAGTTTTTTTTTTTTAAATAGGCACGTTTTTCCATTTTTATCTCACTGTTCAAGGAGCTCACATCACACATATCAATAGTAAGTAGGTTTAAATCTACTACTAAGTGAATGGCAAGAATTTCTGATATACAATTGCTTAATGACAGCAGGAATACAAATTACTCTCCTCATTCTTAAATAATATTGATGGAATATATGTTCTACCTACAAATGTATGAGGTGGGAAAATCAGATTATTTTAAAACTGTGTGTTGAACCTTTAATAACAACAGCCGTAAATGGAAAGATAAATATTGCATTAATAAATAAATTAATTAATTCTTGGCAAAAGAATTCATTGACTGACCAAATACTGTACTAGAATAATGTGCGCAGACGAGAGTGAACATCTAGCAAATAACTTTTTCTTATCCTTCTCACATGACCAAAACCAAAATATAAAAAAAACATTAGCTCCATATTTGCACTAACATAACCATAGTTAACTTAGAGTCCAGTGTTTACAAACCAACTTCTGGCCAAGGTTTCAAGCGATTTGGTGCCTAAAAAAGGGTTAGATTCAAAGTTAGTCATACTTAAAGTTGAATCAAAGTTAATTGCCCATTAAAATCAAGTTAATTTGATTTCAGTGACTCTACTCTAAAAATGGTTAGATCTGGATCTAATTATTTGCTTAACACAAATACGATGTGAACCATACAAAATAGAAAGAGAAGGAAGTTAGTCCATCTTTATTGGTTTGGTGGCTAGAGAAGAAGACAAATTCCCTATGGAAGAACAAGCAGTTGAGATACAGAAATGTTCTTTATAATCCTCACAACCATTTTTTTGTTACTAAGCACCCTTATACTAAGGACTATATAAAATAAAAGCATTTTGCAGGCCTCCTACTGCTTGGTTCTAAGAAGATTCAGGTGAACAGTTTGGCTAATTCCACATCAGTAGAAATTAGATCAATGAAGTTTTTCATTTTATTTCATTTTATTCATATTGGGATTCAAATCAGCAGCATCTCAACATAAATCCTTGAGTGTCATTTCTATCAATTACGCAATAAGCACATGCTTGTTTATGAATTATACTGCATGCTGTGAAGCTTTTTTGTTATGGACATTTTGTGGCTTACACTGTGATACAATTGATTTGTGGAAGGCATTAGAGGTAGAAAAGAACATTAAGAACATTTATGGGTTTGCTGAGATACTGTTTCCTGTTAATTTAGCCGCTTTTATTCAAAACATGCTTACAAGTAAAATGCCTTTGTTTCTTGTACAGAAAATCAAGCAGTACTTAGGCATATTGATGCCTCTGAAGAGTAATACTTAACCCCATAAACTGACTCCAGCTTTTAAAACTCGGCTAAAAAAAGAGAGAGAGAGAAAAAAAAATTAAAGGCTCCATTCTCAATTTCCTGCAGGGTTTTAATAGATTACTAAATAAATTCTTTTTTCTTCTTTTTTTGGCATAAATTAATGGAATTTTTGCCCTTTCCATTAAAAGTGTGAAAGTAGCTGTTGGATAGTGACATGCAGCTTTTTTTATGGCTAGATAATGAAATTCTAATACATTTTCTTCCTTTAACAAGTTCCAAGTTTGTAACAGTTCCTTCAGGCCATAGTAATTTCAAACTCCTAATGGCCTCCAAATAAGATCTCACTACTTTTTTTAATACTACTAAAAATCCATCTCAAATACCAAATGTATAGCATGCAAAATCATTTTAAGAGGCTACAATTTGTTCAAAAGAAATCACCGCCCTTGAAAAAATATCAGTGAGACGCTCATTAAGCAAATAGCCTAATTTATGCCTAGATAAAGCTGGTTTGCATACTTCCTTTTTTGAGGGGAAAACTTCCAGTTTATTACTGTATTTCATTCTACAGATTTACTATTTAAACCTAGCTCAGTGTGGAAGTGTAGAAGACATCACCACTTTACTGAAAAACCGCCTGCAGTGCCAAGCTGCAAAAAGTGTATTTTCTGCTCCTGTACCAAGTCCTACCTATATAAAACATTTATTTGGGAAAAACTATTAGAGCTGCATCTGGACATGACCTGGCTGCTTTAAGGAGTTATATACAGGTGTGTATTTGCAGCCCCTTTTATGGACCTTTTTGTCTTCAGATCAAAAGCTCAGCTCAACCCTAAAAGCTGTGCATTTCTCAGCTGCCTTTCATTTTTAAGGGTTTTTTTTTTTTCTGTGTCATAGCCATATGCTTTCAACAATATGCTAAACCTTAATGTATGGTTTACAAACCAAAATGACTGCATATCATGCCAAAACCAAACAGTTTTATAGGTGAGCATGTTGTATGAACTAGTGCTCCATCTCTCTCTCTCTCTCTCTCTCTCTCTCTCACACACACACACACACACACACACACACGGATGCAGGGGTGGGGAGCCTATTTCCAGACCATGAAGATCTCCTTAGGCTTGTTTGTTCTAGATGTCCCAGAGGTATACTCATTATATACTAAATGTTATAATCACTAAGCTCCTTTATTTCTTTAATCATCTTCTTGTTTTGTGTATATGTGTCTTGTTGCTAATCTCTATTTTTAACTTTATTTTGAAATAAAATAAAGTCTCGTTGAAGAAAGCATAATGTCAGCCCTTTGAGGAAGGCAAGATCAGGAAACAGACTTCATAGGAAGACTAGAACTAAGCTTTATTGAGATAGGCTATAATAACAGAATCTTTCAAGCCAGACTATGCTTTACCCCCTAACCCTCTTATATTCCATTGAATCAGGAAACCTGAGTCTCTTCCAAATACTATCTTGTTTCCCTGGACTTAAGGACTGTTTCAGCTCTCTTTGCTTAGGAAAAGTTTGTTGCCTCTTTCCCTCAAGGTCATCTCCCTCTCTACACCTAAGCATTATGTTATTGCCACCATGACAATGACCGATAATATTGCCCTCCAGATGGGTTGGACTGCAATTTCCCAAATTCTCAGCCAGCATGAGGACACTGAGTTATGGTCAGTAAACCTGAAAAGGAAAAGCCCATTCTTTGATTGTATAAAATTCAAGACAATCTCAAGGTTTGGTGCCTAAGATCTCCGTTTCAAAGAAACTTTGAGACTAGGATTGATAAAAGCAGACACTGAAACTATCCTGTTTTCAGAATAGGCAGTTCTAAAGAAATAGATCAGTGGCCCCAAATCATGGTGAGGTGACTTTAAAGCATCTGTTACAGAGTTTCCTGTTTTATAATTGATCAAGATCCAGAAGCATTTAGACATGCTCAGTTGCTGAACAACTTGGTTAAAAAGATATGGTCTTGCAAGTTCTATATCCAAGTGTGAAGAGAGTCCATCAATTTCAGTATACATCTGGGTTGGGATTCTGCTCTATCTTTCTATATGCTAGCAGTTAAAAGAAAAATGAGAATTCAATGTGAGGCCAGGAGTAGGCAACCTCTAGATATTTTGAATTGTGTGTTCCATAACCCCTAGCCAACATGGCAAATATATTCTACTCCAGAACATGTGGAGACACTGGCTTACCCATCCCTTTTTTAAGTTATATAGAATGTCCACATGGCCAACCTATAAACTTTTGCTGACTGAATTAAAGCTATAAATGACACATAGTCAAGGTGCATAGTTATCAAGGCAAGTTAAATTATTTTGACATCTAAAACTGAAAATCCAACATCTCTCTTTCCCACCGGCAGTAAAAATACAGCAATAATTAATTAACAAATTGTTCTTTCATGTCACTAAAAATCTCCAGCTTGAGGTAGCCACTATAGCCTAATGCTTGATAT